>NC_134729.1:15903756-16503756 GCF_049634645.1 Pelodiscus sinensis | reverse complement strand
TTGCTCCGATTCCTCCCTCGGAGGCCAGCGTGGGGCTCGGGATCCTGAGGGGCCTGGGTGTGGGTGAGGGTGGGGCTCTCCCTTGCCGCTGGGGCCAGGACCCCCAGGACCGACCCCGCTCTTGTGTGAGGTGAGCAAGCTGCCTCCCATGGCACTGCTGCTGCCAGCTGCCTCCTCCCCCTTGCTCCCCTGTTGCGACAGGGAGTGAGGAAAGCCCTTGTGAAACCGGAGCGGAGAGTTTCACAGCCGGGTGTTGTCGCTAGCGACCTCGCCCCAGGGCCGCCCTCGGAATCGGGGGCAGGGGGGAGGGGTGGGTCCTTCCGGGGGCCCCTCCAGAACCCAAATTCTGCCTCCTTGGCGCGAGTTCCGCTTTGCAGGCTGTGCTGAGGACCCCCCATGTGCCCTTCCGACCGCAGGCCGAGTGTGGAATTTCCCCCACGCTAGAAGCAGGGAAACTGAGGCAGGGCTGCAGTGACTTGCCCACGGGTGGCAGCAGGAGCTGGTGCTGGGTTGGAGCCAAATCCCCAGCTCCGCTCTCAGCATGATGCTCGTGGCCCCTGGTGCGGACAGAGCCAAGTTCTCTTGGGCGTCCGGCCCTGCTGTGGGTGCTGCTCTCGCTCTGGCTAATCTTCCCTCTCCTGGCTCCTGCATCTCCAAGGCCGACCCTGCCCTGTTCTTAGGGCCGGTACAGATGAGTGGGGCCGGGTGGCCCCCTGTCCTGGAAACCACACGCCAGCGGCTGAGCGCCCGGCCCCTCGGAGCCCAGAGCGATCTCTCGGCTCGTGCCAGGCTGACCCCGTCCGGGGCGTGGAGCGGGGCGGCGCTGGGGTCCTGCTGGAGGGCTACGTGCCCGCAGGAAGAGGAGAGCTGCTCGGGAGGGAGGCGTCCCTGCCCAGGCGGAGCTGAGGCGGATCCCCCCTCCTCGCGCTGCCTCGGCGGGGCACGGACTGTGCCAGGCGCACGGAAGGCAGTTGCGTTGGTCGAGCCGGGGTGAAAAGCGACGTTCCTGCTGCGTGCACCCCAGTCGGCTCCGGGGTGCAGGCCACAAGCAGCCCCCAAAGCCAGAGGAGGGGAACGTTCCCCCAAGGAGACTGCCAAGTCCCCAGGGACCTTCCCAGCCATGAGCTGCATCGGCGAGTCCTGGCGGGATCTGGCCCCGTAGCCTCAGGGAGCTGGCTGGCGTTGTTGGTATCTAATGTAACTCGGGAGCTAAGGTCACCTGCTGCCGGGGGCCGGCTCGCACTCAAAGATAAGAGCCTCCTACCGCTGCCGGCGACTAGAGCGGTGCCTTTAGCCGAAGAGGTGGAGGCCTGTGTTCCGAACATTGTTGGTGTAAATGGGTCGTTACACTGACCCCTCTAACGAGCAGCCTCCTTCCTGCCTGAGAGAGGCTGAAATGCTGCTCCTGAAGCAGCCAGCACCTGCTGCCGCCAAGTGCTCTTGGGCACGGCCCCTGGCAGAGGCTGCTCGGTAGCAGCTGGGAGAGGGCGTCTCCTCTCTCCGGCAGCCTGGGAAGCGCAGCGAAGGGCCGCAGCCTGGCCAGCTGCTCTGGATTTCAAGGAGGCACTTTGCATTCTTGGCATCTTCGCGGTGTCCGAGGAATCTGCTGAGCCGCGGCCCAGGGCTGCCGGGGGAGGATCTGGTCCTGAACCCACAGGCGGCGTGTGGGCTGCAGCGCAGCCTCGTCTCCCAGCGCTCGCTCTGTCCAGCCCCAGCCTGGCCCCGTCCCTAGCCCCTCAACGCTGTCCCTTCCCAGGGCTGGCCTGAGAGCCCCGAACCAAGCTGGGTGGGGCCTGATTCGGTCCCGCCGCTTCCTCTTGTGCAGCTTGTCCTGAGCGACTCTTCCTGGGCCCGTGCTCCTGCCCAGCTCCCCGCTGGCCGTCATGCGGGTGCACCGAGATCCCGGGTCGCCTTTTGGGGCAGCACTTCAGCAGACTTTGGGGGGCACCGGGGGCTTGGCAGATCCAGCCCTAACAAGGGGGCAAACTAAGATCTTGGGGGGGCAGCTGCCCCATTGCCCCATAACATGACACTCGGGTTTCAGTGACGGGGGCTCTTTTTTCCGTGGTGGGGGCAGAAGCGGATGAGCGTTGCGTGACCGCCGGAGACCCCTGGCTCCATGCCGGGCCCCTCCAAGTTCCCAGCCCGCTTCAGTCCATTTCCCAGTCATGAGATTGGACGAATGGTAAATTTCCCGATTGCAGGTTTCACACGTGCGATGTCCTGGTGTTGCCGCTGCAGGGCCCTGGCCCACAGGCGTGGGGGGGTGCGAGGGGGCCGTGGGAGTGAGGTTGCCGTTCTGCTCCCTTCCGCACAGCTGCTGGCGGGGCGCTGCCTTCAGAGCTGGGCAGCTGGAGGGCGGCGGTAACCCCAGACTTGTCGCCAGCCCCAGCCAGCAGGGGGCGGGGCGCTGGTCCGGATCTGCACCCAGCTCCCCCCTCCCCCCGCATGCACCCGGCCTCGGTCCTGTGCGGACTAGGGGTGTCAATGGAAGCTTATCGGGTAGTCAAGAATTGACTCTGTTAGAGAGAGGTAGCAATGGGGGGGGGAGCTGGTACTGGGGGGGGCAGCTTAAAAACTGTTCCCCCCCCCCAGCACCCGCTCTGCAGGGAGACCGGGGGGGCAGAGGTGCAGCGGGGACCGGGCGTGCTGAGAATCAGCTGATTCCCGGCTTGTGCCCCCCCCTCGCCCCCCCACTGCGCTTCACCCCTGAAGTGTATTAAGAGCCGGGTGGCTGTGACCCCGTGGACAGGGGGTCCCGGGCTGGCACCAACCCGGCTGCGGCGCCGCAGTCCCCCCGCTTGTCGATTTAACGCCGTTTAGCATCCCTAGCCCTGCCCTGGGCACAAGGGGGAGGGGGGGGAGGGGGCACAGCTGGGGCAGAAGCGGCCCCTGATTTTAGAGGGTCCCTTAAGCAGGGGTGCAACTCGGAGCTGCATCACTTGGCATGCGATCCCTGGCCTGTCTCCCCCCCCCCCCGCCCCCCCCGGAATTGGCCTGCCCCCTCCAGCCTTCCCAGGGAGCCCTGGTCCTGGAGTCTGACTTCTGTCCCCCGTCCCCCCCCCCCCCCCCCCCCCGGCGTCCCTTGCGGCGAGCTGACCAGGCCGTGGGGCCGGGGGCTGACTCGTTCTCCGCTCTCCTCCCAGCTTGCCCAGAAGTACGATCTCCAGAAGGAGGCCGAGCTGCGGGTCTGGATCGAGAGCATCACCGGGCGGGAGATCGGCCCCGACTTCCAGATGGGGCTGAAGGACGGCATGATCCTCTGCGAGTGAGTCTGGCGGGGGCCGGGCTGGTGGGAGGGCTCTGGCACCGATTTCCCCTCCCCCTCCCGAGCTGTGTGTGTGTGTGGGGGGGCCTGCTGGATACCCCCACCCCATCCTGCCCTACTCCCGTCTGCCCGCTCCTGCCCCACCCTCCCGGAGCTCCCTGAACTGTTCGCAGGGCTTCGGGGGTGGGGGGAAGCCGGTCAGCAGGTGCTCAGCACCCAGTAACTCCCCCCCACGGTGCCTACGCTCGGGGGGACCCTGGGGTGGCTGGCGGGGCTGCAGGCCGTGAGTGCTGAGCTCTTCCCCGTGTGCAGGGGGGCCCCGTTTCCTCCCCGCTTGCTGACACCCTCCCTCCATCGCTGCAGGCAGGTCCTGGCGCTGCGCGGGGGGTGCCCGGGAGCACACGGGGTAGGGTGGGGTCTCTGCCCCCCTCGCCCCAGAGCAAGCGAGGCCAGCGCTGACGGCGCCAGTCCAGCCCATTGTCTCTGCCGATTTCCCGAGCTGGCCGAGGGGCAGGGCTGGGACCCGGCGGGGCTCCCGCGGTGAATGAAAAGGGAGCTGCCCCGCGGCGCAGGGTCGCAGCTGGAGGAGCCTGGAGCCCGGGCTGGCACGAGGGCCGGGAGCAGTGAATGCTTCGCCTTCTTCTGGCGCCGCCACGGCTCGCGCAGAGCAGGGCTCCTGTGTTCAGAATGGTCCTGGCAGCTGCAGGCAGCAGGAAACCAGGCTCCGATTCCCGGAAAGCTTCTGAAAGACGGGGACGTTCCAGGGTTCAATCCGCCTCTGCAAAGCCGCAGCAGCGCCCGGCCAGGCCCAGGACTCCGCGCCAGGCTTCTCCTGAGACGGGCTTTGTTGGGCAGCAGCCGGGAGAGCGGCTCATTGTCCCTTCGCTGCTGACGGCCCCCACTGGGGCTGGGATGGGGGGGTCGGCGAGCCGGGCTGGCTGCTCAAGGCGGCCGCGGTTCTAGCGCCGGGGAGCAAGCGTGTCCCGGGGACGTCGCGTTAGGCTCCAAGCGCGGAGGCCGGGGAGAGCGGGGCCGCGCGTCTCGCTGGCCGTGTGGGGAGGCCGGGGAGAGCGGGGCCGTGCGTCTTGCTGGCCGTGTGGGGAGGCCGGGGCTGACCTCTCCCTGGGCGGCTGCTGGCCCTGCTAGGTGGAAATTGCCTTTCCAGGGCCCATTATCGTGCCAACGGGGTGCCCAGGCTTTCCCACGCCGGGGCCCCGCGGGGGGGAGCTCTCTGGGGCCACAGCGCTGAGTTTCAGGCTGCGCTAATGGGGCGTGGGTTTGGCGGGGGGGGCCGTGCACAGGACCGCGGCCCCCCCGGCGAAGGAGAGGGACTGGCCCAGCTCTGGGCGACACTGGGGGTTTGATGTTGGCTGGGGCGTGGCTCTGGCAGGCCTGGCCCCGTCAGCCCGGCTGCGCCGGTGGAGCCTGCGAGGCGCGTTGCCGCCCAGAACGGTGTTTGTCTCTGCTGCAGCCTACACTGGAGTTTTGCCCCCCAAGCTATAGCTTGGGGGGGGGTCTCCTCACTCTGCACTGAGGTGGCTGGGGGGGAGGGGCCTCTCTGCACCGAGGAGGCTGGGTGGCGGCGGGGGGGGGGTTCTTTCCTCACTCTGCACTGAGGTGGCTGGGGGGGGCTCTCTGCACCGAGGAGGCTGGGCAGCTGGGGGGGTCTCTCCTCACTCTGCACTGAGGTGGCTGGGGGGGGCTCTCTGCACCAAGGAGGCTGGGCAGCTGGGGGGGGTCTCTCCTCACTCTGCACGGAGGTGGCTGGGGGGGGCTCTCTGCACCGAGGAGGCTGGGCAGCTGGGGGGGGGTCTCTCCTCACTCTGCACTGAGGTGGCTGGGGGGAGGCTCTCTGCACTGAGGTGGCTGGGGGGAGGCTCTCTGCACTGAGGTGGCTGGGGGGGGGCTCTCTGCACTGAGGTGGCTGGGCAGCTGGGGGGGGTCTCTCCTCACTCTGCACTGAGGTGGCTGGGGGGGGAGGGGGGCTCTCTGCACCGAGGAGGCTGGGTGGCGGCAGGGGGGGGGGTCTCTCCTCACTCTGCACTGAGGTGGCTGGGGGGGGCTCTCTGCACTGAGGCGGCTGGGCGGCGGGGGGGGGGGGTCTCTCCTCACTCTGCACCGAGGCAGCTGGGCGGGGGGTTGTGTGGCCCCCCCAGACCTGAGGCAGTGACTTGGGGCTGGAGCACAAGGCTGGGCCAAGGAGACCTGGATTCATTCCTGGTCCCCCACTGACCGGCGGGGGGACCCTGGGCGAGCTGACGCTCCAGCTCCCCATTTTCCCGGGGTGGGGGTGGGGAAATGACTGTGCCGCCCCCCGCAAAGCGCCGCGTGAGCGACCCTAGAGCCCGTCCTACAGCCCAGGGACTTGGATTCCTTCTAGCGGCTCCGCTGTGCGCGCTGGCGGGTGCGAACGGGAGCCCCCGGGGAGGCCTGCGCCGCGCGGCTGGGCTGGGGCTGGGGCGTGCTCACGGCTCCGGCCTTACGCCTCCTTCTCGCTCCAGGCTCATGAACAAGCTGCAGCCGGGCTCGGTGAAGAAGATCAACCGCTCGTCTCATCCCTGGCATCAAGTAAGTGCCAGGCTGCTCCCGGGGCCGGGGGCCGGTGGGGGATGGTGGCCGGCAGGGGACGGTGACAACCCTGGGGGCCGCTTCTGGCCCGCGGGCCCCCTCCCTGGCCCCGTGTGGCGGTGGCTTTACCCCGCTCTCTTCCCGCCAGCTGGAGAACCTGTCCAACTTCATCAAGGCCATGGTCAGCTACGGCATGAACCCCGTCGACCTGTTTGAAGCCAACGACTTCTTCGAGACCGGCAACCTGACGCAGGTGCAGGTGTCCCTGCTGGCTCTGGCTGGCATGGTGAGTGCTGTGCGGCCTCTCGCGCCTGCGCCCCGGGGTGATGGCCTGGCACAGGCAGGGAGAGCCAGAGGCTGGAGGGGGCACGGCCAGGGCAGACGCACTGCGGGGGCCGTGGCAGCGGGGACACGAGGCAGGTGCCTTCGTGGGGCTACCCCAGCCTGCACCAGCCGCTCTCCCTCTGACCGGCACTGGCGGGGGTGCCGGGACGGCCCTGGCCTGGGCCCGATCCAGTCAGACGTGTGGGCCGGCGTGGTCGTTCCTCTAGCCCCGCCTGTTCCCGTGGATTTGGGGCGAGGGTGGCTGGCGGGGCTGGGCCACAAGCCCCCGAAGGTGCCAAAGGAAATGGGGTTGGATCCGGAGCCCCCGACAGTGACCCCGGCTTCGAGGCTCAAACCTCCCCCTGGGGGCAGAGCCGGTCGCGCTCCAGCCATCGGCCGTTCCAGCCAGCGCGGGGGGAGGCGGCAGCTCCGGGGAGGAGCGTGGGCTGGCTGGCGAGGGGCCCTTGGGGCGGGGGCACTGTTGGTTGTGGCCCCAGGCCCTTGGCAAGGGAGGTGCCTGGTCTCCGAGGGGTGAGCCCGTTGCTTTGCTTGGGGCCCTGCTGGGCTGGGCTGGCTCAGGGGAGGCGTTGCCTCGGGGCGACTGGCTTCGTGGATGAAGGATAAAGCTCGTGGGAAGTCGATCGGTGGCTGCCGTAGGATGAAAACACCGTGGACGTGGCCTCGCAGCCCCTCTGACAAGGCCTGGGGGTCGTGGCCACGTTCTCCTTTGGGGAATATTTGGCCACCGTAAATCACCTGGAGGCTCCTGATGTAGCCCGTAGGGACAGGCCCTGGAAGCCACCGTGTGTGGCCTGCGGAGGTCCCCGTCTGCCTCCTGCACGTTGCGTGTCTCCTCCGACCTCCAGCATGGTGCAGGGCCCAGAACAGGTCCACAGCCGCTGGCTGCGTGGCTGGCGAACGCACGTCCGGATTTAGACAGCGGCTTAGAGGCTCCTCCCTTTGCTCTTGGTCACACCGGCAAGTGACGCAGGCCAACGTGGCTGCCGGCGTTCTTACTCCACCTCCCAAGCTAGCTCTTTGCTACTTCCAAATCCGCTGCGTTCCAGCCCAGAGCCAGCCGCATCTGTGGCGGGTGAAGGATCGACATGTGACTAGAGCTAGTAGAACTGCACAATCCCTCAGGCCTTGTCAAAGGTGCTGGGGCCGGGGGGGCAGTGCCCAGTCCGGCTGGGCCAGCTCAGAGTCATCCCCAGATGGGTAGAACCGCTCGTGCATTAGGGCTTCAGCCAGTCTCTAGCCCGGGGGCTGGGAAAAGGGCTTCAGCTGGCTGGATCTGTCCCACCAAGTGGATTGATCCGGCCCGCCGCTTCCCTGCCTCCAGGCCAATCCGAGCCTAGAGACGGGGGGACGCAGGGGTGGGGGGGGTTGCGCAAAGTCTCCTTCTGCCCAGCCCCTGCTCCACAGCCCCGATTGGCCTGGGGATGGGGGGGGAGCACGCGAAGTCTCCTCCCACCGCCAGGGGTGCAGGCACCTAGAGCGAACCACCGGCTGTTCAGAACAGCTGGTTCTCTCTGGCGAGGGGGGAGCAAAACTTCACAGGCTCCCCCAGCCCAATCAAGGTCAGAAGTGCCCTGGCCCCGCCCCTTCTGCCTGAAGCCCCGCCCCATTTTTGAAGTGGCTCCTCCCCCCCGCTCTAGGCAGTAGGGTTAGAAGGAGGCTTGAGGGGAGGGGGCATTTTGTGCACCTTGAGGTCTCCCCTGCTGGCTGCGTGGGGGGCGGAGGCAGAAGGACGAGGGGCCGACCCATCCGGGCAGTTCCTGGGTTCGTTCTGGGCAGTGACTGACGACCCTGCATGGCCCGGGAGCAACCCCCGGGGCGGGGCCGTTCGCTCTGCAGGACCGGACTCGGGGGTGCTAACCGCCCTGCCCCCCCTTTCTCTCCGCTGCTGCAGGCCAAGACCAAGGGGATCCAGAGCGGCGTGGACATCGGGGTGAAGTACTCGGAGAAGCAGGAGCGGAACTTCGATGATGTGAAAATGAAGGCCGGGCAGTGCGTCATTGGGCTCCAGGTGACCGGGGGCTGGGGGGTCTGTTAGCCCTCTAGGCCCCGGATTCGGGCGCCTAGCCCCGTGGTGGCTACTGGGGTCTGCAGCTTCCTGGCTGCCCCGCCTCCCCCTCCCTCCCGGAGCCGGAACCACAGATGGGCTGTCGGCTGCGCGCCGGCTCCGGGAGGAAGGGGGGAGGACGTGTGGGGCTCTGGCGCCCCAGTGCACAAGGCGCGTCGGGGGAGCCCTGGGCGGCTGCGGTGAAGGAGGCTGCTTGGCGGCCCCCCTCTGCTCTTGCACCAGGTAGAACTGCCCTGCGCCCTTCGTCTCCTGGCTGCCCGGGTTGTCCCTGCCGCCCCGGCCTGCCTGGTTTCTGCACGGGGGCTGGGGGTGAATGGAGCTGGTGCTGGGAGTCGGGGCTGGGCGAGGTCTGCCCAAGGCCAGCTGGGGCTCTGAGCAAAGCGCTGCAGGTGTGAACCCTGAAAGCAAGAAAACTGGGAGGCAGGGCTGGAGTCCCCTCCCCTGGGACCTTCCCCCTGAGTAAGGAGGAGGGGGCTGCCTTTGAGCTGTGAGTCATAGGCCCGGGGGGGGGAGCTCCGAGAGAGCCAGGTCACGCTGTGTTATTATGGCGGGGTGGGGGGGCTGCAAGTGAAGCTCTCGGTGTCACTCTCTGCCCGCAGATGGGCACCAACAAGTGTGCCAGCCAGTCTGGCATGACGGCCTACGGCACCCGGAGACACCTCTACGACCCCAAAAACCAGATCCTGGCCCCCATGGACCATTCCACCATCAGCCTGCAGATGGGCACCAACAAGTGTGCGAGCCAGGTGAGCAGGGAGTCCGGGCCTGGTGAACCATCTGTGGGGAGGGGAGTGGCTGGCGCCTCTTGGCATCGGGTTTAAGGGCGGCATTCGAAGGAAGGCTCCTGGCCAGGCACAAAGTTGAGTCCAGGAAAACCCCAGAGGCACCTAGATGATGAAATCTGTGCTGCCTCGCACTCTGCTGGAGAGAGGGACTTGTGGTTAGGGCACTGGACCGGGATGTGGAGTTAGAGCGCTGGCTCTGCCACAGATTCTCTATGTGACCTTATCCAAGTTCCTTAATCTCTGTCCTGTTTTACCACCTGTAAAACAAAAGCTGTAGGCTCCCTTCCTCCTGCCCCTCCCATCATCACATGGTCTAGAAAGATCAGCTGTTTGGGCAGGGTCAGGCTACGTTCTGTGGGGCCCAATCCCCAGGGAGGGGATCCCGCTGCCACTGTTACCACCAGGAATCTGGTCTCTCAGGTGGGCATGACGGCTCCGGGCACGCGGCGGCACATCTACGACACCAAAATGGGCACCGAGAAGTGCGACAACACCTCCATGTCCCTCCAGATGGGCTCCAACCAGGGAGCCAACCAGAGCGGGCAGATCTTCGGGCTGGGCCGGCAGATCTACGACCCCAAGTACTGTCCGCAGGGCAACGCTGGCGACGCGGCCAACGCGGTGTTCGACCCGAGCACGGACCTGCCCCCCTACCACTACTACCAGGAAGAGGAGGGCTACTGAGCCTGGCCCCGAGGCCGGCTTGTGTACAGATCCCTGTGGCCGGCGGCGCTCCACTACCTATAGCCTCTCTGTAACTTTCCTAAATGAATCTTTGAGCAAAGACCAAATCCCGGGACCCTGGAGGGGATAGTTGGTGGCTTCTTAAAACCCTGGGGCCTCTCTTATCTTTTGGGGAGCAGCCTGTCGCTTGCGGGAGGCGAGCAAGGCTGCTAGGAGCCTCCCAAGAAGTGGTCCCTCCAGGAAAACACGGGGGGGGCTACATGTGTTGGGGGGGCAGAGTGGAGCACTCGCATGCAGACAAGATGCAGCCGTTGAGCCCTGCAGCCCTCGGTGTGGCGAGCGCGCGGCTTGTTCTTCGAACTCGGAGAGTCCTGTGGGATGCTGCAGCTCTAGGGCCACACACGCCACCTGCCCTCCCAACCCGCCCCGCTCCTGCTGGCGAGGTCACATCCCCAAGGGACCAGAGGCGGCATCTGCCCCTTGGCTCCATTCGGGCCTTTGCCGCCAGCTCTTCCTGCTTCTGCGGCTCTTGCGCCGAGGGCCAGGGCTTATTTTTGTGCCTTTTTTTGGTGATGCCAAAAGTGAAGCTCGCGCTCCGCTAACTCAAGCGAGGCGAGGCCAGTGCCTTGGAGACGCCCGCGGGACCAAGCGTGTTCCGTGAATCTAAAATACCCTCCTGTTGCGGCTCTTCTCTCCCTCCTTCCCTTTGCCCCCCCTGTCGGAGGAGAGGGGAGGAAGGGTCTGATGGTGCAGATGCAGCAGCCTGCCTAGGCAGTACGAGCTGCCGGGTGCTTGCGGGCTTGGCCACCCGCACAAACGCATCTCATGTATGATGCTTGGCTCCCCCTTACTTGTTGTTTTTAAATGTAAACCACCAGGAAACTTTTTTTTAATTGTTTGTGGCTTCCTGATCGGCGTGTCTGCCTGGACATTCCTCTGCCATTCTGTGTTCCTTGTGGGGGGAGACAGCAACGCTGCACGGCTGGTAAATGACAAGTCCTTAAGAACTGGATGGGGTCTCGCCCGCGGCTGTCGGAGGGATCGGAGGCTTCCTTGTGCCGACGGGCAGCCCAAGTACTGCACAGTTCTCGCCAGGTGCTACTGTCCTTAGAGAGGTAGCGTAGAACTTTTTTTGAATCAAATGTGAAACTGTAATATTTGAATATAGGCAATAAAAGCTCTTTGGCAAGGCCTGGCGGTGTTGTGACGTTTTCTAAAGTACGTAACGAATAGGTTTGGCTTCCCTGGAGAAATACGGAATTCCGTGTGTCTCCCACCGTGCGGGGGCTGGGATGGGCTTTGGATTCCTAAGGCCGTGTATTCGGGGCGGGCGGGGGGCCTGACGAGTCAGTCTGGTCACTAGCTGCTCTCAACAGCTTCCCCCAGACGCAAATATTTTCCGTTTTTCTCCTGTTGGAGACTTGATCTGCTCTATTCTTGTCATTCCAAATTGGAGGGTCCTGCCTTGAGGAAGGGGTGAGGAACCTTGTTTTGGCCGGGGGCCGCTGACCCACGGAAATCAGCCAGGGGCCACCCAAGGAAGAAGCCAAAACAATGCAAAAGACACACTCCACTCCAGCGTCAGGGGTCCAGCCTGTAGGTGGCGCTGAGAGTCCTGGCGCGGATCGGAAGCTATCCGCAGAGCAGATCAAAGTAAGCTGGATCGGGCTGGCGGTTCTCCACCCTGCTTTCAGGGCACTTCTGAATTGCAACCAAAGGGCTTTTCCCCCCTTCGGGTCCCTTTTGCATTTCATTTCTCATGGTCAACTAACCCCGATGCTGGAAGAGAACAGGTTTGATTCCCAGCACCCGCAGCTCAGTGATATACGTGAACTCCTGGGAATTCCTTAACTCGATGCTGTTTCAGATGGGGCTCCTCTTAGCCTAGGCTGCGTCAGACCTTGTGTCTCATCCAGCACTTCCTTTCTCTGTGGTTGTCACGGCAGGTGGTGCTGTTCCCATGGTGCTGAAGGTGTCTGGAAATACAACACCTTCTGCCTAACCAGGAAACCAGTTTCTTGAGCCCTGTGAAGCAAAGCAAAGTGAGCGCTCCAGGCCCAAGCTGATGTGCCAGGAACAACCAGCACGAACAATGCTCAAAGAATCAGTACAGCCAAGTCCCCGAACGAGGACTCGGCCTCAGCAACAGGCCTGGACTGAATTGTGCCTGTTCCTTTTATTTGCTTTGGTGGCCTGAGCTTGTAGGGAGTTAACGTTTTGTTGGTTCTAATCTCACGGCTGGAGGTTGGAAACTTTCCTGAAAAGGAAACGTGCTCTTGCCACACAGAGCTGCCTGCCTCTCTGGAGCTTTAGAAACTTAAAATCTTGCAAGATTGGCAAGAAAAGTCTGATTCTTGAGTGTCCCAGTAATTACTTTGACGTTCCTTCTGGAACGGTGGTGGAGTCTGATAATGCCTCAGTTAAACACTAGTGGTTCTGCAGCTCGTGGGTGGAGGTTAGGTGAACCGATCCACGTGGTGCGTTTGTCTAACAGGCATGGCGAAAACCCCAGCCCTGCTTGCTTTGCCGCTATCCTGCAGCTATAGGCTACGTCTACGCTGCGGAGCTATTATCCGGAAATAGCTAGTCTGCGTCTTTTGAGCGGGCCCGTTATTTCGAAACAGAACGGGCTCGCTATGCCGACGTCCCTGTGAGCCTCATCCCGCGAGGAGTCAGGATCGTTGCGGAATAGCGCTTTATTTCGAAGTAAGTGCCGTGTAGAAACTGATTCGAAACGCGCTACGCCATCTGCAGAAGCGGGCTGTGCCCACGAACACTCACGATCCCATCAACATGGTTTGTGAGTCCATAAAGTGCTGCCCGATCATTGGTTGTTTATCAAATTGCATCGCTTGTTTCGAGCTACAAGTGCAGTGTAGGGGCACCCTACTGTCCCTCTAATACACAATTCATTTCAAGTAATCAGCGGATTCTTTTCTGCAGGAAGTGGCGCTAGGCTGCGTGGTTTTGGTGTCGGAGGTAACCCAGGGGCCTGTGAACAGCAGCCTGCAGGCCTGATTCTGCTCTGCACTTTGCACAGCCCCTGGGCAGAGCAGATGTGAAACGCTGCCAGGTCAGAACAGTTCCCGTCATTCTCACGCAGGAGACTGGTTACATCAGAGGATCGGGCTTCTCCTAGCTGAGCGTAGCCCAAGGCAGGAATAGCGCCGGCGCAAGAGGCTGGCTGCAGCTCTGGAGGCTCAGCCCGTTTTCGCACCTCACTTCTCGAGCTGAACGGCAGCTTGTTTTAACGTGAGGGGAGACTTTTCAGAAGTCCCTGCACCGCTCCCCCCTTCACCGCTTCCTGCGGCAGGGCGGCCTTGGCGGGGCTCCCAAGGCTGCTGGAACCGGCTCTCCATGTGCCCAATGCCTCAGGCTGGGCTGCGGTTTTACTCCTGAACTTTTGAAAACTGGGGGCGGGGGAGGCGGCTGCGCTCCGGCCTGTGTCCTGGGGGGGCTGGGCCTGGCGGAGCACACGAAGCAATTGCTGATGTGTGTTTGGGGGGGAACCCCCCCCACTGTTCCTGCTTAGGGTGGCCCCCAACCTGGCGCTCTGCCAGGGGGAGGGGCCAGAGCTCCGCTCTGCAGGTGCAGGGGTGGGAAGGGGACAAGGTTGAGCCGGCGAGACCTCGCTCCACCGTCCTTCTGAGCAGCGACGGGCCCTTTAAGAAGCTCTGTGACGTCACCCGCCGGACCTCTCCTCCTCCTCCTCCCCGCTCTGACCGCACGCGGCGGCTTTGCAGCCGGGAGTCTGAGCCGAGGGCGGGGCTTGCAGAACGCTGCCGGCTCGGGGGCGGGGCTTGCAGAACGCTGCCGGCTTGGGGGCGGGGCGTGCGGAACGCTGAGACTTCCCCAGCTGCCGGCCGGCCGGGAGAGAGAGAGGCTGGGGGCTTCCCTTAAAGGGGCCGCGCTGGCTACGGAGTGAGCAGGTACGGGCCGGGCTCGAGTGGGGAAGGGGGGGGCTGGCGGCCCCCGTGCAACAGGGCTGCTCTCGGGGTCACAGAGGAAGTTGCAGCCCCGCTGGAGGAAGGTGTGTGCAGGGGCTGGCTCTGGAGCAGCAACTTCTGCATCCGGGCAGGGCCTCTCCACCCTTAGCCCTGCAAAGCTGGGGGTACCCCCTTTACTATAGCCCTGGGGTGGGGAACCACAGGGGTACCCCCTTTACTATAGCCCTGGGGTGGGGAACCACAGGGGACCCCCTTTACTATAGCCCTGGGGCGGGGAACCACAGGGGACCCCCTTTACTGCAGCCCTGGGGTGGGGAACCACAGGGGTACCCCCTTTACTATAGCCCTGGGGCGGGGAACCACAGGGGACCCCCTTTACTGTAGCCCTGGGGTGGGGAACCACAGGGGTACCCCCTTTACTGTAGCCCTGGGGTGGGGAACCACAGGGGACCCCCTTTACTGCAGCCCTGGGGTGGGGAACCACAGGGGTACCCCCTTTACTATAGCCCCAGCGTGGGGATCCATGGGTACCCCCTCTACTATAGCCCCAGCGTGGGGATCTGCAGGGATCTGCTTTACTGTAGCTCTGGGTGGGGATCCCTGGGGATCCCCTTTACTATAGCCCCGGGGTAGGGATCCCCAGGTACATGCTTTACTATATCCCTGGCGTGGGGATTCGTGGGTACCCGCTTTATAGCCCTGGGTACCTGCACCTGCAGCTGTGGATGTAGTTTTCTGCGGCTCATTTTTGCAGATACGGCTACAGACTTTGTATCGGCGGTGCAGGGCTCTAGCCAGCCTTGCCTTGAGGCCACCGCAAAAGGCAGCGTCTCCTTCTCCCTTCAGGGGAAGCACAGAGCCTGCACCCCCTTCAAAGCCTCTGCAGTGCCAGGGTTTGGACTGTATCCAAGGCCTTCCTGGGGCGTTTGAAAGCATGATGTGCAACCCGGCCCCCCGGGACTCACCTGCACTTGACACGCAGCTGTGGTGGAATTAAAGCCCCTTCTCCCCAAACTCTCGGGGAAGCAGCTCTGTGCACCCCAGGGCTATAAAAGGCCGGGCGTCCCTCCCAGAGAGAAACTCCCTTGTCACTGTTCTATGGAAAGCTGCCACCCACACGCTGGGGGCGACTCCTCTGTGCAATTGTTTGCGCCGGTGCAAAGCGGGTGCTGACATGACGGCCTCTGAATGGTCCTGGGTTTGCCCTGGGCTCAGGGGGGGCGGATCGGACCCTGCTGTGGAGCTCTGATTCCATCAGAGCAGCCGGGACCCCGTGCTTTGCTGTGTAATTGGCCCTTCCCGGGAGCTGCATGAGCAGACTTGGCCAGAGCTTTCTTGGCTTAGTTCTTTCTTCCGGATAAAACCCATCTGGATGAAAATCTTCCCTGAAGCATCCTGCTCATCTGGGCTTTTCCTTGGGGGATTGCCTGGGGAAGAGAGTTTTTCCTCCAACCTACAGCTTGCACATCGTTGCAGGGGGATGGCAGTGATGTTACAGCCCTTTGGTGGTTGGGGTGGAAGGGTTCACGCCTCAGCCACAGCCCATCCCAACACACATTCACTTCTGGTTTCCCCTTTTGATTGGTTCAAACACTCTCACGGTTTGGGGTTTCTCTTCCTTTATTCGTCAGCTTTCCCCCGGGGCTGACGGGTCCATAACCTCCTCCCTGGCAAGAGCCCTGTAAGAACGCCCTTTGGCATGACTGAAAATACACAACTTAGCCCTGGGCTATAGCAACTTCCGAAGCCCCGGGAGCCACAGTGATACTCACAGCACGTGCTGAGGGCCGCAGCTTAAGTGTGGTTGCATGGACATGCAAATAGATATGCAAAGATCTGCAAATAGCTTCTTTCACACAGCACTCCCAGCACCTTCTCCCTGGGGACTAGAAACGCCGACACCCTGTTCCAGCCCGCCCGTCCGCTTGCGTCTTTCAGTGCTCACCCCGTCTGGGAGAGGCCTCGGTGTCCTTGAGCGCGTTCCCAATGGAGGTCCTGTTCAAAGGGCCGCGTGTTGAGCCCCGTGTAAACGCAAACCGCCCCGCGGGCCGCAGGCCACACGTGGACCCCGGGCCGTGTGTTGAGTAGCCCTGACTTAGTATAATTGGCAGGATGATTAATAATTGCATCAGTGACACACTGAACTGGCCGACTTCATTGAATGGCACTTCTGCTGCTGCGTCTTTTCGCACCTTTCTTTGACGTTTACATCAGACCGGGTCACGTTCAGGTCCACGCGCGCGCACTCAGGCTGCTTGAGTCATTAGGCATTTTACAGATTTTGAATGATCTCTCTTTTTAATTTTAAAAGTTGCATGCATTTTCGGGATGACAGAGAGCCAGGTTTGGTTCCTTCCTGAGCCAGATTTGGCTCGAGGGCCATAGGTGGCAGACCCCTGCCCTGGTGGACAGATCAGGCCAGGAACTGGCTGATTCCTAGTGCAGGGGTGGGGGCCGGGCGTGTGTGTGTGTCAGGGTTCTTTCCCTCCAGGCCCGCCGCCTAGGGCTGCATGGGGCGTGGCATCCTAGGCAGCAGACAGGGAGCTGGAATGGGAGTCTGGTCTCCTAGCCTCCATTGTCCGCTCTGCTGTTGCTTCACTGTGCCCCTTGGCCAAATCAGTTCCCTCTTTGGGCCTCAGTTTCCCCATCTGTAAAATGGGGGTGGGGCAGGGGAGAGCGCTAAGCCTGATAGGAATGCCTGGGGCCCTGAGCAGGGAAATGCTTCAGCCAGGCCTGGCCTTAGTTGTCAGGCTCTGCGATGTGATTAGAAGGATTTCCTGGCAACCGCATAATCCTGCCTTGCTGCAAGGCCTGCTGATCCCCGTGGGCAAGGGCAGCAGCCGGCTAAGCCCCAGCAGCAGGGTGCTGCAGGTTGCTCGCTCCGTGGCTCAGCGTGGGGGAGCGCTGGGTGCGCGCCGGCTTGACCCCGTCCTGGAGCAGATTCTGAGCTAGCCACGGGGAGCAGCTCAGAGCTGAGAGGTGGGGGAGAAAACTTGCCTGTGAAGCCAGTGGCCACTGGAATGTAGCAATGGCCCAAGCTCCAGCTCCTGGTGGCTCTTCCGTGGACGTTTTGCCAGGAGGGGAGGAGAGGGGGAAGGTAGGTGCGTTTGCAGCAGCCTTGGTTACATTGCTCTAGGCTGGCCCTGGCGTGAAATGATCCAGCTCCTGGGTACGTAGAATCACAGGGGACCATCTCATCTGACCCTCCTTCTGTTGTTTTAACCCGTGGGTGGGAATCCTTTAACTATTCAGAGAGGAGCTGGCTTTCTTGTATGGCTCTGTCTGTCTGTCTGTCCCTGGTGCGCATGCATGTACGTACGTCCTGGCCAAATCCAGCTCCGAATTCATCTCTTCTGCCCCCCTTCCCAAGCTCCAAGCAAGCCCCCTGGCAAGGTTACTGGAATGCTGCACTTGGCTCCCTGAGCTTAACCGTTGCTGTGGGTTGCTGGCTTCTGCTGGCGGGGTGGGGGCGGGGAGCTGCCTTTTCAAGGTGGGTGAAATTCTCTCTGTGCACAAAGTGCTACTTGGCGAGGTGCCTGGCGCCGGACCTGCAGCCTGGTATGAAAGAGACTTTCTGGAGGCCGGCGGCTGTAGCTCGTGGAGGGTGTGTCTGTTCGGTTGCACAGTGTGCCGTGAAATGTGCGGTTGTCGGGGTTTCTTGGAGTCAGTCGGTGGAATGTCATCAGTGCATTTTGTCTGCCCCCCCACCCCCCCCCGGTGCCTGAAGCCGGGTGGGGGAGGGGGCAGAGTCGGGTGAGTTGCGAACCAAATACGCTTTCCCGCTGACTTAGCTGCGTGGGCTGCAACGATCGCCCAGGAAATACTCTCAATGGACTGAGTGTGCCAGCCCGGGCCGGGGGCGTAGGAGCTTGGTGCATCAGGGAGGCAGGAGCCGCTGCCACGGTTTCTGGTTGGGCCAGGGTTTTGAAAGAGCCGGCTGGGGAGCATTCAGGAGAGACAGAGCACGGGCCAGGCCGCCCGCTTCGCCGGCAGCTCTGGTTCCCCGGGGCGGGGTTGAGATGCTGAGGCCCTTTCGTGAAGCTCTTTCCAATGCCAAGAGATCGTTTTTGAGATGAGGCAACCACGTTTGCACTCAGTATTCAAGATATGGATGTGCCCTGGATTCACAGAGAGGCAATTAGATGGGCTCCATCCTGGGCTCTATCCCTTGTTTAACGATTCCCAGCATTCGGTTTGCTTTTCTGACTGCCGCACGTGGAGGGGCTGTTTTCCCACCGTGACTCCAAGGTCCCTCTGGAGTGGGACCCCTGGGTTAGTCCCCCCCTTTATCCGGACGGCTGGTATAGGTGAAAGCAGCCTGGGTTAGTGCCACGCTCCCCGAGATTGGCGCTCACCAGCGCTGGGATTTCCAGCCGCCATCCGGGCAGGGTCTGTCCCTAGGACAGTAACTCCCTGCCTGGCTAGAGCCACACGCAGCGTGGTCCCGACCCAGCGGCTGGGGGTTGTGCAGTTGGTTTAGCAGGGGGCTGTGAGATGGGACTGGCCATGGGCCGGGGGAGGACTCGCTCTGTGCGCTCTCTCTGGCGGCTGGAGGTCATTGCGTGGCCTGGATAAACTGCAGGGCTGTTTGTGAGCAGGGAAGGGGGGTTCCTGGCCTGGCTCAGCCTTGTGGCCGAGGCCTCCTGAGCTCGCTGGGATCCAAGCACTGAGCCCCCTGCCTGGGGCCGGCCGGACTCCAGGGTCTCTCTTTAAGAAGCTGCCGGGCCAGAGAGCTGCTGAGCGGCTGCTCATGGCACGTGGGGCCCCTGTTCTCCCTTCCCCGGCCCTGCAGTTCCTGCTGTGAGTGCGCTGGGCTGGGCCGGACTCCGGCGCCCTGTGCATGGGGCCTGACGGGGGCTGCAGTCCCTGGTGGGAGCCTGGGGAGCAGCTGGGGGCAGAGGGCGAAAGGGGGTGTGGGAGGCCTGACTCCCGCCCCCCATAAGCGTGGAGCCTTGTGTTGGCTGGCAGTGATGTCCCAGCCAAGATAGGGAGGCTCTAAGCTCTGATTCCGGCTCTGACTCCCCTGGCTGGGCCACCCGGGTCCCTGATAAAAGCCTGCAGCCTTGAGCTGGCAGAGCCGTCCTGCCCCTGGCTGGGCGGGCGAGCTCCCAGCTGCCCTGGTCCCCAGGGGACAGTGGGGGGAAGGGGTCAGGAACTGGGGGGATCAGGACTGGTGCCCAGCCGGGCGTCTGAAAGGCCCCGAGGGAGCAGCCCTGCGAGGGAGCTGGGCCTGTTCCCAGGCGGGAGCCTCATGTTACCACTTAGCTCCCAGGCCTCTTTGTGACTTAAACCTGGCTTGGCCGTCCCTGAGCCTCCCTCTGCAAAGGATGCCCCCTTTGTTCCCAGAGCTCCCTCCCAGGGGCTGTGCCCTGGGGGTGGGGTGGGGGGGCAGGGAGAGACAGGCAGGTTAGACCCAGGGACCTCTGAGCAATTCCCCCCCAGCCAGCGCCCCTGCACCCTTCTCGGCAGCGCCCCCTGCTGGCACTGATATGGGCACTTATCCCCAGGGCTAGCGCCCCCCGCTGGGCGAGCTTGGGATACTGTTACCCAGGAGCTCCCTCCACTGCCCGCACTCCCGCCCTGTGCCCTACAGCGCCCCCTGCTGGGCGAGCCTGGGACTGGGTTACCCAGGAGCTCCCTCCACCGCCCGCACTCCCGCCCTGTGCCCTACAGCGCCCCCTGCTGGGCGAGCCTGGGACTGGGTTACCCAGGAGCTCCCTCCACCGCCCGCACTCCCGCCCTGTGCCCTACAGCGCCCCCTGCTGGGCGAGCTTGGGATACTGTTACCCAGGAGCTCCCTCCACTGCCCGCACTCCCGCCCTGTGCCCTACAGCGCCCCCTGCTGGGCGAGCCTGGGACTGGGTTACCCAGGAGCTCCCTCCACCGCCTGCACTCCTGCCCTGTGCCCTACAGCGCCCCCCGCTGGGCATGGCTGGGACTGGAGTAGCTGTCCAGAGATCATACTGTTCCCCACAGCACCTCCTACAGGGAGAGGATGGGATGGGGGAGCTACAAGTGCCTCAGTGAATCTTGCTGGTTGAGAAGCCCCTTGGGTATCAGGGGACTCGCACTGCAGCTGATCCTCCACCCATGGTTTCCCCCAGCATTGACGAGAGAGCCGGAGGCCTTAGCATGGTGGCGGCCCTGCTTCCTTCTGCACCATGGGCTTTGGGACCCAGCTGGGGCTGCTGCTGTGGAAGAACTTCACCTATCGGCGCAGGCAGACCGTGAGTTGGCTGGGGAGAGCTGGCAGCTCAGAGCCCTCCAGCCCCCGGGCGGGATCTGAGCAAGGGGGAAACTCTTCCGCTCAGCGGCCGCCCTTGGTGGAGATTGGTGGGAATGAGCCGCTGCTCAGCGTGAGCTTGGATAGAAAACAGCTGGGTGCCCCCTTCATTTCCAAGGGGATCCCTCTCCGCCTGCCATCAGCCTCCCTCCTCTCCCTGCCCCCCGTCCTACACCCCCCGTCTCCTGAGCTTCCCCGGAGCTGGAGGAGAAAGGGCGATCGCCGCAGCTCCTGAACTTGCCCACGTGAGCAGGAGACCAGGAGTCTGGCGGGAGGGCACTGGTGCCTGGGTAAGCTGGTCCCAGCACAGGCCTCCTAAAGAGCCACCCATCTGGGCGAGGCCCTGGAGAGGAGAGACTGGAGCCTATCCCCCGTGTGCTCAGACTGGGCGCTCCACATCTGCGTGGCCCCCGGCGGAGCAGGCTGGCCCCCCCGCGTCTGCTCCCATCCCTGCCCTGCGGTTCCGTGTGAATCCCCCGACCCCTCCGGGCTTGTCTGTGTCTCTCGCCAGGTGCAACTCGCCATTGAGCTGCTGTGGCCCCTCTTCCTCTTCTTCATCCTGATCTCGGTGCGGCAGTCGCACCCCCCCTTCGAGCAGCATGAGTGTAAGTGCCGCCCCGGCGCGAGGGGAGGGGCTTCTCGGGGCACCCGCAAACGAAACGCGCTCCGCGTTGGGAGCTAGGGGCTCTGCCCCCCGGCAGGGCTTGGCACAGTGGGCAGGGCCTCTCTAAAGAGGCTTCTCAGGCTGGGGCGAGCTGGGTTTGCAGAGCAGCCTGGAGGTGCCAGACGCGGCTCCCGCCTTAGCCAGGTCCAGTGCTGCTGCCTTTTTGCTTTTGTGAGTGCCAAGGTCAGCCCGGAGCAGTGGGGAGAGGGGACAGCCAGGTCCCTGCCCGGCTGCCGGAGGTTCCGCTCCCGCTAGGCTGGATCTGACCTTCCTCTGCTGCCCTCCATCTCCTTGTCGGTTCCCTGCAGGCCACTTCCCCAACAAGGCCTTGCCCTCGGCCGGGACCCTGTCGTGGATTCAGGGCATCATCTGTAACATGCACAATCCCTGCTTCCGGTACCCCACGGCCGGCGAGACGCCCGGCGTGGTGGGCAACTTCAACCGGTCCATGTGAGTCGCAGCCTGGCCTGCTCCCTCCCTGGCTTCTGACCGTGGGCCGGCGGGAGGATGGGCGGCTGCTTCTGTGTGTTGCTGGAAGATCTGTTGTCACAGGCGGCGCTGCCACGGCTCACCACAAGATGGGAGCTGGTCCCCAGTCACACCCAGGATGGGTGGGTTGGGGCTTTGCTCAGCCGAGACGTCTCCTCCCCTGCCGCCCCCGGCTGGTAACTAGTTGCTGGCCCCAGGGATCTGTCCCCAAATGCCTGGCCAGGTGGCCACCACGGAGGGCGCCACCTTGATCCAAGCGCAGGTGGAGTCTGTGGAAACTACAGCTCCCAGCATGCAATGCTCCGTATTGTTTCAAAGGCATGCAAGTGTGGCCTGGGACCGCTCTAATTCCCACCATGCAATGCAGCTGCTGCTTTGAAGGGCATGGAGGGGCCGCCCAAGGTGGGTAGAACTCCCAGCATGCAGTGCTCCTGGAGGAGTGTGGGCTTTGGCTGGGAGGAGGCATGCTGGGACATGTAGTCTTTTGGGCAGGGCCAGTGGCTCCAAAGGGCGCCCACTGTGGGGCCAGGGGAGCTAGCGCCCTGCCCCACTCCCATGCGGTTGCAGCCTGCACAGGTTCACTCCCCGGGCCCAGAGCATTTCCCAGCGGCGTGAAGGGAGCAGTCGCTGCTCAGAGGGGGGCGCCGGGAGCAGGCGTTCTGCGGTGACGAGCTCTCAGCTGCGCATCTCCCTGTCCCCGCAGCATCTCCCGCCTGTTCGCTGATGCCCGGAAGGTGCTGCTCCAGGCCACCAGCAAGCAGACCCTGAGCCGCTGGGGCCAGCTCCTGCCTGCCTTGCGCCGGCTCCGGGAGAGCGGAGCGCCATGGACGGGTGAGGGCCGCCGGCCCGGCAAGGAGGGGTCCAGCCGGTAGCCTCGTGTGACCCCCGGGCATGCCAGCTTTGACCCAGGCCCGGCGGGGGTCTGTGCTGCAGAATTGAAGTGGCTCAGTGGGTGGGCTCTTGGATTATGAGACTCCGCCCCCCATCCAGAGCCCCCCAAAGTCTGAATAAGCCCCCCCCTTTGGGTTTACACCAACTGGCTCTTCTCACAGCACTCGGGATCGGGCCCCTCCAGAATCAGGCCCCGCAGGCCCCGCCCATGTGCTTGGGCAATTGGCCATGGGGGCGTTAGCAGCGTCCACACTGGGCTGCCCCTCGTGGGTGTGTGGCTAGGTCCCTTTCCCAGGGTCCTTGCCCGTGAATTTCCCAAGTCTCGGAGCTCGGCCTCAGCCCCTTCTCTCCATGTGCCCCCAGCCAGGCCCGTCCAGGGCTACCTGAGAGAGGGGGAGACCTTTTCCCACTTCCTCCGGGCCAACGCCTCCCTGCCCCCGGCCGTGGCAGAGCAGCTGCTGGGAGCCCGGCTGGACCTGCGCGTGGTGAGTGGAACGGATCCCGGGTCTGTGGCAGGGCCCTGCCCTCCCGCCGGTGGGTTTATTGCCGGGCCGACCCCCCCGCCCCTCCCGCGCCGTCTTGAGAGCCAGGCAGCTGCAGGGGACACAGGGCCCCGGCTGCCAGCGCTTTGCGGAGGCCAGGAATGGGGGGCTGAGAGGAGGATGCAGGGAGAGGCAGCTTGTTCTCTCTGTTACCAGCTTTTTACCCCCGCCCGCTGCAAGCGGCCCCCCCCATCGAGCGTACAGGTTACCCCCCATGCCAAACCCACCCTTCTCTGTGTGCGGTCCCTCCGGTGTAACTGACACGGGAGACACAGTCACGGAGGCCTGTTCCTGGCTCTGAGCAGAGCAAAGTGCATTTGTCGGGCACCGACCTGGAACGTCCCTGGGGGCTTCCCCTCCATCCGTCGTGGCACCGCGGCCAGTTACTGCGTGGCAGCCCCTCTGGGGTGTGCATCGCGGCAGCGGGGGCTGACTGGCCACAGTGTGAGTGGAGAAAGGAGGGATTGTTGTCCCCATTTTACAGATGGGGAACAGGCAAGTTGAGTCACACAGTGGCCGTGCCCGAGAGCGAGCCCAGCTCCCCCAGGCCGGAGTGGGGGCCACCAGACCAGCCTCTCTCTGCTGTGGGGGGGGGCTGGAGGCTGCAGCCAGGGGGCGGCCTGTGGCAGGGGCCCGCCGGGGCGTGTGCAGCCGGCTGGAGGCTAGGATGGGCGCGGGCCAAGCTGCGCTGCTGGGGCGTCTGACCGGGCCACCGGGGCTCTCTCGTCCCCCCGCAGCTCTCTCTGGCCGCCACCGGCCTGTCGCTGAAGGACATCGTCTGCAACGCCCCCCGGCTGGCCGAGTTCCTGGTGGTGCCCGAGGCGAGCGCTGAGGAGGGTCTCCAGCGCCGGCTCTGTGCCCTGCCCGCGCCCACCCTCCGGGCCATGGAGCGCAGCTTCCTCTCCCAAGTGGATTTCTCCCGCGTCCTGGCGGTAGGGCAGGGTGGGGACTGGGGCACCTACCGACGTGGTTCCAGCCTGGGGAGGGGACCCCACTGTCGGCCCTGGGAGCCAGCGGGATCTTGGGCGGTGGCTGGGCTCTGGGGACGTTGGGCGCTGGGGAAGCAGGCGGCGCCGGAAGTTCTCGCCTGGGTCGGGGCTTGGGGTGCGTGAGGGGGGCTCGGTCCCCGGGCCGCTGCCTGGTTCTCCCCATTCGGAGCAGTCCCAGCCACGCAGACCGAGCTGCCCCGGCTAGGCTGGGCTTGGGGGATTGTGTCGGAGAAGGGCCCCAGAGCCGCAGGGAGCTGCCTGGCTCAGCTGCCGGAGCCCCTCTGGGGCTGACCCTCCCGTCCCGTCCCGCAGGAGCGGCTGAGCTCGGAATCAGACGAGGCGGCGAGCGCCGTGGAGGCCCTGGCAGCCTTCCTGCAGGGCACAGAGACGCTGGCAAAGGAGGTAACAGAATCCCCACTGGCCCCGGCCTGCACCTCCCCGCCCCACGGCCCCAGGGCTGCGCCTCTCCTGGCTCCTCCCCGCCCCACGGCCCAGGGGCTGCGCCTCTCCCGGCTCCTCCCCGCCCCACGGCCCAGGGGCTGCGCCTCTCCCGGCTCCTCCCCGCCCCACGGCCCTGGGGCTGCGCCTCTCCCGGCTCCTCCCCGCCCCACGGCCCTGGGGCTGCGCCTCTCCCGGCTCCTCCCCGCCCCACGGCCCTGGGGCTGCGCCTCTCCCGGCTCCTCCCCGCCCCACGGCCCTGGGGCTGCGCCTCTCCCGGCTCCTCCCCGCCCCACGGCCCTGGGGCTGCGCCTCTCCCGGCTCCTCCCTGCCCCACGGCTCTGGAGCTGCGCCTCTCCCGTCTCCTCCCTGCTCCATGGCCCTGAGACTGTGCCTCTCCCGGCTCCTCCCCACCTTGGGGCCCCGCTGACCCTGGGCTGCACCCACCTCCCTGCCCCACAACCCCACTGACCATGGGGCCTGAGATTTGGGGGGCGACTTCCCAGCCAGCGTGTCAGAGGCAGGCTCTTCCGCCACGTGGGGGGCTTGTGACCGTGGCAGGTCTCCCCGTCCATGGGCAGGGGCCAGAGCCCGTCACCTGCTGATCCCGCTGCTTGGGGAACCCGCTAGGGTGGGAAGGGAAACGCCTCCCTAAGCGCCCCCCGTGGGAAGGAGCAGGCACAGGGGCTAAGGGCCCAGCCGTGGGGGATCCGGGAGGGGCTTGCCTGGGCTCCCCTCCTGCCGGCAGGCGGCTCTGGGGGCCCCGCGTGTCCCGGGGGTGGGGCACCCCGGCCTGGTGTCCATGGTGACTCCTGCCCCAGGTCGGCGCCATGACCAGCTTTGGGGAGCTCCGGCGGGAGCTGCAGGGCCTGGCGGGGCAGGACGCCTCCTCCCCCGGGCAGGGCGCCTTCGAGGCCGTGTCCCGCCTGGCCTGCGGGCACCCCGAGGGGGGCGGCCTCCGGATCCCCTCCCTCAACTGGTACGAGGACAGCGACCTCCCGGCCTTCCTGAAGCGCAACCGCTCGGAGCAGGGAGCCGTCCCCCCGGACAACGGCACCAGTGAGTGTGCGGAGCCGCCGCGCCCCTCGGGGGGTGTTGGGGGGCAGCAGGATCCCACGTGGGTGGACCTGGCCCTGCTTGGGGCGAAGGCAGGACTGGGACCCAGGCGGTGCCGAGCTGGGAGCACGGGGCTCTAGCGCCCCAGCCCCGACCCCTATGTGGGGGGTAGGCTGGGCTTGGGCAGCCCCGCATGGGGGCAGGGCAGGAGTGTGGGGGAGGGGAGAGAGCTGGCTTGACTGAGAGGTGTATTCTGCCCCCCCAGCAGGTGAGGGATGATGGGGGGGGGGCTGGAGGGTCAGTCCCCAACCAGCAGGTTGATGGAGTGTGAGGGGGCAGCATGTGGGTTTGTGGGGGGCTGGAGGGACAGATCTCTAGAGGGGCTCCCTGCAGGTACGTTTGGGGGGGGCAGCGTGACCCTGTCTCTCTGCCCCCCCCCCAGGTCCCTACTGCAGGGAGCTGATCCGGAGCCTGGAGTCGGACCCGCTGTCGCGGATCCTGTGGCGGGGGATCAAACCCCTCTTCGTCGGCAAAATCCTCTACACCCCGCCCAGCCCCGGCGCCCGGAGGGTCATGGCTGAGGTGAGGGGCGGACGAACCCCGACCCGGCAGAGTCAGCCCCGAGCGCCCGGGGGCCCCTCCGTTCCTGGGGACCCCCGGCCGGCGGGCTCTGCCGGGGCAGGCGGGGAGGGGGCCGGGGAGGGGGTGGGGCCAGCGGCCTGTCTCTGCTGTGTCTCCTCTGGGCCAGGTGAACCGGACGTTCCAGGAGCTGGCCGTGCTGCGGGAAGTGCAGGGCGCCTGGCAGGAGCTGGGGCCGCGGCTCTACGCCTTCCTCAACAGCAGCCTGGAGATCCAGGTCCTTCAGGTCTGACCCCCCCCCCCGGGCAGTGGGGGGCAGTGGAGGGGGTCCAGGAAGAGAGGGCAAAATGGGAGACTCTAGAGGGAGGGGTGTGGGTGGGTGGGAATAGGGTATGGGGGGGAAGGGTGGGAGGCTGGCAGAAAGGAGGAAGGGTGGGGCTGGGGAAGGGGTGCAGGGAAGGGGGAGGGGTGGTCAGGGGAAGGGGTGCAGGGAAGGGGGAGGGGTGGTCGGGGGAAGGGGTGCAGGGAAGGGGGAGGGAGGGGGAGGTCAGCCCCACTCTGGCTCCCGGCGGGGCTGTGTGTGACCGGAGGGCGGTGCCACCCCCCAAAGCTGCCCTGTCCCTGTGCCCTGGCAGAGCCTGCTGCAGGCGTCTGCCACCTCCCGCCTGGTGGAGCAGCGACTGAACGGCAGCTCGTGGGACCTGCCGGCCGTGGGCGCCTTCCTCGCGGGGGCGCCGGGGGGCCAGGCCTACACCTGGCGCCAGGCCTACGCGGAGGTGGACCAGGTCGTGGGCACCCTGTCGCAGTTCATTGAGGTGCGGCCCCCGGCTAACCCCCAGCTACCCGCCTCTGCCCCCCCCTCCTGTAACGCCCGCCCCCCGGCTACCCGCCTCTGCCCCCCTCCCGGAACGCCCGCCCCCCCGGCTACCCGCCTCTGCCCCCCTCCCGTAACGCGCGCCCCCCCCGGCTACCCGCCTCTGCCCCCCTCCCGTAACGCGCGACCCCCGGCTACCCGCCTCTGCCCCCCTCCCGTAACGCCCGCCCCCCCGGCTATCCGCCTCTGCCCCCCTCCCGTAATGCCCGCCCCCCCGGCTACCCGCCTCTGCCCCCCTCCCGTAACGCCCGCCCCCCCGGCTACCTGCCTCTGCCCCCCCGTAACGCGCGCCCCCCCCGGCTACCCGCCTCTGCCCCCCTCCTGTAACGCCCGCCCCCCCCCGGCTACCCGCCTCTGCCCCCCTCCCGTAACGCCCCCCTCCCGTAACGCGCGCCCCCCCCGGTTACCCACCTCTGCCCCCCCCGTAACGCCCGCCCCCCCGGCTACCCGCCTCTGCCCCCCTCCCGTAACGCCCCCCTCCCGTAACGCGCGCCCCCCCGGTTACCCACCTCTGCCCCCCCCGTAACGCCCGCCCCCCCGGCTACCCGCCTCTGCCCCCCCCCCCGTAACGCCCGCCCCCCCGGCTACCCGCCTCTGCCCCCCCCCGTAACGCGCGCCCCCCCAGCTACCTGCCTCTGCCCCCCCCTCCTGTAACGCGCACCCCCCCGGTTACTCGCCTCTGCCCCCCACTCCCGCCTCTGCCCTCCCCACCCTGTAACTCTTGTCCCCCGGCTACCCATCTCTGCCCCCCGGCTACCCACCTCTGCCCCCCTCCCGTAACCCTTGTCCCTCAGCTACACCTATCTGCCCCTCCCATCGCATAACCTCTGCCCCCCGGCTACCTGCCTCTGCCCCCCTCCCGTAACCCCCATCCCCAGGTACCTGCCTCTGCCCCCCAGCACTGAGGGCCCCTCTCTCTCCCGCCCCACCCGCAGTGCGTCTCCCTGGACAAGGTGGAGGCTGTGGCCTCGGAGGAGCAGCTGGTGGCACGGGCCCTGCAGCTGCTGGAGGGGCGCCAGTTCTGGGCCGGCGTCGTTTTCCTGCCCCCCGACAACGCCACCCCCGGGGAGCTGCCGCCCCACGTCCGCTACAAGATCCGCATGGACATCGACGACGTCACCCGCACCAACAAAATCAAGGACAGGTGCAGGGCCGGGGGGAAGGCAGCAGAAATTCTGGGCCCCCCTCTTGGGGGGCCGCTGTCTGGGGGGCTCGGCTCACGCTCTCCCCTCCCGCAGGTTGTGGGACCCCGGCCCGGCTGCTGACCCCTTCAGTGACCTACGCTACGTCTGGGGCGGCTTCGTCTACGTGCAGGACCTGGTGGAACAGGCCGTCACGCGGGTCCTGAGCGGCACCGCCCGCCGCACCGGCATCTACCTGCAGCAGATGCCCTACCCCTGCTACGTGGATGACGTGTGAGTGGCCAGGACCCGCTCTGCCCCCCCTTCTCCCCCGGCCAGACAGGAGCAACAGGAAATCGGGTGCCCCTTCTGTTCGCACACTGCAGCGCCCCCTGCTGGCTGGGGCAGGAATCGGTCCATATCCCTGTGTATCCGCCTGTTCCTCCACCCCATTCCCTGCAGCGCCCCCTGCTGGCTGGGGCAGGAATCGGTCCATATCCCTGTGTATCCGCCTGCTCCTCCACCCCATTCCCTGCAGCGCCCCCTGCTGGCTGGGGCAGGAATCGGTCCATATCCCTGTGTATCCGCCTGCTCCTCCACCCCATTCCCTGCAGCGCCCCCTGCTGGCTGGGGCAGGAATCGGTCCATATCCCTGTGTATCCGCCTGCTCCTCCACCCCATTCCCTGCAGCGCCCCCTGCTGGCTGGGGCAGGAATCGGTCCATATCCCTGTGTATCCGCCTGCTCCTCCACCCCATTCCCTGCAGCGCCCCCTGCTGGCTGGGGCAGGAATCGGTCCATATCCCTGAATATCTGCCTGCTCCTCCATCCCATTCCCTGCAGCGCCCCCTGCTGGCTGGCGTCGGAATTGGTCCATATCCCTGTGTATCCGCCTGCTCCTCCATCCCATTCCCTGCAGCGCCCCCTGCTGGCTGGCGTCGGAATTGGTCCATATCCCTGTGTATCCGCCTGCTCCTCCACCCCATTCCCTGCAGCGCCCCCTGCTGGCTGGGGCAGGAATCGGTCCATATCCCTGTGTATCCGCCTGCTCCTCCACCCCATTCCCTGCAGCGCCCCCTGCTGGCTGGGGCAGGAATCGGTCCATATCCCTGTGTATCCGCCTGCTCCTCCACCCCATTCCCTGCAGCGCCCCCTGCTGGCTGGGGCAGGAATCGGTCCATATCCCTGTGTATCCGCCTGCTTCTCCATCCCATTCCCTGCAGCGCCCCCTGCTGGCTGGGGCAGGAATCGGTCCATATCCCTGTGTATCCGCCTGCTCCTCCACCCCATTCCCTGCAGTGCCCCCTGCTGGCTGGGGCAGGAATCGGTCCATATCCCTGTGTATCCGCCTGCTCCTCCATCCCATTCCCTGCAGCGCCCCCTGCTGGCTGGCATAGGAATTGGTCTGTTTTCCTCTGTGTCTACCCCTCTGCCCTATCACTATTCCCTGCAGCGCCCCCTGCTGGCCAAAGCTGCTCTCTGCTCCAAAGCAGCCTTGTGCGGAAGCTTCCCCTGCCCTTTGCTGTCACCCTGGGTTGCAGCGGCGTCCTGCGCACGGTCTGGCTCATGGGGCGTTGCCCCGTCGCTCTGTCATGGGCATTGAAGGGTTAACACGTCTGCTCCCCTCGTCCCCCCCAGCTTCCTGCGGGTCTTGAACCGCTCGCTGCCGCTCTTCATGACGCTGGCCTGGATCTACTCGGTGGCCATGATCATCAAAGGGGTGGTGCACGAGAAGGAGGCCCGCCTCAAGGAGACCATGAAGATCATGGGGCTCAGCAGCAGCATCCTCTGGCTCAGCTGGTTCATTAGCAGCTTCATCCCCTTCCTCATCAGCTCCTCCTTCCTCGTCCTCATCCTCAAGGTCCCGTGGCAGGGCGTGGGGGAGCCGCGGGGTGGGGCTGAGGGGCAGGAGGGGGAGCAGAGTCCGATCTGGGCGTGGGGGAGCCGCGGGGTGGGGGCGCGGGGTGGGGCTGAGGGGCAGGAGTGGGGCGCAGCGTCCGATCTGGGCGTGGGGGAGCCGCGGGGTGGGGCTGAGGGGCAGGAGGGGGGAGCAGCGTCCGATCTGGGCGTGGGGGAGCCCCGGGCTGGGGGCGCGGGGTGGGGCTGAGGGGCAGGAGGGGGGAGCAGCGTCCGATCTGGGCGTGGGGGAGCCCCGGGCTGGGGGCGCGGGGTGGGGCTGAGGGGCAGGAGTGGGGAGCAGCGTCCGATCTGGGCGTGGGGGAGCCCCGGGCTGGGGGCGCGGGGTGGAGCTGCAGGTCGGGGGTGAGGAGCACCGTCCGATCCAGGTGTGGGGAGCTGTGGGGGGGCTGTCGGTGAGGACTGAGGGGCAGCAGCACAGCTGTGGGGGCTGGCACAGCAAGAGGGGGCTGGGAGTGCCGGCCCCAGCTCTGACCCGTGCCCCTCCACGCAGCTGGGGGACATCCTGCCCTACAGCGACCCCGCCGTGGTCTTCCTCTTCTTGGCCGCCTTCGCGGTGGCCACCATCGCCCAGTGCTTCCTCATCAGCACCTTCTTCTCCCGGGCCAACCTGGCCTCCGCCTGCGGCGGCATCATCTACTTCTCCTGCTACCTGCCCTACGTGCTGTGCGTGGCCTGGCGCGACCAGCTCACCTTCCCGCTGCGCCTCTGCGTGGTAAGGGCGCCCGCCCCGCCCTGGAGCCTCGGCTAAGGGGCCGCGCCCCCTCGCTGGCGCCCTCTCACCTCCGCCGCTCCGCGGGCGACTCCCGAAAGCTCCCGCGCTGGGCCAGCTCTGAGCGCGAGGGGGCTGGGGCCGTGAGCGCCCGTCGTCCTCCCCCGGCTCCACTCGGGAGCAGGCAAACGCCTGACGGTCCCCGTCGCTCGGGCGGACGCGGTCGCACGTCCTGGGCGGTCTCGGTCCTGCTCCAGGTGCCCCTTTCGGCCTGGCTCCCATGGGCTCTCCCTGCGCGGGTGCCCAGGGGTCTCAATTCTGAAACCCAGTCCTTAGCACCCCCCAGGCCGGCCACTGAATGGGCAACCCCCAGCCACGGGAGGTGGGTAGCTGGGTCCCCTGGGGAGCTGCACCCGAGGCTGGGGCTGGGGGTTGCTGGCTCTTGCTTCCCCTGCCTTTCCCCCCCAGAGCCTCCTGTCCCCCGTGGCCTTTGGGTTTGGCTGCGAGTCCTTCTCGCTGTACGAGGAGCAGGGCACGGGGATCCAGTGGCAGAACCTGAACTCCAGCCCCGTGCCGGACGACGCTTACACCTTCGCCACCTCTCTGACGCTGCTGCTGCTGGACGCGTGTCTCTACGGCCTGGCCACGTGGTACATCGAGGCTGTCTTCCCAGGTCAGCCCGAGGGGCCAGGAATGCTCCCCCGGGCCGTGCCCCCGACACAAGCTTCACCCCCTATGAGCTGCCACTCTGTGAACTGCGTAGGCCTCCATAATAGGGCCCCCTGGCTCCATTCTCACAGAGGCAGATCGCCAGGGAAAGAGCTTAGCTGTTGTGTGTCATCATTAGGTTCCAGAGTTAACACTCCAGTGGAAATGAGGAAGGGCCACTTGTATTTTTTCTGAGCTCTTTACTGCCTGCAGACTCGGACAGATGGCTCCGGGCCAGCCAAACCCAGATTCTTTCGTACCTGTCAGGGCTAGAGACCTACGGTTGTTTTCTTAGCCGAGAGCTGAGATCCTGGAGCGCAATTCCTAGACCCCAGGCAGCCCAGTTCTACCCACCCTCCAAATTGGAAACAAAAGTGTGAGCGCCTCCCTCTGGCAGCGGTGGGGGTTACACCCACGGGCCTGCCCCACGCCTGCTTGGGTGGCAGGAGGACTTGAAACGGGGTCCCCTGGATGCCAGACAGACTCTGCTCCCCTGTGGCAGGATTATGGGAGCTCCGTGCCCCGGGGTGGGGGGCGGAGTGCCACGAGGAGTGGGCTGTGGCCATTGGTCACCCCTGGGGGATCCCGAGCCGAGCCCCCTCGTGCTACCGATCCGTCGGCTGCTTTCACCAGCCCCGGGCTCTCAGACCTCTGGGACCCCGGCCTCTTGGGGCATCCTGCTGGGGCAGGGGGACCGGGACGAGCCAAGCAGCGGCCCGTCGTAGGCAGACGTGTGGCCGTGGCCGGAGTCGGGGCAAAGCCCCACGTGGAAAGGACCCTCGGCCCCCGGGGGAGAGAGGAGAAAGCCGGAGCCCCCGCCCCCACCCCGCTGATCGGTGCCCTCCCCTGTCTGTGCCCAGGTCAGTTCGGGATTCCCAAGCCCTGGAACTTTCCCTTCCTGAGGAGCTACTGGTGTGGGGAGTCGCCCCCCGATGACTGCCCCCTCCTTCCAGCCAGCTCCCCGAGCGCTGCGCAAGGTAGAGGCCCATCCGCGGCAGAGGCAGCGTGGGCTAGGGGCTGGGCTCTGGGAAGGGAGGAGGGGCCAGCTGGTTCGAGTGGGGGAGCCGGAGTCTGGATCCCTGGGTTCTGCCGCGGGGCTGACGGGGCGGAAGGGGGAGACGTGAGGCAGGGGGGCAGTGGCAGCCCCGAGGCGCCGATTGTCCCCCCCAACACTGAGCAGAATCTGCTGGTGGCCTGGCCAACTGGGGGGACACACGGGGAGCCCTGCCACTGGGGGGCAATGGATCCCTTTGGCCCCTGGCTGGGCCCGTTTTGGGGCTCGCTGGTTAATTCAGCCCCAGTCCAGGGGCTGTGCGGGGCAGGGGGGTGGCTGGAACCCTAACCCCCTTCCCCCGCGTTCCTGCTGCCCCTGCGGGTGGCTGGGCCGGGCCCCTGCTGACCTGCCTCCTGGCCTTCCAGAGCTGCTGGAGGCGCCGTCCCCGCAGCTGCGCCCGGGGGTCTCCCTCCACCGCCTGGTGAAGCTCTACGGCAGCAGCCGCAAAGTGGCCGTCGACGGGCTGAGCCTCAGCTTCTACGAGGGGCAGATCACCGCCCTCCTGGGCCACAACGGGGCCGGCAAGACCACCACCATGTGAGCCGGGGGGGCAGGCCCCAGGGGCAGCCTGCGCAGGGCGCCGGCACCTGTCACGGGGGCGCGTTTCTCGTGGCGTTGGGCCCAGCGCGGCCCCTGGAGCTGGGGGAAGTGGTCGTGGTGTGCCTCAGTTTCCCCAATGGAGAGAGTGATTGTGAGCTGGCTTTGTGCAGCCCTGTGGAGGGCTGTTCTCACATGTGGGATGGGCGGGGGTCTGTGCTGCCGGGACCTAGCGGGGGGGGGGCCCAGGGCACGGCTAGGGGACACGCACGTGACAGAGGGGATCGGGCCCAGTTTGGCCTTGGTGGGCCAGCCTCCGACCGGCCGTGGCAGGAGGGAGGGAGAGTCGGGCCCGGTAGGAGCGGACGTGAGCCCCTCTCTCTGCCGCCGGCACGTTGGTCGGGGGCCGGCGCCGGGCGTGTGGATGAACAACCAGGGGAGGTGCCGCAGGGGGAGCTGGGTGCACGTCTCAAACCATCGGGGGGGCCCGTGCGCCCCTGGGGGCTGGACCCTCACCAGCTCTGGAGTAGCCCCCTGCCGCCAGGGCCGACACCCGCCGGGAGAGGGGGGTCCAGGCCTGGGAGCTGGGGCCCGGACAGGGGATGCCGGGGGCCGCCGTGGGGAGCAGAGTGAAGAAACAGCCTCCCGCCCCAGCCTGGCAGGCGTCCGCCCAGTGCTGGCAGCTGGGGCCGGGCGCTCGGAGTGCCCCTGGGGCGGTGCCCCCCTCTGAACTCCTGGTGTCCTGCTCTCCCACCCCCAGGTCCATCCTGAGCGGCCTGCTGCCCCCCAGCTCCGGCACGGCCTACGTCCTGGGCCGGGACATCCGCTGGGAGATGGACGCCATCCGCCGGAGCATGGGCATGTGCCCCCAGCACAACGTCCTCTTCGACATGTAGGCCGGGGGCGGGGCGGGGGGGAGGGCAGAATTCCCAGGGCCCCAGTGGTTGGAGCCTGGCCAAGGCCGGATGCTGCTCCCCCCCAGAGCAGAGCGCACTGGAGACGCCACCAGTCCCTCCGCAGCAGCCTCAGCTCGGGCAGCCTCTTGCCTGTTGAGTCCTGTTCCCGGTGCTGGGCGGGGAGAGGGGCCTAATGGTTAGGGCACTGGACAGGGGCTGGGAGTCAGTGAGGAGCGTTCTCTAGTGGTTAGCGCAGGGGGGGGCGGGGCATCTGGATGGGACTGCAGGGGGGGTGCTTCTTGCCCTGCCGGGTGTCACCCCCCTCCCTGCCCCGCAGCCTGACGGTGGAGGAGCACATCTGGTTCTACGGGCGCCTGAAGGGGCTGTCCGGGGCGCAGGTGCAGGAGGAGGCGAAGCAAATCATCCAGGACGTGGGGCTGCCCCACAAGCGGCGGGAGCAGACCAAGAACCTGTCGGGTGAGTGCCCCAGGCTGGCGGGGGGGCGGGACATGGGCTGGGCTCGTGGGAGCCTGGGGTCAGTGGGGTCAGGACCCGATCCTGGCACGCCAGGGGCAGAGCTGCCTTTCAAAGGGAATGAGAAGCCCCGTCCAGTAACATCAGGGCCCCACGGAGGGTCTGTGGGCTCCGGACACGGCCCTGCTCTCTCCCATCACCCTTCGCTGCGTCTGACACGCTGGCTCCTCGGCAGCCCAGGCCTGGCCCTGTGCCCGGCGCTGCACAGACACGGTCCCAGCCTCGCCCGCGGCCGGGGGGACTGCATGGGTGATGGGGCTGTGTGGCCGGGGGAGGTGCGTGGCCGGGGGAGGTGCGTGGCCAGGGGGCTGCGTGGCCGGGGGAGGTGCGTGGCCAGGGGGCTGCGTGGCCGGGGGAGGTGCGTGGCCAGGAGGCTGCGTGGCCGGGGGAGGTGCGTGGCCGGGGGAGGTGTGTGGCCAGGGGGCTGCGTGGCCGGGGGAGGTGCGTGGCCAGGGGGCTGCGTGGCCGGGGGAGGTGCGTGGCCAGGGGGCTGCGTGGCCGGGGGAGGTGCGTGGCCAGGGGGCTGCGTGGCCGGGGGAGGTGCGTGGCCAGGGGGCTGCGTGGCCGGGGGAGGTGCGTGGCCAGGGGGCTGCGTGGCCGGGGGAGGTGCGTGGCCAGGAGGCTGCGTGGCCGGGGGAGGTGCGTGGCCAGGAGGCTGTGTGGCGCTGCACGGACAGTGGCACTGCATGGCTGGAGGGCTGCGTGGCCATGGGAGCTGCGTGGCCTGGGGCTGTCCCAAGATCCCTGTAACACTCCCCCCGTTGCTCCCCGGGCAGGCGGGATGCAGCGGAAGCTCTCCGTGGCCATCGCCTTCGTGGGAGGCTCCCAGGTGGTCATTCTGGATGAGCCCACGGCTGGCGTCGACCCCTACTCCCGCCGGGGCATCTGGGACCTGCTGCTGAAGTATCGCCGAGGTCTGAGCGAGGCGGGGGAAGGGAACAGCGGGGGTGGGGTCTCCAAAATGGACCGTTCTCCCCCAGCCCCTCCTGTGGGGCCTGTGGGGTCAGGCGCTCTGGGCTTTCCGGGGAACTGAGGCAGGGCTCTGGGCCCCACGTGGCCGGGAGGGAGGCGATGAAGAGGGCTGTTTGGAGCAGAGGGGGAGGAGGTGGGGGGGTCCATCAGGCTTGGGGGGGCTCCACAGTTCTGGCAGATCTGGCCCTGGGGCCCTACCCCAGCGTGGGCCGAGGGTGGAGGGAGCATGCGGCGCAATGAAGCAGTTTGCAGGGTGTAGCTACGCAGGGGGTCCGGAGGGGCCTGCAGCCCGGGGGGGGGTCTCTGGCTCCGACCCCCCCGTACTGTCAGCGAGCTGCCTTGGGGGCCCGGGTGGCGCTGCCCTGCAGGAGGCGCTGCCCGAGCCCTGGGGGGGGGGGCTATGGAGGCCCCCCCGCCCCCCGTGCCCCCACAGCTCCCTTCTCTGCCCCCAGGCCGCACCGTGATCCTCTCCACCCACTACATGGACGAGGCCGACCTGCTGGGCGACCGTGTGGCCATCCTCGCCCAGGGCCGGCTGCGCTGCTGCGGCTCCCCCCTCTTCCTCAAGGCCCAGCTGGGCACCGGCTACTACCTGAGCCTGGTCAAGCGGGCGGCCCCGGGGCTCAGCGCCAGCAGAAAGGTGAGGCTGGGGGAGGGGATCCCTGGCCCACCTGCCTGCCCTTGCCGGGGGGGGCACCCCCACGGGGGCCGGGGAGTCCCTAGAGCTAGGCAGGTGGGGCCGTGCGTGTGTACTGGGGGGTCCTAGGGAGTCCAGCGGGGGGGTCCCTGGAGTTGGGAGGCGGAAGGACTCACGTGGGGCCCTTAGGGGGCGGGCCTGGGGCCCACGTCTCTGACCCTCCCCGTCCCTGCAGGACGACAGCGATTCGGAGCGCAGCTGCGACACCGGGCTGGGCAGCGAGCCGGGCAGCGAGGCCAGCGCCGGGGGTGAGCAGCGCCGGGGGGGGGGCCGTGGGGAAGGCGTTTCGATCCCCCCAGCTCCATGGCTACCCTGCGCCCCAGCTGGCACGGGCAGAGAGCGCCCCCTTGTGGTCACCCTGGGGCACGGCCAGTCCAAGCTTCTCCCCGGTTCCCAGCCTGGGGGGACCCCCGATGGCCGAGCAGGCGAGGTTTCCTCAGGGGCTCCCCAGCGCCGCCGTCTCCACGGTGACTCCCCCGCCCCGGGTATCTTTCTCCAGGCTCCTGAACCTCCAGGCAGCCTTCTCCCCTCCCCCTTCTCCGCCCCAGGGCAGCTTTCGAGGGGCACCTCCCACGCCCTGTCTCATCCTGCAGTCCCTGGCTCCCCCCTTGCCCTGACCCACCATGCGCCGGGGGGCCTGCGCTTCCTTGTGAACCACACGGCCCCGTCCAGCTCCAGCCGTCTCCCTAGGCGGGGATCCACCCTCTGCCCGGCTCAGCCCTCACCCTAGATCCTCCAGCCCCACAGAGCCTCCCCCACGTCCCGTGTCTCCCGATGGGAGCTGAGCCCCCTTCACCCGGCCATCCCTGCCCCGCTGTCTGTGCAGACGTGCCGCAGCTGTCGGCCCTGGTCCAGAAGCTGGTCCCCGGCGCCCGGCTGGTGGAGGACATCGGCCAGGAGGTGCTGTACGTCTTGCCCTACGGCGGCGCCAAGGACGGGGCCTTCGGGGAGCTCTTCCGGGAGCTGGATGCCCGCCTGGGCGAGCTGGGATTTTCCAGCTACGGGATCTCGGACACCACCTTGGAGGAGGTACGCCAGCCCCCGCCCACCGGCCGTGCCCCGTCCGCACCGGGCACCCTACCCCAGTGTCGCACGGGGCAGCCTGGGCGTGGTCCCTCTGCTCGTGGCATGTCCCACTGCTCCATGCGTCAGAGAACGGGTCCCCCCCGCAGCTCACCGGGTGGGGCGCGGGAGAGACAGCGAGTGCAGGGCTGCGGGAAAAGCCAGCTGGGCTGGATCGGGATGGGTTTTCCCAGCTGGGACGTGGGAAGGGGCTGGAGAAATGCAGCCGTGTCTGCTTTGGTGGCAGCGGAGCCTGCGGGACTCTCAGCCAGGCCCGTGGGCTCTGGGCCGCTCCCTGCCCTGCGACGGGGGCTTGCTGCGGGCCCACAGCCGTCGTGTTCCGTAAAACCCCTTTCCGCTGGTTCTCCCTTTGCAGATCTTCCTGAGAGTGGCTGAGGACACAAGAGTGGGTGCAGACCCCGCAGGTAAGCGGATTGGCCCCCTCTTGGGTCCTAAGTTAACAGGCGAGTTGAAGGTGGATGCCAGTGCCCGGACAGCCGAGGGGATAACAGCCCTACTACTAGTGCTCCCTGAGGGAGCGCTCCTTTAGCTCAGGAGATAGAAGCATGTCATTAAAGGGTGAGAGGTCTGGGCCAGCTGCACCACCTCCTGGACTGGAGGCGGCTGTTCTCTGCTGCCCTGGGGATGGGGATCCCCCTGCAACAGAAAACAAGGCTCCGCATCGGGAGCTGGACTGAGTCGTTCCCCCCAAAGGCTGGGGGTGCAGCCAGGTCTCCCACCACCGGGCTCACCGGGCACTCAGTCGGGTGGCTGGTGCGGGGGGCTTGGCCGGGTGAGACAACACAGGCCACCTGGGGCTCGAGGCAGCAGGGGGGACAAAAGGGGCAGTTTGCCCTGGGCCCCCAAACCTGAAATTGGCCCTTACGAGGGAGAGGCCGCAGGACAAGCGGGAGCTGTGTTGCTCCCCTTGTGCCCGGTGGCGGCGCCTGGAGCAGGGAGCTAGACCCACCCCATGGCTGGGGGCGAGTGGGGGGCTGCGTAAAGGGTAAGTGTCTGGAAGGATGGGGGGAACCTCAGTGCAGATTTTGCCCCGGGCACCCCCCAAACCTCTGCACGGGCCTGGATGCCACGTGCTTTGTCTGACCTGCCCGTGGCTGATGCTCTGGCCTCGTCTGGCAGGTTTGGGGGGGGCCCTGCAGCGAGTGGGAACGGCAGCCCCAGCCTCCTCCGACGCCCTCCGGATGCTGAGCGAGAACGGGGACCCGGAGGCAGCCAACACCGAGCCGGGTAAGGGGCACGGCCAGGCTCCGGCTGGGGCTGGACTGTGCGGGGGGCTAAGCCCATCCTGACCAGCCTCCCACCTGCCCCCAGGTGCTTCTCTGCCCTTGCTGGCACCAGTGGCTGGGTATTGCCAGGGCCGTGCCGGATGGAATTGGGGGGGGGGGTGAAATTGTCGCGGATGTGGCTGATCGAGACCAAAAGGCCCGACCCAGGCGCCAGCGACCAGCTGGTTTCTGTCTGACGCTGGCCGGGGGGCCTGCCAGTCGCAGGAGGAGCATCGCCACCCCCAGGCGCTGGGTCCCAGAGCAGCTGTGCCCTGGGGAATCCCTCCCCTCCCCTCCCATTCCCTCCCCTGGCCCCGGGGAATCCAGCCCCTCCCTTCCCATTCCCTCCCCTGGCCCCGGGGAATCCAGCCCCTCCCCTCCCATTCCCTCCCCTGGCCCCAGGGGATCCAGCGCCTTCCCCCTTCCCCCCCCCTCCCGCCCCAGGGAATCCAGTCCCTCCCCTCCCCTCAGACTTTCCCTGCACAGGCGTGAGACCTGCCCTCTCTTTTTCTTTGCATTGAGTCCGAGGATCCAGGAAAGGTAGGTGGCCCCAGCAGCAGGGAGGGAAGGATCCGGAGCGGCCGTCCTCCCCGTGAGAGGGGTGGCAGCCTAGGTGGGGTCCGGCCCTGGCCCCCAAAGCCTTGTCTGTGCCAGAAAGAGGGACACGTATGGAAAGAGCCCGTGTCCGCCCTCCCCCCCCCAGCAGAATGGCACGTTCCCTCCCCCTCCGCCATGCACTGCCCCCCACGGCAGAATGGCACGTTCCCTCCCCCTCCGCCATGCACTGCCCCCCCCCAACAGAATGGCACGTTCCCTCCCCCTCCGCCATGCACTGCCCCCCACGGCAGAATGGCACGTTCCCTCCCCCTCCGCCATGCACTGCCCCCCCCCGGCAGAATGGCACGTTCCCTCCCCCTCCGCCATGCACTGCCCCCCACGGCAGAATGGCACGTTCCCTCCCCCTCCGCCATGCACTGCCCCCCCAGCAGAATGGCACGTTCCCTCCCCCTCCGCCATGCACTGCCCCCCCCAGCAGAATGGCACGTTCCCTCCCCCTCCGCCATGCACTGCCCCCCACGGCAGAATGGCACGTTCCCTCCCCCTCCACCATGCACTGCCCCCCCCAGCAGAATGGCACGTTCCCTCCCCCTCCGCCATGCACTGCCCCCCACGGCAGAATGGCACGTTCCCTCCCCCTCCACCATGCACTGCCCCCCCCAGCAGAATGGCACGTTCCCTCCCCCCCTTCCCTGCCCAAGACCCCTGCCCCCGAGTCACCTGGCTGCCCCGACACGGCTCCCTGGAGGCAGAGGGGCCGGAGCCACAGGCAGGACTGCGGGGGGGGGGCGCTGGCCAGGCTGACGGGGTCTCTCCCCACAGCCGAGGAGCCCCAGGAGACCGATTTCCTGCACGGCCTGGACGGCAGGGGCTCCCGGCAGGTGCTGGGCTGGGCCCTCACCCGCCAGCAGCTCCGGGCCCTCTTCACCAAGAGACTGCTCTACGCCCGGCGCAGCACCCGGGGCTTCCTGGCGCAGGTACCGCGGGGCCCCCCAGCCTGGGCACTGCGGGGCAGGTGTCGGGGTGGGGGTCTGGCGGGGGAGGGGAGGCCCGCTGAGAGCAGCGGCTGCAGGGAAGTGGGGCAGCGGGAGGGGGCACGAGGGGTGTGGCTGGAACGGGGGGGACAACGCTCCTGTGGGAATATCCTCCTACCAGTGGGTCAGGGCTTGTCCCTGGGGCCCTACCCAGCCCCGGGGGGTCCGGACTCCGCGCCGGGCCCCAGGGCGGCAGTGGTCCCCTCTCCTCCCTCCCCCCCCGTCCTGACTCAGCCCTGTTCGCAGATCGTCCTGCCAGCCGCCTTCGTGTGCGTCGCCCTCCTCTTCAGCCTGGTCGTGCCGCCCTTCGGGACGTACCCGCCCCTGGCCCTGGAGCCCTGGATGTACGGGCAGCAGTTCACCTTTCTCAGGTGCGGCGGCCCGGCCCGAGGGGGGGGGCGGGGGCTGGCGCTGGCCCCCCCAGGGCTGCGCCGGCCGGGAGCGTTCACGCCAGCGGCCCGTCCGCACCGTGTGTTTCAGTGACGACTCGCCGGGGGACCCCGACGCCGGGCGGCTCCTGGGAGCCCTGCTGGCTGAGCCGGGCTTCGGGACCAAGTGCATGAGGGATGCCCCGGAGGAGTAAGCACCCCCAGCCGGGGCCCGCCCTCCAGCAGCGCGTGGGGGGGGCAGTTACTGCCACGGGGAAGGGACCAGGTGAGGCGTCCCACCTGCCTACCTGCCAGGAGCCTGGAGGGGAGCCCAAAGTGGCTGCAGTTCCCCACGCTCGCCACAAGGGGGCGCCCCCGCACCTGTCTGGCTGGACATTCCTCTGCCCACCTGCTGCCCTGAGCCAGCCCAGATGTGTCCCCAGGGGGCCTGGGTCCCCCCCCCTCCCCCCCCGGAATAGGCAGCTCTGGGGCTGGGGCAGGTGGGGAGCGTCTCAGCAGGGGGCGCTAACCAGCAGCCTCCCCCCACCCGGCCCTGTTCACAGAGCGCCCTGCCCCCCGGCGTCCCACCCCCGGGGCTTCTGGACCCCCGAAGTGCCCCCGGCCCTGGCCGAGATCTTCCAGAGCCCGCACTGGACGCCAGACAACCCCTCCCCCGCCTGCGAGTGCAGCTCCCGGGGGGCACGGAAGATGCTGCCCGACTGCCCCGAAGCCGCGGGGGGGCCTCCCCCCCCACAGGTACCTGGTCCCGGTCGGGGGGGGGGGGGGTTCAGCCCAGGGGCAGGAAGCTGCCGGGCCAGGGACAGCATGGGGCTGGGGCCGTTCGGGGCTGGGTGGAGGGAGGTGGTTCGTGTCAGGCTGGGTCAGGGCAGGGGCCGGCCCTTGGCTCAGCGCGTCCCTGGGGCCCCTGCCCGGGCTGGTGCTGATCCCAGTCCTGTCTGTCTGTCTGCCGCCGTCTGTCCTCTCGCCAGGTGCAAAGGGGCACGGGCGACACCCTCCAGAACCTCACGGGCAGGAACCTCTCCGACTACCTGGTGAAAACCTACCCCAAGATCATCCGCCAGGGGTGAGCACCGGGGAGGGGGGCTGGCTCCCGCCTCCGCCTCTGCCTCCCACCTGGGAGAAGATGCAACAGCCCCCAGGCACTGCAGTTCCCCCACCGAGGCCCGGCTCTCTGCTGGGGCTGAGCTGGCAGCACAGAGCCGTGGCGGGGGGAGGCCGAGGGCTGACTGGGCCCCTCCCCAGGGCTGGGGCGCTGCTAGGGCCGGGGGGGCATCACTCGCCCTGCCCCCCCCAGCTGTTCCTGCTTGGGAACGAATTGGGCAGCTGAGACGCAGGGACGGGCCCGCGGGGCTCTGCTCACGGCTGCCCGGCCTTGTCCCTTGTGTCCCTGCAGGCTGAGAACCAAGAAATGGCTCAACGAGCAGAGGTGAGAAGGGTGCAGGGGCACCGGGATGGGAATTGCTTGAGTGCTGTAGTTACGGGCCTGGGCGCCAGGGCGCCTGGGTTCTGTGCCCTGCTCCGGGAGGGGGCTGCGGGTGAGTGGTTAGAGCGGGGTGGGGTAGGAGCCAGGGCGCCTGGGTTCTGTGCCCTGCTCCGGGAGGGGGCTGCGGGTGAGTGGTTAGAGCGGGGTGGGGGTAGGAGCCAGGGAGCCTGGGTTCTGTGCCCTGCTCCGGGAGGGGGCTGCGGGTGAGTGGTTAGAGCGGGGTGGGGGTAGGAGCCAGGGCGCCTGGGTTCTGTGCCCCGCGCTGGGAGGGGGCCGTGGGTGAGAGGCTCCAATTGAGGCTTAGCAGGATCTACTGCATGAAAGGGGGCTGGGCTGGCACCCCCAGCTCCGAGGTACCCTGCCCCCCAGCATCTCTGCCTATATGCCCATGCATGCAGCCTGCCCATCAGCATAGCGCCTGGTCTCCCTGCCATGTGCCAGTGCACCCGATCTCCCACTGTCACAGCCTGGGGGGGGGTCTCCCTGCCCTGAATCCTCTGGGGGGAGGAACATGAGCAGTGCACCCGGGCTCCTGACCCTCCCTCCCTGCCCCCGCCCCAGGTACGGCGGCATCTCGCTGGGCGCCCGTAGCTCGCAGGCCCTGCCGTCGGCGGCGGAGGTGGACGACGCCGTGCGGGGGATCCGGGCCACCCTGAACATCAGCAAGGTGCCGGGGGGAGGGGCCGGAGTCAGTCTGAGGGCTGGAGAGGGGGGGCGGGGTGGCCTGGGGGGGCAGGGGGAGGTGCCTGCGAAGCAGAGCTCCATGGCTGGGGGGGGCTCACGGGAAGGGCCTGTCAATCTGCGTCCAGGCCTGACCTCCCTTCCCCCCCAAGGGGAGCCCCTTGGACAGGCTGCTGGGAAACCTGAGCAGCTTCATCGAGGGCCTGGACACCCGCAGGAACGTCAAGGTCAGTTTGGGGAGGGAAGCCCAGGGGGGAGCTCGGGGGCCTGTCACCCTCATGGGCAGCAGCTTCCCATCCCCAGGACTCCGGGGTTCCGTTCCTGGCCCGGGGAGGGGTCCGCGGGAGCCAGGGCTCCAGGAGTCCGGGGTTCTGTTCCTGGCCCGGGGAGGGGGAGGGGTCCGCGGGAGCCGGGGCCCCAGGAGTCCGGGGTTCCGTTCCTGGCCCGGGGAGGGGGAGGGGTCCGCGGGAGCCGGGGCCCCAGGAGTCCGGGGTTCCGTTCCTGGCCCGGGGAGGGGGAGGCGTCCGCGGGAGCCGGGGCCCCAGGAGTCCGGGGTTCCGTTCCTGGCCCGGGGAGGGGGAGGGGTCCGCGGGAGCCGGGGCCCCAGGAGTCCGGGGTTCTGTTCCTGGCCCGGGGACGGGGAGGGGTCTGCGGGAGCCGGGGCCCCAGGAGTCCGGGGTTCCGTTCCTGGCCCGGAGAGGGGGAGGGGTCCGCGGGAGCCGGGGCCTCAGGAGTCCGGGGTTCCGTTCCTGGCCCGGGGAGGGGTCCGCGGGAGCCGGGGCCCCAGGAGTCCAGGGTTCTGTTCCTGGCCCGGAGAGGGGGAGGGGTCCGCGGGAGCCGGGGCCTCAGGAGTCCGGGGTTCCGTTCCTGGCCCGGGGAGGGGTCTGCGGGAGCCGGGGCCCCAGTCCGAGCTGTGCCCCGGAGGCGGCTGGCTGGAGGACGGAGCTCGGGGCTGAGTGTGGCCGTTCTGCTGCCGGGCAGGTCTGGTTCAACAACAAGGGCTGGCACGCCCTGGCGTCCTTCGTCAACGTGGCGCACAACGGGCTGCTGAGAGCCAGCCTGCCGGCGGGCGCGGAGCCCTGGCGCTACGGCATCACGGCCATCAACCACCCCCTGAACCTCACCAAGGAGCAGCTCTCCGAAGCCGCGCTGTGCGTACGGGCCAGCCTGGGGCGGGTGGGGGGAGCCTGGGGGCGGCTGGCTCATCCCGCTCTCCCCTCCCTGCGGCAGGATGGCCACCTCGGTGGACGTGCTGGTCTCCATCTGCGTGATATTCGCCATGTCCTTCGTCCCCGCCAGCTTCGTCCTCTTCCTCGTCGAGGAGCGGGCCAGCAAGGCCAAGCACCTGCAGATCGTCAGCGGCATGAGGCCCGGCGTGTACTGGCTGGGCAACTTCGCCTGGGACATGGTGCGGGGCCGGCGGGAGGGATCCCACAGATCTGAGGGCAGAGGGAGCCGGAGGGTAGAGCTCCCCAGCACAGGGTGCGGTGCACATTGGTGGGGGCTGCCAGGCGGGTCTCCCCTATGGGCAGGTGCAGGCTGGGGCAGGTTGTCAGCGGCAGGGATTGAACTGGGACTTCTGGATTGAAAGGCCGGAGCCCGGCTGCTTGTGCGAAAAGGGGGGGTGGTTTGCAGGTGGTTTGCCGAGGCCATGGCAGGCTCGTCCGCCAGGTGAGGCCAGCGGGCGACCCAGGGAGGCCTGTGGCCCTGCGTGGGGCTGGGTGGGAGAGGGGCCCCGAGCTGGGAGGGGCGGGGATGCTGCCTTGGGGGGGGCTGTGTCGAGCGAAGGCCATTGGCCAGGGCTGAGAGGGTCCTGCTCCCGGTCTGCAGGGGCCTTGGGGTGGTGGCTCGTGATGCCTCCGGCCAGTCCCCATTGGAATCCCCTCTCCCTGCAGCAACTCGAGGGGCACGTGGGTACCCACTGACTCCTCCGCCTCTCCCCGCAGTGCAACTACCTGGTCCCCGCCGGGCTGGTCATCCTCATCTTCCTCTGCTTCCAGCAGAAGGCCTACGTGTCTGCGGCCAACCTGCCCGCCCTGGCGCTGCTGCTCTTCCTCTACGGGTGAGGGCCCGGAGCCGTGGGGGGCCCGGGGCCCATCTGGCCCTGACGCCGGGGGAGCCAATTCCCTGTGCAGTCGGGCAGAGCAGCCGGAATCTGAGCCTGCTGCGTCTGGTGGGGCAAAGGGGTTCGGGCAAGTCGGGGGGGGGGGGACACACGTCAGCCCAGAGGGAGAAGGGAGCCGGCCCAGTACTGCCATGTCTATTCCACGGGGCTGGATTCCGTCTGAGCGAGGCTGAAATCTGCGAGCCCTGCCCTGGCTCAGGGCGTTGGCCTGGTCGGTGCCTCTCGCGGGCGGCTGCAGCCCGGCCTCACGGGACAAACCCTCGGGCTGCAGCTCGGCCCCCCCCCGGAGCAGAGCGGTTGTAGGACGTGTCCCCTCGTTGGCCCAGTGGGCTGGTGTCGGTGGCGCTTCGTCCCTCTTCGGGGGGGCTTTTGGCTTTGCTTCAGCTCCGTTCCTCTTCCCCCCACCAGCTGGTCCATCACCCCGCTGATGTACCCGGCCTCCTTCCTCTTCAGCATCCCCAGCACGGCCTACGTGGTGCTGACCTGCGTCAACCTCTTCATCGGCATCAACGGCAGCGTGGCCACCTTCGTGCTGGAGCTGTTCACCGACCAGGTGAGCCCTGCACCCTGCCCAGCCCCCTCGGGCCAGGCTGCAGCGGAGGGATGGGGCCCTCAGGATGCCTTTTGTCCCGCCTGCCCCTGGGGTGGGGTGGGAGACCCGGGACTACGAACCCACCACCCCACCCCAGGCGAATGCCCTATCCCCTAGGCCACGCCAGAACCCGGCCCACCGCCTTGCTCTCAGGATGCCCTGAGCTAGCAACGGCCCAGACCCCAACCCTCAGCCGGGGCTGGCCACGATGAGGGGAGGTCAGCTCCCTGGGGGCGGGGGGGCAGAAGGGAACCCCCGGGGGCGCCCCGCCCGGCTGGTGTTGGGGGTGCCAGTGGGGGCTGTCACCCGAGCCGGAGCCTTTTACTCCCCCGGGCAGAAGCTGAACGACATCAACCGCATCCTGAAGAAGGTTTTCCTCGTCTTCCCGCACTTCTGCCTGGGCCGGGGCCTCATCGACATGGTGAAGAACCAAGCCATGGCCGACGCGTTCGAGAGGTTCGGTGAGTCGCCTGAGCGTCCCGCGGGCGTCTGCGTTCCCTGGCGCGCTCCTCAGCAGCCTGTCTGGCCAGGCTCTTCGCCCGCGCCCGTCCCCGTGGTCTCTGGCCCTCGTGGCGCCCTGGCTCTGTCCTGCCCCCTGCCTCCGCGGCGCCACCCCCTTCCTCTCTGAAAGCCCCGCTGTCTGCCCCCCACCCCCGCAGGAGACCAGCGTTTCGTGTCGCCGCTTTGCTGGGACCTGGCCGGGAAGAACATGGTCGCCATGGCTCTCCAGGGCGTCGTCTTCTTCCTCTTCACCGTCCTGTTACAGTACAGGTTCTTCGTCACGCTCCGGTGAGGGGCCGGCGGGGGCAGAAATCCACCCTGCTCCCCAAGCCGCTCTGCCCCTCCCTGCCAAAGCCCCCACCCCCCGCTCCCAGCCCCCCACCCATCATGAGGGCAGCTCAGTGACGTGACCGAGGGCAGCTGGTGCGGCTACGTCGGCATGGGCTGCCACTCGCTCCCCCCAGCTGCCGTGGAGGCGCGCCTAAGGGATTTAGGAGCCTCCCTCCCCTGACTCTCTCCCATGCACCTATGTGGCCGGTGTAATTTCTGAGCCCGCTCACACAGGCCTGTCTCCACATTCGGGACCCAACTAGAGCCGCGGTTCTCAGCTCTCCCCATGGCAGGACCCTGCCCCCTCCTGCTGGGGTCTAGCTGGGACCCCTCCCATTCAGCAAACGGGGACCCCGACACGGCAAGACCCCTCCCCCAGATTCCAGCACAGTTTATGGCTCCACTGAGCCCCCTCTGCCCTGTGCTGGGCCTGAGTGTCATGGCAACCATGCGGCCAAGGCAGCATTCCCCGTGCTGGCCCTAGGGCCCGCGCCCTGCTCTGAACCGTCCCCCCCCGGTTCCCTTCAGGCCCTTTGCCCTGACGCTCCCCCCGCTGGGGGAGGAGGACGAGGACGTGGCCAGGGAGCGGCAGAAGGTCGCCAGCGGGGCCCGGCGGGGAGACGTCCTGGTGCTGCGTGACCTGACCAAGGTGCGGAGGGGGTGGGTGGCGCGGGGCAGCGACCCCCCTCTTGGGGCAGCCTGCTCCTCGACCGGGGGGGTCTGTGACTGTGCATCTGCCATTCCCCCCCCCCCCGGCGTGGGATGCGGTTCTGCCTGGCGCCACTTCCTGCCGTTCTCTGGGGACCTCTGATGAGGGTGAAAACACTTTCTCTGGCCAATTTCTCTCTTTTTGGCAGCTGTTCAGATGCTGACAAACCTCAGTTTGGAAATGTTGGCTCAGGGCCCCCCCAGGGACTACATCTCCCATGAGGCACCATGATCTCTCCTCGTCTTGGAAAGTCCCTGGCCATGGTGCATCATGGGAGTTGCAGTCCAGCTGGGGCCCGCACCCCACAGAGGGGGGTAATCACGTTTAGCTCTTCCCACGGGAGTGAGAGTGATCTTGGCATCATGGTGGATAGTTCTCTGGAAACTTCCACTCCACGGGCAGCGGCAGGGAAACCAGCAAACCGTCTGTTGGGGATCGTTACGCAAGGGCGAGAGAGTAAAACAGAGCGTATCTTATTGTGGCGGGAGAGGTCCAGGTTGGATATTAGGAAAAACTATTTCCCTAGGAGGGTGGGGAAGCCCTGGGATGGGTTCCCTAGGGACATAGTGGAGTCTCCATCCCTAGAGGTGTTTAAGTCTCGGCTTGACAAAGCCCTGGCCGGGTTGATTTTGTTGGAACTGGTCCTGCCTAGAGCAGGGGCTGGACTTGACCTTCTGAGATCTCTTCCAGTTCTATGATTCTATGATTTTTTAAGCAATTAAAATGTATCATTTACACCGTTAACTGATAAAACTGCTAGGGGTCATACCAGTAGTCAGTGAGGCTGGGACCGGTTATGGTTAATGGGTTAATGTGAGTTCACCAGTAAGACTAATGCTCACCGGTTAACCAGTTAACCTTTTATATCCCTAACTCAGATGAGGCTTAACTCCAGTCCTTTCCCTCTTCACTGTTAAACTGAAATTGATGCTTCTTCTGGGCTTGTTTTATAATCGTAGAATACTAGGACTGGAAGGGACCTCGAGAGGCTCTCGAGTCCAGTCCCCTGCCCTCAGGGCAGGACCCAGTATTGTCTAGACCATCCCTGATAATAATGTATTATTACCCCGCAGTTACACATTCAGTTACACATTTGTCAAGTCTCGGCTTGACAAAGCCCTGGCCGGGTTGATTTAGTTGGGATTGGTCCTGCCTAGAGCAGGGGGCTGGACTTGACCTTCTGAGGTCTCTGCCAGCTCTGTGGTTCTATGATTATTGCCTCTGTATAAATCCAGGATGTGGTCACTTGGTCTCGAAAAAGAGACCTTGGAATTGGAAGAGGTACCGGAAAGGGCAACCAAAATGAGGAGGGGCTTGGAACGGCGTCTGTGTGTGAGCTTAGTAAGACTGGGACTGTCCATCTTGGAAAAGAGACGACTGAAGGGGGTTAGGATGGGGAGACTATAAAGTCATGACCAGTCTGGATAAAGCAGATAAGGAAGTGCTATTTACTCCTTCTCATAGCGTAGAACTTGGGGTCGCCCCAATGAAATGAACGGGCAGCTGGTTTCAAACAAACCAAAGGAAGTTTTTCTTCACACGGCGCAAGGTCAACCTGTGGAACTCCTCGCCAGAGGATGTGGTGAAGGCCAGGACTGTAACAGGGTTCACACAAGAGCTAGCTAAATTCACGGAGGACGGGTCTGTCTGTGGCTGTTAGCCAGGCGGGGCAGGGATGGTGTGTGTGCTCTCCGCTGGTCGGAAGCTGGGAATGGGCCGGAGGAGAGGGATCGCTTGATGATTCCCTGTTCTGTCCGCTCCCTCTGGGGCACCTGGCATGGGCCACAGTGGGCAGGCAGGACGCTGGGCTGGACGGACCTTTGGCCTGACCCCGTCTGCTCTCAACACCAAGTCCCACAAGGCTCTGTGGCAGCGGTTGCCATGTTGAAATATTTTGGTTCGGGGGCGTCCCCTTTTCTCCGGCACGGCCGCCTGCGTCCCCCCCTCGTGGACACAGACCCTCCCTGCCAGTAGGGCTGGTTGGTCCCACGCCTGCCGCCCTCTCAGACAATTGTTCTGGTGACACGTTTTCGGTCCCCAGGCTCTGGGCAGGTCTCTGCAGGGGCCATGAAGCCCAGCTGCCCCCAGCTGCCCCCAGCCCAGCAGCCCCGGGGCTGAGGGCTCAGAGCCCCAGGAGGTGGCGGGGCTCCGTGCCGTCTCCGCTGTGGGGGGCACACGCTGGCTGCAGCAGGTGCTTGGCCTCCAGCACCCGCCCGCGCCCCACCTGCCCAGGACGGGGGCGCTGCTCTGAGGTTCTCGCCCTGCTCCTCTCCCAGGTGTACAGGCTGGGGAAGAAGCCGGCGGTGGACCGACTGTGCGTGGGAATCCCGCCGGGGGAGGTAAGGCAGCGGGCTGGGTTGGTATCAGCAGGGCAGGCAGTCCTGGTCCGTGGCTCAGCCCACGTCACAGGGCTGGGGTGGAACAGGCAGGCCAGGGCGTGTCCCAGGGAGGACGAGGGGATGGGTGGATGGAGCCGGGGGCCTCCAGGGACACCTGGCACCGTGTGTGCCGTTCTCCTGGGGGAGCTGGGGCCCCCTGGCGGGCAGGGCAGGGGGGTGGCGGGGGGGGGGGTTGCTTTAACCCTTGCTGGGTCCCGGCACAGTGTTTCGGTCTCCTGGGGGTGAACGGCGCTGGGAAGACGTCCACCTTCAAAATGCTGACGGGGGACACCGCGGTGAGCCTAGGAGACGCCTGCCTGAACGGGCACAGGTGAGTGGGGGGGCGGCCGTGGGAGGGGGGCAGGTGAGTGGTACAGGGAGAAATGGGGGCTCCGGGCTGGGTGAGGAGCGGCATAGAGGGGAGCTGTGGGGAGCAGGGGGCAGGGCTGTGCACAGGAGGGGGAGTCTCTGTCTGTGGGGGAGATGCGGGGCGCTGGAAGCAGATTGCAGGCCCCCTCCCTCCCTTCGCCCTGCCCTCAGGCTGCTCTGCTGAGCTCGGGCAGCCCTGGGGGGGGCCGCAGGGGCCGTTCTCCTGCCCCTCGTGGAGCACAGTGAGCTCCGCCGCCAGACCCCTCCTCCAGCGTTCCCTCTGATTGTTTCCATCCACGTGCGGAATCAGTTTTGTTCTGTGCACCGAGGCATGGGCCGATGTGCACCCGCAGTAACACAGGCTGCCGGCTGTGGGCGCACTGCTGATCAGCTGGGTGGCACCTGAATCTCCGCTGGGGGTCCGCCCAAGCGCTCCGTTTAGAGGGAACGCTGGCCCCCTCCCTGTGGGGCGGCTCCCCCGGGCTGGCTGCGGGACGCCCCCTCTGGCCGAGGGGCTCCCCCCGGGCTGGGCTGACGGGCTCCCCTCCTCGCAGCGTGCTCAGTGACCTGCAGCGGGTCCATCAGGACATGGGCTACTGTCCCCAGTTCGACGCCATCAGCGACCTGCTGACGGGCCGGGAACACCTGGAGTTCTACTGCCGCCTGCGCGGGGTCCCCGCCGAGGAGACGCCCCGGGTAAGAGCCCCCCCCGGCGCCCGGCACGGGCGAGCGGCCGCGGGGCCTGACCCCTGTGTCTCCCGGCAGGTGGCGCAGTGGGCGGTCACCAAGCTGGGCCTGGCGCAGGACGCAGACCAGCCCGCCGGCGGCTACAGCGGGGGCAACAAACGCAAGCTCTCCACCGCCATCGCCCTGCTCGCAGCCCCGCCCGTCGTCTTCCTGGTCAGTGCCACCGGCTGCCTGGCGTGGTGCTGCTGGCGGGAGGGGGAGGCAGTTAATTTGTATGGTGATCTGCATATGCAAACGCCACGCCCTGCTAATTGGCAGAGTGATCTGCATATGCAAACGCCACGCCCTGCTAATTGGCAGAGTGATCTGCATATGCAAACGCCACGCCCTGCTAATTGGCACGGTTATTTAACGTAAGGACATGAGCAGGCGACCACTGCCTGCGCCATGGGCACCCCGGGTATTTGTGCCGTCCCTCTGCACAGCCTGAGCGGGGGCCTTTGTGCCAAGCCAGCTGCCCTCCCCCTCCCCATGCACCCTGGGCCTGGGCTGACCCCAGCCGTGTTGGGGGCTCGTTGCAGGATGAGCCGACCACGGGGATGGACCCGCGGGCCCGGCGCTTCCTGTGGAACTGTATCCTCAGCGTGGTCAAGGAGGGCAGGTCCGTGGTGCTCACCTCCCACAGGTAAGGGAACCAGCCCCTCCCTCCCCAGCTATCAGCCCTGCCCTGCCCCACCCCGCAGAGCCCCGGGCATCCATGACTAGCCCCCCAGCCAGCAGGGCGCTGGGAATCTACCCCTTTGCCGCGATGCCCTTGGGGCCCGGCCCGCCGCTGGGGACAGGCCTGAGGCTTGGGGGAGGGGCTGGGAAGCCAGCGCGGCCCTTGGTCTGCGGGGTTTGGCGCTGGGGGCGCTGCTGCTCCCCCACTCCCAGGCAGGGCTGACCCCGCCCCGCAGCCAGCAGTACCCGGCCCTTGTAGCCTGTGCAGGTCCCCGGGGAGCTCCGCCAGTCTGGGGGGCTGTTGGGCGGGGAAGGGCAGGGCGCTCACACCGTCTCCTCTGGGGGCAGCATGGAGGAGTGTGAAGCCCTGTGCACCCGCATGGCCATCATGGTGAACGGCCGGTTCCGCTGCCTGGGCAGCCCGCAGCACCTGAAGAACAGGTAACCCGGGGGGGGGGGGGGGGGCCGGTGGCTTCCCCGCGGCACCGCCCCTCCCAGACTCACGAGGGGGCAGGGCTCTGCCCCTGCTCGGAGTGGGCGGCTGCCCAGGGACGCTGCTGAGACCTGGGCCGTGTGGCAGGCCTTGGGCGGGCATGGGCTGGGGGGTCTCCCCTCTATGGCACCGGTTCAAATCCCGACCAGGGCGGTCCGGCAGGCTCTGAGGACCGGGGGGGGCACTGGGCTGTCTGTCCCAGCCCCGCCCCTTCCACCCGAGGCCCCGCCCTTTGGGGGAGCACGGAGCTGCCCCCCATTGCCTAGCGGCCCAATGGTTCTGTTGGCTCCCCTGGTTGGGGCGTGTGGGCAGGGGATTCCCTGCGGCTCCCGATCCGCGACTGAACCAGAGGAGTCCGGCAGGGGCCGCTGCGGCTGCCTCCCCTTGCCAAAAGCTCCAGGTCCCTCCCCTGGCCGGAGCTGAGACCCCCCGGGAGCTCTCCGGCGCCCTGGCTTCGAGCCGCAGGAGCAAACCCACCCGGCTCTGCCGCAGGTTCGGCGACGGCTACTCCATCACCCTGCGGGTGTCCGGCCCCAGCCCGGACCTGCGGCCCGTGGAGACCTTCATCCAGCACTCCTTCCCCGGCATCGCCCTCAGGGAGAGGCACCACTGCACGCTGCAGTACCAGCTGCCCTCGCGGGGCTGCTCCCTGGCCAAGATCTTCAGCCTCCTGTCTGCTCACCGGGACGCCTACCGCATCGAGGACTACTCGGTGTCCCAAACCACGCTGGACCAGGCGAGGCCCCTCCCCTCCAGCCGGGGTCTGGGGGCGCCCCCTAAGGGACTGTCCCCTCACACCGCGGGGGCCAGCTGGGACACGCCCCAGGAGTTCTCTTGGCACGAGGCCTCTTGTCTGTGCCTGCCGTGGGCCAGTGCCCTGAACCCACCCGCTGCCGGCTCCATCGGCCTCGCTCGCTGCGCACGGCTCAGCGTCTGCCCCCGAGCGCTCTCAGCACTGCCCCCGGCCCTGCAGGGACAGCCCGGCCCCGTCCAGCGCAGCGCCTGGAGCCGGGGGGTGCAGGGTTCTAGGCTAAAGGGTCGGACGCCGCGTCCTAGAGCCGCCCTGAACCGAACGGGCCCTCGGCTCTGAGGGAGCGTCTGTCACCCAGAGGTCAGGCCTGCTTGAGACCCCGCCCACGCTGCCAACTCCCCGCGTATTAACCTCCTTGGTGAAGGGTACCGGGGCCCCTCCATGGCACCTCGGCTGCATCCCCCGCCCCCCGGCTGCTGTTACTTTTCTCAGGGTGGGTTCTCAGCCCTCCCTTAGCACCCAGCTCTGCCCGGAGAGAGGGGGTGCCAGGGAGCCACACACCGCGCCGTTCACCAGTCCGGGGCTGTGACCACTAGGCCGGCCAGCCTCTCGCCCCGCCTGACTTCCTTTTGTCCCTTCCCACCAGGTGTTTGTCCATTTCGCCAAGGACCAAAGCGAGGACGAGCCCCTGCTGGACTCGGCCCCCCCATCTGGCCCCGAGCCCCCGGGCCGCTGGAAGAGGATCACCCACTTCCTGGAGGATGACAGCCGCCGGGAGAGCGCCGTCTGAGACCCCCCGCCAGCCAAATGGGGGGGCGTCCCTCAGAGCACCTGGCTCCTCGGTGGAGGGGAAACCCGCACGCCCCAAACCTGACCCAATAAAACTCCCATTGTCCTTAGGGGCAGCGGGCCCCTGGCGGAGGCTGGGCTCACCCCCAGGGGCAGGGACCTCTCCTGCCATTGACCCCCCACCCAGGAGCCGCCTGCCTTAACTGGCACTGAGAGGGGGGCTCTGACTCTCAGGGCTCCAGCGCCCACCTCTGCCCTTGGTTCGAATCCTGGGCCGGGCACTCTGAGCTACAGGACCCTGCCCCTGTTGGGGGGGGGATTCACTCCTTCCCCCACCCAGCTGTGTGCATCTCCCCCCAAGACAGGGCTGCCCCCCCCAGGGAGCGCAAGGCCCTGGCCTCAGGGATCCCGTCTGCTCCCCTCCAGTTGGAGGAGAGAACAGCTGATGCCGGCCTCTTCTCCGCGGCCGCCTGCTTTTCTGTCCATGTGCCCCGTTTCTAATGATGCACTGAGCTCCCTAACGATGCACTAATGTCCCCTCCCTAACGATGCACCGTGTGCCCCTATTGCCAGATGCTGGCTTGGGGTAGACTCCGCCCATCTCATCTCCGGCTCCGCCCACCCCGGGGGAATTGTAGTAGCCCCTTTGAAAATGGCGAGGACGCCAGTGGCCACGGTGCCGTGGCAGCAGCCGGCGCCTTCTCCCCAGGGCGCAAGAAGTGGCCGAAGCGGCCCCGTGGGTTGGGGTGTTGTGCGCTGGGCCGGGCGTCGCTGCCAACCCCCGAGCTACCTCCCTGCACGACGCTGGCCCTGGGCCCAAAGAGCCGGGGTCCTGCCCGCAGGCCCGGTCCCCCCTGGCTGGCTGGTGCAGCTCGTCTGTTCCCCAGGATTCCCGCGCACGTCTGGCGAAAGCACTAGTGGATTAAACAGACGTGCGTCGCACGCCCCAGCCTGTGGGTGGAACGATTGTGTCTGGGCCTCGTCCGTGTCTCTCCTCCCCCCTCGGCGGCGCTCGGCCTCGTGACCAGCCCCGTTTCCACAGCTGACAAGCCCCAGGCCCGTGCGCAGGGGGAGCGAACGTACACCCCCCGACCGCGCTCCGGCCACCTCCAACGCACGCTCCTTGCACGACGAGGCCCAGTGCCGTTACAACACCCCCCCCAAATTCCTGCATCCGGGGGCATTTCCCAGCCTCCCGCACGCCTGCGAGGCAGGGTGGGGCTGCGCATCCCAGCACAGAGGGGACCCTGGATGCCCATCGCGCCCTCCGACGCTTGTCCAAGGTCGCAGGCAGAGCAGGAACCGGGCCTGGGAGACTTGGCTCCTAGCCGCCTGCGGAGTGTTCCCAGCCCCCCTGCCGCTCCGGAGCCGTGGGGCCTGGAGCGAAAGCCCCTTACGGTGCAGCAGGGCAGCCTGGGGCCCGAGAAGCGATGTGCCAGTGGGCCTGGGGCGTCGACTGCCCCCCCTCCCCCACCACTCGACTCTGCAGCAAGTTCCCCCCTGGGGGGCCCATCAGCTCCTTCTCCCTGGGCAGAGAGGGGGCCTTTGGGGTCAGTCCCGTTGTCCCTCTCTGGGGGGGGCCACGGGAACGGCCCCCCCATGGGGCCAAGCCGGGGGTGAGTCCTGGCTGAGCTGTCCCGCGGGTGCCGGGCTGTTAGGATTCCAGCTGTCCAGGCGGCAGAGGGTCCGTGGAGAGAGCTGGGGCCGTCCGGCCCTGTGGGTCCTGGAGCCTCTCTCTCTCCACGGGCAGAGGCGTCGGAGCCAAACCCTGGAGGAGCCTTGCGGGGTGAGCGGCGTCTCTCTCGGCCCAGCTGATCCCGCAGCCTCGGCCGTCCTGTCTCCCTGCCCTGGGCCTCCCCAGCTCCGCGCCCACCGCATGGCTCCGACGGGACAGGCGGGGCTGTGTGGCTCGGACCCGCTGCTCTGGCTGGGCTCGGCGCCCCGGGGGGGTCTCAGCGGCGGATTGGGGGGCCAGGCTGCCTCCTGCAGAGTCCGGCAATGGGGCTGGAAGAGAACAGGGGAGGAGGGCAGGAGACGGAGGGAGCTGGTGGCCTTAGGCCAAGTCCTAGTGCGCACGTGTCCGGGCACAGAGCCTCCAGCCCCCGGGGCAGTCTGGGGCCATGCGGGAGCCCCGTGCCGGGCTGGTTTCTGCCGCTGCCTCCGTGAGTCTTCCCTGGGCCCAGCCCTGTGCTCTCTGCCCCCCCTACCCCCGGCCCAGGCAAGCGGGAGGCAGGGTGGTGGGGATGGAGGCCAGGGGAGGCGTTGCCGTCCCAAAACTGCGCTGGCCAGAGGGGCGGGGGCCACGGTGCGCCTCGGGCTGGCCAGGAGGGGTCAGGCTGCAGGGCTGGGGGTGGAGGTGGCGGGGTTCCATGGGGAGAGAGGCTGCAGAAGGGGCGGAGCCTCGGGCAGAAGGGGCGGAGCCTCGGGCAGAAGGGGGCGGGGCCTGGTTTGTCCCTGGTCCCTGCCAGAACCCTGGAGGGCGAGGAAGCTGCAGGGGTCTCCGAGCAGCCGGCGCTGGGGGGCACTTACTGGCTGGGCGAGGCAGGCGCATCCCCCTGCAGCTCCCTGCGCAGGGCCTGCAGCGCCTGAGCGAGCAGCCGGTGGTGCTGGCTGCTGGTCGTCTCCTGGAGTCGCTGCAGGAGCAGGCGCATGGGGAGCTGGGGGGCAGGGCCGCACGCTGGCTGCAGGAGGCTGCCGGCTGCCCCCTGCGCGGCAGAGAGAGAGCGAGAGAGAGGGAGGTGCGGGGCTGCAAGTGTCTGATGTGCCGCCTCCCGCCCCTGCAGCCTCAGGTCTCGTGGGGGCCACGTTCCACCAGCCCTGAGCCGTGGGTCCAGGGCAGCCCCTGAGGGTTGGGGGCTCCCCCCCCAGCCCCTGGTTCTGCCTTCCTTGCGGGAACCCGCCCCTGGGCTCGGTGCAAATGGCCGCGGGATATCTCCCCCCAGGGGCGAGCAGATGGGACCAGCCACGGAGCCGGTCACTACACAGCCTGTAAGGCCCGTGGTCTCCTCTCCCCGGCCCGGCCAGGCCACGCCCCTCGCGCTCAGGCCCGTGGCAGGGAACCGCCTGGCTGGGTGGCTCCTCTTGGAGAGGGCTGGGCTCAGCCGGCCGGCGGCGCTGGCAGCAGGAAACCTGCCGCAGGCCGGGTGGAAGCCGAGGGCCCGGTGCCGGGGGGAGGTGCCACTCACCATCTCTGCTGAGCGGCCCCTGGGGGGGGCTGGCGGCTGCAGCGCGGGTCCCGGCGGGGGGAGCCTCTGTGGGAAGGGCGGCGGGGCCGCAGCCCGGCGGGCGGGCGCGCCGTCTCTTGGAGCCTGGCCACCGGGCGGCTTGTGCGCTGCCGGCCCCGGGATGCTGCCTCGGGGCTGGGCCGCACTGGGAGGCAGCGAGATGGCCCCGGAAGCAGGACCGTCCCTGGCTGCCTCTACGGCACCGGCGCAGCCTCCCTCGCTGGGGCGGCTCCGCGGCTCCGCACGGCCCTCCCAGGGCTCCGCCACCGTCTCCAGCACGGGGCGCAGATCCACCAGGATCGTCCGGCGCGTGGGCCTCTCTCTGGCCGCCTCCCGGGGCGCCGGGGGAGCAGCCGGGGTCTCCGCGGGGGGCCTGGCGGGGCAGCCGCTGGCTGGAGACGCCCCCGTTCCTGTGCCGCGTTCCGGGCCGGGGGCCACGGCCAGGGGAGCTGGCTGCTGGCTCTGCTTCCGCCCACCCGCCCTGCGCCCCCCGCCGCAGGGGTCCGACGCGGGGAGGCCTGGAAGGGGAGGGGAGCGCTGGGTCCAGAGGGGGGGCTGGGGGGCTGGGCCCCACGGCACTAGGCCAGTGGAGGGTGTTTAAATCCCTCCCCGCAGAGGTGCCAAGGCCTCTGGCAAAGGAAGGTGCTGCCCCCCCCCAGCCCCCGACATCTCAGACGCACCCGGGCCCCAGCTGGAGCCGCCTCCCAACCGCACCTCCAGCTGCCCGGCCCCCTCTGCGCCGGCATGAAACACCAGCTGTGAGCTGTCCTCCCGCTCGCCGGCCCACCCCAGAGGAGGCTGCATGTCAGTACCCGTCGTGCACACACGCACGCACACGCACAAGCACACACACACAGACACACATTCAGACACTACTCACGCACACACACACACCCACACACATGCAGACACCCCCCCCCCCACACACACACACACTGGTCTAGCTGTCCCGGCTTGTCGGGGACGGGGACCTATCGTGGGCCGTACCTTCCCGCGGAGGCTGGCCCGGTGGGGGGCGGAACACCAAGTCCGTCCACGAGAAGTGGGGCAGCCTCGGCTGCGCTCTCGCCTCCGTCCGGTGCCCCAAGCCCATCCTCCGGCGGGGGGCGGGCAGCCGTGGGCGCTCGGGTACCGGTGGGGAGCGAGGGTGCGGGGGGGGGAAGCCGGAGGGAGACGCTGGAGGAGGCGGGGGGCTGGCCGTGCACGGAGGCAGGTCGGAGGTTCCCAGCATGGGCCGTGCCCTGGTGTCTCCCCTCTGGGCAGATCCATCCACCTGCCCAGTGCTGGGCTGCGCCGTGGGGTGGCCCCTGCTCTGCGGTGCCTGGGACAGTAACCAAGCAGGGGGCCGCTGCCGGGGGGGCAGGGCCGGTGTCTCTTAAGGTGGAATTGCTCACATGGGCCGGTGCAGAGGGTTTGGCTCATTCACAGGTTGCAACTTCCGACTCCCGGCTCCTTCCCCTGCCTGCAGCCCCAACGACCCCCGGATCCCTGTGCCCCCTGCACTGGGCGCCGTCCCCGATCCCTGCCTGTGACCCTGTTCCCTGCCAGCCTTGCTAGAGACACGCACGGGATGGTTATTAGCTCACACTGCTCAGCAGGGGCTTTACAGAGGAGCGCAGTAGCATCATCCCCATGGGGAAACTGAGGCACCAGGAAAGGGTTGTGACGTACCACTGGCAGGCCTGTGGGAGACGCAAGAATAGAATCCAGATTGCCCAAGCCTGTGCTCTAACCATTAGCTAGCACTGCCACCACCCCAAACTTCCCAGGACCTAGCCCTTACTTGGATAGACGCCCTGCCCCCGCACTAGTGATGGCCTCATACGCTCAGACGGGTACGGATCAGGGTTCAATTCAGAGCAGTTTCTGGAGGCCGGGGCCCCACTGTGCTCAGCGCAGGACGTATGCCGAGCAGGGAACCCTGCCCCTCCCTGCGGCGCTTACTGGCTGCTGTGAGCCCACGGCCGGCTTGGGTCACGCAGGTGGGGGCAGGGGGTGGCCACGAGGCGGTGCAGCCTCTGGGATGTATTGGTGCCCGGCAGGGGCAGGTCTCGGGCAGTGTTCCCTGTAAGCTGGGCACTTGGGCAGCCCCCGCAGGAGAGATTCAAATGCCACCCAGCTGATTCTCAGAGCACCTGCAGCCAGCAGCCTGTTTCAACTGGTGGTGCACATCCGCACATGCCTCGGTGCACGGAACAAAATTTATTCCCCCATGGATGGAAAAAATGAGAGGGAAGCCTGGTCTCAGAGCCTCCTCTGTAAGGTTGGCCAGAGATGTGGCTGCAGCCAGTTTCTCTCTTGCTGCCAGCATGGGGCTTGTGGCCCATGGGCTCGCAGGCAGAGGGGCTCGTGGAGCAGTGCGTGACTGAGGCAGGGATGTGCCGGAACACCAAGCCGGCTCTCCAGGTGCGCTGGCGAATTGCCAAGGCCTGGTGCAGCGTGTGACCGTGCAGCCCGGGCCTCCGGTGCTGCCTTGGGGATGGGATCCCTCGGGAACGCCCCCACTGGGGCTCCCCGCCAGCCCTTCTCGGGCGGCTCAGGCCTCCCGCCTGCTGGCGCCACCTTAGCTGAACACACACACACGCACACACACACACACACACACACCCCTAGGCCACTGCACCAGTAGCAACACAAACAGCCCGGATCAACAGAGAGCCCTGGCGCCAGCGTCCTTCCTACCAGCCAGGCAGGGGGGCCAGAATTCCCCGGCAGGCTGGCCTCACCGCAGGCTCATGGGGAGGCCCCAGGGGTCCCTCTCTCCTCTTGCAACCCTGGTGCCCCACGGAGTCACCCCGCCCACGCAGCAGGGGCCTTGTGTGAATTCATCCGTGCAGGGCCTCCCACCTGCCCGGCCCCTTAGAAATTAGCCAGGCAGGTGCCGCTCGCCCGCGCCTTGCTCGGCCCCGGCAACGTGCAGGCGGCAGGGCCCAGCTGTGGCCGAAGGGGCCTGGTGGCTTTGCCTGAGCGGGGGCTGCTGCTGTCCCGCGGGGCTGTCTGGGGGGTGTGCGGGGTTGTGAGCCCAGGCTCCAACTCAGCCTGGAGCCCTAGCCCAGGGCGTGGCCTAGGAGCGGCCTGGCTGTGACGGAGTCTCTGGCCTCTCCCCGTCTCAAGGCTGCGCCCCAGAGGGTGGGGCCGGCAAGCGACTCTAAAATACCAGGCCACTAAAGGAATCTGTTTAAAAAACTCCCCATGGTCACAGATTCCCTGGCCTTGGTGTGGCTGCCACCAGCCAAGGCAAACACCCCTTGCGCCCCCCAAGATGCACTTGGGAATTTCCTCCTATGGGTTACTCCAGCTCTTTAACCCTCTTTCCAGACAGCGCTTGGGAAAAACCTGCACTTCTCTTACTACCTGCCCTTGCAGTTCTAGGCTGCACAGAGCCGCCTGCCGGCTAGGACCCAAGGAGAGTTTTTGAACCAAACACAGAAGACCTACTGGGTAAAGTGTTACTTGCTTGCTGCGAGTTACAGAGCATCTGAAACACAGCAGCTTGAAAACACATTCGCAGTCAAGCCATCCCCCGCCTCCATGGCCCATCAGACAACCCAGACACACAACCCTCCCTGCCAGGGGCTGTTGTGGAGGGTCAACGTATAACTGGGTTCAAAGAAGAATTCGACATGCCCGGTCCGTCACTAGCTATTAGCCACGATGGCCTGGGCCCAGTGTTCCTTGAGCAGCTGCTCAAGAGAAATTCAAACGCTGCCCTGCTGATTAGCAGAGTGACAAACAGCCAGGTGATGTGGTTCTATTGGTGGTGCACATCGCACATGCCCCAGTGCACATCAAATTATTCCGCACGTGGATGGAAAAAAATTAGTAGGAAGGTTGCCTGGGACATAGCCCAATGCTCCAGGTGTCCTTTCAGAGGCTGGGAGATTGGCACAGGGTGGATAATTGCCCTGTTCTGAGCTGTGATGCCCTGCGCTGAGCTTTGGGCTGTAAAAGGTTCCTGGGGAGCAGCTGCCCCAGTGGATTCAGTAGCTGGGCGGTGGGAAGAACCAGGCGGAAGCCAGCCAGGCCCCAAAAATATGGAACGCTTCACGAATTTGCGTGTCATCCTTGCGCAGGGGCCATGCTAATCTTCTCTGTATCGTTCCAATTTTAGTATATGTGCTGCCGAAGCGAGCACGAATCTAAGTGAAACCCCGGAGCTATTTAAACCTCCAGAAGTGAAATATTTCTCCATTAGGGTGATTTGCCTCGTGTCCGCGCTGGGGTGCCTCAGTCACTAGTGAACGAACCACGCGGATCCTGATCCTCTCGGTGGCTTTTTTTCACTGTTCCTCCGTTTTAACGCTTTTAATTTCCTTTTTATTTTCTAACCAGGCTTCTTTCGCGGCGCATGCCGGGAACCACAGGGCGCGCCTTAGTCGAATATGCAAATAAGGCTAAAACGTAGGCCCGGCCCCTCTGGCCCGCCACCGTCCCGGCGTCCCCTGCGCAGCTGCCGCTCTCGGGCCGGCGCGCGCTCGTTGGCGCGGTGCAGCCTCCGGGCCGGGGCAGCAGGAGGCGGAAGATGGCGGCGGCGCGGGCCGGGTCGTGAGACGCGGCGGAGGGAGGCGGAGCGGGGCCCCCATGGCCGCGGGGCCGGCCCAGGAGCCGCGTCCCCGCCCGGGCCTGCCGCGGCCCCGCCGCCGCGCGTGACCCCCCCGCGTGACCCCCCCGCGTGACCCCCAGGGCCCCCCCGCGTGGCCCCCCCCCGCGTGACCCCCCCGGGTGCCCCCCCCGCGTGACCCCCGAGCCCCCCCGCGTGACCCCCCAGGGCCCCCCCGCGTGACCCCCCCCCGCCCCCAGAGGCCCCCCCGAGTATCACACCCGGGCCCCCCCCCCCGCGTTACTCTTCCCCCCCCCGTGTCCCTCTGCCCCCAGGGTCACCCCTGAGCTCCCCCCGTGTGACCCCCCCACCCGCGGGCTCCCCTCGCAGCGGTTCCCTCTGTCCTGTGTGAAGGGGGGGGCTGAACTACTCCCCCCCTCCCCCCCCCCCGGGCTGGTTCTGTCAGATTTGGTCTGGAACAGCACCCCTCCCCCAGCCGCTTCCCCCCCCCCCCCAAAAGGAGTCCGAGCCTCCCCCTCACCTTGGTGACAGGCCTGTGATCCCCGCGCTCCCGAAACGGCCGGGTGCCCCCGCCCCACAGGGCCAGGATGTCGGAGAACCAGCCCAATGCAAACCAGCACCAGCACCCGGTGAACAACAACGGGGCCGGTGGGGCTGCCGCGGGGAACAACCGGGGGGTGCGGAACCCCAACCTCAACCAGAACCCCCTGATCAACGTGCGCGACCGCCTCTTCCATGCCCTCTTCTTCAAGATGGCTGTCACCTACGCCCGCCTCTTCCCACCCTCCTTCCGCCGCATCTTCGAGTTCTTTGTCCTCCTCAAGGTGAGGGGCAGGGCCACGTGTGTGTGAACTGGGGGCACGTTCCACTAAGGATGAATAGTCGATTAACCTCACAGTTTATCAGTTAGTCGACTATTCTATAGTCCCTGAGAGTGGCAGCCCATGTGCTCTGGCCCCACTCCCGGGGAGTCCCCTGTCACCCTGCGCTGCTGTCTCTCTATCAGAGGCAGCAGCGCAGGGTGCCAGATGGGAGCTGGTCTGCCAGAGGAGCCAACTTAAAAACCAGCTCCTCGTGTGGACCGGCTTCCTCTCACCCCACTCTGTTGCCCCTGGAGATGCAGCCGCTCAGGGTTGCAGGAGGCTTCTCGGGAATGGGGTCAGCACAAGCTGGAATTGAGCGGAGCTGCCTGCCCACCTGGCTCCTAATATACTTTAAGTCAAGAGCCACAGTGGGGGGAGATCCTGGACCCAGCACAAGCCAGGACTGAGCCAGGCTGCTGGCCGGGCTACTAACAAAAATTACTGGCAGGGAGGGGAGGGAAATGCATGTAGTCTGTAGCATTAACCTGTGAGCGTTTGCTTATGGGTTAATCAACTATACTATTACATCTCTACTTTCTACATCAGTCTTCACCCCCTTGTACAGCTCAGTCAAGCCTGACTTGCTTCCAAACAGCTGTTAACCCACAGGAGAGATTGGCTGCTACCCTAGGATCAGTCACCTCACCCCACCTACACTGGCCGGAGAGACTTTCCCATCAGGCTGGTGTATTTTTCTGTTGAACCATTATATACGGTAACTGGGTGCATGGCTCCAGGTTGGGGTAGGTAGATAGTCTCTGGGCTTGGCAGTGGTGTAGGAACAATCTCCAACCATTAATAGATCTGTTTTCCATGACTAAGTATGTGAAACTTCCCTTGGGAGACGTATCCAAAGACTTATTCACTGCTGCCTTAGAACTGTACTGCTAAACCTACACACCTACATTTCCAGCCCATCTGAAGAGATGGGTTTTGCCCATGAAAGCTCATGATCCTACAGGTTGAACCTCCCAAATTCAGGTCTCTCTGGTCTGGCAACATCTGTGGTTCAGCATGAGAGAGCCCCAGAGCAGGAGGCCCAGCAGCTGGGAAAGTGGTGCAGCCTGGTGAGTCTAGCAGCAGCTATGCCGCAGCAGCCTGAGCAGCAACAGCAGAGCACAATCAGGGCTGCCTACTGCCCGACAGCAAGGCTGGGGCTGCAGCAACACGGGAGGGGAATCTAGGCTGGGGCCTTGGCGCAGCCTCGCAGAGGCAGCGTGGCTGGAGCCACGTGCCACCCAGCGGGGGATTGGGCCTGCAGCATCCCAGTTAGACATCGTGCCGCCCAGCTGGCAGCGGAGCTGGGACTGGCCAGAAGGCAGCCCGGCTGGGCCAAAGTTGCCAGCAGCAGGAAGGGACTGAGGGGCTGGTGTCAGGTAACCTCCCGTTGTCCAGCAAATTCCCTCATCCAGGACTGGTCAGATCCTGAGGGTGCTGGACCAGGGAGGTCCAACCTGTATGTATATTTTTGTTAGTCTCTGGTGCCACAGGACAACTCTTTGTACCTACCTTTGAGTTAATGCTGATTACGTATGGTATGTTCCATGTGCCTTAAACAAAACGTTTAACCTTAGATAATCCAAGCATGACACCCAGATGTACAGATCCTTTCCTCTTAACTTGTGTACCACGTGAATTTTTATTTTACACATTAGCTGTAATAGCATTTCCGAAACTTTCCTATCTAAAGTCACAGGTTCTAGTCCAACCTAGACTGATAGGCGAGTGCACACCACCATCTGATGGCTGTGTGGCCAATAGAAAATGATTTGGTGTTTTCAACGTGGTTTCGGAAAAGACAGTTTGGCTAAAATGGCCATCGGCGCTTTCTTGCGCAAGAGAGTGTCCACAGTGTAGACATAGCCCTGGTGTCTGGACTCCATTGATAGGGTGTTCAAAGTCCATGGTGTTCATATGGGGACCGTGGATCATTTTAGGATCCAGCTGGGGTTCCTGTCTCTCATCAAGGTCTGAGTTCCTGTCTGATGCTGGCTGTCTAAGGGGTTTGGGGAAGAGCAGGGGCCATGTTTTCTATTAAGTTGGAACTGATTACAGAAGGCTGTAGAATAGACTATCTAGGGAGGTGGCCCAAAGAAGGCTGCTTTGACTCCTTTTGAATCACTTTGTTTCCACATGATTTTAGCTCATGCAAAATCTAACTGAGGATCTAACTGCAGGATTGGTGGTATGAGAGTAACAGAGTTCAGTGCTATTGCCCCCCTGTTCTGATATGCCCATCTTGAAGCTATTTGGGCCTCTTACTACTCAGAAAATTGTGCAGTCTTTCTTGTGCTTTCATGGGAAGCATTCATTATTCCTAATTGCTTGAGGAAGTATTTTGTGTAGTTAAGAGAGAATTGTGTCTTTCAGTTTCTCTGTCAAAATGATTGAGTTTGGTCTTTTGGGTTTTTCAGCATGGCTTCAATCTTCCAGTCTGATGGCTGACTACTGGATTTGGGAAGAGTTTATCTGTGTTTTGGGAATTTGATCTGTAGTGTTAGTAGGGACTTGTGTACAGGCAGTCCCCGAGTTACGCGGATCCGACTTATGTCGGATCCGCAGTTACGAATGGGGCTTTTCTCACCCCGGAGGATGCGAGCGGCGGGACGCCCAGATGCGCCGCGGTCCCGCCGCCCGCGTCCTCCAGGGTGAGAAAAGCTGCTCCGCGTCTCCCTGGTCTGCTGGGGGGGGAACCCCCCCCCCCAGCAGACCAGGGAGACGCGGAGCAAAGCCGCGGAGCTCCCCCCAGCAGACCAGGGAGACGCGGAGCAAAGGCGTGGAGGATGCGGGCGGGACCATGGCGTGTCTCGGTGGTCCCGCTACCCGTGTCTCCTTGGTCTGCTCGGGGCGGGGGGGGGCGCAGCTAGTGCAGAGCAGACCAGGCTTTTCTCGCTGCCGACGCCTGGGGTAGAGCAGCTGGGGCGCTGCCGGGTTGGTCCTGCAGCGCTGCTCCTCGGCGCTACTGGACCAACCCAGCAGCACCCCAGCTGCTCTGTCCCAGGCGTCCCCAATTCAGCCGCTGTTGAAACTGATCAGCGGCTGATTCCAGGAAGCTGGGGGCAGAGCAACTCTGCCTCGGGCTTCCTGTAGTCAGCCGCTGGTCAGTTTCAGCAGCGGCTGAATCTGGACGCCTGTTCCGACTTGCATACAAATTTAACTTAAGAACAAACCTACAGTCCCTATCTTGTACGTAACCTGGAGACTGCCTGTATTTGATTTACGCTTTCCATCAGTACACACACTGTGTGCTTCCCGCCAGTGTTGGTGTCAGAGCTTTGGGCGTAACCTGAAAGGTCTGAGCAAATCTTGTGGCTAGATGTTGTTGTTGTTGTTGTTGTTGTTGTGTGCTTTCTTTACTGTTTTTTTTCCCTCTTGCTACTAGTTATGTTTGTGCCCAAAGGCCTCATTGGGATTGGGTTCCCATCATTCATGCATGGTGTTGAACCAATTTAGAAAAGAGAGAAGCTGTGCTCTAGAAAGTTTACAGTTTTATTCTTCAGTTAGTACTGTCTCTTTCCTGTCTGATGTTACTTTCCACCCGAGCAGAGCCTGGTCTGTACTTAAAATTTAGGTTGGCACACCCCTGCATGACATAGTTATGGTGACTCCACGCTAGAGTAGATGCAGCTAGTTCAGTGCAAGATGCTTCTGTTGATCTCCTGTCACTCAGGGAAGTGGGTTTCTAAACTAAACTGGAAACTCCTCAACATAACCAGTGTAGTGCTGGCTTTGAGGCGAGGCTGGTATGGTTCCCATAGCACAGACATTGCCTGTATGTAGGCCTCTTGGCTATTTCTAACATTTCCTACCTGAGCTCAAGTTGCCTTTCCTGTTTGTTCAGTTAATCTTCTAACAAATCAGCGGAATGCTTGTTTTAAGTGAACTTTGCCAGCCTTGGCCTCAACTTACTAAAGACAATCTATTGGCTTTCTAAAGAGAGAGAATTCCCTGAAAAGAGAATGGCCGATCTGGAAATACTGTCTAAAGTTTAAGCTGTCACTTAATTAGCAGGCCTTGTATAAAATTTTAAAATCTCTGTGTGTGGACAAAGCAAAAGTGGCCCCTCCCTTTCCTCTTAATCTTGAGTTGGACATGTTGGATTAGTGAGACTGTATCATTACCCGTAGCTTGTAGCCTAACAGGAAGCATCCAGTTTGTTATAGAAGCTGAGGTCTGAAGCAATCCTGCCTTTTCATGTAGATCTTATATGGGGTTAAAAAACCCTGCATGAAAATCCAACATGCAGTCCTCATGACACCAGTGGTTTTCGAAGGCTGAAATGAGATCCTATGTCTGCAATGCTCTCGCTGGTGTCATAGGTCCGGGAAATAAGAAATATACAGCCAGCATTTTGGGCCAAATCCTGGTCCCATTAAAGTCAGTTGTTAAAATTAACGTTACAATTTCAAGTTTTTTATATAAACCAGAGCACTGATACACCTATATTTGTTTGATATGGCCAACAGTGTAAAAAAGGGGGGGGGGTTGTGAAATATACTTTCCTACTTAATGGCAAATGTGAGATTTAAAAAGAAAAGAACAAGACACAATATTCAAGTTCACAAAAAACCTCAAGGCAATTGTACAAAGATCTGAAATATGACACTTCAGACTAACTAGTGTAACTGCAGCTAATGTTTCTTATCCACACAACTATCTGTTTTGGAGGGGAAGGTCTCACTGTGTTTCGCCTCAAGATCTTGAAAATTTTCTTAGAAAGTTGTTTAAATCCTGCATTTCTGCCCTCTCCCCTTAGCTCTCCAATGATGATCCAAGGTCCTAGAAGGGAATCTCCAGGTCCACCTTGTTACTGGCTTGTCAGAGTGTATCATACCTAGCCCAAAATCACAGCTAGTTTCCTCCAGATACTTTGAACTGCAATTAGAATAGTGGGGGAACTTTCCTGAAGGGGATGGTATGTTTAGTGCCTCTTCTGGATATCTCATCTCCCTGGTTTTGCATCAGTTGTACAAACATCATCAGAGTGAATCTGTCTGTCAGCTTCTCAGTTGGCCTGTGTTTGGATCTGTAGGAACCTTCAAAAGGAAACAACAAAGTTGTAGTGATTGGAACTGGAGCAGCTAGCTGCAGGGAGCCAGATGAAAATGAAACACTCATTAAGCTGGCAGTTTTCCCGAAATGAGTACACCTCCCACACCTTTCAAGTCCCAGGACTGTTCCCAATGGGAACACGGGTTTTCAGTATAGTAGCTGTTTTGTGTTGCCTGCTTTAATTTGAACCCCACTCCCTCTTGAATGTCCTGGTGGCTCCAAACTACAATCTAATGGGGTAGGACAGAAGAAGTGCCTGAAGAATGGACTCCATTGTTTGCCTTCTGCCTTCATTGTTTAAGATGGTCCCAATAGTAAACTACAAGTCATGGACAGACATAAGGAACAGCTTCGGGGCTGGGTGTGGATGCATTTACAGACACTGTTTTTAATGCTGGATCAGATATTAGCTCTCTCTGTTGCAGAGAAAAAGCTTGGAAATAGATCCGGAGTTGCACCTGATAGGCTCAAAGCCCAGGAGATAAACAAGAGTCAACGCATTCTTTTAACAAATCTTATGGTTTTAGGCAGGTCTGGCTCATTTTTTTTGGAACGCTTTTTGGCCTTGCAGTGCTGATTACTGTCTGATCTAGATATCAAAAAATGTAGTGCCTTCTACTATTGAAGCTCCTTTAGCTCCCTTACACAACTGAACAGTAAGGTAAGCACTGGCACCACAGTCAAGCACTAAAGATAATCTGTCAGGAAGCCTGAATACAAACCTTCAGCTCATCCTATAAATGCAAGAGACAGCAGGGGAGTTCTCCCAAGAGACAGGCTGGTTGTAACTGGGAAGGTTTGCATATTCTGGGAGCTGTACTTGGCTTGCTGTCGCATTTGCCAGGGTTTGATCGATTTCGGGATACCACCCCATTCTTCATTGCCTTGTGTGGAGTAATGAAAGCGTGCAGGCTTTAGCACTCACAAAAGAGAGTTTCATAGTGAAACATACACCATTAGTGCAGTGTGTTGACTCTGGTAAATTTGGGGACTTTTCTGTGAATGGATCATTAGTAGATTAAAGATTTAAGTAAAAAAAAATACACCTGTCCCTATCTGCCCTTGTCAAACTCTGTCCTTGGACATTTTTAAGAACTAAGAGAAAAGTTTAGTGAAAGTGTTCAAAGTCAGACCTAAAACTGTCTGACTCTGTTCCTTTAAAACATTTCCCGTGGCTTTCTCCTGACTCGTGGTATCTGCTGAGCAAAGGTTGTGTGTTGGCACCAACTTAAGCAAGGACCTTGTCAATGTTCAGCTGAATTCTAAAGGCCTGGGAGTAAATACATGTGACTCCATTACTCAAGTTACACTTCCAGGAAGAGTCTGGCCAAGTGGATTCGTACCATGTATTCCCCCTCCCCTGGAAACGAGTTTCTGGGTCAGAGTGGAAGCCTAGGAAAATGGGATGCCCTGTTTGCCAACAAACAAGCATATGAAAAGAGCACTGGGGGTGAGGAGACCCAAAGGTCAAAAGGCAGTGTCTGTTTTGGAAAGATGGGTTACTCTGGGGGAAACCTGGAATTTACACTTGTCCGTGAATTATTTGGTAGATGTAGAATTGGGCTGTCCTAGCTGTTAGACGTTGTGCTTCCCAGAGGTATCTAGGGCAAATTATTTATCTGAAGCTGGTCTCTGCTGCCATCTCGGATGGCTCTTACAGCCCACTCTCTGGGAGCCATTCATGCCAACTCAGTAGCTCATAGTAGCTGCTTCCTAGTCAGGAGAGATGCGCACCTCGTTCTCCATGTCCCTGCTGCCTTGCACAGGCATTTACACCTGTGCAAAACAAACGTAAAATGCTGCTCTTTGGGGTCGGAATCTGGCTTGGTTTTGTAACATTTTAGATCTCGGTAGCATGTCAGCATGCCCAAACAGTATACACACAAGGCTCGTGAAATATAGCTGCTTCTGCGGTGGCAATCCCACGGCGTATAGCACCGGGCTTGGCAGGTGTGTGAATAGGGAAGCTTTGGTCCAGGACACCAGGGCAAACTTCTACTCCTGTGAGAGGTATAATGAAGCCTCTGAATGGCCACTCTCAACAGATAGGCTTCAGCTTTATAAGGTGTGGTGAATAGTTGTGTGATGAGAAATACTTGTGCAGGTTAATGGCAAAATACTCCCTTGAGCTGCCTTCTCTGGCTGAAGAGATGAACTGGTGCCAACAAGCTTAGTTGTGAATAGACTGTAAAGATCTTGGCTCTTTCTGTGTCTGTTGGCCCATCCAGGAATCTCACTGGTTAGCAAGGAATCTCTGTAAAGCGTGTGAGTCTGTGAAAAGAGCAGATTTAAAAAGAACCAGCCTCTACTCATGGCCTCTCCCTTGTTTTCTGCTGTTTCAGGCTCTCTTCGTGCTGTTCATCCTCGCTTACATTCACATCGCCTTCTCCCGCTCACCCATTAACTGCCTGGAGCACGTGCGGGACAAGTGGCCACGCGAGGGCATCTTGCGGGTGGAAATACAACGCAACTCCAGCCGAGCCCCCATCTTCCTGCAGTTCTGTGAGGCGGAGAAATTCCCGGGCATGGTAATTGAGCCCCTGCGCGAGGAGGAGGAGGAAGAGGAGGAGGAGATGACCGTGGAGATGTTTGAGAACAGCTCTGTCAAGGTAAAGCTTAGCCAGGCGCTCCCTGGGGATGTCGTCTCGCCGGGAGTGTGGGAACAACTTTCAGTTGGCTTGGTGCCAGTGAAATATTCCTGTGCCCTGCCCTGTCGTGTCCCTCCTCATCACTTCATTTACAAAACATCTGGCCTCTCCCGATGCTACCTCAAGCAGAAACTTGTGTAAATAGTGTGGCCTTGCGACACACGCCGAGGCCAGTAAATCCATCGGTGACCCAGCAGGGGGGTTGTGCTTTCCCAGACCTGACGGCCCCTCCCAAACAGCCCCTCTGTTGCAGGACTTCTGAAATTGCACTAAAGCGTGCGTTGCACCTGGTAGGCCGGGGGAGGTTGTTTAGACACCGACCATGCGGGCAGTGCTCTTCGTCTTTCCTGGGGCTGGGCTGTTGGGCAGCGTGACTCAGACACGGGTGTTCTAAGTTTTCCTGAGCATTTGCAATAGCACTTGCCGCTCCTTGGGTCCTCCCTTACTGTGGAGTGATGTGCACACTTGTTTGGAGTAAGTGCCACCCCCTTCCAGCACACCATTGGCAGTCGTGTGCCGGGGTAATGTGATCTAAGCCCTCACACCGTGCCATCCCGTATTCCCCCGTGTCCTGTGTAGAGACGCTATTCTTAGGATGCTTTAATTCCTTTAAGTCATGCCATTGGGACTCTTTCTTGTCTCCCTGCCTGGGAAGCTGGGTGATGCCACATGCCACGAGTGTAGGGCCCAGAAGGAAAAAGAAATTAAAACCAATACATGGAAAATGCCACGTCCAAAACCGCCTTTCTGTCCCTAAATGCCTCTGCTTTCAAGTCCGAACCCTCCGTCTCTTTTAGAGCTAAAGAGGGGTATGGGAAATCTTCTAACAGGGGAATGGGTCTTGGGCCCGAAATTGGGGAGATGTATATAGGTCACATGCCCATTCCTAGTCATGTGACCGGGGAGCGGGACCAGAGAGGAGATACTCTACGTCAGGGAACTGGCACTAGGCAGCTTTGTTCCAGAAGCCCTGAGCAGGTGACACCTACAGGAGTGGGCTGTGAGGAAGCCTCAGGGGAGGTTTGTGAAAGGCCTGGGAGAAGAGGCTGTAGGGCAGTGAGACAGGTTTGGGAGGTGGTGAGAGCTGGAGCTGTGCCTTCGCATGCAACGCGACTTCCCCTTCTCCGGCTGAGGGGTCAGCTCGCCAGCTTGCGTGTCCCCTTCCCAGAAGTAGAAAGCTCTGGCGTTCTGTCTGCTGGGCTACAACACACCATGCTGGAAATCTGACGTTTTTAGGCACAGGCAAGCTGGTGTTAGCCCAGGACTAAATTTTGGCCTTTCCAGGCTAGGGCTAGCTTTGTGGGAGAGATCAACGCCTAAAGGGAGGTGAGAAATATTTCCTCTGGTGGATACAGATTAAAAATAGGAAACCCCTTTGAAGGGATTTGGAGTGTTAAAATAAACCTGGAGTGGTGGATGATGGTGCTGCCGCCATAGTTGTATTGATACACGTATTGCTTCCAGGCCTGTGCAGTTCATGGCATTTCTCCAGTTTAACGTTTGGCTCTCGCACCACATAGCTGGCCCACGTACCTGAGTGCTAGTAACTAAACACAGTCTGTGTAACCTCACTCCCCGTGCCCTCCTAGCTATTCAAATCTGTAATCTGGAGGGCCCGTCGCCGTGGAATTTTTCTCGTCTGCTTTCTAGTTTATTGGTGCGGCCACCTTGGGCTCAGAAACCTGATAAGCAATGATTTGTGCTGCCCTAACAACACCGCAGCAGCTTGTTTGTCTGTAAGAGCAGGATGTCAACATCATCCAGCTCGTTCTGTCCTTGCTGCCTACAGGGACTCAGTGGTACGTAAGAAAGTAATTGCCCTGAACGTGCCAGGCTGGCATAGTCCCCCAAGAGTCCTGCGGCCAGCTTCAGACAACGTATTTTCCCCCCATGCTTCCACCAGTCCCTGTCAGCCCAAAGCCCGGATTGCTTTCAGACGTGACTGAACATTTGCAAAGGTTGGGGCTCGTGTCGGTCTTGCCGTCTCCTGTTTCCACGTTGCATTCGTGAGCTGGACTGGGAGGGGCCTGGAAGCCCAGAATGGAAACAAGCACTAAGGCGACTCATTCGTTCCATTGCTTTCCCAACAGTTTCAGCTGGACATTGAGCCCAAGGTGTTTCTCAAGCCGTCCCGGGGAAGCAGCGTTGAGGCGCTGACGCAGGTGACCCAGAACGAAAGCCAGGAGTTCTCGTTTAGCGAGGCGACCACTAAAGGTATGCAGCCTCTGAGCGAGACTGTGTCCGAGTTTGAGATGCTAGCCAGAGCAGGTAAAGACAACTTACACTGGTATCCATGTTCCCTCTCCCCTATCACCTGTATCTCCTCCCTGCACATCTTTCACTCCTCTTGGCTTCTCCAGGCACTTGCATAACAACCGTCCCTGTTTAATAGATGTCCCTCTGGCTTTCCAATGAGGTGAAATGGACAAATAATCACTCCAGTGCTGCAGAACTTCTGTTTTGGGTGGGGAGGCGCGGGAGGGAGCAGGGCTTGAGCAGTGAAGTCTGCGGAAGCCTCTCGTGGTCCGTAATGCGTGGCCGTAGCAGGCCATGCTGATCGAGTAGAACCATTCTTGTGGTGCTTTAACAGATAATATAGGCGATATGGCCTGGTATCGTGTCTGACAGTGGCCAATGCCAGATGGGCCAAAAGAATGTGAACCAATCCCTCCTTCACCCTTCCCCCTAATTCACCTGCCCAACTGTGTTGTCTTTTTTATCCTCCAGGGGAGATGCAAGAAATTCCAGGGGAGGGGATGAGTAAATCCAACTTTATAATACATCTAGCAGGGATTGAAGGATTTTCCGATCCGTGGTCCAGGACCAGGTCTTGGAATAGTTAAATGGTCTGAAAGCATTTGCATTGATCCACAGGTGTTTAACGCGGCAGCTTGTATGATTTGGAGACATTAGAATCACGCCATTCAGAATACTGTGGTGCTTTTTTTTCTTTCTTTCTTCAATGGCAGTGTGACTTTTAGCATCTAATATCCTACAACTTTTAGAAAGAGTCAATGGCTTTTTATTAAACTGAGATTCAAGGCATACGTGTGGTATAATGGTTTGGCGCCTGACTGCCCTAGGTAGTTGTTAAAATCACGTATGAGTTGAGGTAGGATCATAACTGGAATGACTTATTAGTTAGTGTCTCGTTTGCTGAAATGGATATTTTATTTCATTGGGAAACTGGGATTCTTTGCTTTCTTACAATCTAAAGCATTATTTCTAGCTATGGAGGATTGTGAGTTCTATCATTAAAATACTCACTGTTTCCTTGATCTTAGAGTATTTTCTTTGATGCTGGTCCAGGACTGATTTAGTCCTGAACTTCATTTGGTGATTAGGGGGTCATTATACTGCGTAAGACTTAGATAATAATATATATTTAATTCCTATTATAGAGGGGTATTTTGAGTGCAAAGCCATCATTGAAGGCCTGTGCAAAACTCCCCCTTATCTCTAATGTACACTGTGGTCTTCTGCTTTTGTAAGTCTTCAGTAAAAATGATCTGATGAGAGGAGAGAGAAATTAATAAGTGGTGCTGTCCACGTTTTTAGTGTAATAGCCAAGTGCTTCTTGTCAGAAGAGTTTGTAGAAATGTAAATAGGAGTCATTTTCTCTTCATTTCCCCTAATTAAAGGGGCATCGTTTAGTTCCCAGCTTTTAATCTTTGTGCAAGATCCATTAAAATAAGTTGCTATTGATGTTTTCGTGATCTAAATGAAAGCCGTTCTTGTGATGGGATGTGAACTCTCTGCGCTCGTAAACCATAGCAATTGTGCTATCAGTGAAAAGGAAGAAGTGAAACTGACCAGTCGGTTGTCATCACTTCCTTCTGAGTGAAATGTAACCAGTGAAGGAGCAGGGAGGTGCGAATATGTTGACATTTCTCTCAAATATTGTTTCCAGTAACTTGGGAAAGGAAGTTGCATTTTACATCTGGCTGTAAATTGCATTTAAGATATTTTAATCATGGGGAGCTAGACTCTTGGTCTGGCTCCGGAAGGAAGGAAGGAATGCAGTGACCCTGTCTGAACTGATTGGCTGCTCTTCAGTACAGGATTATTCCTGTCTTCAGGCTGTCACAGCAGACCGTGTCTACTTCAGACGCCCTTTGAAGCAGGCAGTCGTTACAGGCATAATCAAATGATGCCAAAAGGCTTTTTAAAACTCCCTAATTGTTCCTGCTTCTGACTTTTGGCACTCGTGGAAACAGCAGCAGCCACTGCTGTTCTGAGATGTTCTGACTCTAGAGAAGTTAGTTGGCGATGGTTAGAACAGCAGGCCTGGCTGCGGCTGTGAGATTGAGGGCAGCTTCAAAGGAGGAAAATCTACTTCGAAGACGACAGTTTTGAACAAAACAGTTACGCTTTTTTGGTTCTATAATACGTATTTCTGATGTTGAACTTAAATGGTCAAGTTGGCGCATGCTGTTGAGTTGCTTTGGGTTTGCATGAGTTCATGAGACGTAATGTGCTAAATTAACCATTGGGGCAAGCAGATGTGGCAGCTTGTCCTTGCTGGCTGGCCGCAGCAGCCCCTGCCTATGGTGGAAGGGCCAGGCTGGGCCTGCCACATACAGGCGCTGCTTTGGCTGACTGGCCGGAGCACTGCTGCCTATGGGGGCGCCCTGCATGGCTGGAGCAGCTCCCCGTCCACAGAGAACTGCTCCAGCCCCTTCTGGTTAACTGAAATAGTTGAGCTACACCTGCTAACCATCCACATCCTTAGTCAGAGTGAAGTGGGGATGGGACTATCCTTGTAGCATTCCCAAAGTGTGCAGAACACAAAGTGCCAAAATCTCTGCCACAGGTTCCTTGGCGCCTGCGCACGGGTGTCTGTCATTCTTTACACATACGCTGCCTTGTGAAATGTCAAAGCCTGATCACAACCGTGCTGCTGATTTCCTGTTTTGCTGCGTTTGGAGGTGTCGGGGACTGAGTGGGAAAGGGAAGAATTTTAATTGCTTTCATATCACCGTGAGATCAGCTCTTCTGCTCTGCTACTTGCACCAGCATGACTTCTGGTTTCAGCATGTATATGATGTGCAGCAGCTACTGGCTTTGTCTGGGACTCATTATTGGCTAATGTCCAAGTAATGAGGGTGAGGAGTGGAAGATTCCCACCAAAACACCCTGGTATTGTGGTGATTTGATCAAACTTTTCCAGAGATGTGTAAATTTCTTTGTATTCATTGATTTAACTGGTTTTAAAGGGTACATTCTTAACAAGGGTGCTTAATTTTTTTGCCAAAAAATCATCTTACAAATTGATCTATTTATCTGCTCTCTGGAGTGGAGTCATTTAGTTCTAGAATGCAGGATACTGCTAGAGCCACTTCTATTGACTGCTCTGATGGCTGGGAACATCCGAGTGACCTGTTTGTGACACAGATGTTCTGTTAAAATAATGGTATAGCACCTGACACGCACCACTTAAACCCAAGTGGTACTTCACAGGGCCAGGCAAATCTGTATTTTCTGGCCGGAAGCTCTCTTAGGCCTGTTGTAATCATGGCTTTATGTTAGCAGTCTGCTAGGAAAACCACTAAAGAGGGCCTGCGTAGAGAGGTCACTTGAGGACAGAGCAAGATTGGCGGTTGGTTGGGCGGGTGGCTTTCGGGCCTGCAGGCACAGTACCAGGAGCACAGGCATTCTGAATCCAACCTGTAAGTCACAGCAGATGTCTGCCATTGTGAATTATGCTGCTCACAATAACACCGATTGTTCTCTGCCAGCATCAGTTCTGTTCCAGGGCCCAGGCATCCCCTGGACCCAGCCTTATTCGTGATAGGAAACCTTTACAACTCTTACCAGTCAGTTCTTGAAACTCTGTTGCTTTATCTGTAGAAGGCAATTCTGTAGGCAGACTTGTTTGTACGTGGAAGAGCTTTTCTCCTCAGGATGTAAATTCCCAGTTAGTTGGTTAACCGGTTAAACGTTAGGGCAACCAGTTAACTGTTTAAGTGAGTGAGGTCTCTGCTGGGGAATCTTTTTGCAAAGTTTGTCTGCTCCTTGTCTGTAGCTGAAGTTACAAGCCGGTTGCTTTGGAAACTGGCGTTCCAGACTATAGCGTGATTTTTTACTAGTACTTGTGCCGTTCTATAGTATTTTCAGTTCATTGCTCTTCAAGCCCTTCACAGAGAAGCAGAGCAGACTCACAGCCCTACTTGTGCTTGTTCCTTGGCAGATGTGGGTAAAGTGGGTCATATCCAGGGCAGTTGGCAAACCCGGCTGTTGAGACTCCTTTCCCTTCCTCTCTTGCAGTGTGGCCCCAAGAAGAGTACATTGTGGAGTATTCTTTGGAGTACGGGTTCTTACGCCTGTCTCAGAGCACGCGCCAGCGGCTCAGCATCCCAGTCATGGTGGTGACACTAGGTATGTAAGGGACGTGGGCAAGGGCTCCTGCGTTAGCTGACAAGACTCTTCCGAAACGCCAGCATGCTCTTTGCCAACGTCCCCGTTTGTCATGCCCCCGTAGGCCGACCTTAGCTGTGGTTACACACGACCCTTTTATAACAGCAGAGGGGCCCTCGTTCAGAAGAGGGCTGTTCTAGAGGCAGTGTCGTTACAATGGGATGCCAAGGCATCCATTACAGTATCCGAATCTAAGCAGTCTGTTTCAGGATCTGAACCCTAGCATTCTAGTCTCGAGCAGTGGCCCTTCCAGGAAGGAAGAAAGCAAATCTAACCTCTGCCCAATTCATCTGACTTGACAGTAGAGGAAAAGCAACGAACTTGAGAGGCTAGAAACGGAATAGCCTGCACCCTCAGTCAGTGCTACTTACGCTTGTGCTACAGTATTGTAACGATGCCTGTCAGAACGTGGAGTGTGTTTCCCTAGTGTTGGCATTCCCGCGAATGCTCTCTGTACCCGTGACAGCCTTCTCTTCCACTGACACGCTCTTGCCAAAAAAATCCTAATTAAGCAGCTGCCAAGACGTGCGGCATGCGGGTGATTAGATGCAAGTAATGCAAGCAGCAGCGTGGTTCTGCAGTAGTAAGCAGTGCTCACCAGGCACATAACACATGGGTCTGTGTGCCAAGGTAGGCGGGGTTTTATTTGGTCTGATCTTTCAGATCTGTACGTAAGCCCCCCCACGTGCCCCCTAACAATTGCACCTCTGGCTGTCAGCTACACTCGGAGCAGTGACACGTGTGTATCAAACTCCCTTGCTTTTAGGGAGCACTTCCATGTCACTAGGTTTAATGACTGCAGCCACCTCTATGGTGTGATGGTGACGCTTTTTCAGTAATGCCTGGAGTTACACAAATGCTGAATCACTTGGATTCGTATTTAAATAAAAGGATCTTACATTCCAGATTTCATTGCAAATAATGGAACCGTCTGTCCCACTGTCCTCGCGTTTCCTGATTTCTTCCGCCACGTGAAGAACTTCTCTCCACGTCGGCTATTGGCACCCCGCTGCAGCCGTCAGTATGTCTGTGCTGCCGTGCGTCCTGCTAAAAGGGGCAGGCAGTCGAGTACCTGACTCGCTGGGGCGCGTGCGCCTCTCCGCTGGCCGAAGCCTGGGGACTGAGCTCTGTTTGCTTGCCCCCATTGCACCGCAGCGCCTCTGGTGCTACTGTTCACATCCAGGCCCAGGGAGCGTTTTCTGCTGTGGCTTGTCCTCTGGTTAAACCAAGTGACTCTGTTGCCTTTTGTGCAGATCCCACCAGGGACCAGTGCTTTGGAGACCGATTTAGTCGCCTGCTGCTGGACGAGTTCCTGGGTTACGATGACATTCTGATGTCCAGCGTGAAAGCGCTGGCCGAAAACGAAGAGAACAAAGGTAAAGGGGCCGGGCGCACCGTTCTGTGGTGGAAGAGTCGCAGCAGGCGCTGTGGGTGCGGGAAGGGTGGGCCCCCCAGTGCACTCACTAGGAGCGAGACCGGTTCCCCGGCTGCCTGGGGAGATTATATGAGGAAGAGCGAAGTGACGGCCACAGAGACTCTCTGGCCCGATGCCGAATGAGAACGACCAATGCAGCAGTGCTGACCGCTCCGCCTGCCGTTACCGTTTAATCAGATGGGGCTGCTCTGTTCCTTCCAGGCTTCCTCCGCAACGTGGTGTCGGGGGAGCACTATCGCTTTGTCAGCATGTGGATGGCCAGGACCTCGTATCTGGCAGCCTTTGTCATCATGGTCATATTTGTGAGTAGAACTGGCTCAGTGTTGCTGGGCTAAGGCTTGCCAGGTCCTGGGATCGTATTTGCACTCAGTCTGCATTCGCACGAGACTCCGCAGCTACTTTTAAAGCCAAGTGAACCGTGTGGAATAAGTGCATCTCAAATCTTTGGCAAGTGCAAACTTGACCCAGATGAAACCAGTTAGCAAAGGAGGCTGAGGGACCCTGGATACCAAACCCCTAGGCACTGAGTTAGAGCCCTGTTCTTTCTTCCCATGGAAGACCATGTAAATTAATAATCAAACAGCTGGTGAGAGGGGTGTTTAAAAATCTCTCAGCAGAAGACAGATCAGTCTTGTGTGACCAGAATGGCCTGGCTGGAGGAGTGTAGGCCTGAGCCAGAATTTTGGGTTCAGTTCTCAACTCTGCTACTGATTATTTTGCTTTGATTTTTGGTCATCACTTAACCTATCAGAACTAGGGATATAGGTGACTAGTTGCTTCCCCCCCTTGCTGCCTCTGTTAGAGGCAGTGGGGGTGGGGAGCAGGGGCTGGTGCTAGGGGTGGTCCCCCTCTGCTGTCTCCAGGGAGGTGGTGGGGACTGGGAGTGGCTCTTAAGAGCCCCCTCCCACTGCACTTTGGCCTTTTGGATGTATTGGGAGCCTACTGGGGGTGGGGCTTGAACCTCTGACTCTGGAGGCAGGTACCTTATCTACTGCGCCACTGGAGGAGCCTCCAACCTCTCTACATTCTGGGCTCCCCCCTGTATCTGTCCTTTGTTCCAAGGGTGCCAGGTCCACATTGGTTATGGGCAGGGCTTGAACCCTCAACCTCTGGCTCCGGAGACAGGTACCTACTGGCTCTTAATACATTTAAAAATCAGAAGAGCAGCAGGGGGGTGACACCTGCTTTTTACATGTAAGGCTGAAGTGCAGCAGGGGAACCTGGCACAAGCCAGGAATCAGCTGACCTGGCACGTGCTGAGTTCCCCCACCGTGCTTCAGCCTTTTCAGTGTATTAAGAGCTGGTTGGCTCTTGCTACATTGAAAGGCAGAGCCGCAGTGGGGTTAGCTCCTGGGGCTGGGAGCTAACCCTGCTTCAGCTCCCTCACTTACTCACTAATGGACTAGTCGATGGAAAACCCATTGACTAGTCGATTAGTTGATTCAGTGTAACATCCCTAGTCAGAACTGCACCCCTACGGCTAGCCTACTTGCCATCTCTTCTGCAGGAGCAGCGTGCGGCTTCATTCCTCTTTGTAACGTGCCAAAGAGTTGCCACTCAAAACAATGAAATGTGCAGCACAGTCTTGGGCTTTAAGGTGCTAAGAAAAATCCACACAAGCCCGCAAATTCTTAGTTAGCGTAAATGTTAATGTTATTTAATGTGATCATAGGCCTACGGGCCTCCCACGTGACTGTCACAGTTTGGGGGTTAACTGTGCACCTCTGTACCCCGCTATGGTCTGTCTCAGGTCTCTAGCCATCACCTCTCTGTGGGCAAAGTTCTGAACTCCCTGCCTCCAGACTGAGGCTTAGCCTTCAATTCCTTCTGCCCTTCAGCGTGCGGATCCCAGCAAGACAGACCTTGGCTCAGCCCCCATAGTCCCGCTTGCTTTCTCAAGGGCCAGGACAGCGAATGCCAGTGACCAAACAGCATCTTCCATCTACCCCCATGTGAGGTTTGCTAGATGTTTCCAGACCCTTGCGTGTTTTCCAGCCCTTCAGATCCTTCCAGCGGGATTGTGCCATCTTGGTAAAAATCTCGCGTCAGTTACTGGATTACAAGGAGGGATTTTGAGTCAGTTCAGCTGAGCCTTTATACCAGTGTCTCGGGGGCCTCTGGAGCCCAGTCTGAACCACTGCCTGCAAAATCCCCCAGAGGAGGTTCCCATGGACGACCCTCTAGGAAAGACCAGCGTCCTGGAGCAGTCTCGTTCTAACCCTGGTCTGTTTTGTGTTTGCAGACTCTGTCAGTCTCAATGCTGTTGCGATACTCTCACCACCAGATCTTTGTCTTCATTGGTAAGTGCTTCTAAACCTCCCTGCCCCGAGCCATTTCTTTGGGGATGACGCCCTCCCCTGGTGAAGGGCAGGGAAGGGTCTTATGCCTTGTCTCCAGTTGCTGGAGGATCCACTATGGCAATCGATCTTCCAGGGTTGGATTTAGCAGGTCTAGGGAAGTCCGCTAAATCGAATGCTGAGCATGCCCCCTCAGCTGCAGTACATGCAAGGATTAAGGGAAGTCAACAGGAGTGTTTCTCCCATCAACCTCCCCAGAAAACGGATGCAAGGTATGCAGGCACACCTGCGTGAATTACGTAGCTGGAGTCCACATAGCTTGCATCGTGTTTTTCTGCCACTGCCTGGCCTTACTGTCTTTTGTGGAGTTGAGTCTACTTGAGACAGTGGGTTTTGTATCCATCCGTCGTCCCAGAGCAGGGAAAACACAATCATGTTTCCCAGAAGTGACTCGTAGCGGGAACTGACCCAGCACGGCGTTGGCCACGTGGCATGTGCTGCTTCGTGACAGGATCTGTCCTAGTATAAACGCCACTCCATTGCCTCCGCCGCCACTTCTTCCTGAATTTAGCCGTAAACCCCCAGAAAGATAGGCTCTTTGACTTCCCTTGTGGGACCACTTCCCCTCTTGCATTCAGCCAACTTCGGGCAAGTCCCCGGCTTCAGGGCATGGCCTGAGGCCTCCGGTTGTAAAAAACCTGTCCCGATTGTGCAGCCCTGGTGCTTTCTGGGAGAATTCATCTTCCTCTGAAGCAGTCGGCATTGGCCAGGGCCAGGGTTTCAGAGCAGCAGCCTGCTCGGGCGTGGTCCTGGGTATATCGGCAGCTGTACTCACTGTGTCCTGCACCGACCTCAGAGCTGTGCAGCCCCTCGCCAGGGCCCAAGGCTTTGTGGTGTGTTACTCTGCTTCACGAGCTCTTCCTGGTTTGCTTTCCTCCTTGCAGTGGACCTCCTGCAGATGCTGGAAATGAACATGACCATTGCATTCCCTGCTGCTCCCTTGCTCACTGTCATTTTGGCTCTAGTAGGTAAGAACCTGGGTCTGCGCCTCGCGTCAGGGAAACCCTGAGCAGGCCCCAAAGGAAGCTACCCCGGCAAGTTGCTTTGGGGCCCGTGGAACACGATTCCCCTCGGATCCCTCTCTTGGGAGTAGTCGCTCCATGCAGAGAAGTGACCCGGTTTTAAGGCATTCCCAAGGCCTGGTCTCCAAAGGAAACCTGCCCACTCCAGTTCGAGCTGTCGGGGTTAGCATGAGTCTCTGAGCTCTGCACCGGGGGAGGGGTGATCTTCTGCGTCCTGTGTGTGCGTTAGGCCCAGCTCTGAGCAGCTTTCCTGGCCTGCCTCCTGGGCTGTCGGGAAAGACTCAGGCCAGCAAGGAGATCTTTGTGCTGCTTCCTGTTAGACACCAGCTCCTCTGGGCCTGGCGGCATTTGCTTTGCAATGCAGAAAATGCCCCACCGGGCCCCTTGCTAGAAGGGCTTTGCCCCAGGCGGATTTGGAGAGCGGGTCACGGGGATTCCCCGGGCCCCACAGCTAGTTGACATGCTGGTGGTGGTTTGCCCGGCAGGCATGGAGGCCATAATGTCCGAGTTCTTCAATGACACCACCACTGCGTTCTACATCATCCTCATTGTGTGGCTGGCTGACCAGTATGACGCCATCTGTTGCCACACCAATACCAGCAAGAGGCATTGGCTCAGGTAAGAGTGTCTGTCCCCCCGGCGTTCCGTGCCCGGCTTTCGTGCTCCTGGGCCACCGGGCCACGTTGGCTTCTGTTTCCCTTCTTTGGGCCCCAGTTCTCCCCCCGCCCCCACGCTCTGATTCAAACCCTGCCCAGCTGTTCGTGCTGCTCTGTGTTTAGATGGACACGGGCGTCCAGAGTCAAGGGAGCCATTGCCCGAGATCTCACCGCTGCGCAGGGGAAATTCCCTCTCCCTCCCCGGCTGGGGTGGGTGGGGAGGAGGAACCGTACCTTTGTTCTCTCTGTAGCTGAGTCCAGGGTCGTCTTGCCCCTCCCCTTTCCAGGTTCTTCTACTTGTACCACTTTGCCTTCTATGCGTACCACTATCGCTTTAACGGGCAGTACAGCAGCCTGGCTCTGGTCACCTCGTGGCTTTTCATCCAGGTAAGCCGTGGCCCCTTCCCCGCTCCATAGGTGGAACCGTGACTTGAGCCAGACTTGGGGCTTGGTGCTAATTCAGCCTGTGGGAGGGAGCTGGAGAGAAACACAGGGCCCAGTCAGAAACCGATCCGCCACTTGCATGGCCCTGACTGTGGACACGGAATAAAGGAAATTCCCCCGGAGCCGCTGGGCTCCAGTGTAGACCAGCAGGCCCCAAACTTGAGGGTCACCCCCTTCTCACTTCAGGAGCAGAGATGAGACTGGGGACTGGCGTGGGGTTCCCTTCTTCCGCCGTGGGCGCTGGCCTGGGCACTGCCACATTCCCTCCCCCACAAGCCATTCTTGCCCATCCCCCTAGCTGGGCACACCCCACAGCTTGGGGGGCCGCTGCTAGATGGGCACAAGAAATCTCCACGGACCCCAGAGCTCCGTGCGCTTTCCAGAAACACGAGGCCAGCCGGTGGATGAGACCGCCAGGCCCCTAGGACACAGGGCGTGGGCTCAAATCCGGGGCAGGCCCCTACAATGACCGGGGGTTCTCGAGTGAGTTTGGGGCCGAAGGGCGTCTTGGTCCAACTCCCCCTGGAAAGCGGCCCAGTGTCCTCGGGGGGCTCGGAGGGCCATGGCCGGGGGGGGCAGATGCCAGACTCCCCGGGCAGGTGATGCCTGCAGCATGGTGAGGAGCTGCTGCTAGAGGCCTGCAGGGACCCCAGGGGAGGGGGAGAAATCCTTCCCAAAGCCGCTAGGTGTGACTCTAAATCCGGAGCGTTTCCGGTCCCGGTGCGGGTCAGAGCAGCCCGGCCCCGCCCCTGCCACGGGACCTTTCGACAGGCTCCCCCGGGGCTGCGGCCTGGGCGCAGCAGTAACCCCGCCCCCTTTGCGCTCCGCAGCATTGCATGATCTACTTCTTCCACCATTACGAGCTGCCGGCCATCCTCCAGCAGATCCGCATCCAGGAGATGCTGCTGCAGAACCAGCAGGTGGGCCAGGGGGCCCAGACCACGCTGCAGGACAACCTGAACAACAACACCACGGCCGCCCCCGCCGACACGGGCAGCCGGCGGCCCCACCCGGCGCCTGGCCCCCCTGCGGAAGGCGGCAGCCCCGGCCCTCTGGCTCCCGGCGAGGATCCTAGAGCTGCGGCGACAGCCTCTTCCGCAGGGAGGGATCTGAACTGGGTCGCGGAGACGGCCGCCATCATTACAGAAGCCTCGTTTCTCTCTGACCTGAGCAGCTCCCTCTTGGAGCCCAATGTGGGGCACGAAGCCGGGGGCCCTGGCAGCCCACAGGACGTTGCTGTCGCTGCTGCTTCGAGCTTGGTAGCCCGCATTCGGGTCAGCAGCGAGCGTGCGGAGTCTGCCATGGGCTCCGTTACTATTGAGGTCTCCTCGGCAGCCGTGGTTACGGCAAGAGACCCGCCCGCCTCCCCCCTTTCCCCAGGGCTGGGGCATGGCGTGTCTGGCCCCCGGCCTTCCCTCCCCGAGCAGACTGAGGCTGCGGGGGAGTTGGTCAGCCGAGCCGAGCCTGCCGAAAAGGACACTGCTGCAGATGGGGACCTAGCAGAGACCTCTCAGCCCCCCACACAAGACCCGGGGCCGGATAGTGCTCTGGGGGAGCCGGCCCCCCACCCAGCAGCAGCGGACAGTCCGACCTGCTCTGAACCAGAGTCCCGGAGCCTGCCCTGAGCCCGGCCTCTCCCTGGTCCCTGCAGCCCAGAAGGCACCTGGATTTCGTGTTTCTCCCCTGGCCCTGCCCCGGGAGTCTGTTGTGGAGGCAGAGCAGCTGGAGGGCAGGGAAGAGGCGGTCCGTATCTCCCTCGGACCGGAACCCTTCGTGCCCAGCGTCTCCCTGCAAGGAGCTGCAGAGACGTTCTACACAGCACACGAGCCGCCGGCCCCCATCTTCCTAAAGCCATGTGCAGACAACAGGGCTGCCGGGGTCACGGTCCTGTGGTCCCTCCTCCCTCCCTTCCCCCCCGGTGTGCTGCTCTCAAGGGGGGCGCTCCCAGGGGTCCCTTCTGCATCAGCTGCTGGGGCCTGTCGTTAGACCCAATTTGTAGGAAAGGCTCTGGTTTGTTTAACCCCCCCCCCCCCCCGCAGCTCTAGCGGGAGGCGTTTTGTCCACTCGGGGGTGCCCCTGGCAGGGCAGAGCTGAGCAGTGAAATCAGCGAGCCTGGGGCAGGGCTTCCTTCAGCGGAGGAGCTTGGGTGGCTGCTGCTTGATGCTTTGGCAGGGTCCAGTTGAGTGCGTGCGCCGCGGGGTTCCCTGCTCTCTGCTGCCCTTCCGCACCGGCCCGGTCCCTTGTTCACGAAGGAGAAACGCTGGCTGTTGCCAAGGCGAGCGAGCGAGATGCTGCCGAGGTAGAACCCGAGTCAGGCTGCACTGAGGGGGGAGATGACACGGGCCAGTTTCCCGCTGTCGCTGCAGAGCATCTGTCGGGGCCGGGGGAGGGGGGACGTTACGGCCTCCGGTGGAGAGTCTAACGGCAGCGGGGAGCCTGGCTCTCGGCTAGGGAAAGGGATCCGAGGGGACTTCCTCACCGTGGAAGGCTGGGGGAGAGGTTAGCAGCTTCCTGCTGCCCTCGCCCCTCCCTAGAGGCCAGCCTGTCCGTCCCGCAAGAGGTGAAATGGGAGGCTGCGTCCCTGTGCTAACAGGTCAATGAGGGCCAGTCAGAGCTGATAGACTAGACCACTCCCCCCCCCCCCATTTCGCTGCAGCTGGCAGGGGCGGGTTTGACCACCTCGGCTCCTGGAGCTGCCCTCTCCCCTCCGTTCCCAGCCCGTGGAAAGAGATTGCTCAGAGCTTTTTCTTCCTGCCCCCTGGCTTCTCAGCAGGGGCTCCCCGAGCCCAGACTTCATGGGTCGTGCACAGGCTGTGGGTAAGCTAGCTGGGTGCTAGCGCCAGGGCGGGGGCCTGCAGCTCGGTCACTCGGGGCCCCCGGGTGCAGCCCTGGGGCCCCACGGCTCCGCTGCTGCTTGTGGGCTTAGCTTGTTTAGTCCAGTGCCTTGTCCCAGGCGGGACACCTTCCCCCCCGAGCTGGGCCCTTCCCCCCCGAGGGGCGGGGAGAAGACCGAGTCACGGAGGGAGGCACCTTGGCTCAAGGCTCCCCCTCCGCCCGGGCAGAAAGAGCAGAGTCCAGACGAGCGACCGGCTGTTCGCCTGCCCGCTGGCTCCCTAGGCTGCATTAAAACCACCCTCCCCCGCAGTGCGGCCGTGCTGTCCAGCCTGGCTGGCTCCCTGTGGGGGCGGGGATGGGCCCAGCTGGATTAGTGGGGGGCAGAGCAAGCTGTGGAATTGTCCCTTGAGCTCCGTCCCTGTGCCCAGAGCGGAGCAGCCAGCCAGCCTGTCCTTCCCAGCTGCACATCGCTTGCCCTCAGGGATTTCTGCCCCTGCCCTGCGGGGGGGCTGGGGTGTGACCCACGGCAGCCCTGGGCCTCTGCGCATCCCCCCACCTCCCCTGTTCTGCAGGACATGAGGCTGCCACTGGGGCCCTGCGCGTGGGTGGGTCCCCCTTGCTACACCCAGCTGGGCTGGCCAGGCCGCAGGGCTCCTCGCGGGCAGGGTGAGGGGTCTCCAAGCCCCCGGCAGCGGAGAAGCAGGAGGATGGAACCAGATCAGAGTTGCTGAGTGACAAGTTCATTCTATTTAATTACTGTACAAAACGTGTTTGTATATAGAATAAATATTCGAAGGGCCGCGGGGCTGCCTGGCTGGGCCTGGTTCGGAGCCGCTCTCGGGGGCCTGGCTCCCACTGCTGGCAGAGGCTGAGCGGCCCCCCTCGGGAGGTGGGCCTGCTCCTCGTTTTGCTTAGATTGGGAGCTGACACCCCAGGAGGTCTGGGGTGGAGCCGGGCCTTGCCCCAGGGCTCCCAGACGAAGCCCCCCCCAGCTCAGCCGCCCCGGGGGAGGGAGCAGCGACCTGCCTGCGGCGTGGGCACACGGCCCGGCATGTGGAGCAGCGGCTGTCGCTGCACTTCCAGGGCTAGCGCGCCAGTGAGGACGCGGGTCCCCCCCAGGTTTCAATGACCTTCGCTCTAAAAGCACCTTCTCTAATTACCCGTCCAGCACGCAGCAGCCCTGGGGCCTTTTGATGCTGCAGGGCTTGTGGTCGGTCAGCCTCCCTGGCCACGGACTGCTGCCTTCTCCCGCCTACAGCGCTGCTGCCAGGCCAGCTTGGCTGCCTGAAGGGCCGGGATTGCACGAGACAGCCAGCGTTCCGGCTCGCGCCCGAGGGGGCCTGCAGGGCCGGAAGAGACGCTCCCCTCTGCCGAAAGCCCTTTTGCTGCTGGGACGGAGAGCGCGGCCCCTGTCCCCAGCTTTACTTAAGTGCAGCGTTGTGACCGAATTCCCCATTGCTCCGGCCGCTGCGCCTTGGGCCGGGGGAGAAGCGCCTGGCTGGCCGATCAGACTTCACTAAAAAACCCAACGCACGGGTGGCCAGCTGCATCCAAAACCGGCCCCGGGGGAAGGAGGGAAACGGGGGGGGGGGAGTGAACAGCAGCCTCTGTTTTCAGCCCCCTTAGGATTGGGGGGCGGAGACCCGGCTTTGGTTTTACTTTTTAGTCTGGTGAAAACCTTGGCCTTTGTACATTTTATTTACGCTCCATGGCACAGCTGCAGGTAGCACGAAGAGACACTTGGAATAACGACGCTGCATCGCTCCCCGCGCTGCCCGGCCTCTCTTGGGGGGCTCCTCAGCCACAGGGGAAGGTTTGCGCAGGTTCCGCTCTGCCCCATAGACACCCCCTGGGCCGCAAGGGCTCCTACACCCAGCTCAAACGCCTCCCTTAGAGCCACCGCTTCTGAGAGGCCAAGAGGCGCTAGCTCCTTCCCCCCAAACAACTCTTTAACTAGGGACCGATTCTTTGGGCGGAGGCTGGGACTAACCCGAGAACTTCCCTGTGCCACGCCCGTCCCCTCTTCCTGCCTGTGGGTGGGATCTAACAGCCCCCTCCGGCACGGGGAGCAGCTGGGGGTCTCTAAGCTTGCCGTTAAGTCTAAGGAAGGCACCAGCGAGGTTGGGGGTGGGCGATTTAGGGCCTAGCTGCTCGATAGAGGAATTAATTTAAAAGGACGTGGTGAGTGAGTTGGGGCCGGTCTCCGTGCTCCAGTGACAGCCCCTGAGTGGAGGTGAGACGCGAAGGGGAACAGCAGCCGGTTTTCCAGAGGCGCCCGCGTCCCGTTACCTGCCCTCGTTCTTCTCGGCCACGGGCTTAAGGGGCAGCAGGCGGCTGTTCTTGGGGGGGCCCAGGGCTGCCACCAGCTCACTCTTGCGCACCAGGGCTGCTCTCAGCTGGTCCCTGATGGCCTGGATCCGGCCCTCCAGCTCCCGGAGCTCGTGCTCGTGGGTCTCTAGGGGGGGCCCCTTGCCGTTTGCGCAGGGCGCTGCCTCTGTGCTGAAATGCACGCGCCGGGCGGCTTTCCTGAGGTTGTTCCAGGCGGGCTGGTGGGCGTCTGGGCCGGGGGCCTCCTGGCTCCTCTGGATATTGCACCTTGGGAGTGAAGCGGGCGGAGGGTGAGGAGAGCCGGCGGGGCAGAGGCCACCGGACCAGCCAGCTCTGCGCCCTCCCCGAGGGGCCAGGTGCTTGGGCCGCGGAGGCCACCTGGGGCACTAGAGCCGGGGTGCAAGCGGCCCCCTGGAAGCCGCAGAGGAAGCGGGCTTGGCCGGGCTCGCTACCTTCTCTCTAGTCGCAGCTTGCGGGTTTTCTGCTCCTCGCAGCCCACGTTCAGCGCCCGGTGGATTTTCTGTGGAGCACAGTGGAGGAGAGGGATCAGACACGGGGCCGGGGCCAGGCCTTCTCGGCGGGGCATCGTCCCTAGGGCGCCCACAGACGGGAGTCAGTGGAAGCCAGAGCTGGGTGGCGGCAGAGGGGGCAGGGGTAATGGTGTACGGGCTGGGCCCTGCGTTGCAGGTGGCTGTGCTGTGTCCCACGCAGGCGATGCCGGAGAGAAGCAAGGGGCAGGGGGGCAGAATGACTAGCAAGAAATCCTCAGGCCCAGCACCGCTGCCCCGGGCGAGGGGGCTCGGCTGGCGCTGACCGTTACGCCCCCGGGGAGGGAGGGGAAGGCAGGCGCTACCCAGGCAGCATCAATCCAAAGCCCGGGGGGGGGGGGGGGGGGGCTGCTCTCACCTGGCTGGTGTGCAGCCAGTAGTTGAATTTCTTCTTCCGCCGGATGCGGGGCAGGAGCAGGTGGTAGAAGACGTGCTCCCCCAGGGAGGTGAGCAGGGAGCCGCAGAGCCCGATGCAGAGCAGCACGAAGAGCCCGGAGAAGTGGTAGATGCCCATCTGCAGCGTCTGGAGGGGGGATGGGATTAGCCAGGGGTGGGGCAGGCTCTGGGGCAGCCCCCCCCCGGCCCGGCGCCCTCACCTCGGTGACGGCGAAGACGCGCTTGCCGCAGGGCACCATCTTGTACCACTTGTCATGCAGCAGGTCCATGAAGCCGGCGGACTTGTAGCGGCTGATGAACTCGGAGAGGTTGGAGGTGAGGGGCGAGTTCTGGGGCAGGCCGATGCCGTAGCCTGGGGGGGGGGGGACAGAAGCGGCGGGTGGGGAGCCAGCAGACCCGGGCTCTGTTCCCAGGCCCCTGGGACTGTGGGCAGGGCGGGGCCCCGCCCCCCATTGCGCTTGAGGGGTAAAGCTCAGCTCGCGCCAGGCGCTAGAACCCAATTAACACCAGCCCTGGGGTGCTGCCCCTCCAGCCCCCATCACGGCTGAGCCGCGGGAGGGGCTGGTCTCCCCTCCCAAGACGGAGGCAAGGCCACAAGAGCCGGGCTCCGAACCCAGCTGGTCTCCTCAAAGAGCTTGCACCCCATTGACCTACCCCCCCGGGCACCCCAGGAGCGGCTCCGCCAGAGGCCGTGGCACCCAGGAGCCCTCATGGGCCCTCAGCAGAGGCAGGGCAGCCCTGTGGCGTCCAGCGGCTCGCCTGGCCTGGCAGGGACCACGGCTCCTCCCCTGCCGATGGGGCTGCCTTGTTCCCCGGGGCCCTGCCCCGCCGCAGCCGGGCAGGCGAGAGCGCGGCGCCTTCGTCTGCCTCCCCCTGGCTCCGGCGCGGCAGCCGCGCTCACGAGGAGCCAGTCGCCCGGCTGCGCTGGAGGAGATTGGAGGAGGCGGGGGGGAGCCACGAGGGAAAGCGGGAGGCTTTGCTCACTCTCGGCCAACCCAAGGCCACGGTGCACGGGGCCCCCTCATGCTCCAGGGCGCTGGCTAGCGGCCCGTGGGGGGTCAGGAAGGACGCCCGACATCCGCTGGGCTCGGTGCGGGGCTGCCACGCCCCGGGGTTCCTCTGCGCAGCGATGGCTCAAGGACTCATGCTCTGGAGGCTGCCCCGCGGGGAGCTAGTGCAGGGCCACGGGCGCCTGGAGACCGCGGAGCCACCGGGCACTAAAGCTGCCGTCCCACGCGCCCAGTGCCCCCTTCGCCTTGGGCGGGCCCGTGCGCTCAGACCATGGGCAGGAGGCCACGGGAACCGGCCCCCGGCTGCAGCTCACCTTCGATCGCAAACGGCTTCCCCACCGTGAGCAGCTTGCAGTCCGAGTCGATGGTGACCTCGTACTCCAGCAGGGATTTGTCCATGATAAAGGCGTTGAGTTTGGGGGGCTCGGTCCTGGCCAAGGGAGCAGAGGGGCTGGATTCGCCTTCCCGGCACCCACCAATTACAAGCAAGGCTAGTGGCGGTGGGCAGGCTGTTGGGGACGTGCTGGCCTCCTGCAGCACAGCCTCTCCCAGCAGGGGGCGCTGTGGGGCCTGAGGCAGTGCGTCTCTCTCAGCAGGGGGCGCTGCGGGGCCTGGGGCAGTGCGTCTCTCCCAGCAGGGGGCGCCGCGGGGCCTGAGGCAGTGCGTCTCTCCTAGCAGGGGGCGCCGTGGGGCCTGGGGCAGTGCGTCTCTCCCAGCAGGGGGCGCTGCGGGGCCTGAGGCAAGGTACCTCTCCCAGCAGGTGGGGCGCTGCGGGGCCTGAGGCAGTGCGTCTCTCTCAGCAGGGGGCGCTGCGGGGCCTGGGGCAGTGCGTCTCTCTCAGCAGGGGGCGCTGCGGGGCCTGAGGCAAGGTACCTCTCCCAGCAGGGGGGGGCGCCATGGGGCCTGAGGCAGTGCGTCTCTCCTAGCAGGGGGCGCCGCGGGGCCTGGGGTAGTGCGTCTCTCCCAGCAGGGGGGGCGCCACGGAGCCTGAGGCAGTGCGTCTCTCCCAGCAGGGGGGCGCTGCGGGGCCTGGGGCAGTGCGTCTCTCCCAGCAGGGGGGAGCCGCGGGGCCTGGGGCAGTGCGTCTCTCCCAGCAGGGGGCGCCGTGGGGCCTGGGGCAGTGCGTCTCTCCCAGCAGGGGGCGCCGCGGGGCCTGAGGCATTGCGTCTCTCCCAGCAGGGGGCGCTGCAGGGGCCTGAGGCAAGGTGCCTCTCCCAGCAGGGGGCGCCGCGGGGCCTGGGGCAGTGCGTCTCTCCCAGCAGGGGGCGCCGCGGGGCCTGGGGCAGTGCGTCTCTCCCAGCAGGGGGTGCTGCGGGGCCTGAGGCAGTGCGTCTCTCCCAGCAGGGGGCGCCGTGGGGCCTGGGGCAATGCGTCTCTCCCAGCAGGGGGCGCCGTGGGGCCTGAGGCAGTGCGTCTCTCCCAGCAGGGGGCGCTGCGGGGCTTGAGGCAAGGTGCCTCTCCCAGCAGGGGGCGCCGCGGGGCCTGGGGCAGTGCATCTCTCCCAGCAGGGGGCGCCGTGGGGCCTGGGGCAGTGCGTCTCTCCCAGCAGGGGGCGCCGCGGGGCCTGAGGCAAGGTACCTCTCCCAGCAGGGGGCGCCGTGGGGCAGTGCATCTCTCCCAGCAGGGGGCGCCGTGGGGCCTGGGGCAGTGCATCTCTCCCAGCAGGGGGCGCCGTGGGGCCTGGGGCAGTGCGTCTCTCCCAGCAGGGGGGGCGCCACGGAGCCTGAGGCAGTGCGTCTCTCCCAGCAGGGGGCGCCGTGGGGCCTGGGGCAGTGCTTCTCTCCCAGCAGGGGGCGCCGCGGGGCCTGGGGCAGTGCGTCTCTCCCAGCAGGGGGGCGCTGCGGGGCCTGGGGCAGTGCGTCTCTCCCAGCAGGGGGGAGCCGCGGGGCCTGGGGCAGTGCGTCTCTCCCAGCAGGGGGCGCCGTGGGGCCTGGGGCAGTGCGTCTCTCCCAGCAGGGGGCGCTGCAGGGGCCTGAGGCAAGGTGCCTCTCCCAGCAGGGGGCGCCGCGGGGCCTGGGGCAGTGCGTCTCTCCCAGCAGGGGGCGCCGCGGGGCCTGAGGCAAGGTACCTCTCCCAGCAGGGGGCGCCGTGGGGCAGTGCATCTCTCCCAGCAGGGGGCGCCGTGGGGCCTGGGGCAGTGCATCTCTCCCAGCAGGGGGCGCCGTGGGGCCTGGGGCAGTGCGTCTCTCCCAGCAGGGGGCGCCGCGGGGCCTGAGGCAAGGTACCTCTCCCAGCAGGGGGCGCCGTGGGGCAGTGCATCTCTCCCAGCAGGGGGCGCCGTGGGGCCTGGGGCAGTGCATCTCTCCCAGCAGGGGGCGCCGCGGGGCCTGGGGCAGTGCGTCTCTCCCAGCAGGGGGCGCCGCGGGGCCTGGGGCAGTGCATCTCTCCCAGCAGGGGGCGCCGCGGGGCCTGGGGCAGTGCGTCTCTCCCAGCAGGGGGCGCCGTGGGGCCTGGGGCAGTGCGTCTCTCCCAGCAGGGGGCGCCGTGGGGCCTGGGGCAGTGCGTCTCTCCCAGCAGGGGGCGCCGTGGGGCCTGGGGCAGTGCATCTCTCCCAGCAGGGGGCGCCGCGGGGCCTGAGGCAAGGTGCCTCTCCCAGCAGGGGGCGCCGCGGGGCCTGGGGCAGTGCGTCTCTCCCAGCAGGGGGCGCTGTGGGGCCTGGGGCAGTGCGTCTCTCCCAGCAGGGGGCGCCTGGGGCAGTGCGTCTCTCCCAGCAGGGGGTGCCGTGGGGCCTGGGGCAGTGCGTCTCTCCCAGCAGGGGGCGCCGCGGGGCCTGGGGCAGTGCGTCTCTCCCAGCAGGGGGCGCTGCAGGGGCCTGAGGCAAGGTACCTCTCCCAGCAGGGGGCGCCGCGGGGCCTGGGGCAGTGCGTCTCTCCCAGCAGGGGGCGCTGCGGGGCTTGAGGCAAGGTGCCTCTCCCAGCAGGGGGCGCCGCGGGGCCTGGGGCAGTGCATCTCTCCCAGCAGGGGGCGCTGCAGGGGCCTGAGGCAAGGTACCTCTCCCAGCAGGGGGCGCCGCGGGGCCTGGGGCAGTGCGTCTCTCCCAGCAGGGGGCGCCGTGGGGCCTGGGGCAGTGCGTCTCTCTCAGCAGGGGGCGCTGCGGGGCTTGAGGCAAGGTGCCTCTCCCAGCAGGGGGCGCCGCGGGGCCTGGGGCAGTGCATCTCTCCCAGCAGGGGGCGCCGCGGGGCCTGGGGCAGTGCATCTCGCCCAGCAGGGGGCGCTGCATCTCTCCCAGCAGGGGGCGCTGCAGGGGCCTGAGGCAAGGTACCTCTCCCAGCAGGGGGCGCCGCGGGGCCTGGGGCAGTGCATCTCTCCCAGCAGGGGGCGCCGCGGGGCCTGAGGCAAGGTGCCTCTCCCAGCAGGGGGTGCCGCGGGGCCTGGGGCAGTGCATCTCTCCCAGCAGGGGGCGCCGCAGGGCCTGGGGCAGTGCGTCTCTCCCAGCAGGGGGCGCCGCGGGGCCTGGGGCAGTGCGTCTCTCCCAGCAGGGGGCGCCGCGGGGCTTGAAGCAAGGTGCCTCTCCCAGCAGGGGGCGCCGCAGGGCCTGGGGCAGTGCGTCTCTCCCAGCAGGGGGCGCCGCGGGGCCTGGGGCAGTGCGTCTCTCCCAGCAGGGGGCGCCGCGGGGCCTGAGGCAGTGCGTCTCTCCCAGCAGGGGGCGCCGCGGGGCCTGGGGCAGTGCGTCTCTCCCAGCAGGGGGCACCGCGGGGCTTGAAGCAAGGTGCCTCTCCCAGCAGGGGGCGCCGCGGGGCCTGGGGCAGTGCGTCTCTCCCAGCAGGGGGCGCCGCGGGGCCTGGGGCAGTGCGTCTCTCCCAGCAGGGGGCGCCGCGGGGCCTGGGGCAGTGCGTCTCTCCCAGCAGGGGGCGCTGCAGGGGCCTGAGGCAAGGTGCCTCTCCCAGCAGGGGGCGCTGCAGGGGCCTGAGGCAGTGCGTCTCTCCCAGCAGGGGGCGCCGCGGAGCCTGGGGCAGTGCGTCTCTCCCAGCAGGGGGCGCTGCGGGGCTTGAAGCAAGGTGCCTCTCCCAGCAGGGGGCGCCGCGGGGCCTGGGGCAGTGCATCTCTCCCAGCAGGGGGCGCCGCGGGGCCTGGGGCAGTGCGTCTCTCCCAGCAGGGGGCGCTGTGGGGCCTGGGGCAGTGCGTCTCTCTCAGCAGGGGGCGCTGTGGGGCCTGGGGCAGTGCGTCTCTCCCAGCAGGGGGCGCTGCAGGGCCTGGGGCAGTGCGTCTCTCCCAGCACGGGGCGCTGCGGGGCCTGGGGCAGTGCGTCTCTCCCAGCAGGGGGCGCTGCGGGGCCTGGGGCAGTGCGTCTCTCCCAGCAGGGGGCGCTGCGGGGCCTGGGGCAGTGCGTCTCTCCCAGCACGGGGCGCTGCGGGGCCTGGGGCAGTGCGTCTCTCCCAGCACGGGGCGCTGCGGGGCCTGGGGCAGTGCGTCTCTCCCAGCACGGGGCGCTGCGGGGCCTGGGGCAGTGCGTCTCTCCCAGCAGGGGGCGCTGCGGGGCCTGGGGCAGTGCGTCTCTCCCAGCAGGGGGCGCCGCGGGGCCTGGGGCAGTGCGTCTCTCCCAGCAGGGGGCGCCGCGGGGCCTGGGGCAGTGCGTCTCTCCCAGCAGGGGGCGCCGCGGGGCCTGGGGCAGTGCGTCTCTCCCAGCAGGGGGCGCCGCGGGGCCTGGGGCAGTGCGTCTCTCCCAGCAGGGGGCGCCGCGGGGCCTGGGGCAGTGCGTCTCTCCCAGCAGGGGGCGCCGCGGGGCCTGGGGCAGTGCGTCTCTCCCAGCAGGGGGCGCCGCGGGGCCTGGGGCAGTGCGTCTCTCCCAGCAGGGGGCGCCGCGGGGCCTGGGGCAGTGCGTCTCTCCCAGCAGGGGGCGCCGCGGGGCCTGGGGCAGTGCGTCTCTCCCAGCAGGGGGCGCCGCGGGGCCTGGGGCAGTGCGTCTCTCCCAGCAGGGGGCGCTGCGGGGCCTGGGGCAGTGCGTCTCTCCCAGCAGGGGGCGCTGCGGGGCCTGGGGCAGTGCGTCTCTCCCAGCAGGGGGCGCCGCGGGGCCTGGGGCAGTGCGTCTCTCCCAGCGGGGGACGCCGAGGGGCCTGGGGCAGTGCGTCTCTCCCAGCAGGGGGGCGCCGTGGGGCCTGGGGCAGTGCGTCTCTCCCAGCAGGGGGCGCTGCGGGGCCTGGGGCAGTGCGTCTCTCCCAGCAGGGGGCGCCGCGGGGCCTGGGGCAGTGCGTCTCTCCCAGCGGGGGACGCCGAGGGGCCTGGGGCAGTGCGTCTCTCCCAGCGGGGGACGCCGCGGGGCCTGGGGCAGTGCGTCTCTCCCAGCGGGGGACGCCGCGGGGCCTGGGGCAGTGCGTCTCTCCCAGCAGGGGGCGCCGCGGGGCCTGGGGCAGTGCGCCTCTCCCAGCAGGGGGCGCCGCGGGGCCTGGGGCAGTGCGCCTCTCCCAGCAGGGGGCGCCGCGGGGCCTGGGGCAGTGCGTCTCTCCCAGCAGGGGGCGCCGCGGGGCCTGGGGCAGTGCGTCTCTCCCAGCAGGGGGCGCTGTGGGGCCTGGGGCAGTGCATCTCTCCCAGCAGGGGGCGCTGTGGGGCCTGGGGCAGTGCGTCTCTCCCAGCAGGGGGCGCTGCGGGGACTGGGGCAAGGCACTGAGGGCAGGTCGCCCACAACTTCACTCCTTGCCTTTACAGAAGCGGCCGCTCATCTCTGCGGCGCTAGGACAAGGGTGGGCAAGATCCGGCCTCAGGCCGCCCCCCCGGGACCCTCGGGCACAGAGCAGCCCCCCGGCGCTGCAAGCAGCTGGCTGCCCCTTTTGCTCCCCGCTCCAGGTGCCGGGGGGGGGAGAGAGATTGGGCGGGGGGGGCAGCATGGGGAGCCTCCCCACCTCCCAGCCAGACAGGCACAGGGAGCAGCCTGGTGCTGCCTCGGGGTCCCGCAGGGCTCTGGCTGGGTAAGCGCCTCCTGCCCAGAGGCCTCTGGCACCCCAGCCCCTCCCCGTCTCTCTGCCCTAGGTCACCCCCGGAGCCCTCTACACCCCCCCCCCCTTAGGTCACAACACACACCAGGCCCTGCACCCGGGCCCCTCGGCCCCTGCCCCAGCTCACGACCCCCCCTTACAGACCCCGCCCCCCACACCTCAGTCCCCTCCCCCGAGCTCCCTTCTGCACCAGCCTCTGCCCCAGCCCCCCACCTACTTGAGCATGGTGACCCCGGCGGGCGTGGTGGGGACGCTGTGACGCCGCATGTACTCGTGCATTTCGGGGAAGCTCTTCTTGATGTACTCCTCGGCGCTGCTCTCCCACACCGTGCCGAAGCGGAAGCCCTGCGAGGGGTGGTGCAGCTGCAGAGAGGACCGAGCGTGCGGCTTGCAAACGCCTCCGCGGGGCGGGGGGCCCGGGGATCAGAGCCGCGAGCCCCACGTGCCATTCAGCGCCCCTCCCCGGCGCCGCCCGGCGAGCACCAGCCCCCCCCCGTGGCACCAGGGCTCAGGTGTCCGTGTCTCCTCCCTTAGCGCCACGCACACAAGGCGAGAGGCCGGTGGCTGCCCTGGCGCTCCGGGAGCCACGTGGCAGCACCACGGGCTGCCTGGACAGAGGGACGGCCAGGCCAGACATGGGGGGGACGGACCAAGCAGCCAGCCGGGCCAACGCAGTTCAGAAGGCTGAGCAAGTGCAAGGGGGTTTGCCCCTCCCCCCCTTGCCCACACAACCACTGCCGGGATGCAGCCACCTCTGGGGTGGAGCTCGCGCGCAGCCAGTGGCGGCGGTGCAGGACAGGCCCCAGGCCCCAGTGGGGAACGGCCGGGGAGAGGCAGACGCCCCCCCGACTGGAATCTGGCCAGGCCCCCCCGGCTGACGGGGAAAGGACCCTGGGGGTTCAGACTGCAAGCAGACCGGAGCCCAGAGATGCCCTTGAGGACTCCGCTCCATTTTACACCCTCCCCCTTCCGCGCTCAGGAGCAGCCAGCTGGGAAAACGGGCGGGGGGGGCCTCGACAGGGCCCACGTGGCAGAGATTCGAAAGGCCTGGCGCTAATGATGCTGTCGGGAGCGGGCAGTGACTGGTAGGGGCCACAGGCAACCAGGATGCAGCGGGCAAGGGGACCAGCGTGGGGAGGAGAGGCCGGCACCTGCCCCCCCTCCCCGGATCCCTCCCGCCTCCGAGGCAGCGCCACAGGCCTCCCACCTTGGGGTCGTGGATCCCCGAGAGCTCCTCGAAGGTCTTCTCCCCCACCATGACGGCAGCCAGGTTGGCCGTGTAGCTGGAGAGGACCAGGAGGCAGAAGATGGCCCAGAGGTTCATGAGGAAGCGGCCGGTGCAGCACTTGGGCGTCTTGCTGGAGACGGTGCGCCCGAAGAGGATGGCGTAGCACAGGTTGAGGGCGGAGGAGTAGGAGAAGATCTTCATGCGGTTGCGCCCGTGCGGGGTCATGCCGTAGGGGCTCTTCCACTCGTAGAGGGTCAGGAAGAGCGCCGTCAGGTGCAGGGCCACGAAGATGCCCACCCACATGGTCCAGTGCAGGGGCCACATGAAGGCGCCGATGGGCGAGGCCGTGTCCTTGGTCCGCACGAGGATGCCCAGGCTGGTGGAGAAGAAGGGGCTGGTGAAGTCGATGACTTTGCTCCTGGCCGAGTTGATGCTGAAGGAGGTGACGGCCATGTGTGCCGTGCCGCTCAGCAGGTCCCCCACCAGCCCCGTCCACTGCCCGTTCTTCCAGGCCCCGTACTTGCCGTCGCCGACGATGTAGAGGTCGAAGTCGAAGGGCAGGTCCTCGGCCAGCTTCTCCAGCAGGTCGATGCAGTAGCCGTAGCAGCACTTCCTGTGCGCCCGCGGCACCGAGCCGTTCCCGGCGCCCAGCGCCTCGAAGAGGGCGTCCAGCACGGCCGAGTCGTTGGTGTGCGGGTCCAGGCACAGCTGCCCGGCCGGGCAGCTCCCGTCCTCGTCCGCCTCCCGCGTGAAGACAAACGGGTGCTCCACCAGCGTCACCACCCGCAGCTTCGCCCGCGCCAAGCCGCCCCCGTCGCCCAGGCTCTTGGGCTGCCGCTGGCTCTGCCAGAAGCCCTCCTCCACCGCCAGCCGGCCGTCCCGCCAGCTGCCCACCGTCACCCAGCTGGGCTCCCCCAGCGAGTCACGCAGCAGGCTCCAGATCCGGTAGTGGCGCTCGGTGTGCACCAGCGAGGTGTTCTGCACCCACACCCGCCCCGTCCGCCCCTGGAACGACGTGTTGGCCAGGAACCTGCCGGGGGGGAGGAAGCATGAGCCCCGGACGTCCCCGGGGCGGGGAGCCGAGCACAGAGGGAGACGGAGACAGGGAGTCGCGCGGGACAGGAGCAGGGGAGCTGATCGAGCCGCCATGCGGCCAGGACAGGCGGTGCATTGGACGGAGGTGAAATTGGCGAGATTTCGGAGACCCGAGGGGCTCAGGGAAACACAGGGCTTCTCGCCCTTTTCTGCCCCGATCTCCATCAGCTGGGCTCCCACCAGGAGCTGCCCCCGCCCAGAGAACCACCAGGGGTGGGCAGGTGGGTCACGACCCCCAGGCTAAAAGCCCCCTGCTCTCCAGAACCCCAAAGAGGCAGCTCCCAGACCTCGGGGGCCTGCCCCGCTCTGGTTCCACTCGCCAAATCGAGGAGTTTGCTTCGGTCGACCGGTTCCCCGGAGCAGAGGTTTGCTTGGGGAGGCCCCGAACTGAAGGTTTTAGAGGGTGCAGGGCAGGTCTGGGAACCCTGTGGCAGTGTCTGTGACCTGGATACAAGGGCCAGTGACTCCCAGGCTGGCAGGTGGGGACACCCAGGCCCTGCGTGTACAGGGAGCAGCGCTGCAGAGGCGTGTGCCGGTGCACGCCTGCCCACGCGTTACTTTGCATGTCAGACCGGACATGCGACCCGGCAGGACCGCTGGGTGTGGCGGGGGGGACGTGTCTACATCTAAAGCAGCTGGCCCATTAGTGAGGCTGGTAATAGGAATCCAGTGTCATGCTCCAGGGCCGAGTGCTGGGAGGGTCAGGAAGGGACCCGGCCGGAGCTGGCCAGCTGCCTCCTCTTAGCAGAGTCTTATCTCGGTAACAGCAGCTTCCTGGTGGCGTTACCCAGAGATTTAAAGCGACATCGTCTCTCTTCCCAGAGCGCGTCTGCACGGCCCCAGACTCTTGCTGAAATGGTCAGAGCCTGACCAGATGGGCTGATCTTCCAAGAGGCAGCATGACCTAGTGCTCAGAGCACAGGACCGAGTCAGGAGACCTGGGTCCTAATTCCAGCTTTGCTGCTGCTTTGCTGTATTGACCTTGGGCAAGTGATTGTTGGTGCCTCCGTTTCCCCATTTGTATGACAATAAAATTCCCTTCCCCCACCCCCTGACAGAGGGGTCACTTTGTTAATTAGTGCCGTAGCAGAGGAGGGCAAGGAATTTGCATAGAACCATAGAGCTGGAAGAGACCTCAGAAGGTCAAGTCCAGCCCCTGCTCTAGGCAGGACCAATCCCAACTAAATCAACCCGGCCAGGGCTTGGTCAAGCCGAGACTTAAACACCTCTAGGGATGGAGACTCCACCCCCTCCCCAGGGAACCCATCCCAGAGCTTCACCACCCTCCTAGTGAAATAGTTTTTCCTAATATCCAACCTGGACCTCTCCCACCGCAACTTGAGCCCATTGCTCCTTGTTCTGCATCTGTCACTACTGAGAACAGCCTCTCTCAGTTACGACAGCAACTGCTTCTTTCCCAGCGATCACAAAGCACTTTAGGGCGGAGGGCAGTACTGCGATCCCCTTCGTACAGAGGGGGAAACTGAGGCACATGGCGGGGCGGTGACATGCCCAAGGTCACCCGGCCAGTCAGCAGCAGAGCCAGGAATAGACGGGAAGTCTCCTGCGGCCCGGCCCAGTGCTCTGAGGTGCCTCATCGTGAGCCCATCTGACAGCCCTAGAGTCACAGACTTTTTAAGGCCAAAATGGCCCATTACAACTCTCTGGGGCCAAGCTGCTGTGTAGCACAGGCCAGAGAAACTGAGGCACAGGGCGGGGCTGCGGGGGGGGTCACCCTGCAGGTCAGCATTCAGGCCAGAGACAGAACCCAGTTCTCCTGCCCCGGTGAGCGCCAGCCCCCGGACAGCACGTCCGTCTGCTCAGAGAGACGCCAATAGCCCGGCAGGGGGTGGGTGACAGGGACACTGGCCCGGGAGTCCTGGGGTGGGGTCCCCGCTTACCTGGAGAGGTAGCGGCCCGAGGACTCGGAGCCCTCCACAGGCTGGTCGTTGCAGTTCCCCAGGCTCTGGGGCAGCGCCAGGTCGGGCCGGACGTACACGGCGCTGGAGACGGCTCGGGATACCAGCTCCACCGCGTCCTGGACGAAGTGCTCCAGCGAGGGGCGCTGCACCGCCCCGTACGCCAGCAGCCCCACGGGCAGCCCCTCCGTGGGCAGCTCGTCCACGCTCAGCGGGTGCCCCAGCATCCAGTGGACGTCCTGCGGCGCCAGCCCGGCCTCCGAGGCCGCCCTGACCACCAGCCGCGAGAGCCGGGCGCCGCAGCCGAAGAGCAGCACCGGGCTGGCCAGCGCCCTGAGCTGCTCCGAGTGCTGGCGGAGGTAGCGGCTGGCGCCAGGCTCGTCCAGGTAGCTCAGGTCCAGGACGGTCCTCAGGGCCAGGTCGGTGCGGCTGGTCCAGAAGGCCAGGAAGCCGGAGACGTCCCAGGCGTGGCACAGCACCAGGGTGACCTCATGCCAGTCGCTGGCGTGGAGGGTACTGGCCAGCACGTCCACCAGGGTCTCCAGGGGGCTCCCCCGGGCCATGTGCAGGTGGAAGGGATTCTGCAACCCAGAGAGGCGGGGCGGGGCGCTCGCTTACTGGGCTATGGGGGGGCAGCTGAAATCGCGCCCCGCTAGGTGCTGCACCTGGACATCTCGTAGGGACAGCCCAGCCCCGCGGAGCTTGGAACGGGGGGGGGGGGGGCAATTATTTTTGATGGGGGACATGCCAAGATTTTGGTGAGTGGTCGAGGGCCGCTCTGTTCTAGGGAGGGGCTTCCGGGTAGTGGATGGAGGTTGGATGCAGAGGGCAGCTTGGGGTGGGGAAGAGGGTGCGGGGTGTGAGAGGGAGTTTGGGAGGAGGTGTGACCAGGCCAGGGGGCTGGGGTGCAGGGTCCCGGCGGGTATGGGCAGAGGAGAGGGTTCTGGCCTGGGGGAGGGGTGTAGAGAGGCTTTGGGTGGTGACCTTGGGGAGGGGCTGAGGTGCCAAGTGCAGGGACTTACCTAGGTGGTACCCGGCCAGCAGCCCAACGGGACCCTCTCCCAACTCCCTGCCTGCCGCAGCCCAGAGCTCAGAGCAGCCGGGGCTGCTCCCGGCCTCAGGGTCCTGGCTGGCGGGCGCGGGCCAGACTGAAAGGCTTGGAGGGCCACATGCGGCCCGTGGGCCGTATATTGCCCGGCCCGTGGGCCGTATATTGCCCGGCCCGTGGGCCGTATATTGCCCGGCCCGTGGGCCGTATATTGCCCGGCCCGTGGGCCGTATATTGCCTGGCCCAGCTTAGAACCTCAGTGTCCACCTCAAGGCGTTGCCCCTCCTCTGCCCTTGGGCTGCACTTTCCTCCCCTCGAGCTCCCAGGGACGGCGTGACAGGGCACCGTTAGGGCGGTGGTGCTCAGTGCCGAGGGGACGGGGCTGAACACGCCCAGCGCCCTCCCGTGCCGCACTGGGACCCCGCAGAGTTGCGTCCCGCCGCACAGCGCCCCCTACTGCCTGCGCCCGGGAGAAGGGGAGCGCAGCTCCGAAGGGGCAGCGTGCTGAGCGACGCCCCTCTCCCCGCCCCCTTCCCCAGAGAGCCTTTGCCCTTCCTGCCCCCCGCTCAGCCGTAGCCCCAGTTTGCAGAAGGGGGGCTGCTGTGGGCAGGGGGATCGGGGAGGAGAGGAGGCCGGTGCGCTGACGGGCTCTTTGGTGGGGGAGGGGCATTTATCTCTGCAGGGCCTGGCCTGTTAGCCCCCGGCCCGCGACGCGGGGGGCTTCTGGCCCGCTGGCTTTACGGGCCTTTAAATCTAAACAGCACAAGCCGCTTGGGTCACCCGTGTCCCGTTGGAACCGGCCACTCCAGTATTACAGCTTCTGTTCGGGAAACAAACGGAGACCATGGAACGGTTGCTATTTCCCGACGGACATGAGCTGTGGGCTGTGATGTCATGGCCAGTGTGTCCGGTGTGTTTGCGGAAACCATCCGGCAGCCCTACGAGCTGGCCCGTACGTGGGGGGAGGGTGTGAAAGCCCCCACCAGGGCCCCCAAGCGAGCAGGCTCTGGACAGCCGGGTGAAGGCAGGAGCAGCACGCTGCCCGCGCCTCCCCCCATGCTGCTCCCTCTTGGAGCCCCCCTTGCCCAAGCCCCTGCTGGGTGAACGAGGGGGCTTCGGCCTCCCTGACCCCCGAAATCCAACGCCTGCCAGTTGGCGGAGGAAATGGGCAGGGAGGCGAGTGGCCAGGAGCGGGCTCGGGGGGCAAGCGCTCAAAGAGGAGACAGCTCCTCAGGGGCTCTGGCTCTGCTCCCAGTCACACGAGGGGGGGGGGGCTCGCACGCTTTGCTGGGCATTGGGGAAGCTCTGCAAGGGGGACCCCTGAGCTCCACCCACAGAGTGGCCCATCCGGCGCTGAGATGCAGCCCCTCTGGGGGGGAGCGGGCTGCTGTGTCACAGCAGAGAGCAACGCCGCAGCCAGCCGAAGGCTGCCAAAGGGAAGGTGGGAGGGTAGCATGGAAATGGCTAAAAATGTGGCAGGGACGCAGAGCAGCAGCACCGCACACACAGACAGACACACAGACACACAGACAGACACACAGACAGACAGACACAGACACGCATAGACACAGACAGACAGACACACAGACACAGACACACAGACAGACACACAGACAGACAGACAGACACAGACACACAGACAGACAGAGACACACAGAGACAGACAGACACAGACACGCATAGACACAGACAGACAGAGACACACAGAGACAGACAGACACAGACACACAGACCCCACCTCTCTGCGCTCCCTGGAGCGACCCCCCTGCCACACAAGCAGCCCACTACTGAAGAGCTGCCAATGTGGATCATTAACTATTTCAGGACCAGGGCTCTGCGGAGCCAGGCATTAGGAACCTAGAGCAGCCCACAGGCCCATCTTGCCCGGCGTCCTGGCTGCCGACAGTGGCCACGGCCGGTGCCCCAGGGGAGGGACCAGACTGGGGAAGCAGGAAGTGTTCCCAGCTCTCGGGCCCTGGGGCTCGCCCACAGGCTCAGCGTCCCCCTGGCTGCCACGTGGGGGCTGGAAGGAATTTCCCCCCAGACACTGGCGCTGGCAGAAAACCAGGGGGCTTCGCCTTCCCCTGCAGGACACGCCCCGGGCCACTGGCTGGTCCCGGTGCCAGCGCTGGGTTCTCTGGGGCGTGAGGCTCTGGACACGAGGGAGAGCAACTCGGCCAGAGCTCTGGGGTCTGATGGGGGGCGGGGGGCGGCTCTGGGGTCTGATGGGGGGCGGCTCTGGGGTCTGATGGGGGGCGGGGGGCGGCTCTGGGGTCTGATGGGGGGCGGCTCTGGGGTCTGATGGGGGGCGGCTCTGGGGCCTGCGATGCGAGGTCAGGCCAGGCCATTCCAAGGGGCCTTCAGGCCTGAAACCCTAAACCAGGGGCCTCAGACGGGACATGCCCCCTTCACGCTGCGGGAACCGGCCCGTGGCCAGAAGCCCCGGCTGGGAGGGTCGGGTCGGGTCGGTCCTGCCTCGGGCAGGGGGCTGGGCCCGCTGGCCCCTGAGGTCTCAGCCAGCCCTGGGACTCTCTGCTGGAACCTGGCGCCTCCCGCCCAACCCGACAGCCCTGCCCCAGAACTAGACACCGGCCCATCCGCAGCTCGGGGGGTAAAGCGCAAAGCACCCGGAGCTCTTGGGCGGCTGAGCCGCTTCCCAGCCCGCGGGAGCCAGGCCGGAGCTGGGGCAGGACGCCGGGACCCCCGGGAGCCAGGAGCGCCGCCTTCAAGCTGCTGGGCTGGGCACGGAGCTGAGAAATCCCCCCCCCCCCCCCCCCGACTCTTCATCCCCAGCCCCCCAGCACGCGCAGCCCTTCCGCTCCGGGGGCAGGGCCGGGATCTGCAGCCAGGGGTCTCCGCTGCTCCCTCCTTGCCCCCCCCTTCAAACAGTCCCAACAACCCCCCCCCCCCCCCCCGCAGCTGCCGCCCGGCCCCGCCCCCGCCCCGGGGCTGCAGACCCGCCTGGCCCGTGCGGCGGAGGAGCGAAAAGTCCCAGACTCCAGGCTGGGAGTCGAAGGGGCTGCAGCTCCCCCCCCCCCCCCCCCAAGCCCCTTCCAGCCAGCAGGGGGCTGCCCCCCCCCCACTCCGCTTTGCAAGGGGGCAGGGCCCGGCCCAGGGGCTGCTGCCCCCCACCTGTTGCGCGGCCCCCTCACCTGGGTGCCGGCGGGCGCGGGCGGCTGCAGCTCCGAGAGGCTGAGGACCGGGATCTCCAGGCTGGCGGCGAGGAAGCCCAGCAGCAGCAGCTCCTCCCGGGCCCGCGGGAAGGCCAGCACGGCCGCCACCCCGCGCCCCACCAGCGCCTGGCAGAGCCAGCGAGCCAGCGAGCCCGGGTCCCTCTCGCGGGGCGCCCCGGGCAGCAGCTCCAGGCTCAGGTTGTAGGGGAGGCGGCTGGCCCGGCCGGCCCTGGCCAGGGCGCTGCGCCCCCGGCTCTGCGCGCCCCCCGCGGGCAGCAGCGCGCCCAGGCGCACCGCGTGGCCGGCCCGGGCCAGGACGTGGCAGGGCTGCGGGTGCCCCTGGCCGGGGGCCGGCAGGAGGCTGCCCGCCACCCCCGCGCACAGCCAGAGCGCCCGCAGCAGCTCCATGGCACGGCCGGGGCGCCCGGCGGGGCTAGGGCGGCGCGCAGGACGGAGCCATGGGGCCCGGGGGGAGGCTGGGCCGGCGGAGCGGCTGCCGGGATCCCCTGGCAGGGCTGCGGGCTGCCATGAGCGTCTGCGGCAGCGAGCGCGGGATGGGGGGAGCTGGCTGCAAAATGGGGCAGGGGCCGGAGGGACGCCGCTGGCCAGGGGAGAGGGACAGAAAGTGTCCCACCCAGGCGCCCCCCGGAGATACCCCCACACGCAGGGTGGAGCCCCCCTTGCCCCGCCCACGTGCCCCCCCCGGAGATATCCCCACACGCAGGGTGGAGCCCCCCTTACCCCGCCCACGTGCCCCCCCCCGGAGATATCCCCACACGCAGGGTGGAGCCCCCTTGCCCCGCCCACGTGCCCCCCCCCGGAGATATCCCCACACGCAGGGTGGAGCCCCCTTGCCCCGCCCACGTGCCCCCCCCCGGAGATATCCCCACACGCAGGGTGGAGCCCCCTTGCCCCGCCCACGTGCCCCCCCCCCCGAGATATCCCCACACGCAGGGTGGAGCCCCCTTGCCCCGCCCACGTGCCCCCCCCCGGAGATATCCCCACACGCAGGGTGGAGCCCCCTTGCCCCGCCCACGTGCCCCCCCCCGAGATATCCCCACACGCAGGGTGGAGCCCCCTTGCCCCGCCCACGTGCCCCCCCGGAGATGTCCCCCCCACACGCAGGGTGGAGCCCCCCTTGCCCCGCCCACGTGCCCCCCCCGGAGATATCCACACGCAGGGTGGAGCCCCCTTGCCCCGCCCACGTGCCCCCCCCGGAGATGCCCCCCACGCAGGGTGGAGCCCCCTTGCCCCGCCCACGTGCTCCCCCAGAGATGCCCCCACACGCAGGGTGGAGCTGGGCTTTGCCAAGGGGTGGTAGGCGTGTGCCAAGGAGCCAGAGCAGCCTTTGCCGGGCACAGCTGGCAGCCAGCAAATGTCTCTGAAGTTCTGAGTCTGAGAAGGGATCAGAGGCCGCGGGGAGGGGCTGGGGGGGGGGGGTTGGCTGGAAAAACCTAGACACTAATAACTGGACACAGCTCCCAGCCATGCGCTGACCTTGCTCTTTGGCTTTCCCCAGGGGCCTGCGGGAACCCCCGAGGGCAGATTTCCCGTGGAGACGCTGAGCCCCTGGGCTGTGAGCGCTGGCAAACACCCCGAGCACCCAGCCGAGCTGCACAATCCCACCAGGTGTGCAGGCGCCCACACAGCTGCTGTGCAGGGGGCAGTTACCCTGACGCTGCAGCGTCTCTGGAGGAGAGCAGAGGATCTGCCCAGCAGGACGGGGCAGTGGCAGGAAGGGGGCATCAGAGGCATGACCAGGGACAGCCCCCCCGCTACCAACCTAAAGCACCAAGGTTCCTGCCAACCAACCTCACAGGACCGAGCTGAGCAGGGTGGGGAGGAGACCAGGCCGAGATGGACTTTAGCCTCTTGTTGTTCTGGGTTGAAGCCGACCCCCTGGGAAGGGACGCTGGGCGGGAGAGGCCGGGGCAGAGGCTGGTTTCTGCTGGGAGAGGGGAGGGGACGGGGAATATGCCCCGGGCTTTGGGCCCTGGACTGAGCACAGCGGGGCTGGGAAGGGTTCCTGCCAGCTCCCCAGGTGACCCCATGTTCGCACCGTGGGCACGGGGATCAGGGAGGAGCCTGGTCCCCCAGGCCCGCGATGGCCGGCTCCTGGGCCTGGCTGGGCTCCGACCAGGGGAGGCCTCCGGCACTCAGGGCAGCTGGCGGCTGGAGCCTCGGCTGGGCTGTCGCAGCCTGTTAACGGGGGGGGGGGGGGGGAAGAGTCCCTTATTAAAGTAAGAGCATGAGCTGGCACGAGCCGGGTGCTTGGCCCAGCCCCGGGCACTTAACCACCCTCTAAATCAAAGGCACCGGCGTCTGGCTCGGGCCCCACTGCAGGGAGCCGGGTGGGGCTGAGCTCCCTGCCCCCCATCTCCCATTGCTTCCTGGCTCTAGCTCAGTGACCTCGCTGTAGGGGCCACCCCCCCACTTGGCCAGGGAGGTTCGGCCCAGGCCAGCGATTCCCGCAGAGCGTTGGCTGGTGCCCCTCACCGTGGTGTTGAGCCTCGCCTGAGCCGCACTGCTGGCCCCAACGCGCCGCAGCCAGCCAGCTCCTGGCACTGCAGAGCCTCTGCAGCAAGGCAAGGAGCCCTCGCCGGGCTCACCAGCCAAGCCCCACGGGAGAGCAGCCAGCAGCCCTGGAGCTGAGGGGCGGAGCGACCGAGGGCAAGTTATTGCTGTGCCTCAGTTTCCCCATGTGTGAAACGGGGATCATCCTACACCTGACCCACTGGGGAGTGGGTTGTTCTGAGGCTCACTCAATTCACAGGGTGCTCTGAGATCCCCGGCTAGGTAGCGCTGCAGGACCGAAGAGCCAAAGCGCGTCTCGCTATAAAAACCATCTTTATGTAAAAAACAGAGCAGAATGCCACCGTACGGGACACACACGGAGACTGAGTCCGGAGGCGAGTTCCCAAGAAAACTGCCTGAGAACAAAGGAACTGGAGCCAGAATGAGGATCAGAAACAAACCTCCCAGCTGGGAACCAACCTGACTCAGCAGCTGACGGGGGCAACGGGATCTGGCACCCAACGCCCTTCCCACAAAGGGTTAACCTCACCCCCTGAAATACCCCTCCCCCAGCACCTCCCTTACTGAACAGAGAGGAGGCGGCTGTGGCTACGCCCAGCCCCCCTGCGCACAAACCGAGCCAGCGGAACAGGTGGCAGGAGGGGAAATCGGGGCTTGTCACAGGCATGGGCATCCCGTTGGCCTGGGCTCTGATTTTCCCTCCCAGATTTGGTGCCAATGGGGGATTCTGAGCCCACCCCTCAGCCAAGCAGTTCAGCGCAGAGGATCCGGGGGGGGAAGGGGGCCAGCGTGTCTTCTCGGGGCAGGGGAAGGGAGAGAGACGCGGCATCATCTCAGGCTCCTCGCCAGCCTGTCTCGCGCCGCAGCCGAGGAGGAGAAGGGGTGTGGGGGGAAGAGAAGGGCCGTGTCCTTGTGTCTGTCTCCTGCCTCCCCTCTCCCCACAGCTCCCCTTAGGGTCTCCATTCTCGGCAGTCCAAGCCGACCTCCTGCTCACCCTCAGCCGAGCCCCCGGCTCACGCCGACGTGAAAACGGCCACGTGACAGCACGGACCATGCACGTCTGGTGGCACGTGCCGTCCTGCCCCCACGTGCTGGTCTGAGCGTGCGTGTGGATGCCGGCAGGGACACGCTGCTGCCCCTTTGCTCTCCAGGTGCGGTGCATTTCCCCGGCGATCCCATGGCCACGTGGGCTGCCTGCCTCCTGCGTCCACGAGCCCCAAGCCCCTGGGCTTGCCGCACGGCTGAGCACACCACAGGGCCGGGCGGAGGCGCGCCGGGGGGCTCACTTGGCCGACTTGGTGATGATGCGGGCAGAGAAGTCAAAGAGGTTCTTATTGATCTTCCGGAGGGTGCTGACTTCGTCCTCCAACTCCGTCACTTGGATCTTCAGCTGCTCCTGGTCTCCCATCAGGTTCTGCGGGGGGGGGGAGGGGAGAGGGGGCTTGGAGCAGGAGTCTCGACTCACCAGGCCCGATGGGGGGGGAACCAGCAGGACAGGGTAACCAGGGTCTCCCGAGACAGGGCCCCCTCCCCAAACCTCTTATTTTCTATCCCCTCATCCCGTGTTCCCTGCCCCAAACACCCCCAATTCCGCTAGTCACCCCCAAATCCTGGCCTCAGAGGGTTCCTAAGTTTGGAGGGTGTTTAACACCTTAGGGACCACCCTGCTTCCAGGGGACCCCGCAGGAAGCCCGTGTGCCTGGCGAAGCTGGAAGGAGGGGTCCCCCATTTAATACCTCACCCTCCGATGCCAGCCCTCGCCAAGCCCCAGTCCCAGCCACCCCAGGCCTGCTGGGGCCCGTGCGTGGGACTCACCTTTTCCCTCGTCGAGCACATCTGCGAGTACAACCGCTCGGCCTTTTCCAAGTAGCTCTCCCCGGCTCCCTGCAAGGAAACACGCTGCAGGGGTCAGGCAGGCGCATCTCACGACCCCACTGTCTTACCGCCCCCAAAGCCCCCTGCAGGACACTGGCGCCCCGGGAACCTCCCAGCACCGTGCCGGCCCCGGCTCAGCAACACGGGGAGAGCTTTCCTCGGCGCATCAAAGGAAGGAAAAACCTTAAATGAACCAGCAGAATCGCGATGGAGAGCGGTTCCCTGCTCTGATAGCGCGGAGATGGCCGTTGGGATCTATCACCGACCACCTGACCTGGATGGGGAAGTGACTGTGAAATGCTCAGGCAGATTAGCGAGGCTGTAAAAATACAAACGCGATCCCAGTGGGGGATTTCAACTATCCCAGTATCGACTGGGCACACGTCACCTCGGGACGGGAAGCACAAAGTGTCTTGACACCTTAAACGACTGCTCCTTGGAGCAGCTGGTTCTGGAGCCCACGAGAAGCTATTTTTGATTCATTCCTAAGTGGAGCACAGGATCTGGTCCAAGAGGTGACTATAGCTGGACCGCTTGGAAACAGTGACCAGAGTGCAATTAAATGTAACATCTCTGTGGTGGGAAAAACCCCTCAGCAGCCCGACAGCGTGGGCATTTCATTTCAGACAGGGGACGGACACAGACGAGGAAGTTAGTGAAACAGAAATTAAACGGCACAGGGACTCATAGACTTAGACTCATAGACTTTAAGGTCAGAAGGGACCATTATGATCATCTAGTCTGACCCCCTGCACAGTGCAGGCCACAGAATCTCGCCCACCCCTCTTAGAATAATCCTCTCACCTATGTCTCAGATATTGAAGCCTTCCAATACTTTGAAGGCCCCAACATGCAGAGAGTCCTTCAGCTGTGATCTGTGCCCAATGCTACAGAGGAAGGCGAAAAACCTCCAGGGCCTCTGCCAATCTACCCTGGAGGAAAATTCCTTCCTGACCCCAAATATGGCGATCAGCTAAACCCTGAGCATGTGGGCAAGACTCACCAGCCAGACACCCAGAAAGTTCCCTATAGCAACTCCTATCATCCCTCCATTGACCTATTTCCAACTGGAAATGAATGGTCAATTAGTTACCAAGATCATGTTATTTCATCCAACCATCCCCTTATCATGGAATCAGAACTGGAAGAGACCTCAGAAGGTCGTCAAGTCCAGCCCTCCGCACTAGGCAGGACCAATCCCATCTAAATCAACCCGGCCAGGGCTTTGTCAAGCCGAGACTTAAACACCTCTAGGGATGGAGACTCCACTACTTCCCTAGGTAACCCATTCCAATGCTTCACTACCCTCCTAGTAAAATAGTTTTTCCTAATATCCAATCTGGACCTCTCCCACCACAACTTGAGACCATTGCTCCTTGTTCTGCCATCTGTCACTACTGAGAACAGCCTCTCTCCATCCTCTTTGGAACCTCCCTTCAGGAAGTTGAAGGCTGCTATCAAGTCCCCCCTCACTCTTCGCTTCTGCAGACTAAACAGACCCAAGTCCCTCAGCCTCTCCTCGTAGGTCATATGCTCCAGACCCCTAATCATTTTGGTTGCCCTCCGCTGGACCCTCTCCAATGCGTCCGCATCCTTTTTGTAGTGGGGGGCCCAGAACTGGACACAGTACTCCAGATGTGGCCTCACCAAAGCCGAATAAAGGGGGATAATGACATCTCTGGATCTGCTGGCAATGCTCCTCTTAATGCATCCTAATATGCCATTAGCCTTCTTGGCTACAAGGGCACACTGTTGACTCATATCTAGCTTCTCATCCACTGTAACCCCCAGGTCCTTTTCTGCAGAACTACTACTTAACTGGTTGGTCCCCAGCCTGTAACTATGCTTGGGATTCTTCCGTCCCAAGTGCAGGACTCTACACTTGTCTTTGTTGAATCTCATGAGATTTCTAGTGGCCCAATCCTCCAAGCTGACATCCCTGCAAGCTGCATGGAAACTTTTCAAGGACACCATAATAGAGGCTCAACTTAAACGTATACCCCAGATTTAAAAAAAAAATACAGTAAGGGAACCAAAAAAGTGCCATTGGGGCTTTACAGCCAAAGAAAAGAAGCAGAGAGAAAGAAAAAGGCATTGCTCAGTGAGTGGGAGTCAAAACCTAATGAGGGAAACCGAAAGGAGCATAAACTGTCAAATGAAGTGTCAAAATCAGATCTAGAGTAGCCCAATGTCTGAGACTCTGTAACGCTGAAACGCTGGCTGTTCCCTCTGGGGGGCGCTGTTCCCTCTGGGGGGGGGCGCTGTTCCCTCTGGGGGGGCGCTGTTCCCTCCCGCTGTGGCGCTCGGCTGGGCTGCCGCACAGAAGCAAGTGGTGCAAGCAGCCATTTGGGGTCTGCGCTCCCCATGCAGGAGGAGGAGGAGAAGAGAGAACGAGAGGCAGGAGGCAGAGGAGGGCTGAGAGAGAGCAAGGGGGAGGCAGTAGGAGGAGGGGGGAGAGAGCGAGAGACGGGTGGCTCAGGAGAGAAGACCGAGATAGAAAGGGAACAGGACGTGGAGGAGAGACCCGAAAATCCCATTTTATGGGCTAATTGGCTAGTATAACAAGAAAAGCCCAAAAGGAGTTTGACGAGCAGCTAGCCAAACCCTCCAAAAGTAATAGCAAAATGGTTTTAAGTGCCTCAGAAGCAGGAGCCCAGCTCCCTGCCTGGCAGGGCCCTGGATGATGGAGGTGCCAAAGGAGCACTCAGACGATAGGCTCACTGCAGAGAAACTACATGAATTCTCTGCATCTGTCTTCCCGGCTGAGGCCGCGAGGGAGATTCCCAACCCTGAGCCGTTCCTTGTAGGTGACGCATGGGGGGCCCTGTCCCAGACTGAGGAGGTTTTGGAGCACACCCATGGACTGAACGAGTCGCGGGACCAGGCAGCAGCTCCCAAGAGTTCAGCAAGAACTCAACTGGGAAAGAGCGGAACTCCTGAGTGGACGTGTCGCCTGCCTTCCAATGGGCGTCTGGACCCGGCGACGGGCAGCTCGCCGACCGACTCCCCTTCTCTCTCGCGGGACCCCGGCAATTACATCCGGGAAGTCTAAGGGCAGGGCCGGGCTCAATGGCTGAAACTCCAGTAAAGAAGAGAGTCGGCCACGGGGACGAAGGCCGTTTGTTGGGGGGAGTCACGTGGTCTCTGTAAAGGGAAATCACGGCTCACTAGTCTAGAGTTCTTTGACGGGGGAGGGCCCAACGAGCATGCGGACACGGGGGAGCCAGGGACCTAGTGCGCTTAGATCTCCAGAAAGCCTCTGCCAAGGTCCCTCGCCCAAGGCCCCCAAGCAAAGCGAGCTGCCACGGGTAGGCGGGAAGGCCCGTTCGTGGGCAGGAATCAATGGCGAGCTGTCCGAGCGGAGAGAACTCGTCGTGTGCCCCGGGAGTCAGGCCTGGGACCAGCCCTATTCAGCCTCCGTCAGTGATCTGGAGAGGGGGGAACAGCGAGGAGCCAACATCTGCAGAGATACAGGCTGCTCAAGACAGCGAAGCCCAAAGCAGCCTGTGAAGAGCTTCCACAGGGTCCCGCCTAACTAGGTCACTGCCCGGTCTGCATGGGAGGAGGGCAGCCGGGGCTCGCTCCGCACCAGAAGGGACAGGCTGGGGGCAGGTCCACGAGAGCGGCGGAGCTTCTTCCTGGGACAGGCTGCCAGGTGCAGCAAAGACGTCCCAACAGCTCTGGGCACAGACCCCACGTCCGCCACCCCCTGCTCTAACAAGGGATAGAAACGAGTAGCAGCTACTGCTCTCCCCCTCTCCCTGCTGCCTCTGTATGAGAGGCAGCAAGAGGGGGGAGAAACAGGAGCTGGTGCCGCCTGCCCCCCCATCAGAGGCAACGGGGGGAGATAGGGGAGTCGCTCTGGCAGCAGCCTCTGTCCGCAGGGGTCCCAGTGGGAAGCTGGATCCCCCTGTGGACGGGCTGCTGCTGCCAAGAAGCCCTTGTTCACGCTGGCCCTGGCTGGCCACAGGCAAGCGCTTCTGGATCCCGCTTATGCCAGTCCGGGACGCTGCCCGGCGGCTCCTGCCGCGTTTACAATGCGGAGTCCGGGCGAGCCAGGACTGCTCAGTCCCAGCTCCAGCCGGCTGCCGCCGCGGCTCTGCAAGAGGCCCCGTTGTCGACTAAGCGTGTAGGCGACACAAATTGTCCGGACTGCACGATGAGCCAGATAACCGCCACGTCGCAGCCTGAGCTCTAACCACTAGAGCTCACTGCCCCCCCAGAGCCAGAGACCCCGAAGTCGACTCCCAGGCCCTCTCGTTCTAGCTGCTCTTTCAGTCGACTTGTCAACGGGCAGGCCCAGGTGCGGCTGGGCTCTCAGGCCATTACAGGAGGACGCTAAGCGCCCGCCAGGTCCCCCCCCGCTTCCTCTCCAAAGGGGTGGCTGGGCCAGGAATCAGCTCGGCAGGGATCAGCCAGCTGCTCCGCTGGAGCTGGAAGAGCCCCCAGGCCGGGGCGGGACGGACCCTACCTGCTGGTGGAGGCCGAGACGCACCGTCACCCCCTCGGATCCTGGCTCCTCGCCGCTCTCCGTCCCGTGCAGGTGTTTGCTGAACTTGGGCAGCGGCACGCTGGGCTTGCTGTCCGGGTTACACATGCTGGCTGGGGCCATCACAATGAAGGCATTTGTAACTGGGCCTGGGGGAAAAGCAAGAGCCGGGGAAATTCCCATGGTGCCAACGTGCTTGGGAAGGGCAGGGCAGCAGCAGGACTCCTGGGTCCTATTCCTAGCTCTGGGACACAGCGGGACCCTGTGTTCGGCACCAGGAGCAGGGCTCAGGGCCCCTGGGTTCTGGTCCTGGCTCGGGCAGGGAGCGGAGCCTCGGAGCAGCCGGGGCTCCTGGGTTCCCGGCCATGCAGCTGATCAAACCCGGGGCCAAGGCGCCAGACGCAGGACTCAGCAGGGCCCGCTGGGGGCAGCGCAACGTGCTGAGGTCGGCTGCTTTGGGAGATCAGAGAGCGGGGGAGGAGGGGCCCCAGTCTGGCCCCAAGCAGTCCTGGGGCAGGGAGCTTTAGCTCGGTGAAAGGAGGCTGAACGTGCCTGGGGACGCTCCTGCTTCAGCTGGCGCGACAGGACGTGCAGTGATGGGGGGCAGTAGGCTGAGCGCTTGGGTGGCCACCCAGGGGGTAGACGTGACTGCCCGAGAAGGCCAGGCTTATGGGGTAGCTGACTGCTCGCTACACCCCCACTTGGGCATGTGGGCCTCAGCCGGCTGGATCCGCGCCCCCAGGTTCAGCCCAGCTCAGGGGCCCCCAGTTCTGCCCGGCTGCATTCTGAGCATTCGCCAGAGCAGCGGCGAGCAGCACCCCGGAGCGCCGCGGCATCACTGAGCAGCTGGGGCCCCCCGTCCAGTGGCCAAGTCGCTGGGGATGAGGGGGCTAAGCTGCCCCCCCCAGCACGAGGGGAAGGGGAGGGCTCGGCTCAGACTGTCACACACGGGGGGAACCTGCCCCAGGCGCAGGCTGGCCGGAGCCGTTCGCTGGCCGGGTGGGCTGGGCTGGGCGGGGCGCCGGAGCCGGCCCCACCTTTGTGATTCATCGTCCGCAGGCACTGCTTGCTCTGGATGTCCCACAGCCGGACGGTCTCGTCGTGCGAGCCGGAGAGCAGCAGGCTGCCGTCCGTGGAGACGGACAGACAGGTCACCTGGTTCCTGCGGACAGAGGGACAGCCGCCGGCGCTGGGTTACGGGGAGGCAGCGGGGATGCGGGGACTGGTCTGGAGGTCAGGAAAGGGTCAGCGATTGGTGGAGACTGACCTGTGCCCCTTGAAGATCTTCCCGTTCTCCCGCTCCGACTGGAAGGCCCGGTCTCTCTGAACAGGCTGCGGGAGCCAAGGAAGGAGAATTCAGAGGGTGAGCTGCCTCCCTCCCCAGCAAGGGGAGAGCAGGGGAGAGCAGGTCCTACAGAGGGCGGCCGAGCTGGACGCGAGCCCCTCCAGGTCTGAGCCCCAACTCATGTCTGGCCCGGGGGTGCTGCAGTCGCGTCGTGCCTGTGCAGCATGGCCCAGGGTCACGGCCTGGGGCCAGTGCGGACGGGGGGCCGAGCAGGGGAGATGGAGCAGCCTGAGCCCCCAGGCCTCTGCTCCCCTGAATCCGAGTTCTCAGCCTCGCAGGCTGGAGGCGAAGGGACGTGCTCTTCTGGGCAGTGGGGACATGTAACGGCCCCTGCTCGGGCCACGAGCCCAGCCCCGGAGAGCCACCCTGGAAGGGGCATCTCAGGCGTCGCGACCCCCTTGCGGGAGACACCCCGTCCGGCTGCTCCGGCTCTCGAGATTTAGAGCGGGGAGGGGGACTCAGACTTGCAAACGATTCCAGGACCCCCCCCCCTCCTGTCCGCAGCCAGCGAGGTCCCTCTGGCCGCTCAGGAGCCCAGGGGGCCTCAACCAGCAATTCCACCGCTGCAGCCTGCCCGGGCGCTCGGCGACCACAGACCGGGCCCCGCGGCCCCGCCCCCCACGCTCCGACCAGACGCCCCCTCCCCACTGGGGGCACCCGCACGCTACGAGCCAGGCGGGACTGGGGGCGGCCAGCCCCAGGGGAGCAGACGAGGAAAGCAGCCGGCTCCTGTCAGCTCCGCCCCTGCGCAGGGCTGCCGGGGTCCGGCTCGCACCCCCTCACAGGACGCCTGCCCCTCCCGGAACACTCACCCAGGCACAGAGGTCGACCTGGAAGATGGAGCCGTCCATGCCGCCGCAGAACATGTGATACTCGGCCAGGTCAAGGGTCACCGCCATGATGCCCACGTCGAAGAGCACGGAGAGCAGGAGCTCGCCCGAGGAGATTTCCCAGAGCTGGGCGGGGGCAGAGACGACGGGGTTAACGGCAGAACCCGCTGTCCTTCCCTAGCGACTCCCCTCCCCCTCGCAGTCCTTCGCCTGCCTGGGAAGGAGCAGCAGCATCGCCCCAGGCTAGAGGTGGGGAAACTGAGGCCCAAGGTCACAAAGCAAGAGGCTGCCCCAAGAGAGCAGATGTGAACCAGCCGCAGGACGGTTACGTAGGCACCTGCGCTGCGCCCGTCCGCCTCCCTTCTTCCGCCAAGGGAGTCGTCCGAGCAGACCAAGCCCCCTTTTCTCTACACTCCAGAGCTCCCCTTCCTGGCTGCTTTCCAGTCTCCCCTTACAAGAGGGAGAGTGTTGCCTAGTGGTGAGACCAAAAGGCGGCGCGCCCCAGTTGTACTGTGGCCTCCCTACACGACTGGCCGAGCCCCTGAACTGCTCTGCCTCCCCGCCTGTAAAACAGGGACCATGTCCTGCGGCAGCTTCCTCTCCCGGGGACCCCTGGAATATTTTAGCACCCCCGCTGCAGCTGCCCGCCTCCGCCGGATGGAGGTTGCCAGCCGGGTAGGACGCGGAGGGCTCCAAGCAGGCCCCCCCCCGGACAGCAGGGAAGCTGCCAAGCACACGGGGACATCGGCTCGAGGTGACAGAAGAGCTGCCAACGTGGGGAGGAGAAGCCCCATTAAGCACTGGCAGGGCTGAGTCACCGGCGAGCGCGCCAGGAACCGGCGCTGACTGCGGGCGGGAGACAGGATGGATCCTGACCCCTCCAGGGCACCGTTCACCGGGCCAGCAGCGCAGAAGCCACGTGACCGGGACCACGGCGCTCCCCGCCCCCGCCCTTACCTTCACCGTCTGGTCCAGGGAGGCGCTGGCGGCTCGGGCCAGGGGGCCGCCGAAGCCGCAGCACAGGTCTGTTATGGGGAGGCTGTGTCGGGACCACACGTGGCGAGGCTCGGGGATCTGGGGGTGCTCCGCCTGCAGCGTGCTGCACGGGGAAGAACAGAGCAGGGGGGTTAATGCAGTGGGGAGGCTGCGAGAGGAGAGCAGACGCGGCTGCCGGGGCCCCGGGGGCTGCGCGTGGGAGCTGGGAAGGGAGCGTGTCGGCGTGGGGGCTCGGCCCTGGCGAGATGCTCTTTGATTCCGCCAAAGGAAGGGAGGAGCCTGGAGCAAGGGCTCCGAGATCAGGGCGTGCGAGTGGCCCCGGCCCCGGGCACTGAAACGTCTCCGCCGCGGCCTCCTGCTTGTGCCGCTTCGTGGAGCTGTCAGCGGGCAGGCGCCCCGAGCCAACGGCAAGGCTGGCATCCTGCTAGCACACTCCACCGCAACCTCCTTCCCCTCCCCCCTCGCCCAGCCAGCCCCAAGCCGCTCCGGGCCGGGCCCCACAAAAGCAGCCGCAGCAGGGTCCAGGCGCAGTTTGCCACGTGCCCTGGACGGGGTCAGGGGAGGACACTCAGGGACAGCAGCCGGTCTGGTTTCCTGGATCTCGGCGCAGCACGAGCCACAGGTAACTGCTCCCTCCCTCCCGTCCAATCCCGCCCTCCCCTCCCTGGGGTCAGCACTAAGGGAAAGGGAGGCACAGCTGCTGAGAGCCCAGTGCCTGCCCGGCTCCCACGTGCACACGGCTGCACGTTAATCCCCAGCGTCCCTGCCCGGCTCCGACGTGCACACGGCTCCACGTTAATCCCCAGCATCCCTGCCCGGCTCCGACGTGCACACGGCTGCACGTTAATCCCCAGCGTCCCTGCCCGGCTCCGACGTGCACACGGCTGCACGTTAATCCCCAGCATCCCTGCCCGGCTCCCACGTGCACACGGCTGCACGTTAATCCCCAGCATCCCTGCCCGGCTCCCACGTGCACACGGCTGCACGTTAATCCCCAGCGTCCCTGCCCGGCTCCGACGTGCACACGGCTCCACGTTAATCCCCCACATCCCTGCCCGGCTCCGACGTGCACACGGCTACACATTAATCCCCAGCGTCCCTGCCCGGCTCCGACATGCACACGGCTACACATTAATCCCCAGCGTCCCTGCCCGGCTCCGACGTGCACACGGCTCCACGTTAATCCCCCACATCTCTGCCCGGCTCCGACATGCACACGGCTCCACGTTAATCACCAGCGTCCCTGCCCGGCTCCGACGTGCACACAGCTACACGTTAATCCCCCGCGTCCCTGCCCGGCTCCAACGTGCACACGGCTACACGTTAATCCCCAGTGTCCCTGCCCGGCTCCGACATGCACACAGCTCCACGTTAATCCCCAGCGTCCCTGCCCGGCTCCGACATGCACACAGCTACACGTTAATCCCCCGCGTCCCTGCCTGGCTCCCACGTGCACACGGCTACACGTTAATCACCAGCGTCCCTGCCCGGCTCCGACGTGCACACGGCTACACGTTAATCACCAGCGTCCCTGCCCGGCTCCGACGTGCACACGGCTACACGTTAATCCCCAGCGTCCCTGCCCGGCTCCGACGTGCACACGGCTACACGTTAATCCCCAGTGTCCCTGCCCGGCTCCGACATGCACACGGCTACACGTTAATCCCCCACATCCCTGCCCGGCTCCGACATGCACACAGCTCCACGTTAATCTCTCTCTCTCACACACACACAGAGCGTGTCTGGCACGTGCCCCTTGCGAAGGGCCCTTTAACTGACCCCAGCAGTGGCCTTGTGCACAGGAAACACACCCACCAAGGTGCTCTGCCCCCGCTAACGGGGCTGGGCGTTTCACTGCCTGCTTCTCGCCCTCTAGCCATTGGAACAGGTGGGGGCGCCCCACGCGGAGAAGGGGAACAGCCCCGGCCAGACATGGGAGCACCCCAGTCACTGCTCTGGCTACACAGCACCTCGGGCGGGGAGAATCTCTCCCCACTAGGGGTGGAAGATGCCGCTACCTGTAAAGGTTCCACACCAGGACCAGGCAGTCCTTGGCCCCCGAGAGGAAGTGGCTGCTGTCGTCAGTGAAGCACAGGCACGTGAGGTCCTGGTAGTGGCGGTTCAGGATGGCGAGGAGGTTCCCGCTGGAGACCTGGAAACGAGAGAAAGGGAACCCGTGAAAGCCCCTAGATGACCACTTCTCCCTTCCCAGCCTCGCAGCAGTGTGGAAGGGCCTCGCGAGGGCCCCCCGGGGCATAGACACAAGCCAAGCCAGGATGAGCTGGAGAACAGATGGACTCACTGGTAAGGCACCAGACCCTGGCTTCTGATTCAGTGTGGCCTCAAAAAAAACCCACCAACCAACCAACCCACTCCCCGTGCCTCAGTTTCTCCATCGACAGTCTCCTATCCACTGGGGGGGGAGGGGCTCGTGAGGCAGAGTGTCTTGGGAGTGCTGCTTGAGAAGGGCAGCGTGTAGCAGAGACGGCCGGGCAGGGAGCAGCTCCCGGCGTCTTTCACAGAGCTCTGTGCACCCAGCACTCGGAAGGATTTTTCTTGTCCCCTGGTGACAATCCGATACCCACAGCTGCTCAAATAGCGAGGCTCAGGACCATGCCCCGGGACCGAGAGCTTTATGGGCAGACACTTGGCAGTTTAGCCCTGGGCCCAAGTCACGGCTTTTTGATTTGCCCCAGGAAATACTCAGCACATCTCTTACCCCGCCTGAGTGCCACTAACAAGCCCTGCAACTCTCATCCCTTCAGGCCCCGAAGAACTTCTCAGAGCTCCTACGGCAGGCAGGCAGGCAGCACGACCCTCGTTGTGCCAGTGGGGAAACAGAGGCACAACGAGACCGTCTATGCCAAGGTCATCCAGCAAGTCAGTGGCAGAGCTGGGAATAAAACCCAGGAGTGCGGACTCTTGGGCCAGCTTATCCTGTCAACGCTCAGTTTGTCGGCGTGATCACAAGGACTGCGATTTCCCTTTAGGCTGTGGCTCTGCACACCGCCTTCTACCAACCACTTTGGGTAGCCTCCAGTGAGAGCGCGAGGACGGAACGGGCGCCCCTCTCCAAGGGGACAAGCACAGGTACTGCGGATGGTCGGAGCCTCTGCTACCCACTCCTAAACTCTCCTCCAAACACTACGCAGAAACTAAGCGCTTCCCAGAGATAGGATCCAGCGTCCTCTCACCTCGGGCTGCTGGGCAGGGCCCCTTGCTCCCTTCAACACAAGGCCAAGCTGCTGGAGCAGCCGGGGAGACGGAGGGGGGAGCATCTACCCACACAACCGCTATCAGTAAGTGACGACTTCTCTCACCCTCTCCTTCAGGCTGCAACCACATGCCCGAAAGCAAAGGGCCTGCCAGACAGGCAGCCCTGCCCTCTCGTGGCAATTTCTTGTAGCTGCACAAAGGTGGTTTCCTAAGCTCAAGCCAGAAAAGATGAATTTCTCCTATATTATTTGGAACGGACCTAACAAGGCCTCCGCCAATCAGAGAGCACAGATACCGTGTAATTACGGGTGCCCAGAGCAATGGGACGTCCCTGCATTTGGACTGGGCCCCAGTTCCATAGGACAAACGTGCCTCGGTTGTTCAAATCAGACCCTCGGCACTAGGTATGTCAGTTCAGTGTTTCCTGAGCTAATGCAAACGGGGCCTTTGGAGGCAGAGCACGGCCTAGCGGTTACTGCAGGAGCTAGGCTTCCTGGCATTTACCAAAGACCCTATCACTGCTTCATGGGTAGGGCCCTTCCAAATTCACAGCCCATTTTGGTAAATTTCACGGTCACAAGATCTGTAAAATCATAAACTGCGTGATTTCAGATATGCAAATCTGAAATGTCAGTGTTGTAACTGTAGGGGTCCTGACTTAACAGGAAGAGTGGGGTGTGGCTCTGCTACCCTTACTTCTGCTCTGCTGCTGGCAACAGCGCAGCCTGCAGAGCTGGGCAGATGGAGAGAAGCCACTGCTGGCCAGGAGCCCAGCTCTGGAGGCCGAATCACTGCCAGCAGCAGCACAGAAGGCAGGAGGGGATGGTACAGGATGGCCACCCTTCTCCACTACTGCCTGCAGAGCGGGGCCCTCAGCCAGCAGCCACCACGCTCGGGCTGTCCAGCTCTGCAGACAGTAGTGCAGAAGCAAGGTAGCATAGTGTGCTCACTGCTGCTGTACTGCTACAGGTAGGATACTGCCTGCAGATGGCCAACAGCGGCTGCCCTGCGGTTGCTCGGCGCCAGTGCATAAGTAAGGGCGGCAATAGGCAATCGCCCTGAAATAATGGTACAACCTCCCTACAAGCCCCTTTTGGGTCGGGCCCTGCAGTCTGAGAAACTCCGGCCTCCCCATGCAATCTGTATAGTATAGGGTCAAAGTACACAGAAGGCCGGATTTCACAGGTGGAGACTGGATTTCCCGGTCCATGACGTGGTTTTCATGGCCACGAATGGGGTAGGACCCTGGTCATGGGATTACCTTGGGCAAGAACCTCTTAGCTCACAAAGGAGCGCTGTGGAGTTTTGGAATAAAGTGTTTTGGATGAAAGGCAAACAAGAGCTCAGCTTGGGTTCACTCTGCCCCAGCAAAGTTCAGTTCCCGAACAGGAAGCAACCAGAAGCCACCATGTACATAATAAAGAGAGGGCTCTTTGCTGGCTCTTTGGTTAAGTGCCGCCGTGCTCCGCGTTCGCTCGATCAACAGTCCTTGCTCCTATGGGTCATTGTTAGGGGGCCTGCACGGCCCTGGCTTGGCAATAAACACAGTGCGGATCTCTAACAAGAAAAACCCAGGCCTGTCAAGTCTGGTGCACATAAGCACGCAGGCAAGGTTTGGGAGGGAGAAGCTTTGAGAGGCAGGAATGTTTTGCATAACAATGCAGATTAAGCATCATAGGAGAGACCACGTCAAGAACACACAACAAGCAACCTTGCACTGGTGCTTCTATTTCTGATCAGCACAAATTACAGATGCAGCCATAAAACTGTTAACTACGCTCATTGTTTTTGGAACATCCTGATGTATCCCAAATAGGGCATTGGGCATTTTAGGTCTCTTACACACTACGTGATCAACTGGTAAATATTATTAGAACGACCAAGTCTCGTTTTGCTATAAAATAGGCTTAGTAAGAGGAATTGATGGGAGGGAGGGAGCAGAACAGACCCAAAGGTCCCGCTCATTGTAACTAGAAGTAAATAGGCCCTTCACACCAGAGACCCCAGTGCATGGTGTTCCGACGGGACCACGACCCTCCTGCCTGGTACTGTAGGTGGCATACGGGTGAAGTGTAAGTGACCTAGGCTTAATTAGTGTATTATAGTAGCTCTTATATTAATTGCTTTTGCATTGCTTTGTGCTGTATTAATTGCTTTAGAATTTATAGTATTTAAGGTTTAAATATTATAGTCATTGTTTTTAAGGCCTGTAAAACGTAAACTGCTTAAACGTAACTGCTTAAAGCTTGCAAGAAATAAGAAAGTGGTTAAGTCTCCCTGGAACGTCCTGGTTTCCCTTGGATCTAAAATAAATCGAACCACACGACAGACGTGAAAGATGGAAACTGTGCAGTCACACTCATCACAGCAAGTACACTGTATTTTCCCCAGTAGCCTAAGGGTGTCAGCCTTTTCCTGACATGTAGCCTCATTTTTAACTCAGCCGCCTACACAACTGTTTCCATGTAGCCCTCGGATATCTCACCTCCCACAGATAGATGCTCTCCGCAATGCCTGCCAGGATGTAGAGACCATTGGGGGACGCTGTCAGGCAGGTCACCACCCCAGGGCAGATGATCTTCTGCTGGAGTTGGTCCTAGAAGCACAAAGAATGGACGGGAACAGGGGCATTCAGTGAGGAGGCAAAAAGTCACTTAGGGCTGGATTCGTGAGGGAACTGGGCAGAGGAATGAGGACCCAGGTTCAATTCCAGTCCCAGTTGTAGATTGGGGGGGCTGACGTGGGCAGGGCTCTGAGGGGCCTGATGGGAGTGAGGATCAATGGGGGCGGGAGCGTCCCAAGAGGGCAATGGGGGCAGGGCAGAGAAGGAGGCCTGGGGGGAGGAGATGAAGGCGGGACTCTGAGAGGGGCTTCGGGGGGGGGGATGGGGTCCCAGGTGGGATTCTGAGGGGCCTGATGGGTCTGGGTTGGGGGGAGGTCAATGGGGAAGGGCTGAGGGGGTCCTGGGGAGGTAATGGAGGGTGGGTATCTGAGGGGGTAACCCAGGGGGCAATGAGAGCTGGGCTGAGGGAGGTCCCGGGGACGATGGGGGAGTTCTGAGGGGGTAACGGGCATGGGGATGATGGAAGCCTCAGGGGGCAATGGGGGGTTCCCAAGGGCTTCGGCTGAGGGGAATCCTGGGGGGGCTCTGGGGGGCTCCAGGGGGAGGGGATAAAGGGGTCTGGGGTCCTGGAGGGGTGGGGCTGAGGGGAGTCCTGGGGGGGCGGGGCTCTGAGGGATCACGGGGGGCCGGATCTGGGAGCTTCTGGGGGGCGGGGCTGAGGAGTCCTGGGGGGTGGGGCCAAGGGAGGTGGGGCTCTGCGGGGGCCGGGGGGTGGGGTCAGGAGGCTCCCGGAGGGTGGGGCTCTGAGGGGTCCTGGGGGGGCGGGGCCGAGGGCCCGGGGCTCTGAGGGGTCCTGGGGGGCGGGGTCCGAGGGGCCCGGGGGCGGGGCTAAGGCCCCGGGGGCGGGGCTCTGAGGGGTCCTGGGGGGCGGGGTCCGAGGGCCCGGGGGCGGGGCTCTGAGGGTCCCGGGGGCGGGGCTCTGAGGGCCCGGGGGCGGGGTCCGAGGGCCCCGGGGGCGGGGCTAAGGCCGGGGGCGGGTCCGAGGGCCCGGGGGCGGGGTCCGAGGGCCCCGGGGGCGGGGCTAAGGCCGGGGGCGGGGTCCGAGGGCCCCGGGGGCGGGGCTAAGGCCGGGGGCGGGTCCGAGGGCCCGGGGGCGGGGCTCTGAGGGCCCGGGGGCGGGGTCCGAGGGCCCCGGGGGGCGGGGCTAGGGCCGGGGGCGGGGCACCTTGCGCTGCAGCTCCCACACGCTGACGTAGGCCTTGCCGAGCTGCGCGCCCAGCAGGTGCCCCGCGCCCAGCAGCGCCAGGCCGCGCGCGCCGCTGTTGCCGCCGCGGTACCCGGGCAGGGCGCAGCCCGAGCGCAGCTCCCACACGGCGCAGCCCCAGGGCCCGGCCGCGTCCGCCACCAGCGCCACCTCCGCGGGCGCCGCCATCTTGCGCCGCGCGCCGCCCCGCCCCGGAAGCTAAGCAGGCGCGGCCGGGGCCGGGGCCGGAGGGGAGACCCGCGCGCGGGCGCCGCCTGCCGGGCGCCAGGGCTCAGCGCGCCAGTGGGGCGCCAGGGGGCGCTGCTCGCCCACCGCGCGCATCAGGGCCTGGCGCCGTGACCCCCCGGCGGGGGCGGGGCAGTGTAAGGGGGGGTCCCTGGCTGCAGGGGGGGGGGTGTCCCTGGCTGCAGGGGGGGTCCCTGGCTGCAAGGGGGGTCCCTGGCTGCAGGGGGGTGTCCCTGGCTGCAGGGGGGGTCTCTGGCTGTAGGGGGGTCCCTGGCTGCAAGGGGGGGTGTTCCTGGCTGCAAGGGGGGTCCCTGGCCCTGCTGCGCCCTGGAAGCGGCTGGTCCAGCTCCTTGGCGAGGCTGGTTGGGGGTCCGGGCGCTGCATCGGCTCTGGGGGCTGGGCCCATGGGGGCGCCTCTGCCTGGGAGCCAGATCTGCTGCCAGGCCAGGGAGACTTGCAAACCCCTCACCTCCGCCCCACCCCAGAGGGGGCCTGCCCCCAGCCCAGTGCTTCCTCCCCCCAGTCTGGCACCCCCGCGTATACGCCTAACCCCTCATCCTGCCCCACTCCAGAGCCTGTGCCCAGGTGGAGCCCACTCCTCTGCACCCCATAGCCCTCGCTCTAGTGAAAAGAGCGTTACGGTGGGTCGCGGCCCCAACAATTTTCTTCAACTGGGTTGCAAGGAAAGAAGTTTGAAATCCTCTGCCCTAGCAGCCCCCCTCCCCCTGCTGCAGGAAGGGGGGCCAGGGGTGCACAGCCCAGCACTGGGGGTGCCTTGCTCCAGGGGACAGAATTCGACTTGCTCAATGCCCCTTGGCCTGGCAAAGACCAAGTCCAGGCTGATTAACGGAACTTCTGGCTACCAGGGTGCTGCCGTTCAGGGTCCGGCTGGGACGATGCCGCACTGAGCCCTGCAGCCCCGTGGGGGGTCACTCGCTTGCTGCTGTGACAAAGGAGACCCTGGGACCCCTGTTTATCTCGTGAATTCCTATGCCGGTTTGCCTGCACTGAGGCTAATGTTGCATCCACCCTCCCCGCCAATCAATCTTCCTCCCCCTTTTATCCTGCAGGCACCAGGATTTATTGGCTACCGCCCATTGCCTTGTTTCGCAGGTCAAAGGTCGCTGGCTCAGGCAGACCCCGTAGCTAAATCCTATGAAGATGCAAGTGCCCTTTACCTGGAATGAAGAGCGGCCGGTTGTGGAAATTACTGGACAGGAAAGAGTGTGAACATCCCTTAATGGTTCCAGCACTCATGGGGATCAGGTTTCGCTTGCGGATTCAGACAAAGGGCTCCCCTCCTTGGTCAGGGTCCTGTTCAAAACACTTTACAAACCGCGATCTTACAAGTCCTGTAAAGGCAGCCTGCCCCTAGCAGCAGAGAGTTTGCTGCCATACCTATCCAGCCCCTGCAGAAATGCAGCCAGGTCTGGGGTGGAGCACGAGCTGCGGTGGCTCCCAGCACAGCGCGCAGGGGAAATTTTGGTCAGGGCCTTAAGGGCACTAAGCCAAATGGAATCTGCTGTGGGAGCGTCAAAGTCTCGCACAACTCGGTGATCTTTGCAGCAGACCGGGCTTTCAGCGGCGACTCGGAGGGCAAGGCCCTGTCTGCCCCGCACGGACACAGGGAGCATGTTGTGTGTGTGCGTGTGGGTGTGCGTGCGGGTGTGTGCGCGCACATTTCTGTAGTGTCATGCAGCTCCTTGCCTTCCTCAGTCAGTCCTGCCCCCTGCAGCATCTGCCAAGGCCTTGCAGGCAGGCTCTAAGTCAGAGATTTCTGGGGACCCCCAGCACCCCAGCTGGACTGGTCCCCATTGAGATCAGGGCTGGGAAAGGAAAGGTGAGGCTATGGCACGGAGGAGGCAGCACGAGCAGCTATTAGAGCAATAAACTGGGAGCCAAGACTGCGGGGATCTATTCCCAGCTCTGGGAGCGCAGGCCACTGGCTACAGCAGGGAACTGGGAGCCAGGACTGTGGGGATCTATTCCCAGCTCTGGGAGCGCAGGCCACTGGCTACAGCAGGGAACTGGGAGCCAGGACTGTGGGGATCTATTCCCAGCTCTGGGAGCGCAGGCCACTGGCTACGGCAGGGAACTGGGAGCCAGGACTGCGGGGATCTATTCCCAGCTCCGAGCGCAGGCCACTGGTTACGGCAGGGAACTGGGAGCCAAGACTGCGGGGATCTATTCCCAGCTCCGAGCGCAGGCCACTGGTTACGGCAGGGAACTGGGAGCCAGGACTGCGTGGATCTATTCCCAGCTCTGGGAGCGCAGGCCACTGGCTACGGCAGGGAACTGGGAGCCAGGACTGCGGGGATCTATTCCCAGCTCAGAGCACAGGCCACTGGCTACAGCAGGGAACTGGGAGCCAGGACTGCCGGGCAAAATGCCTTTGCCTCCGGTCTCCTTGCCTCTCTGGGCCTCCGCCCCTTCCCTGCCCGTGTAACATGAAACCAGTCCAGGACTTGGCTGCCCTTTGAGGTGTTCCCTGCAAGCTGAGCACGTGGGTGGCCACCTAGGAGAGATTCAAATGTTGCCCAGCTAATTAGCAGAGCGCCCACAGCTGGCAGCATGTTTCTTCTGGTGGTGCCCATCCACACATGCCTCGGTGCATATAACAAAATGTATTCCGCACGTGGGCAGAAAAAGTTGGAGGGGGACTGTTTGAGAGCCTCGGCTAACAGGTGCAGCTTTCGGTGTGCTCCGTGCCCCAGCCCTGCTCCATGCCTGCTGGCAAAGCCAGAGAAGGGGCCACGCTAATGTGCCCAGAGAAAGGGGGAGGCAGAGGAGAGAGGCTTGCGAGACAGAGCCCAGCAGATGGGTCCGGATTGGCTCAGCAACATGTGGCTTCCTGGCTCTATGGCCACCACGGGGCAGGTCTTGCTCTTGCTTCCTGGCTCCTGGAATCCCGCCTACGTCAGCTCCTTCCAACCCCCCAACTGCAGGGAACCACTTTCCCGGGGGGCCTTCCCAGCACCGCGTCGGTGGGTGCTGCTGTGGGAGGGGAAGGACACAGACCAGAGGAGTGGGGGGGCTGCTGGGGAGGGGAAGCAACCCAAGCAGCATCCGTCCGAGTCCCATCTGCTCCTAAGCACTGTGGTGCCTTAGCTCTTCCCTGGACTGAGGCCCCAGCAGCCACCCAAGGGGGGAGCCGTCCCAGGGCAGCCACCTGCAGTCTGCTGACCCCCCGTCTCCTCTGCAGCATCGTCAGACCCCGGCGTTCCAAAATCCGCCTGCCAGACCATGAGGAGCTGAAATATTACCCGGCGGGCAGGGTTTCTGAACCTCCGCCACACAGCCAGCAGGGCGAGGCACCCCGGGAGGAAGGGGGGTGTAATCAGAAGTGGAAGTTCTCACAGAGCAGCTGGGGGGTCAGGAGACCCTCTGCAGCTCCCCAAACACCGCAAGAGCTCAGAGATGCTGTGAGCCGCCGATGGTCATGGAGCTGTGCTCATGTATTTCTGAATCAAGCCCATGGTGTGCCTGTTGGAAAGAGATCCAACTGCTAGGCCACGCTGCCCAGCACAGTTCCAATGTACCCACTGGCTGTAGCCAGCTGTTGGCTCTGGCTTTGTGCTGAAGCTCTTGGGGTCAGGGACAGGCACTTTGTTCTGTCTTTGTGTGGGCCTTAGTGCATCCTCGTTCCTGATGGAAGCTATCAGGTGCTGCTGTAATACACCTAATAGTCGATGGGGCCCAGCACAGATCAGTTGGGCTGTTAGGCGTTACCGTAATACACCTAAATCACCCAGAGGCAACCTTGCTCTCTACAAGGTTTCATCAAATATTGAGACAGATTTCCCTGTAAGCTATGCACTGGTACAGCTCCCCAGGAGAGATTCAGGTGCTGATTAGCAGAGCGCCCACAGCCGGCAGCCTGTGTTTCGAGTGGTGGTACACATCTGCATATGCCTCGGTGCACATTAAAAAATTATTCTGCACACAGGTGGAAAAGATTAGCGGCAACGTTGCTGAGGGACCCTGTGGAGAGAGACCCGGCAACGCAATAAAGAAATCAGAAGCCGATCTTAAAAGTCAGATTTTTGTTTTTGTTTTTAATATTTCATCAACTTTACAGGGTTACAATTGTCTTAAATATTCTGAAGTTTAAATACAATCTGTATAATAATGTTATTATAAAATGTAAACTTTCAGTGTTTTTATTTTATTTATTTTATTTAATAATCACAAAGTTTTAATACCTGAATGTCTGCAAGACTGAAATATTTCACCACGGGAGTCCCAGGACAGGCAGTCCGAGGCCCGCTGCTATCAGAGGTAGAATGTGGTTTTTATTCTTTTTTTGTGTTTTTTTTTTTTTTTTTTTTACCTGAGTTAAGATACGCGTGCTGTGTAATTGCCTCGGCAGCTGTGTTCATTCCTTCTGCCTTTCAAACCCCCAGAGAAACTGATTTTTTTTTAAATCGATATGCACAAAGGAAAAAAGCTGAATGTAATATGCTCCCCCCCGCCAAAAAAATAAAAAACCCAACCGAAAATGAGTGGAGCGGGGGCGGAGTAAAACCAGGGACTGTACAAATGCAGAAATCTACTAAAATCTCAACACACACCCCCCCAGCACAAGCCCAGCCCCCGAGAGCTCTGCACGGCCCTGCAGGGTTTCTCTTTTGGAAGTGGTCAGACACTCCTGTACAGCAGCACTTGCAAGGCCTGGTCGCATCGTCTTAGCCAGAGCTTCAGAAGCGAGTGGAGGTTTGGGGGCCACGATAGTGTCAAGAGATAAGGGGGGGGAACGGCTCTGGGGAGGAGAGAGCCCCCTCTCCCGGCCCGGAGGTGCTCTGTGCTTGCCGGCTGCTGTAGGCACCTCCAGCTCCTGCGTCCATCCCTCCGGCCAGCTGGAGAGTTGCGGCAGCCCAGAGGTGCAGCAGAGAGGCATGCCCTCTCCCCGAAAGCTGCCTTCCCACCGGAGAGGGGGTGCAGGCTAGGAGCCTTTCCAGACACTGGCTGGGTGGAATCTGGAGGTGCCTGGCTGGATCTCCCACGGCAGCAGGCCCAGGAAGACGCCCTCACCCCTTCTGAAGCCAAGATCTCAGTAACGCTCGGGTCCAGGTGTCTTTGCCGCCACGGTGCAAGCGGCGAGAAGGGGCCAGAGAAAAGCCGGATGCGCCGCTAGCGAAGCTGCCTCTCCTGCAGGCAGCATGGGGAGAAACCCAGGTCACCCCCCGCCGGGCAACTTTAAGGCAAGTTTCTCCTGGATGAAAAACCAGGGCGAAGGATTCACGTCCCCCCCGCCCCCCCGCAAACAACTGGAACTAAAAACAAATGACACAGCAAGCAAATCGCGCCCTGCCCGCCCTGTCCACAGTGCAACCTGAACCAGACAGCAGGCCGTCTTCCCCTGAGTGCCAGTCCCGCTCTCACGTCGAGAGCGCAGAAGAAACGCGTTACCCCACGGGCTGCGTGGTCGGGTTTGCGCGATACACACACGAGCTACACAACTGATACCGACATTCTCCCACCCTGCTTGCTAAGGCTGCTCGCACAAGGCGAGCAATGTCTTCCTTCCGAGCCCGGCAAAGCGCCGCGCCCCAGCCCTGCATCCCACCAAGCGGAGAGCAGCCACAGGCCCTGCCGTGCCGGAGCCGTCAGGGGTGCGGCCTGCGCCGAGGAGGCATTCGCGGCAGGTTTCGGCACCGCGGAGGCGGGAGAGGGGAATCCCCTTCGTCTGTCTCGCTGCCGAGCGAGGGTTTCACGCTCTTTGATCTCGCCGGAGTTGCAAACCGAGCGTGGGCGGCAGGGGAGCCACGGGCTGGTCCCGGCAGGCAGGGTCAATTCCATGCAGAGGGGAGTCTAGGAATCGGTGCCGGGCATGGGGCTGGAGTTGTTCAGAGCCGCCCAGGAGCCATCGCCCTGGGACTTCGGATGCCAGCGAACACACCCAGCCCGATTCGGCTGCGCACCTCCCTGAGGCCCAGGACGTGCAGGGCAGCAGCCCCACCGGGACCAGCCAGCCCCTCTCCCTGGGCTGAGCACCGCTTCCCCTTTCAGGCAGGCCAGAGTCCACGCAAAGGCGGTTCTGGGGGCAGCAGCCCAGGAGCCTCCCGGAGCCAGAGGCAGTGAGGAAAGGGAGAGCACGGGGGCCTGGCAGGGCAGGAACGCAGCAAAGGGACCAAGGCCGGTGACTTGCTGAGTGCCGGAGGGGCCCGAGGGGCCTGGGAGCCTCCGGAGCCCCCCGAAACGAGCAGGAGCCGATCTGCTGACTTCAGGGGATTTGGACCCAATGCCCCCCTCCCACCAGGTGTTAGATGCTCCAGCCTCCCCGGAGAAATCCAGGGAGACAGCACCATGTATCCCGCTCAGACAAGGGCTGGTCCTCTGCAAAGAGGCCCAGCTTTCTCCGGGCCGGAGCTCGCATCGCCAGCGGCCTGCTAGGCCTCGCTCTGCTCCCCTAGGCCCTGGCTCCCACAGTCTCCCCAAGCAGCGGCCGAGCGAGATGCACCCTGGAGGAGCATCCCGAAGGGCGCCCCTTGGAGATCCGCCCCCCGGCTCCGGGCAGGCAGGCGACGGGGCCGGGCAGCGAGCTGACTGTCACCGTGCCGCCGGCTGGGCAAAGGCACATGAGTCTGGCTGGCTCGGCGTCACCGGGACGGGGCCCCGGTTCGCAGCCGGGTGCTCCGGAAGGCACAGTCACAGAGTGGCTAACCGAGCCCACGGCGAGTGCTCTGTGAGCAGCACAGCTGCCTGGCTCGAGTCAGGCTGGAGTCTCACAGGGGCACTTGAGCGACGAGCGGCCACGTGGAGCACGTCTAGCTGGATTCGCCCGGAGGCCTGGATGCCTTCAGCCTCCTGAGAAGCCCAGGGGAGGCAGAGCCTCCTGATCGCAGGAGCCCGGGAAATAAAGGCACAGCCAAGCCAGGCTCTGCTGTGTGCTGGGGGGTACTGGCCCGTGTGCGGCCCACAGGCAGCGAGGGAGCACCGGGAGCGCACAGCTGGCGTGCAGCCGAGCAAGGAGGCCGCGAGCGGGGGAGGGACAGAGCAGAGCCGGGCTGGTTCCAGCAGGATCGGGGATCCCTGGCTGGCCAGCGCGGCGCCCCACTTGGCGGAACCGGCGTCACAAAGCTGCTTTTGACCCGCAGCCCGGGTCGGCTTCCTCCTCCAGGACGCCCTGGAGACCAGCGGCAGCCCTGGCACAAGCAGACGCCAAGTGCACTGAAGTTGACACATCCACCAAGCCCCACCATGGCCCTGTGCCCCACAGGGCGGTCCCTGGCCTTGTCGAGGGGAAGAGAGAGGAGTCCGCTCGCAGGGCCAAGGCCGGGAAAGGGGACACCCCCCCCCACTCCGCTGCAGACAGCACCTCTCTGGGCGTGGAGCCAGAGAGCGAGGGAGGCAGCTTCTCACCTGGAACTGGGTTAACGGCACCACGTTCCAGCATCCCTGGGCACCATGTTCCAGCCGCTCTGTGGCTCCTGCCTCCCCGGAGAGGCGGGGGCGGTAAAGCGGAGCCGCCCCGTGAGTGCGGACGCAGGCCCGTCGGTTTGCAAAGTGACCCTGCTTCAGGAGCTGCCGTGGCCACGTTCCTCACGGCTACAGTCGCTCGGCTGTCAACCCACGTGGCCTAGAGAAGGGTTACGGCTCCCATGTTCCCACCCCCACCCCGAGATGACAAAACCCCGGGCTCACCATCCCAGTCCCACCTAGACGGGAGGTGGGTCTCCTGGCCTGGCTAGCTCTGCCCAGTGCGAGTGACGGCTGGTTCCCCACACGCACGTTGAAGGACCATTCAAGCAGCTGGAGAGCTCGTCAGTTTCAATGAACTGGAAGCAGCAGGCGGGTTGTCCAGGGCTCTGCTGTTTCCCGAAGACCCACCTCTAGGAAGGGAGGTCGAGCAGCAAGGGGGCCACAGAAGCCCGTGGAAACTGAAATGGACTTTGGCTCCGGCCCCTGCAGCGAACCTGACCACACACAACGCGCTGTCAGATCACAAAGGAAAACAAGCTGAAGGCAACCCAGGGGGACCACGCGCTGCCTCTAATCTCCGGCAGGGCAGCTGCAGCCGAGCCAGGGGCACGTGTTCGGAGAGAGACGCGGGGTCTCACCATGGGGATTAAACACACACACAGCTCCGCGCACCGGCTAAGACACACCACACTGATCCGCTCCACCGCGGTGCGCCAGCCCCCAAGGCCATTGCCCAGCGGCAACGCGAGCACCAAACGCCCGGGGTGGTATCGGGGGGAGGGGGGCAGATGTTCAACAGCTAGAACAGCAGGAGCGCTCGGCTTCCACTGTGACCAGCCTTGACCAACGCTCCCGACCCGACGTGCCGGATTCCTTCGACAATCTGCCCGCTTCCCGCGGTGCCTGCACAGAGCCGTGCCAGGACCCAGCCCTAGTCTCTGCGCCAGCCACGCCCCGGGAGCCAGCCAGAAAGGAGTGGAGGCTGCAGAGATGGAAAACGGGAACCTCACTGACTCATCCAGTGCACCTGATTTGTCTGGTTCTTTTCTTCATCTGGAAACAAAAACCCAGCGGAACCGCAGCAGCAGGAGGTTGCTGGTTCAGCCCCGAGCAGACAAGGTCTGGTGTAAGAAGCCGGGGCGGGGGACATGCACAATCTGGCTTCTCCAGTAGTATTGACGTGAGAGCCGCTTCTCTCTGCCGCGTTCCAGCGGAGCAGGGAGGTGTCAGGCCAGTGGCTGCTGGCGGCATGCGGGGTCAGCACAGCTTGTGACCCGAAAAGCAGGCTGGGGAGGTTGGGAGCCGGTCTAGCAACTGGAAAAGCACAAAACTCAGCAGGACGAGACGTGTATAAAAATATCCTGACGCACCAGGGCAAAGGTGAGTGCACGACTGGATTCACCATCGCGTCACCCGCCCTGGTGCACATGGCAGCAGCTGAGAACCAGAGTCAGGCCCTGGGCAGGGCAGTGACTGACAGGCAGGTGCAGTGGGCAGAGCAGGCACCACACGGCGCCAGCAGGACACGGGCAGAGGCCTGGTCCTGGCAAGCACCGGGCACGCTCCGCTCGCACGGCTCCGGGGGCCTTCCTGGAGCTCGGTGCCCGGCAAGCGAGTTCCCGGCAGGGACGCGTTAGGCTCCTGAGCCCCCGAGTGTCGCTGAGCAGAGTCTCCTCCCGCGGCAGGACCTCGGCACGGAGCTCGTTACGTGGCCCCCCTGGGCCTAAGCACGGAGAGCCTGGTGCTGCCAGGCCCTGGAGAGCGGAGGGCTCAGCGAGAGCCTTGTTCTCCACTGAGCAATTAAACACACGCCCCAAGAAAACCCCCAGCAGACCAAGTGCAGCCGGCCGGCCCTGCGGGACGCCACCCGGCGGCACGGAGCAGCACCGGAACCCCCCCTCCCTTGGGCCCCAGGTCCGGCTGAACCCAGGGATTCTCCAGCGGGTGTTAGGTGCAAGCCGATGGGAGCTGGAGGCCAATTCCCCTCGCCCGGCGAGCCAGAGCAGAGGGAATAGAAGAGGCAAGGGGGGAGGGAGGAAAAACCCAGCGTCCGCGGCGCTGGAGGCACCGCATCTGAATCCCCGTCGCACCAGAACCCAGCTCCAGGCCCTCGCCTACACCCTCTGCCCCGCGGAGTCTGGGTCTGAGCTGCCACATCTCTGGGGCTCGCACAGCTCAGAGCGCGGCGTCGGGTCTCCCCGCACGCCCCTGCCCAAGGCTCGGGGGCAGGCTGGTGCGCTGCCCCCTCCCCCGCGGACGGCGCACACGCAGGCAGCACAGACACGCATGGACACACGTGTGCCCCCTTCCCAGCACACGAGCTTTGAGATCACACGGAAGCCTCCGCCCAGAATGCCGACCGCAGCTCCCTCCGCCTGTCCAGCCCATGGGACCCTTCACCAGCCTGGCAACGGAGCGGAGGGTCCCACTGCTGCGATCTGCGAAGCCAGCGAAGCCGGCTGAGCGATTCCAGCCCCAGGACTCTGGCCGGTCGTGGCCAGAAAGCGAGGGAGCCCCGTGGCTTGGCTGGGCTGGCAGGCTCCCTGCCCAGAGCTTAGCGGCCACCTGGGACCAGCTGTCTCCCTGCCCCGCGCCCGGCTCGAACGCTGTTCCTCAGAGCCTGATTCTGAACATACCAACGCCCTGCATGCTGCCACGCCCCCAGCCCATGCCACATGCTGCCACGCCCCCAGCCCAGCCCACACTGCACGCTGCCACACCCCCAGCCCAGACCATGCCACGTGCTGCCACGCCCCAGCCCAGCCCACACTGCACACTGCCACACCCCTAGCCCAGACCATGCCACGTGCTGCCACGCCCCCAGCCCAGCCCGTGCCATGTGCTGCCACGCCCCCAGCCTCCACTGCACACTGCCACGCCCCCAGCCCAGCCCATGCCACGTGCTGTCACGGAGCCGCGTCCCCCTTCCTAAGCCAATGGGAGGCTGCTCTAACGGAAATCCCAGGGGCTCCAGCTGGGAACCCTCTTTCTTTTAAGTGCCTGGGAAGGCTGCGCGCTAGAGGGCCGGCAGCTTGGCCGTTCAGTCTTGCAATGCAAAACCTCTCTGCCGCCGGCCAGACGCGCGGCCTCTACTGCCCCGCGGCTCACACCCAGGAAACCCTGCCGGCAGGAGACGTGTGTCGCTGCAGCGGGCAGCCGCCGTCGAGCTCCGCGCCCTCCCCCCAGGCTCTAACGCACCCGGCTCCGCCTGCGCCGCGCTCACAGCTCAACGGCAAAGTGCTGGCTGGCGCCCCCGTCTCGCCCACGGGCCTCCACCCGAAGGGAGTGCAGACAGCCCCGCCTTACGCCGCCTGCCTTCCCTGCCCCAGAGCACCGCTCTTACGCACGGGCGTGGCGTGCAATCCCTTCCATTTCAATGGATCAGGGCTGGATCGAGGTCCAGGCTCCATCCGCTGGGTGTGGGGGGAGCGCAGAGCCGAGGGAGGGAGCCCCCGACCCGTTACTCCTCTCCCCGACGGGAACGGATACCAGAAACGCAGACTTTGCCAGTGAGGCAGCTCTACAAAACCGCCTCCTAATAACGGCAGATCAGCTACACAATTCCAACCCCCCAATCCCCAAATGGAGCTTGTTTAACCCCCCTGCCCCCGATTCATACAAACACCTGAGCTCATTCGCTGGGGTCACCCTGGCTCTCTCCCGAACCGTGGGTGCCGCCAACGCTTGAAAGAAAGTAGCACGGATCGAAACCGACCAAAACCAACATCCAACGACCACACGAGAAAAAGAAAAGGAGGTGACACGTTTTCCGAGTCCTGTTTCCCTGAACGAATACTAATAGATAGATAGATAGATAGATAGATAGATATCATTTGTGTGTGTTAACGTTTGATTTTTTTAGAGAATAAAATAGAAGCTATTTACAAAAAAAAAAAAAAAAAAAAAAAAATCCAAATAACCAGCTTGTAAAATGCCAGATTGTTTGAGTGTAGTTCTTAAAAAAAAAAAAATTAAAAAAGGATGGAAAAGACGGACATTCCTCCTGCTGCTGCAAATTTTGGTTTATAAACCAAAAAAAGTTTGGGAGGCTTCATTAAAAGCGCCAGCCCGTGGGCGTGGGTGCGACTGTGTCTGTCGGGAGGTATCCAGAAGAGCACAATTGCAAACCAAACACACAGTGCAAAGCGGGTGTCGGTGAGGTGCAGTCCTGGCCGGAGGCGGCCGGTCCCAAGCCACCGGCTAACCACTGGCTCGCAGTCCAGGGTGCTTTTAATGAAACCCCCCGCGTTAAAGCTTTTCTCCTTGCAAAACTCTTTCGCCAGGCCTCTCGGGGGAGGGAGAGGGGGGTTCCGCCCTCGGCCCCCGGGAAAGCCAGATCCAAGTTTGGTTTTTGGCATCAGCTGTGGTAGGCGCGCCGGGGGGGGGGCGGGTTTATCTGCTTTTGTGTCTTTTGGTGAGATGAGGCCTTGCCGTGGGGGGAGGGGGGGTTTAAGGCGAAGAGTTATTAGAGGTAACGGTTGGGGGGGCGGACAAACCGGCCGGGGCAGCCTGGGAGACGCCGCCGCCACTGCCACCCGCCCCGCCGCCGCCGCTCCGGCTGCCGCTGCTTCCTTTGCTGTAGGTGGCCGAGGGGCCGGGGCTCTGCGCGAACAACACACCTGGGGACAGACAAGAGGGAGAGGCTTGGGGGGGATCCTACCTGCCACGGGGAACCAGCGAGGAAGGGGAGAGAGGGCTCCCGCCTGGTCCCACCCAGGGATGGCTTAGGCCCTGGCCTGGGAGCCCCCGGTGCTGCCTTTGAGCGAGTCTCTGTGCCTCAGTTTCCCCTCCCAACTGGGTCTCGCTAGACGGCGCTCTTTGGAACAGGAACGGCCCCTCACTAGGTCTCGTGCCACGCCCCGCACGAGGGCAGGGCTCTCGGTGGCCGGAGTAACACTGCTCCGTGAAATAACCCACAAGAGCCTCGGTCCCTGCGGGACAGGGTGGGAGAAGGGATGTTAAAATGTGTTTGATAAAGTAAACGTGTAACCACTGAACATCTCAGGGGTTACACACGGAGGGGGGGGGGCAGGCGGCTCCCTGGGAGCTGGTGCACACAGGGAGCCGGGTTTTAAGCCAGCTGCCCGCAGGGAACCGTGACTGTTAACCGTGCACATGGCTACACTAGCGTGGTGGCCGAAAGCCTGCAAAGGAAGAGGGGAGTCTGGCAGGGAGCAAAGGCCGGGAGGGGACTGCAGAAAAGGAACCCCCAGACCAGAGCCGGTTCCCCCGCCGGGGGACATGCACCCCACCCCGAGCTGGGCCCGCTGGAGTGGCAGCAGCCAGAGAGGGCCGGGGCTGCCCTCTCTCTCCGGAGCAGGCTGCAGGCCTGCGGGGCTCCTGGGCCATGTCCCCCAGTCACACGTCCACGGGGTCCCCAGGGAGACCCAGCAGCTCGGCGTTTGCCTGGCCCGACGGGGGTGAACGACCCGGCCGCCCCCCTTTACCTGCATAGACGATGCCGTTGATCTCCACCGACATGCTGATGCTGTTGGTGCCGTTGTGGGCCAGGCTCGGGCCGGAGTCCTGACGGTTTTCTGCCACCAGAGAAATCAGAGTCTAAACCACCCGAGACTGGCCGGCCCCTCCAGGCTCAGCGGGCCCTGCAGACCCCTCCTCCACCCCGTCCTCCGGGACAGTCGCAGGGGAGGGAACGGAAACCCCTCTCCAGGGACAGCTGGGGACCCAGCACCTGGGCCTGCCGGGAGACGCTCCCAACGCCCCCGGGAGAGGCAGCTGGGCTGCCCGGACACCAGCCTCGCGAGGAGGGCGTGGGAGGCGGGCGGAGAACGCAGAGCGAGCCCTGCGGACCAGGCTGGGCTCTGATACGAGAAGCAGAGACCTCCCCGCCCGGGGACTCGAACCCAGCTCCGCCCGCGCTGTGGGGTTGCAGGTTTGCCAGAGGAGGGTCGGGCCCGGAGACGCTGAGCCCAGCGGGCGGGGAGGGGCCGAGCGGAGAGCGGCACTGGCTCAGACGTTCCACCAAAGGCTGGCTAGTCCAACGGCCCTTCCCCGTGGGGCGAGGCCTGGCAGAGTCACCCAACGCGGGACAGGAAGCAGGGTACCAACCTACCCGCTCAGGCGGCTCCCGATTTAAGAGCCAGAGGTTGCGGGTTCAACTCCCACGGCCGGCGAGCTGCGCCCGGGGGCGGCATTGCTCCACCCGGCTGGGACAGGGTCGGGCACCCTAGGCTAACCTCTGAGGAAGACACGCAGGGCGGCGGCCCCCTTTCCGCCCCCCCCCCAGCTCCCCACCTGGCGAGCGGGGCCCCTGGCTGTTGATACGGATGCTCATGGGGAGCTGAGCCGTCATGGCCAGGAGGTTCTGCTGGATGGCCCGTTGCATCAGCCGCTGCTGCTCCTCTGTCACCAGAGCCATCTTCTTCTCCGGAGGCTCCCCGGACTCCAGCTTCTCTCGCAGCTGCTCCAGCGCCGCGGCCTGGGCCGCCGCCGCCGCTTGCACGGCCGCAGCCTGGGCCGCTACCACCGGGTGGCCAGCCAGGGACGCGGGCAGGCGGCTGGGCAGGGGGATGGGGAGGGAGGAGTCCTCTTCTGCAACAGGGAGAGGGGCTGGGAGTCCTGGGAGCTCGCGAGGGCCAGACCGGCTCAACACACCCCCAGCTCCTTGCGCAGGCATTATGCATCGCGGCACAGCGCTGGGAGTCAAGCCTAGTCTTGAGGGGAGTAGTGCTTAGTGGTTATATCAGGGGAGCTGGACGGCAAGAGAGCTAGGCCCCATTTTCAGCTGCCTTCCCGTGAGAGCTGGGCCAAGTTACTGCCCCCTCGCCCTGCCTCAGTTTCCCCAATAGTAGTCGAGGGATAATTTGATGGGGGGTGAGCAGAGTCACCCATGTGGCTGAAGGAGCTGGCGCAGGACAGAACGGAGCACAGGTCTGGGGGCCAGGGACTCCCGGGTGACCTAGAACAAGAGGCTCTGCACACGGGTCGCCCCGCCCCAGGCACAGCAGCAGCCAGGCCTGGGTCTCAGATGAATAGACCCCAAACCCTTTCTAGTTACAGCACCGCTCGGGTCCTTCCCGCAATGCTCCGTGTGTCGCTCACAGCTCTGGGGCGGGGCTGGGTCCAGGGGCTCAGGGGCGGACAGCCCCGGGGGGGAGAGGACAGCTCCGGGGGGGGGGGGGAGAGGACAGCCCCGGGGGGGGGGGGAGAGGACAGCCCCGGGGGGGGGGAGAGGACAGCCCCGGGGGGGGGGGGAGAGGACAGCCCCGGGGGGAGAGAGGACAGCCCCGGCCCTCTCTCACCACTGCAGCTGGGGGCCAGGTGAGAAGCGCCTCTCCGTGGCAGCTGCAGCGGGCACAGCCGGGGGAGGGGTACAGGTCCCCGGCTGGGGGACAGACGGACGCACAGAACGCCTGGGATCTGGCCCTGCCATCGGTAGCCCACAAGTGACACAGGGATGCTCTTGCCTCCCCTCTGCAGAGGGCTCTGCCGGCACCGGGTACCAGCCCCCCCCCCCAAGTGCCCCGCCCCCCAGCGCCGCCGCCACCCCCAAGTGCCCCGCCCCCCAGCGCCGCCGCCACCCCAAGTGCCCCGCCCCCCAGCGCCGCCACCACCCCTCACCTTTCTTTATCTTCGGCAGGGGGGCGCCGGGGCCGCCGTTGGTGGCGGCCAGCCCCAGGGCCGGCCCTTGCAGCTTGGGGGAGGCCAGCAGGGTGGGGGTGCCGCTGGGCGAGTAGGCGAAGAGGGAGCCCCCGAAGCCCTGCCGGCGGCCCTCCCGCCGGTTGCTGTCGATGGCGGCCTGCAGCTCGTTGGGGTTGCTGAGCCCTCTCTTCTCGCACTCGTAGGGGTACAGGTACTTCATGTACCTGCCGCAGGGAACGCCCGCTGAGCCGCAGCGCTGCTGCCCCCCCCGAGCGCCTCGCCGGCCCCCCCCCGAGCCCCTCGCCGGCCCCTTCTACCCCTCCCCCTGCAGCGCCGCGCCGGCCCCCTGCACTCCCCCCGAGCACCTCGCCGGCCCCCTGCGTCCCCCCCGGAGCCCCTCGCCGGCCCCCTGCGTCCCCCCCCGAGCGCCTCGCCGGCCCCTTCTACCCCTCCCCCTGCAGCGCCGCGCCAGCCCCCTGCACTCCCCCCGAGCACCTCGCCGGCCCCCTGCGTCCCCCCCGGAGCCCCTCGCCGGCCCCCTGCGTCCCCCCCCGAGCGCCTCGCCGGCCCCTTCTACCCCTCCCCCTGCAGCGCTGCGCCAGCCCCCTGCACTCCCCCCGAGCACCTCGCTGGCCCCCTGCGTCCCCCCGGAGCCCCTCGCCGGCCCCCTGCGCCCCCCCCCGAGCCCCTCGCCGGCCCCTTCTACCCCTCCCCCTGCAGCGCCACGCCAGCCCCCTGCACTCCCCCCGAGCACCTCGCCGGCCCCCTGCGTCCCCCCGGAGCCCCTCGCCGGACCCCTGCGTCCCCCCGGAGCCCCTCGCCGGCCCCCTGCGTCCCCCCCAAGCGCCTCACCGGCCCCTTCTACCCCTCCCCCTGCAGCGCCGCGCCAGCCCCCTGCACTCCCCCCGAGCACCTCGCCGGCCCCCTGCACCCCCCCCCGAGTGCCTCGCCAGCCCCTTCCATCTCTCCCCCCAAGCGCCTCACAGGCCCCCACCCTGCCCCCGCCCCACCCCCAGGTGAACGCCTCACTGGCTCCTGCACCCCCCCCACTGGTGCACGAGGGCGCTCAGCCTCCCGCCGAGGGCTGTGTCTCACGCCGCGGCTGTATCCCAGAGCCGGGGCCGGGCACCCGCCAGCCGGCCGGAAGGGCAGGCCCCCAGCCCAGGACACTCACTGCGTCCGCAGGGTGAAGGCCGCGCTGGTGATGGAGGTGGGCAAGTTGAGCCCTTTGGTGATCTCCCGCCACAGCTTCTTGTTGATCACTTCCACCAGGCCCCCCTTCTCGGTCACCAGCACGTACAGCATGTACAGATCCAGCACCTGTTTGGCCATGATGGGGATCCGGTTGACGGGGGTCCCTGTGGAGAGGGGGAGGTCAGGATGCTGCAGGGAGTAGGGGCCGGGAGACGGAGGAGCAGGGAGCAAGTGGGATCCAGACGCCCGGGATCCCTTCCCTAGCTCCTGCACGATCGCTGCACCGTGCCTCAGTTTCCCCTCTGGGCCGCTCTCGCTGTTTCCCGCCCACGTGTCACTGGCACCCAGCACAGCTGAGGCCTGCGGGACGGACTGCAACGGGAGACGCACTAGGGGAAGCAGGGCCCAGCTGACGTCCAGCAGCGCCCGGGGGAGGGGTCGCATATTTGCACGTTGCTATTTCCACCTCTTTTATGCCCGCCGGGCGGGGGCCGGACATGCACACGCGCTGGAGCCTGGTGTATTGGCCTGGGCTGATCTAGAGTCCCCACGGCCTAGCTGACGGGCTGGTTGACTTGATTTCCTGCCCCTGGAAGCCCCAGAAGGCAGGGAGGGACTCAGGGGAGGGGAGGAAGAGGATGTGATGAAGAGAAAACCAGCCCCCCCCCCCAGGCGATTTGCGGCTGGCGTCAGAGACGCGTCACTCTCCCCAGAGCCTCGCTCGCTCCCGGCTGCTCTGCCCGTCCAGTGCGCGCAGAGGGCACCCGCTCCGTCGCGCCCAGCAGGTGGCGCTAGCAGACGAAGCCGGGCCGTTCACACGCCAAGAGGAGCCGAGGGGGGTTGGGCCCCAAACGCTCCTTCCGAGTCCCGCGCCCGGAGTTACCAAGGGGCCCCACTTGCCCAGGGAGGCTGAAAACGGCACGTGCCTCGGTTTCCCTCCTGATAAAAATCCCGGGATTGGGGCCAGGCCGAGGATGCTTAGGGATGCGCCCGCTAGAAAACTGGGTGGGAGGCAGGGCTGTAACCCTGAGGCTGCAGCGTGGCTGGGCGGCGTCTCGGCTGCTGCTCAGTGATACCCGGAGCCAGGCAAGGATCCCGCCCACCCCAGCCCTGTCTCCCGGGGCAGGGACAGCTTGGCCTGGTCGGGGGGAAAAAATCGAGCAGGCAGGCCGGGCTGGGAATTCACAAACCATCAGGCCTCCTGGAACCGACCTGCTCCTCTCATCGGGGGCTGGGAGCTGTTCCCTCCGTGCCGGAGGTGGAACGTTTATGGCGGCTGGTCCCGGACCACGGAACAAGGTGCCCCAGAACCAGCGCCGAGTGCCGGGCCCGTGTCTTGGACCAGCCTCTGCCACCAACAACACGGAGAGACGAGTTAAAAAATCCGACCCGCTGCACTGCCCCTGCGGCAGCCCCGGGGAGCAGGCGAAAGGACAGCCACCGCGGGAGGTTTGTCGGCTGTGCTGCTTAATGCCCGACGGGAAGGCGCCCAGACACTAGGGTGATGGGCACAGTCTGAGGAACGAACGCAACAGGACTTCGAGGGGTCCCTGGATTGAACTGGCAAGTTCCCGATGCCCAGCCACAACGGACGGGGCAGCCCTGGGGATCCACGGGCGCCCGCAGCCGCCGCGCCTTTCCGCAGCTACAGAGACACGTTTCGTATCCACCCAGGGCCCTGTCAATCGGAAGCTGGGAAAACGACCCCCCACGCCATTAGAAACAGCCATTGGGAAGAGAAATCAAGCCGGCCGCCGCGGCTGCACGGAAATATCCCCCCCCCCCCCCCCGTTTGCGGGCAGATTTCCCCAGCCGAGAACAGACGGGCCAAATGCAGGAGAAGGATCCGGAGCGAGCAGCTTCTTTGCAACCTCGCGCCTGCCGGGAGCAACCTGAGCAGCGTCTTCGGGCAGAGCTGGGGCCGAGCGCAGGGGGGGGGAACGACGGGGGGGGGGAGCAGGATGTTTATACAAAGAGGCAGCGACCACATGTACCCAGGGCGGGGGCTGGGCTATAATACAGCCATTCATCAAGAGCTGCCTGTAGAGTCAATGGCCAGCCAAGCCAGCTGGGGCGCGGGAGCGGAGGGCGTGGTGACCTCTGGGTGATTGGGGAGGGGAAGGGTGCCGAGGGGGGGAGGGGAATCCAATGACGAGTCCCCCTCCTGCCTTGGCCCTTAGCGACTTACTGCCTTTGAAACCGAGAGCAACCCCCCCCACACACACACACACCAGGACGGGAAACAGGGCTGGGGCGAGGGGGCCGGGGGAGGTTCCGACCCATCACTGAAGTGCTGCCGACCAAGCCACGGGGATTGTTTACAGGATGGGACGGCTCAGGGCGTCGGGTGCCGCATGCAGGCCACAAGCACGGGTCTCCCTGCCCCGAACACGGCAGAGGGACCTGGCTCCTCCTCACTGTACAGCATGGAAGGGAGGTTAAGTGACTTGCTCAAGGTCACACAGGGAGACGGTGGCAGAGCTGGGAAATTAAGTCAGCTCAGTGCCCTGCCCCGGCGTGGGGAAGGCAACAGGCCTGAGAGGGAGGCTGACGGGAACACCCCGTGGCCCAGGCTGCCTGCAGGCTCAGGCAGACGTCCCTGAGTCAGAGGCGCAAAGGTCCCGTGTTCGGCTCTGACGCTCGCTAGCAGGATTGCTTACCCGGACCTAAAAGGGGGCCACAAGAGGGAAGGAGAAAAATGGTTCCCTGGGCCTCTGAGGACGGGACGAGAAGCAACAGGCTTCAACTGCAGCCAGGGAGGTTTAGGTTGGACATTGGGAAAAACCTGCCTGGCGGGTGGTGAAGCGCTGGACTAAATTGCCCGGGGGGGTTGTGGAATCTCATCCCTGGGGAGACTGAGGAGCAGGTCGGACCGACCCGGCCGGGAGATCGAGATGGCGCTCGGTGCTGCCGCGAGGGCCGCGGGCCGGACTTGGGGGCCTCTCGAGGCCCCTTCCAGCTCCTGGGTTCTCGGACTCTGATCGGGGCACGTCTCACTTGGCCACGGCCCGTCGGTGCCTGCACAGCCCAGGCTCCTGGGGGCGGTGGGCGGGTGCCAGCGGCACGGGGGGGGGGGGTCAGACCAGTGGCCACATCTGCCTTGGAGCCTGAGGTTCCAGCCAGGGGCCGGTGGTCTCTACCGGTGAGCCCAGTCCTGCCCGTCGGCAGGCACCGCAGCAGGGCCGGGAGAGGCCAGTGGGCAGCCCCAGAGTGACAAGGGGGAGGGGAGAGGCCCGAGACGTCTGTGTCACCCCCTCCCTGCTCTCCCCCCGCTGAGCCCCGAGCGGCCGGGGAGAGCCCAGAAGAGGCCCCTGGCATGGAGGGGGAGGGGAAACCTGTTTGTGGGGAGCAGCTTGCGGGGGCTGTCGGCCACGGACCTGCCCCAGCCCCGCGGGGCCTGCGCGCTAGAACAGCACGGTTACTTGCTGGCAGGGCGCTGGCGCTGCCTGGCCGATGCCGTCGGCCCCACCGCAGCTTTGGCCCGGGAGCGTAGAGCCCACGGGCCGGCCGAGGGTTAGTGGCTATATCCTGGGAGCCGGGTGCAGCTTCTGAGGGGCGCAAGGCCGAGGGCAAGCGGATCCAAGCGTTTCCAACACCTGGGCCTCGTGTTTCGTCCGCCTCAGGCGCCGGCTTGCTAGCCCACTCCAAGGGGCGTTAATTTGCTCTGCAGGCTCCATGCTGACGCTGAGACCTGGCCAGCTACCCCACAGGGTCCCCGCTGCCACGTAACCTCCACCTGGCCACCCGCTGTTCATCCCCCGGCTCTGTTCTCCCCCACTGGCCCTGTATCCCCCCATGCTCTGCTTTCCGCAGCCTCCTCCGAATACCGGCCTGCTTGAGGGCATGAGGCTGGAAGGCAGGACTGCAGAGTCCTATTCCTAGCATGGCCGCGGCCCACGAGTGACTCTCTGGAGAGTCGCAGCTGCTCCGTGCCTCAGTTTCCCCTGGCCCCTTAGGGAAACGCGAGCAGCGATGCTCTGGGAGAAGTTCTGACGGCCACGAGGGTTAATCTCTGCAGGATTAAATCTGACCCGGTCCTCCTAACCCCCTCTCGGGCACAGGAACAAGCCGTTGTTCAGATGCCTCCGTTACCTACCACGCTCCCCTCGGCCCCGCGCACTCAAGGCTGCGCCCTCATTCTCCGCGGGGAGTTAGCTTCCGAGAGCAGCCGTCCAAGCCCCCGGTGCCTCCGCCCTATACGGTATGTTTAACCCGTTCACGGGCCCGCAGTGCGCCGTGTGGGCCTGGCAGGGCTGCTCCAGCCGGGCGGGGCGCAGGTCCACGCCAGTACGGCTGTGCGCACCAGGGGACCGGGTCACCCGTCACCCCCCGGCTCACGCTGTCCGTCAATCGTTTCCGTGGCAAAACGAGGCATCATGGCGCCGGCCGCTCCCTGTTCCGCACCCCCGAGAACCCACGTGCCGCGTTCGGAGACTTCGGCTCCGCGGTATCTGGGGGGGGTTGCTCCGCTGCGCAGACGCTGCCCCTCTGCGTACGCACCAGCTGCCGGCCAGCGGCTCGTTGGCGGCGCCGGAGGAGCGGCGGGCGTTTGGGCAGCGAGCGGAGCCGCGCGGGGGGGGTGGAACCCGCTTCTCAAGCCCGGCAGCAGGGTCCCAGAGGCAGCTCCCCGCTGCCCAACGGGAGACATGGCGGAGGGGACAGCGGCAGCACCGGTACCAGGGGAAGGACGCGGCATCCGCAGGCCGCCGGCCAGAGGCTGTCAAGGGGAAGCAAAACCCTTTTGGGAAGTGGGGGGCGTTTATCAACCTGCAATGCAGAGTCACGGGGGTTTGACACCACCAGCCCCGCAGCACGCCAAGCCCCCGGCGCGAGCAGCCCCGCCCTGCCCCCCGACGGCCCTGGGGATGGAGACGCCCCCCGTTGCAGGGCAGCCGGCTGGATCCCTGTGTGCAGAGGTCCCGGGAGCCCGTGGGTAACCCCGGCCCATCAGTTATCTGTGAGCGCAGCGACGCGTTCCCATCCCCGAGCGCGCCACTAAAAGCGGGGGCTCCGAAAGGCGCGTGGGAGGAGGGGACACGCCCGCGAGCTCGCGGCCCGGCTCACCTCGCTTCTGCATGAAGCTGAAGAGGTCGTCCAGGAATTCTTTCCTCTTGGGGTCACCGTCCAGCTCGTACAGCTGCACAGAGAGAAGGAGAAGAGATCACTCACCAGGCACCGGGGGGACCATGGATGAGCACCCTCCCGGAGAGCCCGGCCCAGCCTGGGGCAGGGGACGTGTCGGGGGGCTGGCTAGGTAGGAGGCAGGGCACTCGGCTGCTGAGGTCGCTGGCGAGCGGAGGGAGAACGGGGGAGGCTGCAATAAGCAAACTCCTGAAATGCAGCCAGGCCTCTGTCTTCCAGCGACGCCGGGTTCTGAGTGGGCGGCGGCAGTTTCCGAAGGTGCCTGGTGCCGTTGTACCCCCCATTCCAGCAGGAGCCCGGCCCCCGGAGCGTAGCCTCCCGAGTTGGGGGCAGAGCCCCAGCCGGTCGGCCCCACATGACCAAGGCCCCCGGGGGGAGGGGGAAAGCCCTTTGGCTCGGGAGCCCTGGCCGGCCGCAGCATCCCTGGCAGCAGCTGATGTGCACGGACAGCTGGCCCACCCCGGCGGGACCCGGCTCCCGGCAATGAACACGCCCTGCGCGGCTGGGAGGAAGAGCCACCACATCTCCTCCCAGGAGCAGGCAGCAGGGCCGTCTGCTCACGGGGGAGAGCTACTGACCGAGTGGGGGTCGCTCAGCTCCCTGCACGGAAAAGGCCCTGGGGCCACACGCGGGGCCGACGGCGCTGAGGGGCACGAGGCCGGGGCAGGGATCTTCGAGGGGGCCGGCGTCTGCCGCGATGGGTCACAGCGCAGAGATTCGTCCCCTTGCAAAGCGCTTTCCTGCGCGGCTGGGGAGGAGTTTCTGGGCCGGACGGGAAGCCTGCGGAGCCGGGAGCGGCGCTCAGAGATTCGGCGGGGCAGGGGGACGCTGCCGCGACATTAACTCCCCGGGCAGCAAGAGCGGCAGTCGCTGGCGCCAGCGGGTGGGAGCTTCGCCCCTCGGACCCTTTCCAAACACGCCCCAAAGGTCCGGGACGTGAAATCGCACCGAGCCGCCGCCTCCGTCCCACGGGCGCTGGACACTTCGCGGGAAACGTCCCGGCCAACCCGCGGCCCCGAATCGCCCGAGAAGCGCCCAGACGCCCTCCCGTTCGCCGGCTTGTGGGGCCCACGGGCCAGACAGGGCCTCAGAGGCCTCGTTCCCATTGAGGATCTGGGCTCTCCGCCCGCCCCGCAGAACCACAACAGCCTAGACGGGTAAAGGAGCGGCCCACAGCATGCCCGTGCCCATGGGCGCGTAAAGCAGTGAGGCTGTAGCCAGGCGACCCCGGGATATTGGAGACAAGCTGGGTGAGGGTAAGTTGGTCCAATAAAGGCCATTTCCTCGCTCGCCGCATCTAAGGGGCGGGGACCATCCCTCCGTTCTGTGGCGTACAGCTCCAAGCACCCCGGGATCCCAGGCACAGCCCCGGTACAAGACCAGCAGCGACTGGAACGCGCTCCCTGAGAGCGTCTCGTCTCCTAGCAGATACGGGCCCCCTGCCTCTGGAGTGACACGGGCGACGTGCCCTGTTTCATTGCTGCAGGTGCCAGGTTCGAATCCCGCTGCCAACCTGTGGGTGGCACCCGGGTCCTGCGGGCCAGGCTAGTCCCTAGCCATGGGCCGTTCTCCTCCTCGTGCATCACACGACTGGCCTGGCTTGCCGGGCGTTAGTGACCCTGCCTGGCTCCGAGGAGTTTGGCATTCACTGTGCCTTGGCCGGGAGGGCTTTCGGGAGCCCCCCGGCTTTGCCGGTACTGCGCCCCTGCGGTGTGGCAAAGAGCACCCCCACGCTCTGCAGCCCGGTCTGGACAAGCTCCCAGTCTTGTTCACAAAGCATCCGGCGTAAAGCCGCCACCGCCCGCCCTAGCGAATTTCGCCCTCAGTGAGACCCTAGGCACGGAAGCCCCGTCCCCTCCTTTCAGCAAAGGGACCCTCGGCTGCCCGACCTCCCCCCCAACCCCAAACCTTCCACAGCCCCGGCGTGAGCGCTCCACTAACCGGACGGGGTTAATGACGCAGGTCGGGGCATTACACGCTGCCAAGGCTCGTAGCAGGACCCAACTGGGGGATGTTCTTGTAAGCGGTGACAGGGAGATCTACGGGCGCCTTCTCATGCAGCCTCGCCGTGGGCGTCCATCTCTACTCGCGCCCACTGTGCTCCGGGCACCACACCCTTGTCTGACGGCAGGGCGCATTCCCAGAGCAGGCCGGGCGGGGCCGGGGAGGGAGGGAGAAAGCCTCGTGAGCCCCGGAGCCCCGCCGCAGAGGCTTGTCGCAAGGCGCGGTGGAGTTTTTGCACGGTGCAGGCAAAGCCCATTCACAGCCGTTCCTGCCACACACCTGCCAGAGGAGAGGGCCAGGAGCATCCCCGACAGGCGTGAAATACGGAGACGTTGACGAGCGAAACCACCGCTGCGCCATCTTGCTGCAAACGCATCAGGCCCTCCCTTAACGACCGGCCCACAACCCGGGCGGAGCAAAAACGAGCCAACCCGGAAGCGGCCGAGAGAACGAGCCACTGGTGACCGCCGCGAGTCGCTGTGCTTAGCGCATGACCAGGAGGTCCCGGACACTGCGCGGAAGAGAAACGAGACACGCCGAGAACAGCCACGCTGCTCCCAACTTCGTACCGTGGCAAATTCCAGCCAACCCCAATTCTCCCTGCTCGTGCTGAACTGTTCTGTGGCACACTCGGGTGTGTTGCCAAGCGAGAAAATAACAGAAATGTTCCGGCTTGGGGGCGTTGGTGTTTAATTTCTGCATGTGGCAAGCGGACACACTCGTCATCAAAAAAGCTTTTATTTATAGCTGAAATCCCAGTTTCCTGTCAAAAGCGTTCTAATGGGAAAATCCTGTGACCCGCTTAGGGAATAGCTTACTACTGCCGCTAGCTAGGAACCAGCATGCTGCACCCTTAATAGCCTTATCCTGGTAATCCCTCCTGGTGTCTATCCCTCATTTCACCTCCAGCATCCTGACTGGTGGTGCTCCTGTTAGCTGTTCCGGGCGTCAGGGCCCCCGCAGCCTCCCATGACGGACACGCTGGACACCATGGAGCGCACCAGAGAGCACAAGCCACGTCTCCTGGCTCTGAGCCAGCTGCACGGCCGAGGGACTGGGCTGTAGCCTGGTGGGCCCAGGGGCAGCCGATCCGGGCAGGGTAGCTCTGTGGGGCGAGTTCATGGCCGTGGGGGACACAGCTTTGAACCCAACGGCAGAGACACGGGCCCCGGGCTGCTGAGCTCTGCTCCCCCATGCCAGCACCCAGCGCCAGCCCGGAGCCGCTACCTCTTTGCAGGGTGAGCCCAGGTCTGGTGGGGAAGCAGGATCCGAGAAGAGCAGCAGCTCCACCAGGCACCGACAGAGGCCACTGAGGGCCAACAAAACTATTTTTGGAGCCCAGAATTCCCACCCCCCAAGATAGGGCTGGTCCTGCTTTGGGCAGGGGGCTGGACTCGATGCTGCCTGAGGTCTCTGCCCGCCCTGGGATTCTGTGAATCTAGGATACATCCCCCCGCCGGTGCCCACTGGGGATTCAGTTGCACCTGGCACTGCCCACTGTGGGCAGACAGGACACGGGGCCAGATGGATTATTGGGCTGACCCAGCCTGGCTGTTCTTAGGACTATAATACAAATAAGAGTTCACACCTCCCAGCCACCGAGGACGGGTGGCTATTCTTGCCATTGTACAGATGGGCAGACTGAGGCACGGGGAGGCTAAGTGACTTGCCCAAGTCCCAAAGGGAGTCTGTGGCAGAGCAAGGACTGGCAGCCAGGGCGCTGATCCTTTGAACGCCAAACTCCCGCCTCCACCAGTGTCATTTACCCCTGGCTGGCGGCTAATGAGGCTTCCGAGGCCAGGGAACACGGCCCACTCCCGAGCAGGGGGCCAGCAGACATCACTGCCTAGGTGTTACACAGGAGCCATTAAACCCGCAGCTCCCCGGGGAGGCTGATAAAGGCTCAGCCAGGCGAAAGGTCAGAAGCTGCTTTTCTCACCGACACCAGCTGCAAGCCCAGGCCACTTCCGAGTCTCCGCCCGCCCAGCGAGCCAGCCCCGCCGGTAGGAGTTACAGCCACCGGAGCAGCTGCTGTCTCCTTCTCTGCAGGGAAGGGGGGGCCAGCCGAGGAACCCTGGGGCCCGGCTACTGGGGGGCCCAGAAAACTTCAGCTGTGGCAGACTCCCCGATCCTACGGAGGGCTGAGCGCGCCGGAGGAGGCGACAGGGCGGGCCCCTGCTCTGCTGCTGGGAATCGGGCCCTGAGCCAGAGCCAGCAGAGGACACTGTGGTCCCGTCCATTGGCCGAATTCGGCTCTGGGCCGGGCTGCTGCCAAACAGCTGTAGCAGCCGTGGGGGGACGGGGACCAGAAGCCCCCTTCCCGGGAACAGCAGAGCTGAATTAAGCAGCCTGGTGCTGTGGCCTCTCAGTCTGTGCATTTCCAGCTGGGCCCAGCTCCCTGCACCCAACCCAGTCCTCCCCAGATACCTCCTGCTTGGTTCCCTGGCCCATTCACCGCACAGACCCAAAAGCCAGTAGTCAAGGGCAAGGAAGATCCTGGGGTCATGGCACCAGCCTGGGATTTGGGAATGTTGGGGTCAAATCCCAGCTCTGCCACAGAATTCCTCCACGGCCTTGGGCAAGTCACTTAGCCTCTCTCTGCCTCAGTTTCCCACCTGTACCGTGGGGAGGACAGCGCTGCCCTGCCACAGAGAGGTGCTTCATGAGGATGAAGACATGCAAGATGGGGAGGCGCTCGGACACTGTGTTAACAACACCGTCACAATTCAAGCGGTATCACCCCAAGACCGCGACACCGTTAGAAGGGCACTTTCCCCAGTCCAGCTCTTCCTACACAGGAGGGGGGAGGCTAGGCCAGGCCACAAGCGCTCTGATGCCAGCTGACGTGTCCGTACCGGGCGCTTGTTCCAGAAGGAATCTCTTGATGAAAAGGCAAACGTTTTAAAATCGCCCCCTACTCGACAGGCCTACAGGTCCCATACCACGGCGCAGGCCCGGGATGATACACCCGCACTGCGAGCGGCGCAAAGGGCCAGCCCCATGCAGGACTCTCCTTGCACTGGGGGAAAGGATCACGCCCCCTTCTGTGTGGGCCAGGAGGGCCCTCGACTCTGCACGCTTGGTGGGGGGCCTGCTACAAGAATACAGGGCTGGCTCCCGGGCTGCTGGCCACCTTCGTCTGCCCCCGGCCCCTGTCCCAGAGCACCTCACCCCACGCGCGTGCTTTCTGGAGGGGCTGGCTCCTCCCGGCAGCTTGTGGCCAATGCAGGGGCTGGGGGCAGAGAGCTGTCCGGGCTGATAACACATGGGGGTGGGGGCAGAACGCCTTAGTGCAGGGGGCACAGGTTTCCCCTCCACTCAGGGTGGCCGTGAGAAGGCGGATGCAGGCAGATAGTGCCCTGTGCCCAGCCCTGAGGGAAGGACAGGGATAGTATGGTACCAACGGTGCACTTGGAGGACCTGCTACTGACTCCCTCCAGGACCTTGGTCAACTCCCTTAATGGCTCTGGGTCATGGGTCTGTGCAGCCTGGCAAGTGTGAGTGTGTGAAGGAAGGAGCTGGCTGTGTAGGTCACCCTCTAAACATGGCTTCCAAAGGGTTAACCCTGGGCCTGTGGCCATGGCGGGGAGGAGAGGGTGAGGGAGCCTGCCCAGAGAGAGGACAGATGCTCTGAGCAGGAGCCGTCGGTGGCAGAGACGGTCACAAGCAACCCAGTGCCCTGCGGGACGCTAACCGCCGACCGGCCATTTGTTAAAATACCTGCTTGGGGTTGAGTTGCCCGTTACAAAATGAATCCACTCTCTACAGCAACCACCAACCCAAACCCACCACGTGACAAAACCCGCTCCGGGCCCCGCCTTTCCGAAGCGAGCCTGGGTGCCAACGGGGAGGCCGCGTCACTGGCCCCAAATCGCTGGCTGCTCCGGAAAGCGCAGCCCCCTTGGTGTCCCTGGTTCCCGACCAGGAGAGGGGTGGCTGGACGGGCCCCTGCCCTTTGCACACCAAGACGGGGCTCGTCCGGGGGACCCAGGCCGAATTCCATACCCCTCCCTTTGAGAGAACGGCCGGGGTCGCTCCCCCTCTGCCCCAAAGCCGCTCCCCTTGGAGCCCAGCCGGGCACGGCCCCAGCACCTCTGCTGCCACTTGGCCTCGCTGGCATGAGGAGCAGGAAGCGGACTTCTCGGGGAGCTTTCCGAAGGCTCCTGAGCGAAAGGGAAGAGGGGAAGAGCTCACGGTTAAGTCACTGGCGGAGGGTCCAAGTGGCAGCCAGTCCCCACACAGAACCTCTGCCCCTTAAAGGGCAGCACCATCTGTTTCAGCTTCGAAGAACAAAATCTCTCGCCCAGAAGGGTGAATGCAGTCGCACCTGGCTGAACTCCGACCTCGTGAAACCAGAGACCACAACGCCAGGGGAGCGTCCCAGGCAGCACGCTCCTCTCAGCAGAGCCGTGTTGCTAAGCTGCTCAGCTCTGGGCCCTTTCAAGGAACGAGGCTTGGTCTACACTTAAGAATACGTAAGAGCTTTCATGGGAAGATACAGCGAGGGGAGGGGTGGGAGACCGACATACAAACCTTCCAGTGCCCACCCGTCGGCAGGTTCTTGCATTTTTCCCACTAAAGCACTTTAAAAAATTCTTTGGATCACCTCCCTGATTTATCCAACATTACGGGAAAGCAGGTGCCAAGAGACCGATTTAGAACTGCCAAGAAGTTAGAGCAAATTCCAAAAACCCGCCACAGAACCTGCTTTGCATTGACGCTGTCCTTGTTCTACAGCTCGTGCCTTATTTCCTGTATTTCTCTCTACCTTTTTATTTTTTTCAGCTAAATTAAATGAAAGAGAGAACAGCACAGATAAAAATAAATGTGAAATCCCAATTCATCGCTTTTTTGTCCCATTATGAATAACGAAACTTAAAAGTACTGATCACAAAAAGTCAGGCCTTTTTCTAAAAAAATTGAGGAACCGAAATTCATTTTTGTTTAAGCAATATGTGAAACTGACAAACTAGCCATCAAGGGTTCAGTCTGATAACCGCCCTGCTTACGCCACACGACTGAAATTAACAGGTGCACGGGAGTAGAACTTTGGTTTGTGCCAATGTTCATGCATTACACTCCAGGGCAAACAACTCTGACGTGTGTTTATACTATTAAAAACCCAACGAGCCGTTAGGGAAATTCAATTAACGATTGCAAGGAATTGGGCAAGTATAATAAACGTTCAATTAGACATGCAGGCAGCCAGTGCCGAGGAGGGGTTGCTGTGTGTAGGGTTTGTAATTAGCAATGAACATAAGAACATAAGAACGGCCGTACTGGGTCAGACCAAAGGTCCATCTAGCCCAGTATCCTTTCTGCCGACAGCGGCCAGCACCAGGTGCCCCAGAGAGGATGGACCGAAGACAATGATCAAGCGATTTGTCTCCTGCCATCCCTCTCCAGCCTCTGACAAACAGAGGCCAAAGACACCATTTTATCCCCTGGCTAATAGCCTTTTATGGACCTAACCTCCATGAAATTATCTAGCTTCTCTTTAAACTCTATTATAGTCCTAGCCTTCACAGCCTCCTCTGGCAAGGAGTTCCACAGGTTGGCTACACGCTGAGTGAAGAAGAACTTTCTTTTATTAGTTTTAAACCTGCTACCCATTAATGCTAACAGGACGCACAAATATCGCTACTGTCTGTGTGACCTCGAGGGCCCAGCGGAGATATTCAAGGTGCTACCCAGACCTGGACTCCAGGAGCTTACAGTCCCAGACTAGAGAGACAAACGGGCGGGAGGGGAAGAATTGCTGAGGTTCACAAAGCCAGACCGGGCCAGAGTTGGGATTAGAACCCAGGTCTCGGGGCTGGTCCACGCTGCAGAGGGGCTCTCGTAGGGGCCTGCCAGTTGCCGCACAGGAACGAGCTGTTCCATGGTGACACCCCCCTCCTGCTCAGACCCACAGCTGCTGGGCCCAGCGCAGGTGCAGGGGGGCCGCATGGAGAAACTCCCAAGGGCGAAGCAGTGGAGCGGGAGCAGAGGGGCCAGAGGCGCCTAATCATCCGTAACGAGGTGATGCTCCTGCCACACAGCAGCAACGAGACTAACATGGCGCAGGGGAGCCTGCAGCTAAACCCCTTGGTGGCAGGTGGAGCATGCTGCTTGCTCCCCAGATGGGCCTGTTTCTGTCCACGCTCTGCCCCCTTGTTAAAGCTGTGCTCTAGGGCTGCCAGTGCACAGGGGGCCAGAGGGTAACAGCCTACTACTGCTACCCGAATCACCCCTGCAGGTTGGGGAAATGGTGCGAAAACTCCCAGGTTCCAACCCTGCTCACACTGGGGGTGGAGAGAAGAATGTTACTCTCACGCTCACAGTTTCTGGTCCCACCTACCCTGGAAAGCAACAACCTGGTTCTCTTTGCAAGAGTCTGTGGGTTCAGGCTTCAGTCTAAACCATTCCCCACCGCCCCCCAAAAAGTCTCCAGGTAGCGACCCCCTGGCTTGACGCTCCTTAAAACCGGCCGGCGACTCGGCGTGAGCTGCGGCTGCACGCACGGGACAGCACGCCAGCGGAGGGGCAATGTTGAAACAAACTCGCGGCAGAACGCCACTCGCCCTCTAGGAAACCAGCCGGCCCTTTCCCCCTCCCCGGGAGACTTCCAGCCCGGGCGCTTAGTGCGCATTCTTATGCCATTAGCCGGCAAGTGGATTAACGTTTCAAGTCAGATTACGTCCAAATCCCAGCCCGTTGACTTTACATGGGCTTGCCAGAATTCTGCAGCATCTGAGCAATGCTAGGAATGCAGGAGAAAGCCCCCCCACCCCCCCGACACACGCCAGACCCCCCCCCCACACACACACATTCCCAGCTGCCCCGCCCCCTCCCAGCCTCCTGGCCAAGGCTCTGGGGGGGGGAGGGATTTGTCAGCTGGGTCTGCGGAGGAAAGAATAAAACGCACATGAAACAAATAATGCTGGGGGGGGGCGCCTCGGGTTTGAGTTCAAAGGAGCCTCGGGTCAAATGAAACAGCTCCAACAATAATAAGCAAAACGTGGAATGAAAACGGGGGGGGGGCGGGGGGGAGAAGCAGCCCCGAGAAGCTGCTGTAACCAGGCCCCTGAGGCCGACCCGCTGCCACTTCAGGACTTTACACCGGAGCCAAACAGATCTTTGCATCAAACCTTTTGGCTGCTGATTCGCACACGGGAGCCCTGACGCCCGGCCGGCCGGCTCCCGGGACTCTGGCCAGGGGCTGGAGCTACGCGCAGGCGTGACATTGCCATCGGGCCTTCGGACAGACACAGGCCTTTCGGAACGGCCAGGCTGACCCCCAAAGCCACAGGGCTGCCATTCCAGAGGGCTTGTTTCCGAGCCTTTTCCCAGAACCACAAGGCACATGACTTCGGGAGCTGTATCTCTCTCTCTCTCTCTCTCCCCCCCTCTCTGCCCCGCTCCCCCCCTCCTTGGAGTCCCACCGAAATCACCACCATGGAATCATGCTTTGATCTTTGGAGGCCAGCGGCTTAAAAACGTGTCCAGTAGAAAAACCAGGGTCTTTTCAAAAATGGGCTTGGCATCATGTGCTTTAGAAACAGACAAAGGGACCAGCTTTCACCATCCCTGCTTCTGAAAATTACAAGAGGCTTTTCCGCTGGGAACACGACTCCCTCTTCGCGCTGCCCTGCAAGATGCGGGAAAGCCTGTTGTTCCGCGCACACGCGAAGATGCTCATTAACAGTGAACAAACACGCGGCTCAGGCATATATCAGAGCTAGCTGATATTTTTCAAACTAAAACCAGTTTTTGGTCCAAATGCGGCCTTCTCCCTCGCCCAGAACATAACCCTAAACAAACCCTGGAGCTTTCTGAAGTTGGCTGAAGAAATGACTGATTTGCAGACCCAAAGGCTGGGTTGTCAGGAAATTACGTTTTTGTAAAGTCCCCTCAATTTAAAGTGATCAATCAAGGGAAAAAAAGCAAACTGAACACACACAAAGGCAAGTTCCCAGCTTTTTGGGCAAAACCAGCGTTTCATTTCTCCCTTCGCTCTCTTGTCGGTTATGTTTGGGCAGATGCCGCAGGTTGGAAAAGAGAAGCAACCTTAGGGTACGTCTACACTGCTCGCTTATTTCCAAATAAGCTATTAATAGTGATCCCGAAATCGCTTCTTTCGAAATAGCACGTCTACACTGCAGGGAAGCCTCCAGATGAGTTTGAGGCCGGCTTCCCTAATGCAGACGTGCTCTCTCGAGTTAGGAATAGCTTAGAATGGCCTTGGGGAGGGGCTAGCTCGAAATCGCGGCAGTGGAGCATCTACACAGGCCTTATTTTGAAATAGCGATCGGGAAGAGGCGCTATTCCTCGCGGAATGAGGTTTACAGATTTCGGAATCAGCCGTCCGTTATTTCAAAAGAGCGGAACGGCTGTGTAGATGCTTCTGTTGTTATCCTGAAATCACGGTGCCGTTCTTAGAGAGACGGGGTCGGTTTGAGCGCTCTCCTCTAGCCCTTATTGTCTTCGGAAACGCGACGAGGCTTCCTCGGAGGGGCCTCGCCCATCGAAATAACAAGTTTCTCTTGAGCATCCCCCGACTCCAGAGAGGGGCCGAGGGCTGCCCTCATCGGGCGCTGACCCTCTTACCAGCTGCCTTTGCCAATTGTCTCGCCCTCGGGACGGAGAAGAGAAGATGAAGCTGGGCAAAACCTCGGCACCTCACCAAAAAGGAAAATTCCTGCCACGACCTACTGCTAGACCCATCACCGAGGGGCTGGCCCACAGAATCGCCTCCCCCCTCTGGGTTCAACGCTCCCCTGCCAGGAGCGCTAAAAACACCCCGGACTGCACCAAGCCGAGCGCCCCTCCCGGGCCCTGCTGGCGGCTCCGTAGAGCTTGCTGGCAAGCCGAGAGATCTGCCTGGGAGGACGCCTCCCCCGCGTGTCAAGAGGCCATGTCTCCTATTGTTAGAGGGCCGTGTAAGACACAGCCCTGCTGGGCGGGTCGGCGGACGCCGGGGCCAAGGAGGCTGGCTCAGCCGCGGGACGAACGGGCCAGGCGCGGGCAGCCCGGCCAAGAGGAAGCCCCAGGAAGCAAGGCGAGGGAAGAGGAAGGGGGCGTTCATTGTTGGGAAAAGACATTAAATAGGGGGGAGGGGGAGAGAAGGCCCGGGAGGAATATTTGGCGGGAGGGCTCCGGGCCCAGCAGGGTCAGCAGCGAAGGCTCTCGGTCGACTGCAGGCGAGGCCCTTCCCACGAGGGGGCCCGAATAACCCACGACAGGAACGGCTGCAAAGAGCCGGCTGGGAGCCACGCGCTGCTTGCCCTTCGCGGGCAGAAAGAAGCCAGGGCCGCTCACGCCCACCACGTCCTCCGCCCACCCCCGGCTCCCCGCAGGAGAACGGCCGAGCCCGTCTAGCAAGGCACCTCCAGGCTGCGCCTGGCCACGAGCAGCAATCGCGCCCCGCTGCCTGGCGAGGAGACAGAGCCCTGGGCCTCACGCCTAGACGCCCGAGAGGCAAGCCACTAGGCCACCAAAGACGCCCTCCGCGGGGTGCCCTGAACGTGGCTTCGTGGTGAGCGCAGGAGCAGCCCCAGATCCTGGGCAGGCCTGGGGGACACAGGAGCGAGCGGCTGGTCTCCAGGGCGGGTCCCCCTGGGGTCACGGGGGCAGCTCCGACACGGCCAGTGCCAACAGGGAGAGAAGCTTGCCAACGGCCACGAGAACTTCAAGGCCAGGCACTAAAAACCTCAACTCGCCTGTGGCTGCTCTGTGCTGGGACAGCGCCCGGGGCCCCCGAGCTGGACACAGGACGGGTCCTTCCAGTCCAGTCCAGTCCAACTGCAGCAGAACAGAGCGTCCAGCGGGGTGGTTCAGGCAGGTCGACCCACCCACGCGCCGGGTCTCCGCTCCTCCTTAGGGATAGGAACAGGTACCTAGTTAACGGGTTAACCGGTAAGCGTCACCCGTACTGGCAAATAGTTAACCGGCTCCCCGGGAGCAGCCCCCCGTCCGCGGGCTGGGAGCAGGAGCCAGGCGGGGCTGGAGCAGTCCCCGACCTGGGATCCCACTTGTTGGTTAAACTGTTTCACATCCCTACTTCTCACGGGCGGGGCCAAGCTCCCCAGGGTCCCGTCAAGTTTGTTCACAGCCCCCAGGCCTGGCTCTCGGGGTACGTCCAGACGGCAGTTTTCCCGGGATACTGGAGGTCCATGGAATGCGTCGGCTTTTCCGAAAAACAATTGGGAAAAGCAGACGCATTTTTTCGGCATCCCTGTAAAGCTCGTCCTACGAGGAGGAAGGGATGTTCCGAAAGAGGCTTTTTCCCAGCATTTGGCCCAGTGTAGACGGGCCACACGTCGGAGAAGCCTCTTTCGCAAGAAAAGCAGAAAGAGACACACGAACTGCGGATTGCAAATCTTTTTCCGACTTTCTTTTGCAGTCTAGACGCAGCCTCAGTGTCCTGGGCTGCTATTTAGCTCGAATTTACCCCGAACGTCTTCTCGGAGCCCAGCGAGCCGGGGCAGAGCTGGGAACGCGGCTACGCATAAGCCTGGCTTTATGCTTTATCTACTTCTCCCCCGGGGCCAATCGAGGAAAGCTGCAAGGCCGCGAGCGCTGGGCTAGGAAGAGCCGGTCGGCCCAGGCTGGGGGTGGGCACGTCGGCACGGTCAGACCTTCCTGAGCAGCACCACGGGCCGTGTCCCGCGTATCGCCGCGGTGAAACCGAGAGAGACACCCACTCGCTCCCGTGCGGGCCTCGCGGTTCGGCAGATTCCCTGGTGCGGCGCCAGGCAGGTCCGCAGGGTGCCGGACTAGAGAGGCGCGACCTGCGCTACGGCCGTGGGGTGCTGTTCCCGTCTGCAGGGCCCCTGCCACGCAGAGCGCTCCCACGTCCGAACGGCAGAGCCTTGCATTGGGGCCCGCCGAACGGCTGCTGTTACGGCAAAGGGGGCCACGTCACAAACCTCCACAGGCCTGTCACGAGGTCCCCATGACAAAGATCCTTGACCCCACGTCCCCACGAGGCCACGGCGGACGGCAGCTCTTCCCCGAGCCCAGGGGAACACAAACAGGAGACGCCTCAGGCCTGCTCCCCCTGAGAGAGGCAGAGAGCCTGGTCCGGAGTGTGGCTTCAGCGCCCTCCACACAGCTCTCCCGAGCCACGCTGCACCAGCCCCAGCGGCAGGGCCAGGGCCAGAGCAACACAAGGCACCCGGCCACCCACAGGCCACGCTGCGCCAGCCCCAGCGGCAGGGCCAGGGCCACAGCAACACAAGGCACCCGGCCACCCACAGGCCACGCTGCACCAGCCGCAGTGGCAGGGCCAGGGGCAGAGCCACACAAGGCACCCAGCCACCCACAGGCCACGCTGCACCAGTCCCAGTGGCAGGGCCAGGGCCAGAGCGACACAAGGCACCCGGCCACCCACAGGCCACGCTGCACCAGCCCCAGAGGCAGGGCCAGGGCCAGAGCGACACAAGGCACCTGGCCACCCACAGGCCACGCTGCACCAGCCCCAGTGGCAGGGCCAGGGCCAGAGCGACACAAGGCACCCGGCCACCCACAGGCCACGCTGCACCAGTCCCAGCGGCAGGGCCAGGGCCAGAGCGACACAAGGCGCCCGGCCACCCACAGGCCACGCTGTGCCAGCCCCAGCGGCAGGGCCAGGGCCAGAGCGACACAAGGCACCCGGCCACCCACAGGCCACGCTGCGCCAGCCCCAGAGGCAGGGCCAGGGCCAGAGCGACACAAGGCACCCGGCCACCCACAGGCCACGCTGCGCCAGCCCCAGCGGCAGGGCCAGGGCCAGAGCGACACAAGGCGCCCGGCATCCCGCAGGCCACGCTGAATCCCAGAACGAGCCACGTGGTGCGGTGCACCTTCCTTCCGTGGGCGCAGGCTCTGCTCTTCCGCCCCAGGATCTCCGTGGGCTTCAGAGACTCCGGGCTGCAGCATCTGCCGTGGGGAGCTGTCCGTGAGGGCGGGCAGGGGCCGCCGTGCACCAGGGGCTCTTGAGTGACGCTGCCGTGATACCTGTTATACACCTCGCTGTCCACTTGGGGAAACTGAGGGACAATTACTTGGATCCAGGTTCACAGAAATGCAAGTGCTGGGAAAAGAGCCCCAGCATCCTGGCTCCCAGCCTTGTGCTGTAACCACTAGCCCTTGCTCCCCAGGAGAGTCCGAACTGCCGCACAGTCTCTCCCCACCAGGCCCGTGTTCTCTGCCGAACCGGCGGAGGCCATCGTGAAAGGAAGCCGGTGGGGCCCCAGTAAGAGCGTGGCCAGCTGGGGATGGGGCCTGGATTCTGCCAGCCACCATCCACCAGTGGGCCCGAGCCAGCACCCCCACTGGCCTGCTCGGACTCCTGTCCCCGCATGTCCCCATCCCCTCACCCTGCATCCCACACTTGCACTTCTTACAGGTGCTGCGGTATCGCAACTGCCCCTCCAAGCCCCTGCCCTGAGGGCCTCCCCCGGAGGCTGCAATCCCACAGTGCCCATAAGAAATGTCAGTTACTTCCACCCCTCATCCCGAAGGAAACGCGTCACGCAGCACACAGCCAACCTGCGGAACTCCCTGCCAGAGGAGGTTGTGAAGGCCAGGTCTTTAACAGGGCTCAAAGAACTAGATACATTCATGGCGGGCAGGTCCATGGGTGGCTGAGAGCCAGGCTGGGCGGGGAGGGTGTCCCCAGGTTGTGTGGGCCAGGGGCTGGGAATGGGCGACAGGGGCTTGAGGATTCCCTGTTCTGTTCCCTCCCTCTGGGGCCCCTGGCATTGGGCGCCGTGGGCAGCCAGGACCCGGGGCTGGACGGACCTTTGGTCTGGCTGCCCCTTGCTGTCCGGCTTGGGTCCTTGCAGGTGGCCAGAGCTAAGGATGTCAAATCACAATAACCAGTTAACTGGTGGAAGGGGGCCGGGCTGGAGAGCCCCCCGCCTGTGGTGCCCCCCCCAGCTAGAGCAGCCCCTGCTTGCATTGGACGGGGGCTGCTCCAGCCCCTCCAGTTAACCGTACCCAGTAAGCCTGCCCCGGCTAGCCAGTCACGCGGTCAGCCTTCCCAAGCCAGCTGCCAGCCAAGCCCGGGCCACGGCCGGAGCGGCTCTGGGACGCCCGGGGAGGGGGAATCTCCGAGGGGGGAGAGGCAGCAGGGAACGACCCGGCGGGGCCGAGCCCCTTCTCGGGGGGCAGGTTTCTGGGGGGGCCGGGGGCGGCCCAAGAGGCACCGGAAGCGCAGAGGGAAGGCGCGTTCCCAGCTGCCCCGGTGCCGCCAGCGCCGGCCCCACGGCTGACAGCGCGGCCCCGCTGGCTCACAATGCGGGTGTCACGCAGCCCTGCAGGCAATTCAATGGGTGAATTAGTTCCCGTTTAACCCCCGTGACCCCCATTGTCCTCGGCTTGTTCGCTGCCCTCCCCTGCGCTCCAGGAGAGGGGAGGAGGAGAAAAGCGTCTGGCTGGGGCGGGGGGACAGGGTACATGGGGCTGATCCTGCAAGCGGCTGAGCACCCTCCGGCCCCCCTGGCCTTGTGGGACAAGCCCCACCGGGCCCAGTCGGCTGCGGCTCCCTGCGGGCGAACGGCGCTCGAAGGCGTCCAGTCCCCGCATGAATTAGCCCCGGTTTCGCCTGCGCCATGAGCCAGCGGGAGGCAGGGAGACGACGACGACGAGGACGGGATTTCCCTTCCCTCGGAGATTTCTCCAGCTTCTGCCCCGTTCCCAAGTAGTTCTTGCGCGAGGCCGAAGTTTCCTAAAGCAGCTAGTGAGGACCGGGGGAGGGGAGGGGGCTGCCGGGGAGACCCCTCCAGAGCTAGATTTGCAGGAGGAACTGGGCATGAAACCCCACGAACGCGCTTTGGAGAAGGCCCGTGGCGTAAACTCCCTCCCTGCGCTTCCCGGCAGGCGGCGGGGATTTGGAAAGGAGCCTGGAGCAGACAGGTGCCTGGAGCAGAGCATGCTGGGCCTGGAAGAACAAGTCCCGCTCCCCCACGGGCCGCAGGGTCGCTGTGCAATCTCAGCATAGGAGGTTGGGAAGTGTCAGCGACTGGGTTCTAGCCCAGCTCCGCCACTGCATTTGCTGTTTGGCCCTGGCCAAGTCACTCCACCTTTCTGCCTTGTCTTCTCCATCTGTCAAATCCAGGTTGAAACCTACCTCAAAGGAGGGGTGCGACGATGAGTTTCCCCGCCCCCCCACCCGCGCTCTGAATAGACGGGGGGTTAAAAATCCCCACCCGCTGCTAACCGCAAAGCGCGACAGTGGAATAGTTCTCTCCACCACTCGCACTGGGCGCAGGCATGGCCTGGACAGGAGCTTCCCAGCCCACCCGCCCCTCGTCTGAACAGTCATTCAGCGGCGTCCCTCCGGGCGGAGGATGGCTTCTACCCAAGCTTCACCGGGTACCCCCTTGGCTGCTCCGGGGGTCTGTTTGCAGCTCACTTGTGCCACCACCACCGGTGGCTGTAGCTAGCCACGGAGCCAGGGAGGCCACGCTTACGGGAGAGGGGACCAACGGCAGAGAGGTTACATGTTTGTCCACGCTGGGCATGGGGTCCCCTAATTTCACAGGCTGCTCCTGTCGTGCGGCTACAGCTTTTGGGGGCTGCCTAGAACAACCCGCATCCTGCACAAGACACTGCCCGGCCCTTTCCTGGTGAGCTCGGTTCCAAACTCCCCCCGCCTAAGAGCTCAGCCTCGCACGGTGGTGGTGCATCGTTGGCGCGGGTGAGTCACCTCGTGCTCGCACGCTGGTGCAGCCGGGGCCATGTGCATGTGCAAAGCTGGCAGGCCAGCCCCGTTCGTGAAATGCAGCGTGCCGCTCGGGCCACCCACCGACTTGCACGCGGCTCCTGGGCCTCGCCGCGCCCTCAGCCAGAGCTCAGAGCTGGACGGGGTCCAGCAGCCACAGCTGGTTTTGACACGTGTCCAGCTGTGGCCCGTCACGGCTGCGAACAATCCCCGCAAGCCTCTTCCGACGCCTGGCGGCGCCTCGCCGCTTTCTAGCAGCGGAGGGCGAGGAGGCGGAAGGGTGGGGGCGGGTCTGCCCGCTGCAGGGTGACCCTCCTCCGGCACACGCGCCAGCCGGCGGATCTTTCCCACACGCAGGCAGCGGCTGCTGGAACGGGAGGCAAGCGCGGCTCTCCGGAGGGCACCTCCTTCCTCCCGAGCGACTCCCCCCTCCCCCCAGCTCCATCCCAAAACGAAGGCAGCCTGGGCCGCACTTCCCCCGCGCCCTGCCCTGGGATGGGGAGGAGCCCTGGGACTGGTAGAAGGCCAAAGGGGGGCAGAGACAACGGGGGGGGGAGCAGGATCCTGTGGGCGGGGGGAGCCAGCTTAAAAGCCAGTCCCCCCCCAGCACTATCTCTGTGGGGGGGCAGAGGCGCAGCCTGGCTCACACCTGGCCCCCCAGCTGCGCTTCAGCCTTTTCAACGGACGGGGAGCCTGCTGGCAGAGCTGCAGGGGGTCAGCTCTGGGGCCGGGCGCCCACCCCCCTGCAGCTCTGCAGTTTCCCCCTTATTGACCAGTCAACCGGAATTCCTTCGGCTAATCGATTAGTCGATTAAACGCCATTTAACATCCCCAGTTCCCCCACGCTGGGCTGCAGGTTAGCCAAGGCCCCAACAGGACCGTGTGCCGCTCCAGACTCCCAGGGTAGCGCCTAACAGCCCCCGCCACGGTGCGCAGAGTCCTGGTCTCGGACAGCCCGCTGCAAGGGGCGAGCCGGGAGGGCGACTCCGCTCTGCTTTGCGGACAGGGCGCCAAGGCACAGAGCGATTCAGTGACCGGGCCCAGCCCTCACCCTCCGCCTCACAGGGCCCTCTCGGTGCCCGACGGGCGCCAGCAACACGAATTCCCGGCTCGCACGCAGCCCTCTCCAGCAGCAGCTCCACCAGCGGGTCCGGAGCCTCGCCCCGCTCGCCAGAAAGAGGGAAGAGTCTTTAGGGGCCCTGGAAGATGCTCTCCTGCCGTCTCTTTCACTTGCCCCGTTTCCAGGCCGCAAGTGCCACTGGTGGCTGGGGGAACGGGGTCCGGGGGGGATGGCAGGAGGAATGGGCCCTGAGGGCAGGGGTGGCAAGAGGAACAGGCCCCGGGGGGTGGGGGGTGGCAAGAGGAACAGGCCCCTGGGGGGATGGCAGGAGGAATGGGCCCTGAGGGCAGGGGTGGCAAGAGGAACAGGCCCCTGGGGGGGGGTGGCAAGAGGAACGGGCCCTGAGGGCAGGGGTGGCAAGAGGAACAGGCCCCGGGGGGGGGTGGCAAGAGGAACAGGCCCCGGGGGGGGCGGCAGGAGGAGGAACCGGGCCTGGGGGCGAGGAGCAGCAGAGGCCCCCTCGTGCACGTGCCCTCCCCCTTCCGCTGCCCAGGCCCTGCTCTCCCCCCGGGCGCAGCGAGGAAATTGCACCATCTCCAGGGCTGGCTGAGGGCCGCGTGGCAGCGGCTGTTCCGGGCAGAAAAGCAACGATGCAGCCGCGGCGTCTTACGCAAGGGCCCTGCCCCGGGGCTCACGCTCCTGTTTCCTGACCGAGGCGGGTTGGCCGGCTCTGGTTTTAGAGCAACCTTTGTTCCCGTCAGCACTGCTGCGTGGGACCCCTCCCCCCGCCAATCCCACCGCGGCCCCCGCACCAGGCCAAAGAGCTGATGCTTCAGGTTTCACGGGCCACGGCTCAGCACGTGACGCCAGCGCTGTAGGCCCAGAGACGACTCGTGTGTTGCACCTGCTTCCTGAATGGGGGCTGAGGCAGGGGCGAGTTTAGGGGGCTAGGGGAGGGGAAATGGGGCAGAAGCCAGAAATGATGCAACTTGGCTCCTGGATCCCAGGCAGAGGCACAGGGCAGGTAGGACACACGCAGGCTGTGCTAAGGGCCTGGATTTGCTATGGCCCCACAGGCAGGGCGATCTCACTGGGGAGTCGCAGACGCAAGGGATCCATTTCCAGCTCCGACAAGCTCCCAGGGTGGCCTTGCGAAACAGGCCAGTAGGGTGGGGGGGGAATAATCCTTTGTCTTGTCTCTTTGTAAGATGTTAAGCTCGTCAGGGCAGGGGCTGCGTCTCGCTGTGCGTCTGCTCAGCACCTAGCACAATGTAGCCCTGATCTCCACTGGGACCTCCACCTGGAGGAAACCGAGGCAAAGAGACTTGACCAAGGACACGCAAGGAATTGGTGGCAAAGCTGGGAACCGAACCTGGGTCTCTGGCCTGGGGCAGACCCCCCCAGGCCTTCCTTCCTCCTTTGACTGTAGTGCATGCCAACCTCTACATTCTCTTTGGCAGAAAGGCAGCCGGCCATTGGCAAGCGAGGAAGAGGGGACGCCTGAGCGAGGCTACAACTGGCTCACTGCCCCGAACGAGACGCCGCAGGGACACGCTCCTCTAGCGCCAGGGGAGGCGCTGGCCCTCGCCTCGCAGCTCCGGAGCCCATCGCGTCTTACGGCTTGTGGCTGATGCCAGGACTGACGTCACGGCCAGAAGAGGTGGGGGGGGGCTCTCTCGGAGGGGCCGTGCTGGGAGGGGCTGCACATGCCCAGTGGAGGCGCAAGGGGCGAGGGACAGCGGCACCCCAAGGCCAAATTCAGGCCTCAAGCGTCAGTGGAGGACGGGGAAGACGGGCAGCTGAAATTGCTGGGCTACGGGGCCCCCCCAGGGCTTATGGGTAATGCTGTCTGCAGTTGGGGGGCAGCTCCTCCCCCCGCTGGTCCCAGGAGGCCAGTGCTGGGAGAACTTGGGGTGCCAGCAGGGGCCAGGCTGGGCTCGGGGAGCGGTATCAAGCGGACGCAGCTGAGCACTGACCCAGCTCCCGGTTTCATTGCACGTCACCCACCTGGTGCCCAGCCCGAGTGCCACGTGGCAGCCGCCACGGACCCGACACGCATGGTCCACGACCCCCGCATTCGAAAACGGTGGGCGTGGAGCCCCGTGTCCCGACGTGGGGGAATCTGGGGGGGGCGGGTCGGGGCTGCCTGCATGGAGCCTGTCCCAGGATCTAGGCTCCTTATCTCCCTCCACCCCCTCTTATCTGCCCGCCGGGCCCGGCGCGGGGCCGCAATCGCTCTCCTGCCGGCAGCAGAAAGCGCTGGCTCAAAAAGGGCCCCCCCAAAGATGACGCAGATGGCGGCGGGGGAGGGGTTATCGGCATGATCCCTGTGTGACAGCTGCCCGGGGAAGATGCTGACAAGAGCGAAACGCACGTGGCGGCAGGCGAACACCCCCCCCCCCCCCCCCCCCCGCCGCCCAGGCCAGCTGCCGCTGCCGGATTCCAGCCAAAGCAGCAACAGTTCTTGTACTTTAGGGAAAGGAAAGAGAAAAAGGAGGCGGAAAACCCGCTCACTGCTCTAGGGCTCCCTCCCAGCCCCCCCTCGCGCCAATGCCCAGGCCTGGGCTCCCCTTTCTTCTCAACAGCCCCCGCCGCTCCCCGTCAGCTCACGGGGGAGGGAAGCGCCCATCAATATTTCGGAGAGAGAAGAGCCAGCCGGCTGCGGCCACGCCGGGAGGCAGCGCCCTCCGTTTGCCCCAGGGCCGAGAGAGTGCCCCAACTCCCCACACGCCCCCCAGGTAACCTCTCGGCCCCCCGCAGAACAAGCCACTGCCTTAGAGCCAGGCTGGCATCCCAGGAGCCACGGCAGCGAAGCCACGCACACGTGGAGAGAGCCCTGCTGCAGAAACCCCCAGGAAGGGCCGGGGCGGGGGGGGGGGGAAATTTCCCAACTTAACCCATTTTCTGACCCAGACTCCGTTTTTGATTTTAAATGATTTTTTGCCCGATCTGTCTGGACCCGGCGGAGAAGGGGGGCGTTTTCCCCCGCAGAGAGGGAACACCGGAGACATTTTGGAAAGTCGAGCCCCTACTCTTCTGGCAGGAAACAGAAATTGTCCAGAAGAAAAAGCCTCCATTTTGGGACCAGCTCTGGGGAAGATGGGCAGGCCCTAGCCTGGACCGCACCAAGTCCTGCCAAAAACCCACTCTAGGCCTACTGGCCTGGGCCGGACAGAGGCGGAGTGCCCAGGCCTGGTTAGACAAAGCACTCCTCCGCCCCTCCCCTGGGGCGGGAGCGTGGCTGAGCGTTAGGAAGCGGCTTGAAGTCTGCGCGAGACAGATAAGCCGTCCCCGAAGAGCCACACACACGACAATCAACGCAGGGCTCGGACCCAGCGAGGCCGCTTCTAGAGCGACAAGGCGTTTCAGTCAGCGACCGGCCTCGCTGACCGGTCCCCGCCGCGACCCGAAACCCACCTGACGGGGAGTCACCGGTCACTCAAAAGCTCCCAGCTCCCAGCCTCAGAAGGGGGCCCGGCCGGAGATCCGGCCTCACCTGCCTTGGTCCTGTCCGGAGCCGTGAGGCTGGCTTTGCAGCAAGTCACCCAGACATAGGGGGTTGGTTGGTGTTTCAATGGGAAAGAGACAGCAAGGAAAACAGGAAGGGTTGGATGGGAGGACGGGGATCCGGAAGGCTATGTCTACACTGCATTGTAAACCAGATTTGAGCCTGCGCCCTCCTATGCCAGGGCTGTCCCGTCCATTGGGGGGGCTGCCCCTTGGCTCCGCGGCAGCTACCCCAACCATTCTATGGATGGGCGGGATCCGGGCGACTCCTGCTGCCCCTCACCAGGCTCCCGGAGCATCCCCCTCACGCCGGCCCTGCCTACCAACCACACACGAGTCTGTCCGACTCAATGACCCTAAGGGGCTGAACCCGAGTCCTTGGCACGTTGCAGTGTGGACGTGCGTCCGAAGGTCTGTCTGGCGCAGTCTGGAGGCATTCGCCTGGGTGGGAGACTTTAAACCAGGCTTTGCCATGTGGGGTGGGGGTGTGCTCAAGCCAGGGGTACGTCCACATGACCAAGCTGTGCCAGCCACACGGATGTCGACACCCTAAAGCCGACCAAAGTTGCCGTAGGGTTTCACACTTGCGCCCTCCATCGACAGGTCATCACCATCATCGACACTGAGCAGTGCATTATGGGTAGGTATCCTATAGGGCCATGTTGTGGGAAGGCACAGCTGATCCCTGCCCTTCTTGGGATCCCCCCCATCTCCCCGAGTGCTGGGAGTGTCAAAGTAACTCAGCGTCTGTCGCCCTCTCTCGCAGCAGCCGCCTGCCTGCCGCTGGGTAGAACAGGAGCACGCCAATGATTTGCTCTTTGGAGAACAAACAAACATTCCCAGAGTTATGAAAGGGGAGGGGTGCAGGGCAGCAGAGATCACAAAACACTGAGCAGAGCAGGCCTTGTGGGATGCTGGCAGAAGCCAGTTCTCTGACAAAGCAGAGTCTACAGTGGCTCTTTGCCAGCAATAAAAGGGAGGGGAAAAGGAAAAAAAGAAGTCTCATGGAATGGGAAGTTTTTTGGTCGCCAGAAATGGGCATTTTTCCTGACAAAAGTCCCACCTCAGCGGGTACAAAAGGCAGGTTTTGAGGACAAAACTTTGTAGTGTTGACAAAGCCACAGCCTTGGAAACATCGAATTCACTCACACGGGTCCCACCGACCCAGGTGTGGGCATGCGGTAAATGACACGAAGCACGTCTCCTTAGATTTCTGCATTTGCTTGCTAACATACCGGGACTGACTTTCATGGCTCCTACTGGGAAATTAAGCACCTGGTTCGAGTCAAGTCTGGTGTCAGAAGGGGGATCTGGAATGAAAAGTCTGGTGTCAGAAGGGGGATCTGGAATGACAAGTCTGGTGTCAGAAGGGGGATCTGGAATGACAAGTCTGGTGTCGGAAGGGGGATCTGGAATCCCCACCACCTTTCAGCGTGCTCAGAAGCTGGACGCTAAGAACGGCCGATGAGCCAGAGGGCGCGACATCGGGGAATCTAGAGAGTTAAGCTCTTTTGCTTATGGCAGATGGTGCCGAACAGACACAACCAACGCTCTTTGCTACCGTGGACAAAGCGGCGTAATCGACTGAGATGGACAATCCGTGCCAAGAGGACAAGTGCTGAAATGCAGCAGCAGAGACGTTGTAGAACAGGTAAAATCCCTCGGCCCTGGAAAGCCGGATCAGCCCAGATGGTTCCAGTCGGGGTGAGGGGAAAGGCGGCATGGTCAGTCACGCAGTGATGAAATCCTGGGACGATGAAATCATTCTGTTTCATACCAGCATGGCAGGGTAGCAAACCAGTCGTGCTCCCTGGCCTAGCCAGAAGCAGATGCATGAAGCAACTTCGCCAGCAGGAGGCAGGAGAGACGAGATGGCGGCTAGATAGAGGAAGGGTTTCAGGCCCCAGGAAGCGAGGAGGATGGGGCCGTGGGAAATCAGGCTCCAGGATTCCCGGGAATCGAAGAGCTCGCACTGATGAGAACCCCGGAGAAAGCACACACTGACAGGCAGCGTGCAGACCCGAGCGAGGCCAGGCCGAGCTGGAGGCCGACCCCTGACCAGAGGACAGGGCAGCGCATGCAGGACAATCGTGTCTGACGGGGTAGCCGTGTTAGTCTGAATCTGCAAAACCTCCCTCGTATTTTACCCTTGCTAGGCCTGGAAAGGGCTGAGAAATGCCCTACACCCTGCGAACACGCTAGGCCCCGCACTCCTTACGAGCGCTTTCCAAGGGTGCAGGCACCCAAATATCTCGGCAGGCCTGGCCCAAAGGCGCTGAGTCACTCGCCTGCGTTCACACAGGAAGCCTGAGGAGATGGGTCGTAACCCTGGAGACAGACCGACCGACCGACCGTCTCTCGCCTTCAAAGCCCTGGATTTAAACCACTCGTGACTTTTTTGGGTTTAAATTGTTCTTTTCAAAATCTCGTCTCAGCGCAGGTTTTCCTTCACTGCCTTCGGCATTTGGAGCTTGAAGGGGCCACTTGGGTTTTATGTTTTGCCCTGTGTAAAAAATGGGTAGAAACAGAACTTTCTTTTTTTAAGCAAACCCCCCCAAACGGTGATTCTTACACCTTCGCGTGGGACTCGGGGAGCCGGAGCTGTAGAAACCAAACCGAACCGGCAAGTACCACGGCGGGAGAACCCGACAGCACCGGGCTGCTGCGAGACTCCCCCCAAAGAGCGTTTTCACAAGCCTGCTCCCCCCGTCTCCTCCGCTCTACTTCTCCCCCCACTCAGGGATTTTCCCGCAGCATAAACCAGTAGCGAAGCCTCCCTGACAAAAGCAACATCCAACCCAGAGCCATATCCTGAGGAGCAATCAAAAGAGAAAACGCTCTATTCACAGGGCCCCTTTGAAGGAGAAAAACACCACTTCCTCCACCTCCTCAGACCCTCCTGCATTTCCCCCTTTTCAGCTTTAATTGCCGGCTGAGTCATGTGAACAGCATGAAACTATTTACAGCACCTGCCCCTAAGGGCAAGCGACTCTGGATCCCTGCACAAGGGCGGAAGAAGCACAAAGGGAGGGGGAAGAGGAGGGAGGGGCCCGTTTTGATTGCAGGCGGGGGTCTCGTGTGGGTCTGCCTGAAACGACCGGCTCCCCAGAGGCGATTCGCCTGCCGCACGGCCCAGCCAAAGCAAAACATCAGTTTTCCAGATTTGCAAGGTCGCCGCGTTTGCAAAACCTGCACTTTCCTGGACCGGCTCTTGCCCCATCTCTGCAGAGATTAGCCCTCGGCGAGGAGACAGCGCAGACGGGAATGGCTTGTTTTTCCTACTTGCTAGCCACCCAAGCTGGAGACAGGGGCAGGATGGTAGAGAAATTGGTTTCCAACCCCCGACTCCCCCTCCCCCGCACAGGGCACGTCTACACTGCAGCGCAAGAGTCGAATTAAGCGACAACTTCAGCTCTGGCAGTTGTGTAGCGGAAGTTGAAATAGCTCAGCTCGGCTGTCGGCACGCGCCGCACGGCAGGAGGAACGCTCTTCCTTCGACTTCCCATGCGCCTCGGGAAACGGGGGTTCCAGGAGTCGGAGTGAAGTCCTCCGGCTCGCCAGTATTCCCAAATAGCGGCTTGCAGTGTAGACGCGCTCCGTTATTCCGGAATAACGCCGCTGGGTAGAGCCTTGCAGGGCACACGAGAAGCTGCAAAGTTGCCTTGTTTTCCTATCGCCGTGGGCGGATTTTAAAAAACCAGCACGATTTCTGGGAGGGGAAAAGCTCTGCCGAGGGAAAGGGAAAGTTGAAGTTTCCCAACAGACTCGGGACCTCTTAAAGGGGGCTGGTTTTCCAAAGTCACCCCACTGCTCTGGCGCCCAGGCTGCTTGGAAGGCGTCCCGGCCTGCTCTCCTCAAACCGGGAATGGCGAATGGACGAGGGGAAGGGGGGATGCAAAAGTTGCCCACATTTGCAGGGCAGAGCAAAGGCCACACTGCCGAGGGAATGACCCCCGACGCCTCGCAGCCCGGCCCCCTCCCGTCTCTTGGAGCCCCACGAGTCTGATAGGAATCGCTCGGGGCCTTTCGAGAGGGCGATTTCAAAGAGCTCCATGAATGGGGGGGGGGGGGATTGGCCAGATCTGGCCCCTGCTTGCCTTGATTTGGCCCACGAGGCTCAGAGCTTCCCCCCATAGCGGGGCAAACCAACGCTGGCAGTGCAAGTCTCCGAGTCTTGGAGCCCCCCCCCATGTGCCGGGAGCGCAAGGCCAGCTCCCCGCCGTGGGCGCTAAAGCCCCTGCGTGGCCAGTCCTGCCTGGGGGGGGGGGGGTAGCAGGGAGCAGCTCTGCCCAGCTGGGGGAAGGGCAGGCTCCTCCTCTGTCGCTCCCATTGGCTGGGAGTCACAGCCAATAGGAGCAGTGGGGGCAGTGCCTGCAAATGCATGGCCAGGTGGAGCCACCTGTGCCCCAAATACACTGCACCCCCATTGCCTGCCCCCGGCAGTCCCCTCCTGCACACTGAACCCCACATTTCTAGCCGAGCCGGGGGGATGCCGGCACCCTGAGCAGAGGGAGTCACAGCAGCGAGGGGTTTCTCCATTTTATTTTGCGTCTCACTTGCGCGCGGCCCCCCGGCACCAGAAAGGCTTCCTCCCGTGCACGTGAAGCCGACGCCCGTCGCGACGCATTAGCCTGGCTGATGTACAGAGACGGGGCCTGCACGGGGCGGGGCGACTATGCGACAGCGAAACAGACTCCAATTCTCCAAAGGTTAGAACCAGGCTGTGACCACTAGGCACCCTGGCATCTGCAGGCACGTGCACCAGATCCCTAGCCAGGCGCTGAACGTGCCCATGCAATGCCCCCAGCAGCGCGTCTTACGCCTGGTTCCCTGGAGGGCAAGCGAGGGGGTGGGGAACGCCCTATGGCAGGCGGTCTGGGCCTGCGCCTCCCGTTTGAAGGATGAATCAACTCGGGGCTCCCACCGGCTGAATTACGGGACAGCGTGAGCAATCCGGAGAGCAGCTGCCTCTCGCATTAGCGCACAGGAAACTCCAGAAGGGGCAGCGACAGGAAACGCTGCAAACTCACTGAGTTGAGTTCTCCTGATCTTAGTGAATTGTGGTGAGAGCGCGAATCCGGAACAGAAAGGTCAGAGGTGCGACCCTCCAGCGCGCGTGAGCAGCCCGTGGAATTTCTGTGTGTTAACCCGCAGGCTGCGCCGCGCCGGGGGCCCTCACCAGCAGGTGTGGCCTCGGACAGTTAAGATGCTGACTGACGGGGGGTGCGGGCGCGGTGCTGCGCCCCCAAGGGAGAGTGCGCGGAGGCGCTCCTGCTCTGGGTGTGGGGCAGGCCCTGGACCTCACCTCTGGCTCTTAGGGCTGGGAGCAAGTCCTGCCGGATCCCGGAGGAGAAAGCAGCCGCCCACGCACCCCGGTTACACAGGCGCCGCCCTACACCAGAGGGACAGCCGCTCGCAAAGAAGGGGTGGAAGGAAGCCGAGGCTGCTGGCATGAGCCTGTCCCACGAATTCAATCCCAGCCCTGCCCTCCGGCCCCCCAAGCGTGGTCTTGCCCGATCTGCACTTGGCTTCCCTCGGGCACCCAGGGCTCAGGTCACGGACAGCTTGGGAACTATCCCGAAACCTCCTCCTCCAGCCACGGGTTGGGGGCGACAGCGGAGACCAGAGACCCGGATTCTATTCCGGATTCTCCCAGAGCAACTCCCTGGGTGAGCAAGTCACTCCCCCCCCCCACCCCCGTGCCTCAGTTTCACCAGCTGTAAAGCACAGCCAGGAGTTCTTTGCCTTCCCTGCCACCACTCCCGTTTGTGAGGCATCGTTAATTAGGGCTCTGACGGACCGCGGCAGAGACGGACTAACCCGTCAAGAAACACGGCAGCCAGGCGCTGGCTTCTTCCTTCTGCTGCAAGCGGCCTGCAGCAGCGAAAGGACGGGGCCAGCCTGGCTGCCAGCGTCACGGAGGGTGTCGATTTTAAGGTCCTGGGGGAACTTTTATAACCCTCGGCCCTGCCCCCCCACGCTATAGCACCCCCACCCACTGCACACCCGGGCGCCACGATAGCCCGCTTGTTTCAACACGCCAACGGACAGAGCCCGCCCGGCTGCGCCCAGGGCGAAGGCCCCTGCCTGTTGAATACCCCCGTGCTCAGGGTAGCCTGCACGGCGGCTCCATGGGACTGGTTTTTCCTGCTGACTTAAGGAACCGCCTTTGACCAGAGCTCTCCCCCCACCCGCTCGGGCTGCGCAGACATTTTGCTGCTGGGCCGGGAGGTGAACAAACAAAACGGCGAGGGCTGCCTTCAACCTTCGGCCTCCCCTCCCAGCCAGGCACAGGGAGAGCCCTGCTCCACCGCTATCACAATGCCCAAGTGAGGGGGAAGGAAACCTACAATTCACAGGCAACCAGACCTGGGGGGCAGATTGGCAGCACCCAGAAGGGAGTGAGGTCAACAGACATTTACGCCCAGACCCTAAAACATAAGAACATCAGAGCGACCAGCCTGGCTCAGACCAAAGGTCCATCCAGCCCAATGGCCAAGGCCAGGTGCCCCAGAGGGAGTGACATAACACGTGCTCTCCCCTGGCATCCATTTCCAGACAAACAGAGGCCAGGGACACCATTCCTACCCAGCCTGGCTACTAGCCAATGATGGACCTAACCTCCAGGAACCTATCTAGCTCTTTTTTGAACCCTGTTAAAGTCCTTGTCTTCACATCCTCTGGCGAGGAGTTCCACAGGTTGACTGTGTGCTGGGTGAAGAAAATCTGCCTTTGGTTTGTTGTAAACCTGCTGCCTGTTCATTTCATTGGGTGAGCCCTAGTTCTTATAGTGTGGGAATAAATAAATAACTCTTCTTTATTCACTTTTTCCACCCCACTCATGATTTTGTAGACCTCGATCAGATCCCTCCTTAGCCTCTTTTCTAAGCTGTAAAGTCCAAGTCTTTTTAATCTTCATATAGGACCCGTTCCAAACCCCTCATTGCTTCTGTTCCCCTTCGGTGCCTAACGCCCATTGCTTTCCACTGGAAACTAGCAACTCGCTAAGTTAGTCCATTCCAAAACCAGGACTCCCAGGCGTGCGGGAAAGGGGGTTTCCGCTGGAATTCAAAGGAAGCAGACGCCCGATACTCACTGCCCGTTAAATCCCACGCCCCGGAGGTAGGCAGAGACCCACGTTTCCCCACTTCGCCCACCCGGCTCTGGTTTGTCCAGGCGCAGAGCGGGAGGAACGGCCCAAAGCAAAACGAGAGACGCTGCTCCAGCCCCTCTGGCGGGTTAGCGATGCCTTGGAACCCTGGGACGTTCAGCACGGCTGGGGGTGTGTGTGTGTGTGTGTGTGTGTGTGTGTGTGTGTGTGTGTGTGTGTGTGTGTGTCCACGCCACAGTCCAACAGCACTTTGCCTGCTCAGAGGCAGGGGGACGCAAGCCAGAGCGCAGCAGCCAGCTACCCCAGCTCTACTGTCGGCCCCTTTGGTTGCTGGCAGACCAGCCCGGCTGCTGGGCAGGGAATACCTGGCTCCCAGAAGGGGTGGGGCCACCCTCAGAGCCACCAGGAGCACGCCCCACTGGCCCCCCAAGAGCCCTGGGAGCAGGTCCTGGGACAAACGCCCTTGTGCCACCCCACCCCAATCAGCAGGGCAGGACCTTGGACAGGGCTCAGCTCTGCCCCGTGACACCATTCACCCGCCTGCCCTCGGGTGGTCTCGGCCAGGGGACAAACTCCGGCAGCCAGAGGCTCTGCCCCACACAGCAGGGCCCCCCATCCTGCAGAGACTTAGGAGCCACATTTGGCCGCTGGCTGCAGGATCAGATCCAGGTTTTGGCAACTGTCTGATCCCGCCTGTGCCCTGCCAGCTGAACCCTGGGGCGGGTGCTCAGGAGACAGTCACGTGCCACCCAGATGAGTAGGCAGAGCGCCCACAGCATCGGTTTCCGCTGGTGGCACATCCACACGTCTCGGGGCACGCACTGTCGACCCTGCAAGGGCAGGACAGTTACCACCGTGCAGGAGCGATACCCTGCGGCAGGTTGTGGAGCGAGACGACCTGGACTCTCGCCGCCCCGTTCTGGGGACGTCATCGCTCAGCTATAAAAATGTACGCCGGTCCAAGTCTGCACCCGCAAGGAGCGCACAGCCAGCTGCTCCCTGCCCTTTGAACAGCGCCCGGCCCGAGGAGGGTGGAACAAGCGGAGTGGAGTTTAACGTGCTCCTGCAATTCACCTCCCAAGGTTTGCCAGCAGCCGATCAGCAACAGGCCGAGGGGAAACAGAAAAAGGTTTTACTGCATGGAAGGCGCAGAGGCCTCGCCGTGAGGCGCGTTGAAAGCAACACCCCTGCGAGGCCACCACCGCCTCCGCTGAGGTCACGGCTTCACCAGGACGAGTCGACACGGGCAGAGGTGTCTACCCAGCACATTCTCGCACGGGAGGGAGGGTGAAAAAACGACACCCCTCCCAAGCGCAGCGAGTTATTGCACCAGCAACGTGGCAGAACTGCAGCGTGGCACCAAGGCGCTTTGTCCTGGGCCCGCGTGCGCCGAGGCAGCAGCACAGCCAGCCTTGAGCCTCCTTCCGTGCTTTTTAACCCCCGGTGGAAACCGGTGCGAGGCCGAGGGAATTGCACAAGGGCCTGACACCAGCAGGAGGGGAAGGGCGGGAGGGTTTGCTTCAATATTTTGACATCGTTTGGGGGAGGCGAGGGGGCGGGCGGGGGGGGGGGGTCTCCTGAGCCTGGGGCCAGCGCAGCCCTGGCAGGACCTGGACACGGCCGCTGTGGTTCCCATGGGGAGCTCCCCGCAGGAAGCTCTGAGCCTGCAGGCAGCTCTGTGCCACCGTAGCTGGCCGAGGAGCAGAGGGGCGGGGGCGGGGCGAGAGCCGTCGCACGGCCGGGGAGACAGTCGCCCTGCAGCTGAACGTGTCAGCGCTTCCGTGGCTCGGGGTGCGAAAAGCCCTTCCCGCGGGCGAGCGGCCCGGCGCCCCTCCCCCGTGACGCAGCTTCCCACAAGCGGGGGTTCCCGCGGCGGGTTCTGCTCGCCCAGCAGGACACCACCTTGGCACAGTGATGCCACGGGGCGTCCAACGGCAGAGCCCAGACTAGCGACAGCAACAGGACCCCCCTGCCCATCACTGGCCCGAATCCACCTCCCCGAGCAGGCGGCTGCAGCTGCAGCCGGGACGAGCATTTCTCACCCCCTGTGCAAGGCAGGGACCGCGGCATCTTCCAGGTGCGGACCAGGCCTTGGCTGCCCACGTCACTCCCGCGAATAGCCGTGGGCCCAAAGCGCGATGCGGCTGGGCCCTGGACAGGCCCAGGAGCTGGGTGCGAGCTCACCCTGCTCACCAGCCCCCCCTCCAGCCCCATCCCCTCCAGCGTGCGGATCGGGGGGAGAACGTCCTTAGAACACCTGGGAGCCCGTCGGGGCTGCTGCAGGGTGTCCTCCACCCTCCGCAACTGCCTCGTGACTCACCCCTGCACCTTCCCCTGACAAGCCGGGACAAAGGCCGGGTGCCCGACCCTGCGGGGGAGCAGAGCCCCCTTTCGCCCCTCCCCGGCCAGGCAGTCACCTTCGGCCGCCCCTCGGCGGGCTCTGCAGAGGGGAGCCGCCACGCGCCAGCTCCCGGCGTCACCCTGGCTCGAGCCCAGAGCCAGGACTGGGTGCCGGGGATGACCCTGCCCCCCCCCCCATCCTCCAGCTGTTTGAGGAGCCACAAGCCTCCCCCTCCCTGGCCATGGGACTTGCAGGGCAGCGCTCCCTCCCCGGGCGGGCAAGACGACCCTCGTGGCAACCTGACACCCGGCTCAGCCGGCCCTTGGGCAACGCGGGGGGGCAGTGAGCCAGTGCCCCACAGCAGAGACAGCAGCTGGCCCTCTAGGGCAGAGTGAGCCGCCCCACGCACGCAGCCTCCCTCCTCCAGGGCAGGACTCGATTCCCCCTCCCCCCAGGGAACGCCCCCGCAGTCCCTGGAGAGTCCGAAAACCACCCTCCGTCCATGGGGTGCTCCCCCGGCCCCCGCCCAGAGACGCAGGGGAGGGGCCTGCGGGGAGAAGGCAGCTCCTTGCGTTTGAGCCCTCCCCTCCCCTGCTGGCTTCCTGCCTGTCAAAGGGAGCTCGGGTGCACCAGGTCCTGAGCCATGAGCCAGCCCGGGCTCCCTGGGTCCCCCTCCCCCAGAGGCCTCGGGAGCCGAGAGCAGAAGTGCTGGAGTCTTGCACGGCAGGGGAAAGCCGATGCAGCCCTCTTGGGCCACTGCTTCTGCCAGGACCCCCGCCATGGCGCCCCTCTGCCCCCCCACCGTGCTCCGGAGAACAGGGCAGGAGGGGAGTCGGACGGGCGCTAGGGAAAGGCCCCGCGTGCGCCAGGGGACGATGGAGGAATTCTCTGTCCTGGGCTGGCGCTGGCTGAAGCACGCGACGGACCAGCCGGATCACTCCCAGCCTTCGGGCCGTGCAGAGACGCCGCAGGGGCCGGGCCCGGCGGGGAAGAGACGCTCTCGCGGTGCCTGCTGGCCGGGGGCTGCCTCCCAGCCCGGCTCACGTTCTAGGAATCGCCGCGGCCCCGGCCTCCCTGCCGCCAAGAGCGGGCATCGGTCTCGTGAGCCGCCCGCCCCGTGGGGAAGGGGCCGCGCCCCCTCCGGAGCCGGGGGCGTCGGTCTCTCCGGGGCAGGGGCTGGCGTTTTGTTCCGGGCGGGTTCCCTGGCACGGCTGCGATTCGCCAGCGGGGCTCCCGGCGAGGACGCGAGCGCCAGAAAGAAGCGGTCGTGCCAGGATTGGTTTCGATGCATCTTAGATCTGCGGTGGGGACCCCCCCGGCGAGTGGAGAGCGGGGGCAAGGAAGCCATCGAGTAGCCGCTGCTAGGACCCCCCGGGCCTGCCCCTGCAGCCCTCCAGGCCCTGCCAGCAGCCAGTGTTTACATTCCTGCTGCTCCTTCCCAGAGACCGGCGCTGCTCCCCGGCAGCTGGGGCTGGAGCCGGTTCAAAAAGCCTGCGCTGGAGGGCGGCCAAGTGGCGCCACAGGCCAAGCGCCGCGCGGAGACACCCCTGGCGGAGGGCCAGGCGCTGACGCGCTTGCGTTCCCACATGCTCGGCCGGGGGGAAAGGCTTTCCCCAAACCGGGCGGGGCTGGAGCGCTGCCCCTCCGCGGCTGTGGGCTTCTGCCAGGCACGTCCAGCCCGGAACAGAGCGCTCGTGCCCAGCCCGGAGAGGAATGCAGGGCCAGCGGAGACGCTCAAATGAGCCCAAGGGAATCAAGTGCCTAACTCCCTTGGGGAGTCTTAAAGACCCCTGCCTCAGCTCCCTGGGTCTGGTTTTCACCACTGCTGACTAGACCAGCCCTTGCAGCTGTCTTGCCCATCTACACATCGGTCCCAAGCCGCTTTGATACACCAGCAGTGGCATTGCCCCAGCTGAGTCAGCTGCCCTCTCCCCTCCCCCCCCCAAAACCAACCCCCAGCAACCTGCCGTGAGGTTCAAGACAGGGGCCTTCTGCTTGCGAGGTCTTTCACAGTCACATCTGCCAGAGTTCGTTTACTGCCACAAATGCACTTTAAAAAAACCCCACCACAACACCACACACTACTGAAAACCAAAGCGAGATGCTCCCGCAAATCACATGACTCCCGGAGCTGGATCTCGGCCCAACGTTACAGGACTTGGGTTAAAACAAAGCCACACGCGCTGGCAGGGCTCGCAAGCGCCGGCTGGGAGCAGAGCCACACAGATTTCTCCGGCCCCGCCGAGTGTCAAGCGAACAACCACAAACTTTCAAGCTGTGAACAAACCGCTGCCAACACCCTCGCCAGGTAGCAACCTGCCACGTCGGTCAGCAGCCGTTTAAAATGAGCTTTACTGCCCCACGCCGAGAGGGGAGAGAGGCGCCCCGGCTTCGCGATCCTGCTGTCCCAAGCACCCGCAGTGCGCGGGGTTGTGTGATGACAGCAAGCGGCTGACAAAAACAGGAAGATCACAAGTGCGGGATTTAAAAGCTTTTTCACAGATAAAAAGATTCCGCCCCCGCTCCCTATTTACAGGAAGTACAAAAAAAGCCACATGAAGAAGATACAGATCAGCCGGAGGAAGGTGTAAATAAGAGCTTGAGACAACACAGGAAGATTTAAGAAAAAAAAAAAAAAAAAAAACCAGCCAAGCCACATGCATGTTAGAGATGGGGAAGGATCAGCAGAGTTTTGGAGCGCGAGCGTTTCGAACGGCAGCCGCACGTAGCCACGCGGCCAGCCAGGCCGTGCGGGGTGGGCGACTCGGGAGAACAGAGGGCTTTTGATCCCAGCATGGCCCCTGACCCCTGGTGCGACCCTTCAGACAAGTCACTTCCTCCCGCGGACCGGACCGGCCTCTCCTCTTTCTGAATTGCAAACTCTTCGGGGCCAAACTCAGCTTCCGTGCACGTGCAGCACCCGGCGCAGGGGGGCCCAGGCCTCACGTGGGCGCCGTGAGGGGCTGGTGCAAAGCTAAGCAGGAAGAGGCCGGCCAGGGCAGGAGGAGGGAAGCAAGGCAGACGCTCGAGCCAGTCTCGGAGGATTTTCCCTAAGCGCTAACTACACAGAAGTGACCGTAGCGGAGAGAGAAGACGGGCTGCGCCAAGGCGCTGGGCCAGGCAGGGAGGAGACGGCGACCGGGCCGAGGGGGGAGATGACAGAGACCGGCCTGGCCGCCAGGTGCTTGAGTGGGAAAGTGGCCGGGCAGCCTCACGGCAGCAGACAAGGGGCTCCTGGATCCTGCCAGCCAACACTTTCTCCCCGCCCGCGCGTTCCCGGGCCGGAGCCAGACGCCCCCGGCACGCTCCGGGCACAGCCAATCACTCACCCCAAAAGCAGCACCAGCCTCCTCCCCCCCCCATCCATCTGGCTTCCATCTGCCGCTACTGTTCCTGGCGCATCCCCTCCCCCGGCTCTGAACTCAGATGGGCCTTCGCCACCTAGATCAAAGGAACCTCCCCGGGGCCTGGGAGCCCGGCTGGAAGCATTTCCTCCGGTGGCCCAAGGCTTAGGGCGGGGGGGCCTTGCGACCCCAGAGCCAGGCTCGGCCAAGGAGGAAGAGGGGGCAAGACGGCTGTTCAGCGTGAAAGCCAGGAGAAAGCGCATTTAGCCGCCAGGCAGACGCGGGAGGGAGGGTGCGGCTCCGGCCACCGAGTGCCTACGGTCCCTGCTGCAGCGCCCTGCCAATCCACCGCGCTGCGGCTCAGCGGACGCCGGGCTCTGCTCTGGGACTCGGAGTTCAGTTTCCAGCCGCATTGGCCCCAGGGGAAGTGGGGCTGTAAGTGCCGGCTGAGCGGTTAACCGGGGAGATGGCAGCAGGCAAGACCAGCCCCCCCGCCCCCCCCCCCCCCCCCCCCCGTCTGCCCGTCACATCCCTGCTGCCAAGCGGAAACCCAGAGGGCTGCCCTAGCTAGGAGGGGCGCAACTGGGCAGCGTTGCAAGGTGCCCGTCCAAGTGCCCGGCTGAACAGCCTGCCCTTACCACTAGGCACATGGTGAAGTCACATGCTTAAATCCAGGCCAAATGGATAAGTCGCCGGGATCCCCACCTTCACAGAGCTCTGCAAAACGACGCCAGCAGAGCCGGTCTGCCTGCGAAAGCAGCGTGCCAGGGAGAGGGCACTGCCCGGCCGGAGGCCAACACAGACACGCGGCAGAGCTGCGATCGGGCCCCCAGCCGAGCAGACACACGAAGTCAAAAAAGCTGCAGCGTTAGTGACGCAAGAACCATTTGGTGGGAAGACGCGGGCACCTAGCTGCCCCGGCCAGCCTGCACTGAGCCGCACCAAACGCGCCCGTTAGCCCAGCTGAGAAGGACGGGCCCATGGCTCCGGGGTGCCTAGTTCTTGGGCTTGGCACCCAGCTGGCCCGGGTGGCTCCAAGGACAAGCTCTGAGCCCAAGGCTGGCAGCATGGAACTAGAGACAGCGCCAGGAACCTGCCAAGCGCTCGGGCGCCCAAAATATTAAAATCCATCTAAGCCACTAGAAGGGTCCGGGCGCCCCGGGCTCTCCCCCGGAGCCTTCATTCACACGCCGCGTCAGACCCGCCTGCCGCCCTTCCAAAGCTCCCGCACGACGCCAGCCATCCCAAACACGGCCCAGGCGCTTGGCGGGAACAGCTCCTGGGCTTAGCCAGGCATGCAGCCACCTTGGCATCTCCGGCCTGCCAGGGCAGCGGGACGCTTGACCCTGCTCAAGGTCCCGCCGGGGATTAAGTGCTAGAGATGCAGCATTAAAAGTAACTGGCTTATAAACTCCGGGTCAGCAAGTCAGTTAAAGGGACGGGCGCCTCCCGGGCACCTACCTGCTTGAACTGCTCCTCGTACGTCCAGTCGCCGTGGTCCGGAGTCTGCTGCGGTAGCTGCAAATGCCCCTGGTGGCTCAAGCTGGACGACAGCCGCTCCTGGCCGCCAGGCAGCCGCTGCGGGTCGCCTCGGTACGGCGGGGGGACCTGCGGCTTGTGGAGCAGCAGAGATCCCGGACCGGCTCTCGCCGCTTCTGCCGAGCCCAGTCCTTCGTCCTCCCCCATTTCTTCATCCTCTTCGTAATCCTCCTCCTCCTCCTCCTCCTCCTCTTCCTCCTCCTCCTCCATGTCCTCCTCAAAGTCCTCTTCATCCCATTTGCGCTTCCTGGAGTTTTAGAGAAAATAAGGGGGGGGGGGGGGAAGAGAACAGTCAATGTAGTATTTGGAGCGGCTAAAAATCCACATGCCAACGGAGATGCCACCTGAGTCACCGTGCCCCATTGCACGGCCCAGCCTGCACCACCGGACTCAGTCCAGTCCCAGATTATTAGAGAGGGACACTCGATACAACCAAAAAGGGGGCAAACTCATAGCAGGGAGAGGAAAGGCTCGGACCACAGAACCCACCCTTGGCCTGCGGAACTCATGCCCACTAGATCCCCAGCAAGAGTTGAGGGTGGCAGTTTGGGCGGGGGTTGGACGCTGCAGCCCGAGGACTCCAGGGCATGTTAACCCTCCTCCTCCCAGGTTTCAGCAGGAATCCTTTCCCTGACGCGGCCCCAGAACCACCGAGTGCAGGGCCCCTCCAGCTGCTGCTGCAGGCCTAGATGGACTCTTGCTCTGACCTAGGCTGGCTCAGCCCTGCCTCGGTTCTCACACCCTGCTCCTCGCTGCGCCGCTGGGGCCCAGAGCCTCAAAGATACTTCGGCTCCGACCCTCCATGGATTTCAACGGCCGCTGGGTGCCTAAATCCCACGTGTGGCTTGAGCCCCTAGGAACACGGGTATCACCCTTTCTCCAGCACCATCTGGAGCATTAGCACCCTCCATCTGGCCAGCAACATGCTGCCGGGTGAAGAGGTCACTGGACAGGCAGCTCCCACCCCCTTCCCACTGCAGCCTGGCCACCATCCATCACAGGCTGACGAGACGCTTCCCCACGGCTTCCAACCAAGCCTGTAACCCCCAGCCTGGGGCAGACTCCTCCCGGCTAGGTGGCAAGCCACACAGCAACAGGTGCTCTAACCAGTGGGGCCCGCTGCCTCTCCATTCAGACGCCACCCAGCACCCACTTTTGGCTGCACAAGAGCTGGGCATAGAGAAGAGTCGGAGTTGATCTCCGGCTCGCTTGCCACCCTGGCGCGACACAGGGGAGCCCGAGACAGGCGGTAAGCGGGACTTCCGGGCGGGCGAATCTAAATCTCATGGATCCACAAGCCCAGCAGCTGTTCCAAACGCCACAGCGCACCCACACCCGCTGGCAGGGTCTCCGAAGCAGGGCTGCCCGCCGACCCAGTCGCTGCCTCCGAAAGGGGTTCGGGCTGCCTCTCGCTAGGCGTTGGTACAGCGCCCGGACCGAGGCCGAGGCCTCTCTGTGCTACGGCCGTGCAAACCGCCAGGAACGCGCCTGCCCGCCAGAACAAGGGATCTAGTCCCCAGGCTACATAGCGGGGGCATGGAACATTTTCCAGATTCCCTGCATGAACTGGAGGGGAGGCAGTTCTAGCCAGACTCCGAGCCCACTTCCCCCAGGAGCCAGGACCGGCCCAAGGGAGGGGAGCAGCCTTAGCACAAAACGTTCCCAAAGGGCTGCTGCCCAAGCCCTCCTCAGAGAAAGGGGGTCACGGCGCAATTCCCAGACCCCCGCGGAAGGCAGAGTCGCTGCTGCGCTATTCCCAGACCCGTCAGCAGCACCTGCCCTCACACTAACTGCACGGGAACCGCATCAGATCCTGCTTCGCGTGCATCATGGGGACCCACCCTCCCTGGGACAGCGGCGCATCCTCCGCGAGCCGCGGCCAAGCGCCCGTTTTCACCAGCCACATCTCCGGGGGTCGGCAGGGAAGGGGGAGGGGGGACCGGTCTCCAGGTGGACACCAGCCAGCTTAGCTGAACCAGTTTTAGGTCCAGTTTGAAAGCTTCCCCTTAGTGCTGACAAGTCTGGCTCCAAGACTGGTCGCTGCCGGCTAGGAGGCGCGTCTCTCCTGGACTGGAGAAGCCAGCCAGCCAGCGGGGCTGGTTCTCCAGGGACCCACTGGCAGGGTGGGGACGCCAGGGAACGCCCAGACAGACAGGGCAGGGAGGGGCAGGAGCGGGGGGGGCTTGCCCAGACCCTGGAGCGAGCCCACTTCCCCAGAGCTGGCAGGCGACCCCCTCCAGCGGCCTGGTGCTGCCTACGCGGTCATGCCAACCCCTCACCCCTGAGCGAGGGGGCTGGTTTTAGCAGCGGGCTGGTTTAGCATCCCCTGAGGAGCCTGAGCAGAGTTTCAGCTTGGTCAGGGAGGCATCCTTCCTGCTCCACCAAGGAGCTAAGGAGAGGACCCATGTTCTAATTTTGTTTCTTTATCCATGCGGAATAAATTTTGCTCAGTGCACCAAGGCTAGTGTGGATGTGCACCACCAATAGCAGCCCATGCTGCAGGCGCTCTGCAAATCAGCTGGGCAGCACCTCAATCCCTCCTGAGTGGCTGCCCTAGAGCTCAGCTTATAGGGAATACTGGCGAGAACCCCTCTGTGTAATAAGGGCAGCAGGCCCCGTGCTCCATCCCCACGGCCCTGGCACCAGATTTCTCATCTCACCTGAGTGCGGACCAGGACGGGGTCCAGCGAGTGTGAGCTTGCACACGTGTGGGGGGAGTCTCCGGGTGCCAGACCAGAGCCAGGACTCTGTGCTGGGCCTGGAAACACAGGGCAGCTAGAACCATCGCTGGGCCCACACAGCTACCCAAAGGAGATTAGAGTCTCCGTAGGAAGGAGAACGTGGGAATTGCGGCCGCCCCACATACAGGGTTGGTGGGGGGGGCAGGGCAGAGGGTTGGTTAGCTCCCGATCCTGCTTAAGCTCCATCCCCCCGAGCGGGAGGGGAAAGATTCGCTCAGAGCCAGGGCCGGGAAGGGCATATTTCAGCAGGTCGCGGGGGCTGCCCGTCCGCAGACAGAGCCAGGACCCCAGAGCTGCAGAAGCAAGACCCCCTCCCCCCACCTGCCCCTCGCTGGCCGGGTACCAGGCTCCACCACCCCGGATCCAGCCCAGAGGATCAGACCAACTCGCAGCAGCTTCCCTCAGCCCAGCAGGAGCAGGCGTGTCCAAGCGGCCGGCAGGGGAGGTTCTAAGCCACCAACGGGAAGGATTAGCCATTTGTTACGGCGTCAATTGATCAGCTCAGCCTCGGGAAGGGGAGTGGAGCCGGCCTGGCTCTGTGCCAGCGAGGGGTCGGAGAGGTCTGCAAGCCTGTGCTGAGCAGCATGGCCCCCGGGAAGGCTGGTGCCAGACGGGGGGCAGCCCACGACGCCGTCAGTTGGAAGTCAAGAGTCCAGCCAAGTCAGCCCACACCAGCGAGGGGCCGGCCAGCGAGCGGGCACGGACAGCCACCGGGGACCGGAGCCGGCCAGTCGGCTCGAAAGGCTCAAGCGACTGGCCTAGAACAGGAACAGCGAGCTAGCAGCAGTAGTAGGCTCTTCCCCCGCATAGTTCCAGGTGCCCTCTAGAGGATTTCTCGTCCTGCCCAAGGGGCACGGGTTGAGCAGAGAGCGATTCAGAGAGCAGGAGACCCACTCCCCAGCGTGAGAGTTTTGGGAGCACACGCGCCCCCAGGAGGAGGTGAGCGGGTCCCCTTTCGCTGCCTGCGGAGATCAAGCTAGACCTGTCCGTTCTCCTGTCTGGTTCCACAGGTACCAAAGGCAGAGCGTGGCCATGCAGGGCGCCAGGCCCCGGAGCACACCCAGCACTGCCGCTTGCAGATAAGAGAGGCAAAGCAAGACAAAAGGAATCGAGTCCTGTGCATCTGTTTAACTTGAAAGGTGGCTCCTCGTGCCATGGGCGTGAACTCGCCTTAAGCAAACAGACGCGCACAGAGGAAGGTGTCACCACCTCAGCTAGAACAAAACAAAAAGCAAATTTACACTTCAGGTTCCCAGTCCTGTTTCCCCCTCCCCCAGCCACCAGAAGAGCGATCTTCCAGAAGACTGGGGATGGGCACCATATTGTATGCCACTTGCAACTTCACAGCAACACCAGACCAAATGTAGATCCCCACCCCCCCCTTGCAAAAAGTCACAGACTTGAATACTTGAACTGAGACTCTTCATTTGCAGTATAGGGCATGTGACACACATCGGAACCATTCCAATTCCATCCTGTGGAGAGCAGTGGTTGACACATGTAGCCAGTTCATCCCAGTACAGCAGTTTCCTCTCTACTCCCGACATCGCAAGTTAGGTAGAGACATAGAACAGAATTCTGGGCTCCGCTTCTGCCTGATTGTTTCCCAGGGTTTGGACTCACAGTAGAAGGGGCTCAGATGTGATTTTCTAAATATATTTACTTTTGAATGTTAAATGCTCCAATGTATTTGTGACACAGGGGATGCCTCCTCGGATTCAATTGGACTCGGCCCCTGCGTCTGCACTGAAGAAGGGCCCTCTAGCTACCCCGGCGAAAACCACCGAGCCAGCACTTCCAAAGGCAGACAGCTGCTGACAGACAGCTCCCGTGGCTGCCCGAGTGCCCGGTCCTATATGGGGTGGCAGCAGACAGGTTGCCTGGCACCAGAACAGCCTGTTGCCGGAGTAATTTAAGCCTGGACAGGCCTGCTTCAGAGACCCTGCACTGGCTGCCGGAGGGGACGGGACCAAGTCACCCTGCAATTCCAACCGGGAAGCCACAGCTAAGCACGGCGTGCTCCAGCGCACTCCGGAACGGCCACGCTAGGCAGAGTGCAGAGACCCAGCCAGGAAAGTGTCTGCTCCCCTCCCCACCGCGGCCTCCCTTCTACCGAGGCCACGGGATCCTCTCCCAAAAAGCAATTCCCAGGGAGGAATCCGGGCTGGGCCCCCCAACATGGCTGTTCCCGCCCGCTGCCGAGGGTGGATCCTGCGATCGCAGACTCGAGGCCAAGAGGCAAAGGGCTTAGATTGCAGCAAGAGAGGGTCAGGCTGGACACTAGGAAAATCCGGGTGGTTAAACACTGGAATGAGTGGCCAGGGAGGCTGTGGAATCCCCATCCCGAGAGACTGAGACCAGACGCCTGCCAGGCAGGGATGGGTTAGGGGCTGGTCCCGCCGCGAGGGCCGGGCCGGGACTCGCTGCCTCTCGAGGGCCCTGCCAGCTCCGTGTTCTATGATTCTAGGAGGTTGCGACCCGGACAGGAGCCTCTCCCAGACCCCACAAGGGCTCCGAAGAGCACGCGCCCGAGCCGGGTTTGGGCAACACTCTGGTCAGTCGCCACTAGGGTTGCCAGGTGCCCGGCCTTGACCCGGACTGTCCAGAATTGTCACCTCCTGGCCAGTGAAATTCAGAAAATACCAGACACCTCAAGTGCCCGGCACGGTCGGACTCTTCCCGGCCAGAAGGCGAAAATCCCAGGTGCTTTCCGGTTCCGCAGGGGAGCTGTCCGGCCTGGTGCAGGGAGGCCGCGGGCAGCCTGCTAGGGCGAAAAAGCCTCTTAAAGGGGCCACGTTTTTAAGTTTGCTTAACTTTCTGGCTCCTTTTTTTGTTTCTCAACAACTTTGGTCTCCCCTCCCCAACCCCCACAGAATATTTCCCCCTTTTTTGGGGGGAGGGGTGAGGAGGAGGTGTTCAGTATTTTTGATTAAACCATCTGGCACCCCTAATCTCCACATGCCTCATGCCACCACCCCCAGACACGGGCTGGAGAGGCGCGGCGCCTGCACTTATACAGCAGAGGGGAGACGCTGGTGCAGAGCCCTCGTGTGATTTTAGTGTCACACAAGACTTTAGCGGCCACATAGTGATTCAGTTAAGGGCAAGTCATAGAAGACTAGGACTGGAAGGGACCTCGAGAGTCATCGAGTCCAGTCCCCTGCCCTCATGGCAGGACCAAATACTGTCTAGACCATCCCGGATAAACATTTATCTAACCTGCTCTTAAATATCTCCAGAGATGGGGATTCCACAACCTCCCTGGGCAATTTATTCCAGTGTTTAACCACCCTGACAGGTGGGAACTTTTTCCTAATGTCCAACCTAAACCTCCCTTGCTGCAGTTTAAGCCCCTTGCTTCTTGTCCTGTCCTCAGAGGCCAAGATGAACAAGTTTTCTCCCTTCTCCTTATGACACCCTTTTAGATACCTGAAAACGGCTCTCATATCCCCCCTCAATCTTCTCTTTTCTAAACTAAACAAACCCAATTCCTTCAGCCTTCCCTCATAGCTCATGTTCTCTAGACCTTTCATCATTCTCGTTGCTCTTCTCTGGACCCTCTCCAATTTCTCCAAATCTTTCTTGAAATGCGGTACCCAGAACTGGATACAAGACTCTAATTGAGGCTTAACTAGCACAGAGCAGAGCGGAAGAATGACTTCTCGTGTCTTGCTCACAACACTCCTGTTAATGCATCCCAGAATCATGTTTGCTTTCTTTGCAACAGCATCACACTGCTGATTCATATTCAGCTTGTGGTCCACTATGACCCCTAGATCCCTTTCTGCCGCACTCCTTCCTAGACAGTCGCTTCCCATTCTGTATGTGTGGATCTGATTGTTCCTGCCTAAGTGGAGCCCTTTGCATTTGTGCAAAAATCAGTTTCAGTTTAAGGCACTTTTTCTTACATGCACGAGCATCTCCAACTGCAACCTAAGGACACTCCTAGGTTATCTGCAGAAAGCCAAACTATTTTACCTACCTAGGAAGGGAGGTTTATGCTGGGTTATCCACACACGGGCAAGCCAAGGTAACATGTTGGCCAAGTGTTATCGCCGCCACCTGCGGAGGCTGGGCCCGAAGATAAGAGCCCACTGCTGATAAACACTAAGGGACCTACTCTCGTAGCCCAAGTAGAAAAGGGTTCCACTTTCCACCGTGAAGGTCCCAGGTTCAAACCCGGCTCACAGCCCCTGGAGGGGGCAGAACCAGGCCAGTGCATTAATTGGAGTCAATGTGCAATAGACACTCATACTCACAGCTCCTCCTCTTCCTCCGAGCCCATCTCCTGCTGGTACCCGCCATCCTCTTCATCTTCCCCTTCCCCCTGCTCTTCCTCCTCCTCCGAGGCCTGGCTCTCATCCGACATCCCCGAGCTGGGCGAGTGACTCAGTCCGGCGGCTGCCGCCCGCATGGCGGCCAAAGCGGCCATCTGGGCACGCTGGATGCGGGCACTCTCAAGCTCCGCCCCCTCCTCGGTGGGGGCGGGGTCCTGGCTGCGGCCCCGGGCCGACGGGGAGGTCCCTGCAGGGAGGGCGGGGCCCTGGGCGGAGGGCGGAGGAGGGGGCAGCGGTGCTGGCAGGAGAGGGGTGGCGCCTTGCTGCTCCTGCTGCTGCAGCCGCGCGCGCTGCTGCCGCTGCAGGTTTTCCATCACTGCCTGCAGCTTCATGGCTCTGCCGGCGGGCGGGGGAGGGGGGGCGACAGTGCCAGGGGGAGCTGGACGGCACGGCCCTAGGAGGGTATCAGGTCTGGGCGGGGCAGTGCCCCAGCGAGGTGTCGGGACCCCCCTCCCGAGAGGACGGGTTCACAGTGCCCGGGAGGGGTACGTGCACCCGAGGCGTTACAGGAGCGGGCTGCGTGGCATGGAGGAGCCGGCAGGACCGTTTCCCTGGGGACGGGGCCCCCCAAAGACGACGACGGCAGCTCGTCACCAGCCCCCCTCTTCCGGGCGTCAGGCTCTGCCGGCAGAACCCCGCTGGGCCAGCGCCCCTCGGCTCAGCAGGCAGCCAGCGCGGGCCTGGACATCCCACGTCCCTCGGGCGACGGGCGCTCCTGGCCTGGGCTGTAGCTTCCTTCCTGCCCCTGCCACTGCAGCCGCCGTGGGGCCAGGTCCCTCTAGTCCTTGGCCACTTCGGTGTCATCCAGGGGTCCGTGCCGACCTGGGGCGGGGAGAGAAAGTGGCATCAGTGCCGCCGCTGGGAAGGAAGGGTAACGCAGCGGCCAGAGACCCAGAATTAAGGCCAGAGGGAGGCTTGACCGGGGGGGGGAGGGAAGGGGTGGGGGGTGGGGGGGGGGGGGGGGAGGAGACAGTCCCTCCCCCTTGGCCTGCTCTGCACCAGCCTGGTGCCACCCATGAGAACACCCACCTCTGAGCAGCCCCGGTGTCACCAACCCATCAATAATTGCCCCCCCGCCCTCCCATGTGACCCTTCACCCCAGACCCTGGATGCTCCTCCCAGGCTTGGGGCGAGGGGAGAAGAGGGGCTCCTGTAAGAGCCCCCCCATGCAGAGCCCCCTCTCCTCGCTGCCTGCATTCCAGCCACCTCCCCCCGGCCTCGTGCATCTGGTGCCTGGCCCCTCTTGGCACAGCCCAGCCTGCAGAGCAAGGCCACCCTCTGGGGTCCAGGCCGTGCCACATGGCGGCTCAGGGCTGGGCGACAAGCGCAACTCGGCACGGAGGAGTCGATCCCCAGGAGCGGCCCCATTCCTGCCTGGGTGGCAGCAAGTCAGGCACTGGCCTGGGAGCCAGGCAGCCACGCTTCTGCCTCCACCTCCAACACCAGTTTGCTGCGTGGCCGTTGGGCGCCTCAGTTTCCCTGCAGGGTGGGACAGCAGAACCGACCTTCGCACGGCACCTCAGACCCCGGCTAGCAGCCGGCCTCCACCACCGCCAGGGCGGAGCACGGCTTGTCCGAAGGCAAGAGAATGGAGCCAGTGATTTTCCTAGGCCAGCTGTTTGGAGTCTGGACCAATGAAAACCAACGCCTGAGGCCGGCCGGCATGGACGGCGCCCAGACGTGGGGAACATCGGGGCCAGCACACGCCCGCACAGCCCTGCCCTACAGAGCGACACGCCATGTTTGCGGCTCAGACGCAAAGACACGTTTTGTCTCGGCGCAGGGCCATGCAAGCCCAGCACCCGTCCTGAACCTCCCACGGACTTTACACCCGGCTCCTTAGACCATCGACAGGCCCCCGCCCAAGGGCTGTAAAACAGCGTTTAAAACATTAACTGCCGGTCAGCGTTCTATGACCCGGGGGGTCCCCTGACTTGGGGGCACAGCACCCCACTTTGCCAAAGAGCAACATGTCGTTTGCCAGCACAATCAGGCACTTAAAGGAAAATAAAAACGCTGGAAACGTCCAGCTGCCCTTTGCTTGAGCAGAAGCTCCGTGGAGCTCAGCAGCTGTGCAGACGAGAGCCCTTCACTTCCCCTCTTCTGTTAAAAACGTGCCCACACTCGACGGTCAGATTTCCCAACACTGGGCTTTTCGCACAGTAATATCCAGCCACGATCAGGCTCCCGGGGGCTGCACAGACACAGCGAGAGAGTCGGTCCCAACACACTCGGGAAGTGACACATGCAGAGTCACGTAGCGCAGATCTGGGAGCAGAGGGCACATCTCCTGCTTCCCAGCCCACTGCCCTATCCACTAGGCCATGCTGCCACCAGCTCAGCTAGCAGCCGGCAAGCAAACTGAGGCGCATCAGGAGACTGCAACGTCTAACCTGGTTCGCACTAAGGATGTTCAATATCGGTTAACTGAACAGTCGAGTAGCCGCGTGAATTCTTAGCGGTTACTCAACTATTCTACAGTCCCTGGGGGCAGGACCAGCAGCCAGTGCGCGCCAGCCCCGCTCCCGAGGAACCCCCGCCACTCTACGCTGCTGCCCCTGTATCAGAGGCAGCGGTGCGGGGGGAGCCCAGGCGGGAGCTGGTCCACGTTTAAAAACACAGCCCCCCCCCCCCCCCCCCCCCCCCGTGGGCCCCGCGCTCCTGTCCAGGGGCAGGAGGAAAGTCTGAGCTCCTAGACCCAACGCGAGCCGGGCTGCCTGGCTCCTAATACACTTTAAATACAGAGCTGCAGCGGGGGTAGGTCCTGGATACAACACAAGCCAGGACTGAGCCGGCCAGCTGGCTACAAGATTCCCTGGGGCGGGGAAATGCATGGAGTCTATAGCATTAACCTGTAACTGGTTGATCCACTACCCGAGTTCATTCAGGTCTAGGACCCCAGGCTGGACAGTTGCTGGCGCAGAGGGAAGCGCCGGAGGGAAGGGTAAACAAAGCTCAAGAGGATGGCACCAGATTCTGGTCTGGGGGAGCCACCAGGGGGCAACAGTTGCCCACAGGGGTAGAAATCATGGGGGTGGGGTGGGGGTGAGGGGGAAAAGGAGGACGAGACCACAGGCCTGGGCCAGGTTAACTGAGCGTGATTCAACCAGCTGGGAGCAGGGGGACCACATGCCCCGTTCTGGCCAGGACAGGGCCTTTAAGCCCCATCCCGGTCGTGCTGACTCTCCCCCCCAAAAGCAGGTGTTTGCCCTGCACCCCACTCTCAACAAAAGTGACATTTGTCCCATTTGCCACCTGATCAAGAGCAAACAGGACAGAGGACAAAGCCAAGGTGTCAGCCCGGTGCAGGAGGAGGCAGGGCTTGGGGTCCCCCCACAGGATTCCAGCAACACAAGCCCCTCGGGGGAGCTGGTGGGGCCCCCTCCTCGTTGGGAAATACGGTCACGCTAGCCGTAGATCAGCGCTGGGTGCTTGCCTGTACCCGCGCTGCCTTAGGTCAGCCCCAAGAGAAAGCTGAACTCACAGAGCCGGTTTTAAAAAACCCATCTGAGCCACAAGCTGGTTTGCAGCCATTCAGGATTTTCAGAGGGAAACTGGCGCCCCTCACCGATTTCTAGCCCTGCCCGTTTGCACCGGGGCGAGAGGAGCAGCAGCAGGTCCAGCCACACGGAAAGATGCAGAGAAATCCAGAGCCCAGCAGGACGCCCCCCCCCCCCCCGGGCGTGAACAGCGCGGAGCACCTCAGAGACCCAGGGACAGCTCATTCGGAACCAGGGCTGCTGGTCGGGGGAGCAGGGCCCACGGCTCGCAGAGGAAGGGATGGCCCCTGGACTTGCATCCGTTTCAGAGGGCGACTTTTCCAGACAAGCTCACGTGTGCGTTGAAGCCAGGGCGGCTGATTCCGCTTTGCAAAGCGCAGGCTGCGGACTCTCCGCCGGGGGCTCGGCAGAAAGCCGGCGTGCGGAGAGCAGCAGAACCTCCTGGCACAGGCCCAGCCACGTCCGTACAAAGGCCAGGCTGTGTCTGGGTTGTCAATAGGCAGGAATAAGCGAGACCTTACGAGCCCCTTTGTACTGGCAGAGCCGGCTCCGGGTGGGGAGGGCAGGGGCACTGCCCCACCCCCTCCCCGTGGATACAGTACAACACACGTTCCGTGCTTGGCCCCCCTCCGTGTTCACAGCTGGAGGGTGGAGACCCACTTGGCCTGTTAAATACGAAGGAATCAGGTGGAACAGGGGGAGGACTCGAGTGTTCCCTAGACGCCGAGCGCTGGGGCAACCTCGCCGGAGAGACCCAAATGCCGCCCAGCTGATTAGCCAAGCGCCCACACCCAGCTGTAGGTGTTTCTCCCGGTGGTGCACATTTGCACACACCTTGGTGCACAACGTTTATTCCGCACAGAGATTAAAAAAATCAGCGAGGGAGGGGAACATCATTGTTTACGAGTGGGACTTACACTAGTCACAGGAGCAAGACACGAGAAGTCATTCTTCCGCTCTACTCGGAGGAGGCCTCGACTGGAGCATTGCGTATTGCAGGAAAGATGTGGAGAAGCTGGAGAGGGGCCAGAGAAGAGCAACAAGAAAGATGAAAGGTCTAGAAGACATGAGCTAGGAGGGAAGGCTGAAAGAACTGGGCTGGTTTCGTTTAGAACAGAAGACAGAGGGGACGTGATAGCGGTTTTCAAGTACCTAAAAAGGTGTCACAAAGAGGAGGGAGAAAAATTGTTCCTCTTGGCCTCTGAGGACAGGACAAGCAGCAAGGGGCTTAAACTGCAGCCAGGGAGGTTTAGGTTGGACATCAGGAAAAGCTTCCTGCTGGTCGGGTGGCGAAACACTGGAAGAAGTCGCCCAGGGAGGTTGTGGAATCTCCATCCCTGGAGATGTTTAAGAGCAGGTTGGACAGACATTCAGGGATGGTCTAGGTCAGGGCGACTCGGCCGGCGGCCCGCGGTGCGGTTTGGGTTTGCACAGGGCTCAACATGCAACCCACAACAAAACAAAGAGTCAATTAACGCTCTTCTGTTGAGATGCATTTTAGTCGCTACGTTCCTGGACAGTCATTGCGCATTCGAAGGGCTGTCACAGGTGGCAATCGGGTAAATGTTGCATTGGATTCGGACCAGCAGAACGGACTGGAACGGGGCCTGCGGGCTGTGTCTTTGGATTCATGCCCCTCAGTGTGACAGAAGCGATTTGCATAGATTTGCATGTCTAAGTTGTGGCCCTCTGCACATGCTGAGTGTCATTGTGGCCCCCAGGGCTTCCAGAGTGGAGTAGCCCTGCTCTAGATGGTGCTTGGTCCTGCCAGGAGGGCAGGGGATGGGACTCCAGGACCTCTCAAGGTCCCTTCCCGTTCTGGTGCCCTACGACTGTGTGTGCGCAAGTGTGAATTTCCCGGCGTGTGGGCCGAGGGTCACACGAGCCCCCGTGCACTAATGTGTCACAGTAACTTCAAGGTGGGGACTACAGCCCGAGCCCCGTCTTTCGCCGTGGGGCCAGGCCATTCATCGCTGGAGACAAGGCAAACGGATTTGGAGATCCGGCCCCTCACAGGCAGCCGCACCACAGCCCAGAGGCTACCAACAAGCGCGTCAGGCTGGGAGGATCCTTGACGTCATCCAGCGCGGCCGCCCTGCGCGGAGGCAGAACCAAATCAACCCCCCCATTGCGCCCGACAGGCGTTTGTCCAGCCTGTTCTTGAACAAAATTCATGGGGTGGAGATTTCACAAGCTCCCCTTGCAAGCCTGGTCCGGCACTCGAACCATTTCCAATCTCAGCCCAAATCGCCCTTGCTAGAGGTTAGCCCTGGCAACAGGTCTCACTAGTTCCGAGAGGTTGCAGCAAGGGTGCGAGGGGAATGCTGAGCAAGCACTTAGCAGGGAAGGCATTTTGAGCCCCCGCCCCGGGCTGGAGACGGTCGTTTGATGACGTTGCAGACGGCAGAGAGCCACAAGACAAAAGCAGGTTTCTAAAGGGCTGGCAGTCAGCTATGAAAAGGCACACATGGCCGGCTTTCCCTCCACCGCCAACCCTCAAAGGGCAGGGGAGCGGGCAGCATGGCAGCCGGAGAGCTGCGTGGCTTTAACCAAACCCGGATCCTTACGGCGGCAGGAACCCCAGCGCGGTTCAGCCATGCTGGAACAGGCCGGTTTATGCTGCTGCAGCGGCTTCTCATGGGGAAGGAGAAGCAGCGATACCAGGGCCAAGGGGCCTTCTCCCAGGGCAGCAGTGCCCACATTCGGGGCTGCGCTAGGTTTTGGGTTTTAAACCCTACGTCATGCTCGGAGCCAAAAGTGGCATCAGTCCAAAAGCCATGTTTTGGCCTGGCCTGTCTCGTCTGGGCGTTTAAATATAGCGCGCGCCACCCGCTGCCTCCTCTGGCTCTTCAGGGGACCGGCCTTGTTCCGTTTGTACAGCGCCCGGCGCACTGTAGTCCCGCTGTAGGCCCAGGCTCCTAGACACAAATAAAAGCCAAGAACCGTGGTCTTGCCGGCACAGGGGCTCTGAGAATCACCACCCCAGCACAGAGGCAAAGTCACTAAGCCGCAAGATCTACCAGCACTGGAAGTTGTGCATCCCCAGCGCACACAGCTCTTAGGTTTGTACAGCCGCCAGGTCTCACATGCGACTGATCCACATGATCCATCGACAGGCGAGGGCAGGGTGGAGTCTATCCTGATAAAGGGAGGGTCTGGGTCTCTCGCACACGCTACAGCTGGCACCAAGAACATGTAGCAGCTAGGGAAGGACCCCCCGCCACTCCGCCCTATATGGCCGGTCTGGCTAGGAGATGCACCCACAGCGCCATGGTTCGTCATCCCAGGCGCTGACACCCAATGGTCCTGACACCCGTATGTTGGACAGGAATCCTGTTTAACTTGCCTGGCTTCCCCCTGGTATTGGGGTACTTTGAGGGCCCTGCTGTGCTAGGTGCTGTACACACAGGGGAAGAGAGCCTGCTCTAAGGCGTGAAGAGTCCAGACAGACAGGGGGCAGGGAAGGATCCCACAGGTTAAGTGACTTGCCCAGGGTCACAAGGCAAATGGCAGAGCCCTGCGCAACTCTGCTGGGCACAGAAGATGGGAAGCCAGGTCCAATCCCCACGTCAAAACCAAGTTCTGGGCAGAGCTAGAAGCACAAGCCGAGCAGCCAGCTAGCCCTGCACCCCCCTGCTGATCCACTGACGGCTGCAATCTTCTACCCCACGGCCTCGACTGTCCGAACGCCAACCCCCCATGCCTGGCTAAGGCCACAGCACCCACAAGCCACAGCAGCGTCTGGGCACATCCAGGCTGCGTCACAGCCGTTGTGCTGCTCAAGCGGAAGTGGGGCTTGCCCCAGGGCACCTGAAGCAGGAAAATTTGGGGGCCCCTTTCCCCAGACTTTATTAAAAAAAGGCAAATTGCCTGATTTCCACAAGCCAAAGGCTGCATTTGGACACACACAAATCTACTCGCTGGTGCCCCCTTAACGAGGGTGCACGGGGCTTGGGGGTGCATGGGGTTTGGGGGGTACTATTAAATCAGGGACCCAACTACTTACTGATCAGTTTATGCCCGGTGCTGCCGATTTTGAAGTTGGCCCCTGCAGAAAAGGGCAGCTGTAAGCGCGACTGCAGCCACGCGCGCTAGTTCCGTCGCTCGCCTGCCCGTGCTAAGGCCAGGTCTGCACTTCGGAGAAAGTCGACCTGGGAGACGCAGCCCCAGGTACGTGAGCAGCGTTGCTGAGGTCAACGTACACTAGGTCGAATTTCTGCAGCACCCCCCACCCCGCAGCAGGAGCAACTCTTCCTGTGGCTTCACTGCCCGCAATCTCGTGGTGTCCTGGAGCCCACAGGGGCAAGCTCAGTGCTCGACTTAGCAGGTCTTCACTAAAGCTGCTCATTTGAAACCTGGCGCTCTGCAGCGTGGGTCTCCCCGTAAGCAGAGAGAAGCCCAGAGACTGGTAAAACTGTAGCCTGGGGAGTTCTGGTGTAGACATGTCCAGGACCATCTGCCACCTTCTTGAACCCTGGCCACAGCAGGGACAGGAGGCATGGCAGCCTGAACACCAGCAACACTGGCTCCCGCGGTGGTCTGGAGGACAGGGCAATAGAAGCAGGAGTGAGGAAAGCTGAATTCTTACTCCCATCTCTGCCACTGACCTACTGGATCACCTTGGGCAAGTCACTTGATTGCTTGCCTGTTACTACTCCTGCATTTTCTCTGTCCGGTCTATTCATATGAGAGCTTTGGGCAGGGACGGTCTCTTATCTGCTTGTATAATACCTAGCCCAGTGGGGCCCCAATCTCAGGCCAGACCTCGAAGCATTACAGTTACTAATGGAGGTGGAAGGGGTGATTGCAAGGGCAGGAAATCTTTGGGGGAAAAAAAATATCCCCGGGGTAAACAAGGCTCAGAAGCCTCTGCTGGTTCCCCCACCCTTTCGGTTTACAAGAAAAGGGAGGTGAGCTTCATTCATAGAGAGACAGATCACAACTGGAACACGAGTCATTCCAGTAACCAAGAGCTTGTAAGTCACTTTTTTGGTGGTTGGCTCAGTTTTGCTATGAGTTGCCGACTTGGTCAATGTACCGATCAAAAACCAGAGCAACTGGAACGCTCTTTTGTAAGATCAGCTTTGTTTAACCCAGGACCTTGTATTAAGAAGTTGCACAGCGAGTGACCAAAGTGAGGGGCAATCCAGCGGCGTGGAATAAAGCTAACGCAGCGGCACGCTCCAAATACCCTTTGGAAGGGGGGAGGTATTTTTGCGGTGCCTACATCAAGTGCTCTCTCGCCCCCGTTTCCATGATATTCCTCTGCAAACGGACCGGGTGCAAGTCACGTTGCTCAGCGCGCGACCGAAAGCCAGCAGGAGGGCTCAGGAAGCCGGTGCGAAAGTTTGTTGTTGTGGGCTGGATGAACGGACGCAGGGCGAGATTGCTTTCCAGAGAGGCTCCGCCAGGCACAATGTGTAACCGCCAGCCCTCAATACAATTCGCATGCTTGGTTCTTGAAGAGGGTGCCCATTGTGCGCAAAGCGGGGGGCAGACGTGACCCCAGCAGGGCCGGATTGGGACGTCGATTTAAGAGCCAGAACAAGGGGCACTTTTCCTTGATCTCCCACTTGGGAAACAGGGAGCAAGTCACTGGGAATCAGGGCCTGGGGGAGCCGGGAAGAGACACGGCCGATCCTCTCCCCCCGTGGGGTGCACCCAGGGGTTTACTAGCGACAACTTGCGTAAGCTCACAGGGAACACTGCTACTCTGAACAGCCTCACAAGCGCACGAGGGGGGTTCCAGAGCCACCCAGCTGGTTGGCAGAGCGCCCACAGTGAGGTTGTGCGTTTCTATTCGCCGTGCGCATGCCTCGGTGCAGAATACATTTATGCGCACATGGATGGAAAAAAGTTAGAAGGCGCACACACACGCACACGCGCGCGCACGATGGATGTCGAGTCAAACATCTGCTAGGTAAAGGGGTTCCCTCCTGAACCCTGCCAGAACAGATCCCTTTAATGGATCTTGAACGCCACATCACACTGCAAGGGAGAAGGGGCCTTGAATTAAAGGCCAGTCTTAGGTCTGCTAACCCTTCGGCCGTCTCCTGGGATTCAGGATTGTGCCATAGGATGGAACCGCCAGGAATATGTCCAAGCAAAACCGGCAACACTAGAGCGGGACAGAATTTGTCTAGTGGGCAGGAACTGGGGCGATCAGCCACTGATCCACTCTGATTTTGGGTAAACCCCTTCCCCCCCACCCATGTGGACTGCCTGCTTTTCAGAGACTCCTACGCCGTGTCTGTACGGCACCTGGCACGCTGGGGCCTGGGGCTCGGGGGCTGCTACTCCTTTTAAAAATAGCCACAGAAGTCTGCTGTGCTTGACGGCAGCACGCTGGCACTCAGCTGCTAACCCCCCGGCTCGCCGTGTGAGCAGGTGCTCGGCAAAAATTGAGAGACGGTGTCAGTTGAACGCAGCTAAAAATAAGCCCGAGCCGGCCGTTGGGTTTTGCAAGAGGATGGACATGCTGCCTAGCCACACGGCACAACACACGGGCTGTAGCGACCTGCTGCTGGACAACCGGCTTCTGTTTACCTCCAACCCATTTAAGGAACAATCAGTCAGCAAGGGGGGGCGGTTGTTTCACAAGTACAACTGCCCAGGGTCAAAAATTCAATGGGGGGGGGATCAGAACAGGGGGAAAAATTTGCCCTGATCTTTGTGAAGCAGGGCGCGAGCCACGCAGCATCCTTCCAGAGCGTGGCAGGTTCTTCCCGAGCACAGACGGGCGCCGTTGCATTTTTGTTTTCTGCTGTAGGTTTTTGCCCATTGTGTCCGCTCCCCTCCCCTTCTGATCTTCCCACGCGTTCGAGCAAGAGAAGCCATTTCCTCCCTTCCAGAGGGTTGGTTGCTATGGCATGGCTGAGCTAGCCAGGCAGACAGCAGCGATAAGACAACCACATCGATTGCATGGGGAGGGTGCCAGAGCGGCTCGGTCTTGCCTGCACCGGCGTGGGGCCGTCACCCTGAAGTGTCCAGACACTTGTGAGTCTGGTCCCACAAAAAAAAAAATCACGTGATTTACACTCGCAGAAGGGTTGGGGCCTCCTGATTTTTCCCAACCTTTAGAGGTCGTGTTTTACGTGTGTGGCCGGCAGGACTAGAAGCTACGTTGAAAACATAAATCCAGCCGCACCCCCGCCCCCCCGAGAAGGGAGCCGCAAGAGGAACAGCAAACACCACCGACGCGCACACACACACCGACACCACGCAAGGGAGTGTGGTGTTAGCCTTGCGTCCAGCCCTCCCGGCAGGTCAGAATGCCTCGCGGCCAAGGGGGTCAGAAATCCACCGCTCGCTCCAGGCACCAGCCACAAGAGGTAGTGTGGGCCCTGAAAGATGAAAGCTCACAATCCAGGGGTATTGCTGTGGAGCCTGAGAGGCAGGGTCATGGAGCAGAGCCACACAACAAATGGCGAATGCACAAGAGATGATCCCAGGCCCACAGGCTCCCCTTAAATTGTACCCCCGCCTCACTGAAGGGCTCTTGTGGCCATTTCACAGATGTGGACATTGAGGCCCAGAGAGACGCGAACTCCTTACTCACACAGCGAACGACTAGCAAAGCTGGGAGCGGTAACCAGGAGTTCACTCTCTGATCCTGCCCTAGCCACGAGGCCACACTCAGAACCTTTTGGTCCAAGTTCTGACGTAGGCACGTACCGACCCGTGATTTGTTTTGCGCACACACGCTTACAAGCCTTGGCAAGTTTCCTCTCAGATTCTCAAGGTTTCTGGTTGAAAATACAAAGGGGGAGGGGCGGATATCTAGCAGAACATATTCCAAACTAACATTAGCATGCCGTACAAATCATCCGAGCTCACCGGAAAAATGCACCTACTCAGATTTGGTGAAAGAAACATTGCGACAGGGTGCAAGAACAGCCAAACCACAGAAATTAGAGGCTATGAAACAAAGATGCAGGTAGAACCTTAAATATAAAACTATTCCTACTCAATCACAGCAACTTTTATCCCTCAGGGCCCTAAATCACTTTACAGACTACAATTCAGACTGTAGCATTACATCCCTCAATGGAGTGCAGCCACCTCTGGGGAGGAACAAACAGTTGTTCTAACGGCACACAGCAACACTAAAGCAACAAACTGGGGGCAGAAAAAGGAGGAAAACGTTTGAATTGCTACTGCCTCCAAGCCAGTAAGTTATATGATGGTAACACCCCAGGGCCTTACTTGGGAACCAGGGACCTGTCTGCTAGGCACCAAGACCAGTCTATAGCCCGGACACACAAAGCATCTCTCACAGCCTCTCACCTGCCCCATGGCTTCAGGGGTGCAGAGGACAAGTCCAGCCCCAGGACAGGTCCAGGATGCTACGGGGGTCCCAAACCCGCAACCTGACCTCAGACAAGCATCCCCTTCCCCTCCAGTTCTGTCGTGGACACTTCAATAGCGCACTTCGGGGCAGGACGGACCCTCGCTATGCACATGGAGAGCCTAGCACAGCAGGTCTGTAGGGGCTCCTGTAACAGCCAACAAGGCATGTGGAGTCTGGCAAGCACACTGGTTTTCGGGCAGACAACTGGAGACCAGAGGGTTACGTGGCCGGGTTCACACACTCCCTTTGCGGGCAAAGCTGTCCCAAGCTTTTATATTGGGGACGCAGAGTGGAGTCACAGCTTGCAAGACACATGCAACAATTTACCCAGCTGGAAATCAGCCCAGTGACTGACTGTGACTGACACACACACACACACACACACACACACACACACTGACTGACTGTGACTGACACACACACACACACACACACACACACACACACACACACAGACAGAAGTAACAAAGGTTAAAGTCAGGCAGAGCGACAGAGCAAACAAGAGGACTGGTGTAACCCCCCCCCCCCGCCCCGAGTTTTGGAAAATCGGGGGGGGGAGCCAGCTGGAGGCGATTCTAGGGGCTTCCTTACAGGTCTGGCGGCCGCAGCCACGTCCAGCCCCCACCCCCTCCGGCTCCGGGTTTCACTCGCAGCCGGCCCTGCAGAGCCGATAGACCCGGATCCCCACGCAGGGACGCGCCCGGGGGGGGAGGAAACGCGCACACGCGGCGCGGTCAGTTTCACGGGGGGGTCGCTCATCCAGGGGGACCTGCAAGGGCCTGGGGGGGGGGGTCGCTTTGCCAGGCACCCAAAGGTCAGTGGCCCGGTCCGGGGCGGCTGAGAAACATGGAGCCTTTTGCAAAGGCACAAGCCCTTTCCGCATCGAACCGGCGGGGGGGGGGGGGGGATTGTTTGCAGGTCTTCCCCCCCCCCCGGCTTTTAGCTGAGCTTCTAGCATGGGGGAGGTGGAGAAGAGACCCCCCCCCGGACTCCCTCGCCCAAGGGGGGGGCAGTCCTGCCCTCTGCCAGGAGAGCTCCCCCCCCCCCGAAGCAGACCCGAGCTTGGACTCTAGAGGCGGCTCCCAGCCTGCCTCGACGGGCCCCTGTGGAAGTGACTCCTGATGCAAGAGGGGGTGGGGGGCTCATGCCACTAGAGGCGCCGAAAGGGGGGGTCGATAGAAGTTGCATCGACAGGCAGACTAAGAGCCTGCCTTGCCAATTGTGCCCCCCCAGCAACTTTATTTAGAGGGGCTTTTAACCCCCCCCTGCAAAATAAAAAGCTGGCGGATCTCGGCCCCCGCTGCCAGCCACACGGGCCCGGCCCGAAGAAAGGAGGGTCCTTACCCACGGCCGTCTGGACGCTGGGGAGCCCCATCGCCGCCCTAGAGTTCTTCAGCCCCCCAGCAGCGGGTCCGCAGGGCCCCGGGTCGAGCCTCGCTTCTTTTTCTTTTTCCGGCGCCGCTCTTTTAATTGGGTTTGTTTTAATGCTCCCCGATCAGGCCTGATTGGTAAATTTCTCATGGCAGGCGCTGGCCCCCTCCCCCTCCTGCCTAAGGCGTGCTCATGGCTGGAGCGGCAAATCATTGGGTGACAAATAGCAATCAGATGCAAATTCCTAACCTCTGAATCAGAAACCTGCCCTGGAGAGGGCTGCCCGGCTAGGGACCATCTCCCGCTTCCCCGGCTGCCCCCGAAAACGCGCAAAGTCCGGGGGCGGCTCCTCGTCTTCGTGATTCCTGGAGCTTAACACCCCCAGAGCCTGTTTCGCCTCCCCAGTGTGTGAACTGCACGTAACTCACTTGCAATCGCACGTTTGTAGCGCTGAATTTGTTTAATGTGAAGGGCTCGATCCTGCAAACCCCCCCCCCACACACACACCCTCCTGTCTCCCCGGAAATACCGCTTACCCCCTGGCCTGATTGTTTGCAGCATGTTAAAACGGGGCTGTTGAGAGCGATTCGAACCCATGCGGAGCTCGCCTGACTTGCAAGCAGGCCTGGCCTGGCCCGGACTCCGTGCCTCAGTTTCCCCGCCTGGAAATGGGGGGAGGGGAGAGCTTGAAAGTGCTTTGAGATCTGCAGTCGAGAGTCTGTCTTAGTAGACGTTGCAGTTTCTCGTAAAGATTGCGCTGCAAAGCATCAGAAATACATTCCCTGGATTCCTGTCTCTGCAGTTGCTTAGAAAATAAATACCTGTTTCTTCTAGTCTGAGCTGGTCGGTGAGGTGTCCACAGGCACAAACAGAAATGGACGCGGCTCCTTTAAATTAAAAAAAAAAAGGGAGGAGGGGGGCTGAGGCGGAACTGCCTTTAGGTTAGGGTTGCACAGTAGGGAGCGTCTCAAAAGAGCCCGGAAGGTGGAATTTAAAGAGATACTGTCCAGTCTTTTCTTTGCTTCTGATGGACTCTTGTCCAGCCTGCAACCCCGCCCCTGCAAACACTCAAAACGCGAGTGGGCGAACTTTACTCGCAGGAGTAGTTCTATTTCCTGCAATGGTGGCTACTCAAATGACCCAGCCTCTAACTTTGTATTGGTTTAATCTAGCTCTGGACTGGTCATTCCCTAAGTAGGATTGGACGGGGCTCTTTGTTTTGTTTTTTTACTTTTAAAGTGTTCACCTCCCTGGAGGAGACTCAGAAGGGTGTGTTAGTCAGGGAAAAACTGACCAGCTAAAGTTTGCCAGGTTGGACTACATGCCCCCCACCCTTGTTTCATCATAAGAACGGCCAGACTGAGTCAGACCAAAGGTCCATCTAGCCCAATATCCTGTCTGGTGACAATAGCCAATGCCAGGTGCCCCAGAGGAGTGAACAGAACAGGGAATCATCCAGCGATCCCTCCCCTGTCGCCTGTTCCCAGCTTCTAACAAACAGAGGCCAGGGACACCCTCTCTGCCCAGCCTGGCTAATAACCTCCATGAATGTATCTAGTTCTTTCTTGAATCCTGTTAAAGTTCTAGTCTGCACAACCTCCTCTGGCGAGGAGTTCCACAGGTTGACTGTGTGCTGCATGAAGAAAAACTTTCTTTGGTTTGTTTTAAACCTGCAACCTATCAAGTCTGTCATTTCTGTTAGCACAACCCTGTATTTCTGGTTTGTGATCCCACAGACCCTCCCGCTCAGCTTTCTCGTTTCTGCTCGGCTAACAGGAGTAAAGGGTATTTTGGGGAGTCAAATCAGCAGCTGCAATTAGAACACGCAGCAGGCTGGGCATGAAAAAAGCCTCATTGTGATAAGAAAATAATAACACACAGCGCTTTTCATTTGTGGATCTCACAGCACTTTACCAAGATCGGTCTCTCTGTCCTCGTTTCACTGGTAGGGAAACAGAGGCACAGACAGGTTACAGCCAAAAGCTCTCAGACATGCCCACCAATTTGGAGTGTCTAACTTGTGACGTAGTAGACTGGTCATGAACCTATGACTCCATTACCCCCAGTTTTAGGAAGTGCTAAGAACTTATTACATTAGATGAATCCCGTGTGAATGGAGAGATTAAAAAGACTGGGACTTTTCAGTTTAGAAAAGAGGACACTAAGGGGGGTATGATAGAGGTCTATAAAATCATGACAGGTGTGAAGAAAGTGAACAAGGAAAAGTTATTTACTTGTTCCCATAACATAAGAAGTAGGGGGTCACCAAATGAAATTAATAGGCAGCAGATTTAAAACAAACAAAAGGAAGTATTTCTTTATGCAACGCACAGTCAACCTGTGGAACTCCTTGCCAGAGGATGTTGTGCAGATCAGGACTTTAACAGGGTTCAAAGAAGAACTAGATAAATTCATGGAGGGCAAGTCCATCTCTGTAGCCTCTGTTTGTTAGAAGCTGGGAATGGGCAACGGTGGAGGGATCACTGGATGATTCCCTGTTCTGTTCACGTCCTCTGGGGCACCTGGCGTTGGCCAGAGAAGTGTGTTTTTAACACATTAGCTGAGACATGATCTAATCCTAGTGTGGACCAGGCAGTTGTAGTTTTAACGCATTTGTGGGGCAGGAACTTTTCCCCCTAACACAGAGACACAAAGTAGCCACCTCCCGGAGCTCCTGAGAGTTGACAACACTGGTTTAAGTATGTTCATTACAGAGAAATGTTCACAACTGCGCTGGTGCATTTTGTACAGCTCCATACACATTGTTGCTGCTAAACAGTTAATCCTACTTTTTTCCCAGCTGCAACCTCAAGCACTAGAAGATCACAGCGCCCACAGACTCTGGATTATTATTAGCATCCCTCTGTGGATGTTATCCTTGTAACAATTTGATTTTTTGCAGGAAATTAAGGCATTTCAGATGAACTAGTCAATACCAGGGGAGCTGAATTGTATTTGTATAAATACTAGTTATTTCCTGCTTTCCATTTGCAAAGCTACAAAGACCAACCCAGAAAGGTTCAAACAGAGGCTCGTGTTATGTACACAACTCTCTGTTAACACAACTTGGTGGTTGCGATTTTAATTAAGCAAGAGGAGGAGTGATGGTACGTAGCTACTCTGATTGGCAAACATTGACACGCACACTTCACTTTACACTTGTGTGCCACGTTAAGTGTGCTTCATCGGCACGTGGCCCACACCAGCGAGTCAGCGTGGTTCGCGGAATGGACCGGGAGTCCGAAGCATGGCATGGGAATCAGGACTCCTGGGTTCTTCAGGACATTATACTGGGACTCAAGAGAGCTGTGATCTAGTCCAGGCTCTGCCAGCCCCAGCTCTGTGCCTCAGTTTCCCCATCTGTCAATTCTGATCTGCCTTTGGAGTTCTGCAAATGGGAAGTGCTGCCTAGGAGTTAGGGATTATTGTCTGATGACTTGTGACGTTGAGTTTCGTATGCGTGCGTCCCAATTACAGCTGCCATGAGAATGCTGGTCTCTCAATTACAACGATGCATCAAGGTATAATTATTTCACCTTGCATTTTATTTCATGGTTTACAATAAAAACAAAGTTGCCATGCACAGGTAAGGACAAGCACATAAACTAAGCTGGAAAGGAATCCAGCTTGTCTCAATAATTAGCACTTAGCATCCCCAACCCCAGGCAGGCCTCACAGACACATTGCAACACAGCCACATAATATCTTACACACACCCATTTTACAGATGAGCAAATTGAGGCGCAGAGAGGGTAAGGCCACAAGTTCCAGAGGCTCTAGACAAGGAATGAGGGGCTGGGGGCATGAAAAGCCAGACACAGCTAGTCAGAGGCTGGGCATTTGCGTTGGCAGGTCTTTAGGAGCTGTCAGAGTTGTGGTCCCCATAGGTCCTCCAAAAGGCCGTGGTGAAAAGATGGAGCATTTCCTGGGGTGCAGAGGTTGGCTCACACACAATGCTCCTGTGAATTGCCACCGGAGATGTAAGCCGCACAAGTGACCAGCTGCATCAGAAAAAGGCGGCGTGGTGCCTTCGTCTAGCTCCACTGGCTGAAAGCTGAAGTTGTTCATCAGATAACATTGGTCCCCCAAGTCTGGAATTCTCTCTCCCAGAGGCCGGTATCTCTAATACTTTAGAGGGGGACATGCAGGCAGTGACCTGGACCATGGTGCAATTCTGGATGTGGGCAGGGCAAATTCCTTCCTGACCCCTGCTGGCAAACTACTTATGCCCTGACGCATGGCATTTGAGGATTCCCCTTATCGTGGCATGCCTCATTACAGGTGTGATTTTGGATCACAACATCACACCCCCTTTCCTTATGTTGACTGCTGTGAAGAGCAATGCAGGAGTGGAAGCCACTGACTAGACCATGGGTTCCCAAACTGGGGGGGGGGGGAAATTCCAGGGGGGGTGCGAGGTGACCCAGCTTCCCCCCCCCCATCAAGTTTTGCTGCCCCTGTCAGTTCCTTTTTTTTTTTTCGCTCAACAAGTTTTGCTGCTGTTTGGGGGGGGGGGACGTGAGGGTTTTTCAAAAAGCAAAAAGAGGGCGTGAGGCTGAAAAGTTTGGGAACCGCTGGACTAGACAGAGGACTTTGGAATTGAAAACTTTCAAGTGAGATTGACTTTGCAAGGCAGAAAAAAATGTCCGTGTGGTCTCATTTCGTTGTTCTCCCCTGCTGGTCTGTGTCTCTCTGTTGGCTCTTGGCTCGCACTTAGACATAAGCTCCATGGGGTAGGGACTTTTTGTTCTGCATTTGTGCAGCACCAAGCGCCACAGGATCTTGGGTCCATGCCTGGGGCTCCTAGGAGCTCTGGTAATACAAGGTACTAATGAGGTGGGGGACATTGAGTGTTGGTTAAAGGAACCAACCAGGAATCGGGACACCTAGGTTCAATCCCCAGATATGGGAGGCAGTATGGTTTAATGGTTAAAGCTGAGTGGGTGTCAGAATGTCTACGCCAAATTAATTCCTGGCATACCCACTGTGATCTGGTTTTGCTGTCATTGCCATGACAAGGGGCAAGTCAATGGATCTCGCTAGCCAAGATCACCAAAGTATTTAGGCTCCTAAACTTCCACATCTGGGCCCCAGCATGTCTGGGGCGAATGCCCTGCCCAAAGGCCTGGGGTAACAAAGCGCCATTCGGCACTGAGCTCCGACAAGAGATGCCCCCAGAATTCAAAAGTCTCACTGATAAAACTCTCACCCTCCGAATGCCAGCACCTGGAGGGGCAGGGCGGTTGGGAAACACCCCACGGGGCAGAGCGCAGGTGGAGTTCTTGGCTTTATCTTGACTAGGAAAAATGGTGTTTTCTCCCATGGGTTCTGCGACCCCGGCGCCTGTTCCACCGCTCCACTCCCAAACCAGGCGCGTCTTCTCCACGACCCCACGAGAGACGAGCGCTGAAGTTTTCACCTTGATCTAGTTGGCCCAGGGCAACACAGAACATGGAGTGGATTGACTTCGACTAGCGACGTTACAGATAAAAAACGCCCGAGCCTTGTGCCCGCTGGGACCTCACGGCGGCCTCTGTGCGCCACAGTCGATCTTCTAGGGTTCAAATTAGCCGGTTTAGCGAAGCCTCCCTCATTCGAACTGCGCGGCTCTGCTGCTCCTCACAAGGGGTAAGGGAAGCTAATGGGAGTTCTACCCTTGTGCGGGCCACTTAGAGATCTGGGGCAAACCTGTCAGGGCTGGTGCTTGGTCCTGCTGTGAAGGCAGGAGACTGGACTCTGTGATCTTGCAAGATCCCTCCCAGTTCTGAGATAGAAGCGTTTGCTCCTGTGGACCTCCCGCTGGGTGGACGGCGCCGACACGCGAGTTAAGATACTGGGCCCAGTATTGTGTCCAGTTCTGGGCCCCCCACCACAAAAAGGATGTGGACACATCGGAGAGGGGCCAGCGGAGGGCGACCAAAATTAGGGGGATGGAGCATATGACCTATGAGGAGAGGTTGAGGGAGTTGGGTCTGTTTAGTCTGAAGAAGAGAAAGGGGGGGGGGATTTGATAGCAGCCTTCAACTTCCTGAAGGGAGGTTCCAAAGAGGCTGGAGAGAGGCTGTTCTCAGTAGTGACAGATGCAGAACAAGGAGCAATGGGCCCAAGTTGCAGTGGGAGAGGTCCAGGTTGGATATTAGGAAAAACTATTTCCCTAGGAGGGTGGTGAAGCACTGGGATGGGTTACCTAGGGAAGTAGTGGAGTCTCCATCCCTAGAGGTGTTTAAGTCTCGGCTTAGCAAAGCCCTGGCTGGGTTGATCGAGCTGGGATTGGTCCTGCCTAGAGCAGGGGGCTGGACTTGACGACCTTCTGAGGTCTCTTCCAGCTCTGTGGTTCTATGATTCTATGATACGTCGACTCCAGCTACGTAATTAACATCATGGGATCTGCGCCTCTTACGTCGACTTTCCCCGTTCGCATAGCCCAGGCCCGACTGAGAACTGGCCGGATGGAAAGCCCAGCTGGTTTTGCAGTGAAGTCGCAGTGTCAAGTCAGTCGCAGTTTTCCGCACGTTTGCAGCTCAAGACAACCACGAAGCCGGTGTTTAATTGTTCATGCCGGTCAGTGCTGCAACGCCCTTGTCCACACAAGGATTCATTGCCACGTATTAGCTACTGTGAAGTTTAACACGCGCGCGCGCACACACACACACACACACACACACACACACACACACACACACACACACACCCCTTTGTTCAGGGGTCAGAGAGAGCAAACCTTTGGAAACATCCTGGCTTCCTGCAGCAAAACCAGACTCCTTACGCTACAAAAAGGGGCACCAGGACCTGGTAGGTGGTTACTGAGGGAGGGGCGGACCAGCAACTATTTGTATTGCTGGCGTGCCCGGCAGCCCCGGTCATACCCCGGGTCCCCATTGTGTTAGGCCCTGGGCGACAAACGGTTTTACTGCAGAGGCCGGCGCTAGGCACTGAAGAGCTGGGAAGCAGGAAGCCGTCTCTTCCTGGAGAGTGATGTGGGTGGGAAAGTGTCTGGAAATTACTTAGCAGTGTGAGGGGGGGGGTTGCAATAAAACGTCAATACTCCAGTGTGGTCTGATCCGGGTGTGGCAGTCAGGAGACCTGGCTTCCAGTCCCCACTCTGCTGTCAGCATGGACTGCTCTGTGCCTCGGTTTCCCCAGTTGGGGCTAAGGATACTTGGTAAAGTGCTGTGGGACCTAGGGATGAAATTGACTTGACCGTGGGAGGTTTTCCGTACTAGCCGTTGTACTTGAAAGTGTCTCCCTGTATTTAAAACCTCCGCTACAGCCCCCTTATCTCGGCTGGCTGGACAATTCGACTCGGATCAGGGAAAAGCCTGCTCACTTTCCATGGGGCAGTGGGCCAAGCCACCTGTTGGTCCCCCCCACCTTAAATTGGTGCCTTGAGGTTTGGAACACCACCCCCTCCCCACAGGTCTTTCCCTTATGCCAGAGACACCCCGGGTCTGCTTCTCTTGGGCAGCAAAGGGAGTGCAAACCGCAACCCACCCCCAAGGGTGCAGCCGCGACGCGGGAACCCGTCGCTCCAGCCTGTGCCCAGCTGTTTTGGGGTCCTGGTTGACTTAGGACTTGAGCGGCCCTTTGGGGAGGCCAAACGGCCACTGCTCCCTGAATCTGCCTCTCGGCCGCCGGCCCGCAGCGGGGGGCTGAACGGCACCAGGCCCAGGCGGGGGCAGTTTAAAGGTTCCCCAGGAGCCAGCGTGCCTCAGCCAGTATTCCCAGGCTGTGGAAAGAAATTGTCTCACTTTAGGGACGCTCCCTAAAGCAGATCAAGGCTTGTAGTAAACAAACCAGAGTGGCTGTACCTATATCCTGCCTGCTAGGCAGAATGGTAGCCCTGAGGGCCTCTCCGGGAGGGTAGAATTACAAGCCAGGCTGATGCAGGGAGTGGCTAGGAAAAGGGGCTGCTGGGCAAACAGAGGGGAGCGGGAGGAAGCGGGGTGGGGGCGCCTGTGTGTTAGAATACAGGTTGTGCCAAAGTGTCTGCCCCGCAGAAGGGGTTTACACTAGGGATGTAAAATGGGTTTATTTAGGCAAACGTGTAGCTGCTGAGATGTACACAGAGCCTCGCCCCGCAGCAGGGCGGGGGCTGCGCGTAACCCTGCACGCCCACCGGTGAACCCACGCCGACCGGTCACCCATCCACACGGGGACACGGTCACATCCCCAGCGGATATGGCAAAAGTCTCTGGGATGTCAGGTCAAAACCAGCTTCTGCCCAGCATGATACAAGCTGCTCTGGTAGAAAAATCTGCTCTTGGGTTATTGAAATGCCCTGGCTATGGCTGGGAAGCAGGTTGTGAGTCTTGACAGCGGGGCCTGGCCCCCAAAGGATCCTACAGACAAGAACAGGGTTTGACTTAGGAGCAGGGGGGACTGATCCTCGCCGTAGTCTGCACAGGCCAGCAATGTAGTAGAAGTGTGTTTGGATCAGGTGCTCCACAAGGGTCCCCATTAATATTTTCCATCCATGTGCTGAATAATTTTTTCTGTGCACCAAGCATGAGCACCACCCATCAAAACACCTGTGTGGCCAGCTGTCGGTGTTCTACTAATCAGCTGGCCACCCAAGCACGCAGCTTTCAGGGAACACTGTTCCACAGGCCCCAGTGGCTCCCAATTTTGGGTGCTGATTGCTGGGGAGCAGCCAGCCCTCCAAGGCTGCACACTTCTCAGGAGCTTTTTGAAGGTAAAAGCAAACTGAATTCATGAGGGGATGGGGATAGGAGTCATGTGTGTGCGCATGGACACACACACACACACACACACGGCCCAATCTGGGATGAAGCGATACATGACAAACACCCGGCCAGGCTGGCCTAGGTGTACGTCATCCTGCTTCAGCCTCCTAGTTCTCCACCCCCTCTAACCTCCCTTTGCAGCCTATTGCGGCTCCCCACGGGCTCCTTACAGGCCCTGTGGGATAGGAACAGGCATCTTGGGCCCTCTGGGAAAATAATCCTTCAGCCAGGACTCCTGGGTTCTATTCCCTACCCTGCTGCTCCTGACTCGCCTCAAGCAGCTCTGTGCCTCAGTTTACCCCTCTTTAAAACCAAGACTGGCTTTGCTGAGTGCTGCTGGCGGACGGCTGACACTCCTACCGGGGCTTGCTTGGCCCTCCACGCATGGGGCAAAGCTCCCATCCACTTTAACAGGGCCTGCCATTGCAAGCCAGGTGTTCTTTCCCCAGCAGCAGCCAGTCCTCTGCCGGGGCCCAGTCGCCCCCTCGTGGCACGAGAAGCAATGGCCACAGGCAGGCGGCTGGCCCGGTCTTTCGCAGCTGGGATGTTGACTGGCAGCCCAGCCCCAGGCAGCGGAGATGCACAGATGTTCTGCGCAAGGTGCAGCTGGGAGCTCGGGGCGGAGGCCAAGCCTCATCCAAAAACACATTTAGAAGGGTCTTGGTTCTTCTTGGAAAGAATATCCCACACTCGGAGGAGCAGACTCAGGTAAAAGCCCCAAACCCCACAACAGCCCCACAGCCCCGTCTGTGCGCACGCGCGCAAACACCCACATGGTTTGGCTATTGCACCAGGGGCTCACAGACGGGTTCTTTTCCTGCCAGGCTGCAGTCCCCGGCTGGGCAACCCCCCTCCTGCCTCGGGGCCGCTGGGCAGATCCCCTTACCCCGCCGTTTCCCAGCTCAGAGGATCGGCCCTTCCCCGCCCCGAGCTCCAGCTCCATGGCCCGCTCCGTTCTGGGCTCTCAGCAGGGGGCTACTGCAGAGGCCTGGGGGTGTCAAAGAGCAGAGGGCTGGGGGGCTGTGGCAGAGCCAAGGGGAACTGGTGGCCCGGCCCTTCGCCCAGACACCCCCCAGCTGGATTCACAGCGGCTCTCCGGCCTCGCTCACCGCCAGCGTGCTTTGGGCACTGACACTTGGTTTGGGTGGGCTTATGGCACCACTAGAGGGCGCCCTGCCACAGGACACGGGCTGCCCAGATCCATCGGGGAGCAGGGCCTGGGCTGGTGCCCGCTGGCAAACCAGGGGTCCCTCCAGCCTCCCAGGCCCCCTCCAGCCAGCGGGCGTCTGCCCCGTGCTCCGGAGACACGAGCTCGGGCAGCCCTTTGCCTCCGGGGGCGCAGGGCTGGAGTTCGCCGGCCCCCCCAGCAGGGCAGTGTCCGGCCCCATCTGAGGATTCTGAATCTCCCTTCCCAGCCCGTCCCCCTCCACGGCCCGTGCCCGGGGGCTGAGCACATGCCAAGGCCAGCGGGGCTCATTAACGCGGCCAGAGATCCTCCCTCGGCCCTTCCAGCCTCCAGCCCGGCCTCCAGTGACTCCCAGTGACCAGGAATTCACCCTCCCGTGGCCAGCTGCGCAGCCGCCCGGCATCCCCCCGCCCTCCCGCAAACCTCGGCCGCGGCAGGAACTCAGCCGCCTTCATCCGCCAGCCCCTGCGGCTCACCTCCCAAGAGCTCCCGGCTCGCAGACTGAGCCTAGGCAGACACTGGGACGGAGCAGCCGCATCCCCAGCTACCGCGTACGTGAGACTTCATGCGCCTGCCTGGCTGTCCCAGAACGCCCCGAAATGGGGACAGCGAGGACCCCGCTATTCGGGACGTAGCTTCCGCTGATCCTCACTTAAAGCAGACTCCGGGCTTGGGGGCCCGGCCCATGGGCCGTACCCGGAGTGGGGTTTCTCACTGAACGGTGCGGGAAAGAGACCGAGGCGAGGCAGAAGAGAGGGGAGCCCTTCGGGGAGGGCTGAGCTGGCTGGTCCCTTCGTCAGGGAGCGAGGGGAAAGTGCCCCGTTTGCTGCGTTCCTCGCTCTGGCTGGGAGCTCAGGGGGCAAATGAACCGGGACCTGCCCCAGCTGGGGGACGTGCCCCCTTCCCGGGCTGTGCCCACTGGAGATGGAGGCCACGGAGAGGTGTGTCTCACCTGGCCCCGAGCTGCTGCCGTGAGAGGCCTGGGGCTGTCGGGGTCAGCCTGCCCCCAAGCCTCCTCCCCAGCGCCAGCAGCCCTTGAAAGCGGGAGAAACAAAAACTACTGGAGTTAAGGACCAAGCAACAGAGGATCTTATTTTGGGAAGCAGGGGCCCTCTGCCGGCCAAAGCTGCACCTGCTCCCCTAGGGAGAGGGGGGTAAAACCCCAATTAACTCAGGCCGGTGACCCTGCTAGTGTCCCTGTACAAGCCCATTCGACGGTGACTGTTGCATTGCACATCGGCGTTGGGGCGCAGAGTCGGCCTCCGTCTGCGGGCCCGGCCAGTGTGTGGGGCCTGAGGTCTCGCTGAGGGGCGGCACGCGGGGGCACGCGCCCCCTGACTGAGAATCGCTGGCCCCCAACCTGGACCCCGGCCCTTTGCACCCCTCCCCCGCTACAGGCGCCAGCGTCCTCCCTGGGGCAACAAAGCCCTTTGTAGAAATCCCCGCCCCCTTCCCAGCTGGGTCTGAGCTTCTGGCCCTGGCCCCCGACCCTTAAAGGAGCAGGGCTCCCCCTGAGGAGCCGTGGGGGGCTAGTCCTTTCCTGCCGGGCCCGGAACACCCTCCTGCCCCCTGGAGGGAGAGACGATGCCACCAGCCACCCTGAGCTGCCACTTCCACGGCCACGGGGCAGGGAGACAATGGGATGCCACCGAGCAGTGCCTGTTGCTGGGCAACCCGGCACCTACCATCCTCTCTCCTCAGCAACCCAGCACCCGCATTCCTCTCTCCTTGGCAACCCGGAACCCTCCATCCTCTCTCCTTGGCAACCCAGCACCCACATTCCTCTCTCCTTGGTAACCCAGCACCCGCATTCCTCTCTCCTTGGCAACCCGGAACCCTCCATCCTCTCTCCTTGGCAACCCGGAACCCTCCATCCTCTCTCCTTGGCAACCCAGCACCCACATTCCTCTCTCCTTGGCAACCCGGAACCCTCCATCCTCTCTCCTTGGCAACCCAGCACCCACATTCCTCTCTCCTTGGTAACCCAGCACCCACATTCCTCTCTCCTTGGCAACCCAAAACCCTTCATCCTCTCTCCTTGGCAACCCAGCACCCACATTACTCTCTCCTTGGCAACCCGGAACCCTCCATCCTCTCTCCTTGGCAACCCAGAACCCTCCATCCTCTCTCCTTGGCAACCCGGAACCCTCCATCCTCTCTTCTCGGCAACCAGGGACCCTCCATTCTTTGCTGCCCATCTGCCCCCAGCAGCATGGGAGGAGTAACTTGTGGGATCGATGGGCCAGTTACTCTCCAGGCGGTGTCTGAGTCGCTCTCTCTGAGCCTCGGTGTCTTTACAAGGACTGGACTAGCCAGGCCAGATCCATCCCAGGGGCTCCAGCAGGAGCAACCTGGCCCAGTGGTTAGGGCGCTAGATGCCAAGCTGGGTTCGTGTCTCTGCTCTGCTACTTGCCCTTTGTGGCCTGGGGCAAGTCACTTAACTTAGGGTATGTCTACACTACCACCCTAGTTCGAACTAGGGTGGTAATGTAGGCAACCGGAGTTGCAAATGAAGCCTGGGATTTGAATTTCCCGGGCTTCATTTGCATCTCGCTGGGCGCCGCCATTTTTAAATGTCCGCTAGTGCGGACTCCGTGCCCGCAGCTACACGCGGCACGGACTAGGTAGTTCAGACTAGGCTTCCTCACGAGGAGTAACGGTAGTTCGGACTAGGAAGCCTAGTCCGAACTACCTAGTCCGTGCCGCGTGTAGCCGCACTAGCGGATATTTAAAAATGGCGGCGCCCGGCGAGATGCAAATGAAGCCCAGGAAATTCAAATCCCGGGCTTCATTTGCAACTCCGGTTGCCTACGTTACCACCCTAGTTCGACCTAGCGGGGTAGTGTAGACATACCCTTAGCGCCCAAGCTCCTGCTCTGTAAAAAGGGGGTAACCGTTCCCATAATTCCCTGCCTCACAGGGCGATGGGACATGCCCACATGCTGGGGGGTGGGAGCTGCATTATTACATAGGTTAGACCCGGGCCCCAGGAAAAGTTTGCTCCAGTAAGTGAGGGCTTAACGACTCACTGGCCAGGCCTCCAGGAGTCATAGGGAGACGGCTGGTGTCCACTGACCCGGGATGAGCGCCGCTGACAGCCAGCTCAGTCTAGTGTTCCACAAGAGAGGCATTTCCTGGGATCTGAGGATACGTCTACACTGCATCCCTAGTTCAGACTAGGGATGCAAATGGAGACGACCAAAGTAGTTAATGAAGCGGGGATTTAAATATCCCGCGCTTCATTAACGTGATCTCGCCGGCGCGCTGGTTCGAATCACAGCTGATTCAAACCAGGAAGTGCGCGCCAGGACGCGTTAGTTCGGACTAAAGCCCTTAGTCCGCACTAACATTACTCCTCATTTTTTGAGGAGCGGGTGTGTGTACGGGGTGTGTGTGTGTGTGTGTACGGGGGGAGGTGTACGGGGTCTGTGTGGGTGTGTGTACGGGGGGAGGTGTACGGGGTCTGTGTGGGTGTGTGTACGGGGGGAGGTGTACGGGGTCTGTGTGGGTGTGTGTACGGAAGGAGGTGTACGGGGTCTGTGTGGGTGTGTGTACGGAAGGAGGTGTACGGGGTCTGTGTGGGTGTGTGTACGGGGGGAGGTGTACGGGGTCTGTGTGGGTGTGTGTACGGGGGGAGGTGTACGGGGTCTGTGTGGGTGTGTGTACGGGGGGAGGTGTACGGGGTCTGTGTGGGTGTGTGTACGGGGGGAGGTGTACAGGGTGTGTGTGTGTGTACGGGGGGAGGTGTACGGGGTCTGTGTGGGTGTGTGTACGGAAGGAGGTGTACGGGGTCTGTGTGGGTGTGTGTACGGGGGGAGGTGTACGGGGTCTGTGTGGGTGTGTGTACGGGGGGAGGTGTACGGGGTCTGTGTGGGTGTGTGTACGGAAGGAGGTGTACGGGGTCTGTGTGGGTGTGTGTACGGGGGGAGGTGTACGGGGTCTGTGTGGGTGTGTGTACGGGGGGAGGTGTACGGGGTCTGTGTGGGTGTGTGTACGGAAGGAGGTGTACGGGGTCTGTGTGGGTGTGTGTACGGGGGGAGGTGTACGGGGTCTGTGTGGGTGTGTGTACGGGGGGAGGTGTACGGGGTCTGTGTGGGTGTGTGTACGGGGGGAGGTGTACAGGGTGTGGGTGTGTGTACGGAGTGTGTGTGTGTGTTGGGGGAGGTGTGCGGGGCTGTGTGTACAGGGGTGTGTGGGTATTTACGGGGTTGTGTGTGCGCGACCACAAGTCCATCAGCAGGCCGCACAAGAAAGAACTTAGGCAGAGTTCCTGGGGGGGCTGCAGGGCACCACTTAGACGGGAGGGTCCGGACGGAAGCGGCATCCGAAGCGCCGCTAGTGATCTGGAAGCGGGCGCTCTGCTCCCCGAGTGAGCGGGTGCTGGCGGAGGGAGACCTCTTTCCGAGGGAAAGCAGAGCTTCTGGTTCTGCGGGGGTTACAAGTCCCCGGCCATCTTTCCGGGGGCAGCGGGGTAGCAGCGTCGCCTGTTTCTTGGGGGTAATCACGTTCTGCGGGCCTGCCTCGCGTTCCTGTCCTGAGCGGGCAGCGGCGCTGCTGGGCTCTACAGAAGCGGCTGCCGTCCCCGCAGAGCTGGGTGACTGACAGTGGCGGGTGAGAGGGCGGGTAAAGCGCTGGGGACGAGCGGCGCTGCACGTCCTCAGGAGAGAGGCCCCCCAGCCGGCCTCACGTTCTGGGCACGTTCTGTGCCCCCCGCTAGGTGCCGGAGGAGACGAAGTGCATCTCGGTGTTGGCATGGGCGCGGCCCACGCTGGCGCAGCCCACCTTGGGCCTGAAGATGAAGGGGAAGACCTTCTTGAAGGCTTTCCGGAAGTTGGCCCCCATGAAGGCGTAGACGACGGGGTTGACGGAGGAGTTGGCGTAGGACATGCAGTGGGCCCAGATCTTCACCTTGTAGACGTAGTAGTTGCGCTGGAAGCGGGGGGCAAAGGCCTGGAGGAGGAGGAGGAATTGAACGGGCCCCCAGCAGATGGTGAAGAGCACCACGATGATGGCCACCATGCGGGAGATCTTGGCCCGCATCGCCTCGGAGCGTTCCGCCAGCTGCTGCACCTTGCACGCCATAGAGACAGGGCATGGGCGGTCGCACGTGCGCCAGCTGGACACGTGCAAAGTGGCACGCACACAAAGGGTTGCACGGGCGTATAGCACCACACCGCCGGGAGAGTGGTTAGGAGCGGGGATTAAACCGGCGACCTCCGGATCAAAGCATGAGCCGCTGCTGCCTGAGCTAAAGGAACAGCCCAGTGGCGGGCTCAGCAACCTCTAGCGACAGCCCAGCCACCACCGCGGGGGAGAAGGGGACCCTCTGAGCATCACATGTGCAACCAGCAGGGTGCCTCAGTGTGCATTCACAGGCACGCCGTGTGGTGAGTGCACAGGTGCAAATGGCAGCGTGTGTGGTGCACGTGCACGTGGACACAGATGCAGCTCCCTGCAGCCATACGCCATGCACGTGAGCATTGCTGTGCGCACGCCGGCGTGTACAGAGACCAGGGATGAATTTAGCCCTGCGGCCAAGGGGGAGCCAACAGGAGCGACGGGTGCTCGGTGCCTCTGGGGGTCAGGGTTTATATAGCTCTCCGCATGCACACGCCCCCTACTGGTGTGTGCAGGGAGTGCAGGGGGAGGAGCCAGTTACCTGGTAGTTGTTATCGACCGGCTCCACGGTGGGATGGCCCATCTGGTAGAGCATGGCCACGTAGCAGACACAGATGGTCAGGAGGGGCACCAGGTAGACGGCCAGGAAGTTGTAGAGGGTGAAGGCCTTCTCGTGGGCGGCAGAGGGGAAGGACTCGCTGCAGTAGGTCTGCGGCCCAAACCAGTAGCCCTCTGTCAACCTGTTGTACACCAGCACCGGGGTGGAGAGGACAAAGGAACCTGCCACGGGCAGCAAGCACCAGAATCAGTGACCCAGCACCAGGCTGGATCCTTGCCTGGCTTTGGGGCTTGGTGGAGGAAGAAGGGACAGAACCAACCCAGCACTGGGCTCACAGCCGGGAGAGCAGGGGGGAGGGACAGAACCGACCCAGCACTGGGCTCCCAGCCGGGAGAGCAGGGGGGAGGGACAGAACCGACCCAGCACTGGGCTCCCAGCCGGGAGAGCAGGGGGGAGGGACAGAACCGACCCAGCACTGGGCTCACAGCCGGGAGAGCAGGGGGGAGGGACAGAACCGACCCAGCACTGGGCTCCCAGCCGGGAGAGCAGGGGGGAGGGACAGAACCGACCCAGCACTGGGCTCCCAGCCGGGAGAGCAGGGTGGGGGACAGAACCGACCCAGCACTGGGCTCACAGCCAGGGAACAAAGTGGAGGGCCAGATCCATTCCATTCCCCTTTCTTTGTCGAGAGCTCCGGAGACAGCCCCTCATGGCCAGCTCGCCCCAGGGGGCCAAGTGTCCCCCACTCCCCGCCAGCCCCACTCACAGATCCAGATGCCCAGGCTGACGGCGGCGGCGAGGCGGGGGGTGCGCAGGCGCAGGGAGCGCAGCGGGAACACGGTCACGTACCAGCGGTCCATGCTCATGGCCGTCAGGGTGGCGCAGGTGGCCTGCACGGAGACCTACAAGGGGGTAGAAGCGGAGAGGGAAGGCCATGGGAGCAGCCTTGGCGGGGGGCCAGGCCACGCTGGGCCTCTGCCCTCAGCCCCAGGGGTGGGGAGGCAGCAAAACGCCAGAGGCGGATTGGCATGCACGGGGTGTGCCCTGTCGTGTGACAGCAGCGTGAGGTGCTGGTGTGCAAGGGGGGGGCAGAGCTCCCCCCGTTGCTGCCCCAGGGGGCTCTGCTCTGCCCGAAGGGGGGGGGGCGAAGCTCTTGGCTAGCGCCTCACCTGCTGAATGTAATTGACAAACTTGCACATGAACTCGCCAAAGATCCAGCCGGGCAGGGGGTACAGCACGGCGGTGAACGGCACGCAGCACACCAGGAAGATGATGTCTGTGCTGGCCAGGTTGGCTGCCAAAAGAAAGGCAGCGTCATGCAGTGATTAGGGCTCGAGAGGCCTGGCTTCAAATCCTGCTTCTGCCACAGGCTCCCTGTGCCCCCTTGGGCAAGTCACTTAATAGCAGTGCCTCAGTTTCTTGCCAGTGTGATGGGGAGAATAGCTCTGCTCTGTCGCTCAGGGGCCCGGTGAGGCGACACCCATTAATGGTGGCAAAGCACTTGGATCCCTCAGCATCAGGGAGGCCACAGACTGATTTAAAAGGGGAACGAGACGGCCTTTGCGGCTTCATTTCTCACCACCCCCTGCCACTCTGGGAACAGGCCCGAAACAAAGACTTTCCTGCTGGAATATGGAAACTGACCCTCTTTCTATGTAGGCCAAGCCCTGGTTTATTTCCGCTCCTCTTCACTCCAGGTAAAGGGTGTATAGCACCAGGGGCCACTGTGGCCAGCGCTGCAGGATTTCACCTGCAGCAGCACAGTCTGGGAGAGAGCAGCAGACCGGGGCCTCGTATTTTTCCACCAGTTAGATGCTTCCCTCGTGGCACCCACAGATTCCCAGGGCTGTGCCTCAGCAGAGGGGAATTGTCGTTGCTCCTGGGAAGTTCACAGAGCTGGGTCAACATGCCCCGGCCCAGCATCTTCAAGGGCCCCGAGAATGTCTCCTAAGGGATTCCTGCATCAAGCCCGTATCCCCCGTCTTCCAGCTCCTGGAGCAGGCAGAGCTGCCGCCAGCAGCAGCGCAGAAGGGCGGCCTGGCCTGGCCCAGCCCGGCCCGGCCCAGCCCGGCCCCCCTCACGTCTGCGCTGCTGCTGGCAGGGCGCTGCTTTCAGAGCTGGGCACCCGTCTCCAGCCACCCGGTCTGAAGAACTCAGGGAGGCAGAACCATGACAACCCCCTCGCCCCTAAAATAACCTTGTGACCTGCCCCCGCAGCTCCCGTTTGGGTCGGGCCCCCCAGTTTGAGATGTGCTGGTCTCCCCCTTGCAATCTGTGTAGTACAAGGTAACAGCTCACGAAAGGCCAGATTTCCCAGTCCGTGATGTGCTTTCCATGGCCATGAATTGGGTAGGGCCCCAGCTATAAGGCAGGTTTTCCAAGCTTTTAATCCTTCCCGTGGCTCTTATTTGAAGCCCCTCAAATTTGTCCACCAACTTCCTGAATTGTGGGCATCAGAACGGGACACAGGAGCCCACGTATCAGGGTCAAATACAGAGGTAAAAATAACGTCTCTGCTCTGACCGAGATTCCCGTTCACGCTGCCCCGGGTGGCTTGACCCAGCGTTACAGGGGGACTCCCGTTCCGCTGGTTATTCTCCACAGCCCCCCAAATCTTCTGCAGAGTCCCTGCCTCCCGGACACACCCCCCCGCCCGGGCCTACGGTCTTTGTTCCCAGCTGCCTCCGCTCCCATTTCGCTGCGTGGAAACGCGTTTTCTTGGCATGCGCCCCAGGGACCCGCACCGCTCTGGATAAGGCCTGTTCCCGAGTGCGTGCGAGGCGCCCAGCCACTAGCATGGACCTGCAGCTGCCAGTGGGGTCTGCCCGCTGCCCCTGGCTTTCGGGGCAACTCTTTGGAGTCCCTCTTTGGCGCGCTGTCTGCACAGGGCCATACGCAAAACATCCAGCCACGTGGGCACCCCCAATTGCCCCAAAATTCATGGTGCCCCATGCAGCTGCGGGCTGCCTATGGGCTCTGGCACAGCCCAGTCATCCCTCCCCTCCGCAGGCTCGGTGCAGACTCTGATGGCCCCCAGCCCCATCCCCCAGCCGCCCCCTCAGGGCTCAGTGCCCAGCCCCCACTCACTGAGTGGCATTCAGGGGCCACTGTCCCCTTAAAAACTCCCCGTCCCTCCAGTGGGGTGTGCGACTGCCCCCTGCTCCGGCCCTGCTCCTGCCATGCCAGCTCTGCCAGACCAGACAGGAGAGTGGGCAGCCCCCTTCCCCACGGCTCCCGCCCCTCCCGTGTGGAGCGGCTGCAGGGGGGTAAGGGAGATGCTGGTGCTGGGCTGTGCAGAGCCCCAGCCTCTGTAGGGACCTGCGCCTTCGGCTGGGACGCAGCCGGCCATGGCTGGGCATCTCTGCCAGCTGAGCGGGAGCACTGGCCGACTCCAGTGCACCCCCCTCGTGCCCAGCCCCCCATGTCCTGTGTCCAGCCCCATGTGCACCCCACATGTCCTGAGCCCAGCCCAAGGCATGCCCCCTCGTGCCCAGCCCCCCATATCCTGTGCCTAGCCCCAGGCATGCCCCCTCGTGCCCAGCCCCCCATATCCTGTGCCCAGCCCCATGTGCACCCCACATGTCCTGAGCCCAGCCCAAGGCACACCCCCTCGTGCCCAGCCCCCCATATCCTGTGCCCAGCCCCATGTGCACCCCACATGTCCTGAGCCCAGCCCCAGGCATGCCCCCTCGTGCCCAGCCCCCCATATCCTGTGCCCAGCCCCATGTGCACCCCCCTCGTGCCCAGCCCCCCATGTCCTGTGCTCAGCCCCATGTGCACCCCCCTCGTGCCCAGCCCCCCATGTCCTGTGCTCAGCCCCATGTGCACCCCCCTCGTGCCCAGCCCCCCATGTCCTGTGCTCAGCCCCAGCGCACCCCGCATGTCCTGTGCCTAGCCCCACGCGCGCCCCCGTGCCCAGCCCCACATGTCCTGTGCCCAGCCCCACGCGCGCCCCCGTGCCCAGCCCCACATGTCCTGTGCCCAGCCCCACGCGCGCCCGGCCCGCTGCCCCACTGACCGATGTAGAAGTTGGTGACCGTCCGCATCTGCTTGTGCTTGGAGATGACGAAGAGGACCAGCGCGTTGCCCGCCAGCCCCAGCGCCAGGAGCCCGGCGAAGAAGAGCGGCACCAGCCAGGCGTCCAGCAGGCGCGGGGGGCCGCGGGGCTCGGAGCTGTTGGCGCAGGGCAGCGCCCCGGGGCAGGGCGCGCGGCCGGGCAGCAGGAGCGAGGCGTTGAGCCGGGCGCTGGCGGCGGCGCCCCGCATGGTGCCCGCCGCGTCCCGCGTGGGGCGGCCGGACTCTCCCCGGACCCTGCCCCGCAGCCCAGCTGGGGGGTGCCCAAGCCCCCCTCACGCGCCCCCCCGGGGCTGCAGCCCCTCGCGGCGGGGACCCCAGGAGCCCGAGAGCTGCCCCACGCGGGACCGAGCTGCAGAGCCCCGTGGCAGGCGCCGCATCCCCTCCCCCCGCTCCGAATCCGCTCCGCTTTCCCTCTCGCCCGCCTCTTGTAGTGGGGACGCGAGAAGCCCCTCCCGCCTGGGGAGGGGGCTACCGAAGCCGAGCCCGAAGTCCCACCCCGTGGCCAGCTGGCCTCTGCCGAGGGTGGATGCCCGGCCCCTCCCGGACGTGCGGCCCAGTGGTTAGAGCAGGCAGGAGGTCAGAGGGCAGGACTCCTGGGTTCCTTCCCTCCCAACTCCCTGCATCACCCGGCACAGCCTTGGGGCTTCTCTGTCCCCTGGCTCCGCAGGAACAAATCCAGGGGGAGAAAATATTGACCTGCCCCAGGGCAGTGGGGTGAAGGGGCAGGAGCCAGGGGCTCTCCAATGAAGGGCCCCAGGAAGGCGTCAGCGGGTTTGGGGGCCGGTGACACCCCTCAGCGGGGGGGGGGGCAGCTCTCATTCCCCACCCTTGGACTTCGCATAAACCAGCCAAGCGTCTGATATGACTCCCTCCCCCCCCCCCCGTGTTGTGATCCCCACTGCACAGGGGAAAACTGAGGCCCGGAGAGACTAAGGCCTGGCACAAGGTTTGACCAACGTCATGCCCGGTGTGACCAGCCGACGTCCCCACTGCAAGCTTTACAGCAGCCCCAGCCCTCCCAGCAGGGCCCTCGGGGACTTACATCCCATGGCACCGCACTGCCCCACGAAGGAACCAGCCCGTAGGAATCCAGCTCTCGGTCAGTTTATACCCTGAAGCATGGGGACTGAGCGTCCTGCTCATTTTTATCTTCCCTAGTGTAGTCCTAGTCATTGGTCTCATCTGCATAGATACCTGATCCCTTTGTATGATCAGTGCCTCAGAAATGTCATGGGGAGGGGAGTTCCAAAGGTAACTGCATCTAGCTTAAGCATCGCTTTGCCTGTAGGAGCCAGGAATGGCTGCCAACCTGCCAGCACTTTCAAAGCCAGCGAGAGGGGCAGCAAGAGCCCGATGGCTGAGATTGACCTGGCTGAAGGGGAAATGTTTCATGTCACGGGTGCGGGAGTCGCAAGGACGAGCCGTCTGGATTGTTACACAATGAAGAGCGATTACACCTCTCCAGCCCCAGGGGCAGCTGTCAGCCTGCCAGTGCCAGCCCCTTCAAAACGGAGCATCGGGACCGGGGAGGGCAGACCGGCCCGAGTAGCCAGGGTGACTGGGGAAATCGAATTGTGCCTAAGCTCTGCACTTACAAGTGGCATGGCGGTACCGACAAAACGGTTTGCCAGGGTAGAGAAGACTTTCAGAGGGAAGGCTGGCACGGACAAATGTGCATCCCGGGTACCCTCGCTAGAACTGTTGGAACCTGGGGTGGCAGGGCTGGGGGGAGACGGGAGGGGGGTAGAGAGGCAAAGCAGAGAAGAGCAGGAAATTGCGGTGGGAGCTGGAGGAGCCAGTCCGGCCGCAGCTGGAGCGTAACTGCATGATTGCAACACGCGGGGCAGCTGGGCCAGACTGCAACACATGGCGTGAGGGGATCTCAGTCCCCAGGCCTGACAGCTACAATTCTGAACTCTGTGGCCTGAGCTCCGTGAGCCTGAGCCGGCTGACCCAGGCGCCAGGATGCGGTGCCACGAGCTTTTATTGCAGCGGAGACATGAGTGAAGGGTCCCTAGGCCAGCTGGGGGCTGGGCCATGCCGTGACCCTGGCAGCGGCTGTTATACATGTGGGGTTTCAGTTGCCCCTCTGAGGCACTGGGCTTTGCCCACCAAAGCGCACGATGTGATGTGTATTTTGGTTAGTCTGCGCTGCACGATTATTCCGGAGACATGCTCCAAAATAGCGTATTTCGCAATAGCGCGTCTACGCTACAGGGAACCCTGGAAACGAGTCCGAGGCCGGCTCCCCCAGTGCGGACGCGCTCCCTCGACGCAGCGCCCCAGGAAGCTCCGGGGAGTCAGGATGTGAACTGGCCCGGGGGAGGAGCCATTTCGAAATCGCAGCCATGGAGTGGCCGCACTCCCGCCATTCCGAAATCGCTATGTCGCACGGGGCGTTATTCCTCATGGAATGAGGTTTGCAAATGCCGAAATAAGCCATCGGGTATTTATTTCGAAATTATTTCGACATAACGGGCTTGCTGTGTAGACGCTCGTGTAGTAATTTCGGAATCACGTCCATGATTCCTGAGTAACGCTGCTGTGTAGACACACCCTACGGTGCCACGGGACCACGGGTTCTCCTGGGGAAACCATGGGGGCAGGAGCAGGCTCCAAATGCACACACCCACCGACAGCCTGGAGAGCCTCTGCTAGCCCAGGGCACCACAATCTGGCTCCTCTCCAGGGCCTGAAGCCCACTCGCTAGCCCAGTCTGTGGGCCCAGGTAACAGCCTCACACCACGTCCCCCCGGCATCACTCACACCTCAGGGGACGGTCACCAGAGGGAGCTGGCATGTCCCCTCTCTCCGTGCCATGGCTCGCTGGGCATTAGAGAGCACATTGGGTGGCATTGGTTCCCTTGGGGGGTCACTTTCTCCCTTCCTTAGTAGCCCCGTGCAAGCGCTAGCAAGGCAGCGCTTAGCAGATTTTATGATGTGACCGTGACGGGTGCAATCACAGAAGTCCTCTTGGGGTTGTCTCTGGGGTTCTGATCATGCCACAGACGCTCTCCAGGGCTCCCCACTGCCCTGTCCTGCTCGGAAGATCCTCTGGTCTCCACCAGCCAAACCATAGAGTTGGGGTAACCGCTGCCCTGCAGAGCAACACAGACACCCAACCAGCTCAGCTCTGGAAGGGCTCAGCCCCCAAAGGGGCCAACACCCCAGATAAACCTGACTTATTCCGTGTGCCAGTTTTACGCAGTGGAAGCTCATGAGGTCGGCCCTCTTCATCAATGAGAGAGAGATGCACACTGGTTGCTCCCCTCCTCCCCCCCACCCCAGGGTAACAATTATTTACATTGGGCTCGATAATAAACAGAAGTGGTTTTATTAAGTACTAGAAGACTCACCTGGCATTGCCCAGGGCCAGGGCAGCGGGCGCCATGTGACCCCGCAGGTGGCTGTTCCCTGGGGGCAGCTCAGGGTGGTGGGGGCCACGTGGCAACTGGCAGCTGCTCCCCTGGCAGGCCAGGGTGGGAGGGGCCGTTCTGCCAGCCAGCAGCTGTTCCCCGGGGTGCTTGCTGCCCCCTGGAGTCATCCGTGTGTATAACTGTCCCTCTTATCTCAACCCCCCATTTCCATTTGATGGGAAACAATCCCATTCCAGGCACATCCCGTTGTGCTGGCACAACCAACCCCTGACCTTGCGTCAAGCGATGCTAAGAGGAAGCTGCTGAATTTGGCAGTCCTAGCTCTGACCACTTAGGACAGGGGTGGGCAATGATTTTGGAAGGGGGGGCCACTTTGCGAATTTCAGAAGTGGTTGCAGGCTGCCCCAAAAGGGGCGGGGCCTCAGGCAGAAGGGGCGGGGTCGGAAGACTCTGCATGCTCCCCTGCCCACAGATCCTGATTGGCCTGGCAGTGGGGGAGCGCATGAAGTCTTAGCCCGCTGCCCCCGCCCTGCCAGAGACGGGGGGCACGTCGAGAGACCCGCCAGCTGTCTTGAATGCTGGTGGTTCTCTCTAGGTGCCGTGCGCCCCTGTCGATGGGAGGAGACCTCGCGTGCTCCCCCGTTCCCAAGTCTCGATTGGCCTGGGGGCAGGGGAGCAGCAGGGTGGCTGCGGGCCAGATCAATCAGCTTGCTGGGCCGGATGCAGCCCACGGACACTCTCTTGCCCACCCCTGATTTAGGAGGAGTTCTTGAACAAACAAACAGACTCACAGATGGACCGACAGACACATGAACAAACGCTCTGAATACACAGCCGATTGAGAGGAGGAGGGAAGTGAAAACAGTCAGATCAAAGTAAGTTACTAAGTTAAAATGAACAGAAAACACTTGGCTAGTTCTAATCCACTCAGACACTTGTCACATGCAAATTCTTACCCTAACAGCTATTCCCCCTCGGGAAAGGTTCGGGTCAGAGCTGATCTTTACTCTGGTCTGAGTCTACAGCTTTTCAGGTATCCTCTTAGGTGGGCCAGGCAGTTTCAAAGGCCAGCTGAAGACAAAGGACTGACGGCTTCCCATTGCTTAAATAGACTTTGCCCCAGAGCGGGCATCCTTTGTTCCCCGTCTCCCCTGTGAAAAACTACCCGGTTCAATCAAGATGGAGCCCAGTACCAGGTGGCCTGGTGACATGTCTTCCTAGGACCAATCACAGTTTGGGCTTATAGGACAAACAGGACCATTCACAGGTTGTTGGTTTGAGTACTGCGTCATTAAGTACCGGAAGTATCCCTAATGGCCCTCATCAGCACTTTTAGAACTATAAACAGACCCACACTTGTATTTCTAACTTCCCAAACAAGACTGATACATGCACAACAATAGCACAAACTGTAATGTTAGCACTGAAATGCTCCTTGATGCATTTTGCACAAAACATCTTCCAGTTATGCATATTCATAGGCTGATTTCCATAAAACCCCAGGGCGCCCCGGAACAGTGATGTCCCATGCCAGCGGTGCTTATCTCTCAGAAGAGGGGCTGGGCCCCTCTCCAGAGCCCGGACACATTAACATAATTACACCGCTAACGCTGGCTGACGGAATAATTACAGCTCCCGGGCCCTGAACGTGCACAAACTCCATTAAGGACTTTGTATTAATTAAGGCCAGAAGAGGGAAGCAGGTGGGGAAAAAACCCGACGCTGAAAGCAGCTTCCAAGGTCTGGCCAAGGGAGGGTCAATAGGCTGGTTACGTGCAGGGTTAATTCGCCCTGCATCCCAAGAGCTGTCGGCCTTTGGTGCTGCCGTGGGGCAAGGCTGTGGCCGTGCCAACCGGGGCTGTTTCAACCCAGCCAAAAGGGCTGTGGGGACAGGAGTCTTTCCAGACGGCTGGTGGGTTTCCTGCCTCCCAGGGAGGGGCCGGGGCAGGGAGAGGGATGCCCAGCAGGGCCTGGGCCAGCCCATGGCCAAGGGGCCGGTTTGTCCGGACCGGGGGGCTGCAAGCAGCCCCGGCTAGCGTGCAGCTGGGAGGGAAGGCTCACCTGAAGCAAGGCCAGCGGCAGAGCTTGGAACAAACCCAGGTTCAACACAGCCGCACCGACCCGCCTTAGCAACCCCCTTTCCGCCGACCCTTCCCATGGGGAAAGAAAAGGAAGCAGCAAGGTCTCCCCCGGGGCCCTTCTGCTGTTCAGCATCTTCGTGAGTGAGCAGGACCAGTGACGTGGCGACACACGGTGACACGGAATCGTGCAAGGTAGTTAAGTCCAAAGCAGCCTGTGAGGCACTAGGGGAGCTCACAACGCAGTGTGCAAAGTAGTGCACCTTAGGGAACAAGATAACCCCAGCTCTCCGTGCACTGGGAGCTGCTCCCATCCTACGGAGAGCTCTGGTGTCACCGTGGGTAGTCCCTTGAAACGCCCTTTCAGCGCACGGCTGAGTTCCCAAAAGTGACCCTAGTCAGGGCTAGGAGATGCAATGTGTTCGGGGGACACCATGCTCTTCTCCATTAAGCGGTCACAATTGTAATGGACGAATTAAATCAGAATGAGCTGTGAATTGCTCCTAGTGAAGCAACCTCGCCTACCCCCAATCCTCAGGCCTGAAGGCTTGGTGTGTGTTGGCTACCTCCCTTTCCAAGGGATGCTCGGTTTGAATAGACACCACCTTCCCGCAGGTCGGCAAAGCTCCGGTGAAGTCAAGGAAGCAATGTTGATTTACATCAGAGGAGGTTCCCACAAAAGCAAGGGTATGTCTACCTAATTCGAACTAAGGCTGCCATGTAGGCATTCGGAATTGCAAATCAAGCCCGGGATTTCAATAGCCCGCCCTAGATTTGCATGTTCCCGTCCGGTCGCCACTTTTTGAAACTTACAAGCCTGAACTAACTGCCCGTGTCTACACGTGGCGGGGAAACGGGCGTTCGAAATAAAGCCTTATTCCGAACTACCTGTTAAACCTCATTGCAGTCTCTGATCTTGTTATGACCACTCGTGATCTTGTTACAAAATATGAAGCACCCGGGATCTTTTTCAGGGGAAAAGGCAACACGCCGTTTACTGAGAATACATATGCTTTATAAAGACACACTCAGGCTACGTCTACACTACGAGTTTTCTGGGCAAAAAAGATGCTAATGAGGGACTCATTTGCATGAGTCGCAATCTCATCTCGTGGAAAAAGGGTTTTTTGCTCAAAAAGAAAACATCCACACTGCTTGTTTTTGTGCAAAAACGGATAGGCAGAAAATATGCAAATGCGATTGCGACTCATGCAAATGAGTCCCTCATTAGCATATTTTTTTGCCCAGAAAACTCGTAGTGTAGACAGAGCCACACACACACACTCTCTCCCTCTCTCCCTCTCTCTCTCTGGCTTGGCTTGAGAGTCCCATGGCAAGAGCCCGCCTTACAGATGTAAGTTCCCATTTGGGTCTATGGATAGTGCCGTGTCACGCTGCCATCATCCACCCTTAGGAGGTGTTAATCTGTTTTCCGGAGTTATCCTGTGATGGGGATTGACAGGTCGTCCATCAGCGTCTCTCACTCTTGGGGGTCTCTGCCTCTCTCCAAGGTTGTCAATGCTGCTAATTCAATTCAGCCTCGAGACACAAGGGCTGTTTCCTCATTATCGTCAAAGTTCCACTTCTTCTTGCTCATCTGGGCATCTGTGCTGGCTGCCACCCTCAGACCCCCTCCTCTTGCACCGCACAACTGTACATTGTTTTAGACGAGAGCAACCGTTACTACACGACAGGACTTGGTTTGGGATGCAGACAAGAGGTGCAATGTCGTTTGTAATGCTAACAGGGCGCAAGGCCTGACAGCTCGTTTGTGGCCTGCAGGGTGATTTGGGTTCATGTGGGGCTCAACACGTGGCCCGCAGGTGGGGCCCTTTGAACGTGGCCTCCACTGGGAACACGCGAGGCCTTTCCCAGGCGGGGTGAGCACTGAAAGACGCAAGCGGACGGGCGGGCTGGAACAGAGGGGTGCAGGGTGTCGGCGTTTCTAGCCCCCAGGGAGGAGGGGCCGGGAGTGCCGGGGCCACTGTGTGGAAGAAGCTATTTGCATATATTTGCATATATATTTCCATAGCTATGCAACCACACTTAAGTTGTGGCCCTCCGCATGTGCTAGGAGTATCATTGTGGCCCCCGGGGCTTGCAAGGTTGAGTAGCCCTGCCTTACAGTAACTATCTAATCATGAGAGACAAAGAGAGAGAAAAAGAAGCTATAGAACCTATAAGCAAGTCATTAGACATGAAATCATTATGCACCCTACTTATAGTCTTATCACCAATACTAAAATCTACATTTTTGCTACAATCTTTCGCAGTGAAGCGCCCCCTCATCCCCCCACATAGTGCAGAACACTAGACACCACTTGGACCCTGTTTGGAGGCCTTTTGCGGTGCCTCGGCCTTGTGACGTGTTGCTGTGCAGGGGGGAACCTCACAGTGTTGTCTTCAAGTCGTCATTGTCAAGTCCAAGTCGAGTCTCGAGTCTTCATTTAAAAAATGCCAAGTCACTTTTGTACAAGGCATCAATAGTGATAAATAACAATAATCACTCTCTGTTTTCATTTATTAACATAAATCGTACTTGCTAACTACTAGCAGTCCAGCTGGGAGGCGGGACCGCGACCGCTGCTGTGGGCGGATTGTTACTAATAACGGTGGCATTTTCCGACAATTTTTTCACCAAGTCGATTTAACAAAATGAGCAAGTCTCAAGTCAAGTCTCAAGTCACAAACAATGAATCCGAGTCGAGCCACCTATGCAAATTAAGTTTGACTTGAGTTCAAGTCGTGGGACTTGAGTCAACAACTCTGGAACCTCATCCCGCCAGGATTGGAGGAAGGGCGTGTGGGGAACCGTGGCCAATAAACCAGGCAGCGTTGGGTTTTACTTGGTAGCTGTCGTGTGATGCCAACACCTGGGATCCGGGGCTGCCTTTGGGTGGAATTCACCCCTGAATAGCGGGCATGAATGAGGCCCCTGCCCCCAACAAGCCGTTTCAGGACTCAGTGTGGGTCTGGTAGCCCTCTGCCCAGCCGGCGCTCCTCCCTAGTGCCTTGGGCCCATGCCAAGTTTAAAGGAGCAACAATAAAACGAGGTTAAAACAGCCACCTCGAAGCACTTTGCAAAGTAAAATTCCGGGTCCCCCTTTTTTCTCCACTCAGCTCATCTGGGGCAGCGGGTTGCGCCCACGAACGCTCGACACTGGACAGATATTTGGGTTAGTCTCTGAGGTGCCACAGGGCTGCTGGTTGTTTTTAAAGTTACAGGCCAACCCGGCTCCCTGCCGAGACTTTGCGAGGGTGCTTATGCTGCCTCAGTGCAGAAACTCAGGCACAGAGAAGCAAAGTGGCTTGTCTGCGGACGGTCACCCAGGAAGCTAATGACTGAGCCTGGAACAGGCCTAATCTTTATAAGAGGGGCATGACCACAGGACCTGCCTTCCCTGTGAAAGAGGGACCTTCACAGCTCCCCACGTGGCTCCGAACAATGGACACAGACCCATTGCCAGGTGAAAGGTGGTGAATTGGCTCAAAACATGCATTTTAAAGTGTCAGCCTCCGGCAGAGACTGTCAGCCTTACAAAAGGCGGCGCTAACAGCAGGCCTGCTCTTTGCCTTCGCGGCAGGCAGAAAGGCTCCAGAATTAGGAGCTTTTGCCAAAAGTTTGTCTCCCTGGTCCAGGTGGATGCACCCTGGAGTTTGTAATCTGGCTCCTTTACATTCCTTTAACTAGAACCCTGCAAATCTGTGGACACCGCTTTATAACTGTGGGTATCTGCAGATGTGGATCCCCGGCAGCACCCCCACACCCTGCTGTACCCCCAGGCCCTATTGCCACACACATGGCTGTGCCCCGAACCCTGCTGCATCCCCACACCCGGGTGTATCCCACCTTCCATGCCATCCCACCCCTCTCTGCCTATTACCCCTCTGCACCCCCATCCTCTGCCGCACCCACATCCCATCCTGCCCATGTCTATTACCCGCCTCCTGCTGCACCCCCCACCTGTCTGCACCCCCAGACCCTATTGCCACACGCCTGGCTGTGCCCCATACCCTGCTGCATCCCCACACCTGTCTGCACCCCCAGATCCTATTGCCACACGCCTGGCTGTGCCCCGTACCCTGCTGCATCCCCACACCTGTCTGCACCCCCAGATCCTATTGCCACACGCCTGGCTGTGCCCCGTACCCTGCTGCATCCCCACACCTGGGTGCATCCCAACCCCCATGTCATCGCACCCCTCTCTGCCTATTACCCCACACCCATCTGCACCCCCATCCCGTCCTGCCCCTCTGTGTCTATTACCCACCTTCTGCTGCAACCCCCCACCCGTCTGCACCTACAAGGCACTCTGCCTATCCCTCCTGCCTTGTGTCTGGCTGCACCCCCACTCCTATCTGCACCCCAATTCCTGCTGCACCCCACCCCCGTCTGCACCCCAACTCTGGCTGCACCCCCACCCCCGTCTGCACCCCCACTCCCATCTGCACCCCAACTCCGGCTGCACCCCCACCCCCGTCTGCACCCCCACTCCCATCTGCACCCCAATTCCTGCTGCACCCCACCCTGGGCTGCCCCCGCCCCGCTCCCCGCCAGGCCCGCAGGGGTTAATCCCCGGCCCGCCCCGCGCCTGACGCTGCTTCCCGGGGCGGGGCGGGTGCTCCGGGCCCTGCAGACGGAGCCGCCGCCCGGCCCCTGCCCGCCCGGCCCCGCCATGGTGCTGCTGTCGGGCCCGGAGGCCGGTGGCGGGCAGGCCCCCGAGGAGCCCTACGTGTGAGTGTGACGCGAGGGGGATCCCCGGGGGTTCCCCCACCCGGTCCGGGGGGGGAGGGGCAGACAGATTGGGGGTTCCCCGTCTGGCCCTAGGGAGCCCTGGCTGGGGGGGGGGGCAGCTCGGGGTCCCCTCTCCGCCCAGAGGCGAGCTTTCTTCCCTATGGGGTCCCTACAGACTTGGGGTTCTCTGCCCCCGGGGGGATCCCCAGCCCCCATCCTTGGGAAAGTGGGGGCAGCCTGGGGGAGAGTTCCCTCTCCATGCAGGGGAGGTCTCCTTTTGGGGGTGTGCCTGTCTGAGCCAGAGAGCTCGCCCCCCTTTCAGGGTGGGGGGCCTGGGGGCTGTTTCCCACCCCCTCTTCGGTTTGGGGGGGCAGAGAGGGGGGCTCCGTTCCCAGGCATGGTCAGATTTCCCCTACTGGTGATAAATTAGGGTTCTCCATTCTCTGGTGCCATATGTACCCCTCCCTCTCCCCGGGGGGGGCTGCCCCCACGCCCAGCGGTAAGTATCGGGGGCTTGTTCCCCTTTGTTTCTGGGGTTACACTGGAATGGCTCCGATCGCCTGCCCTGCGGCACCCCCTTGTCACCCCGTCCCCGGGTCCTGAGCCAGGTGGCTCTTGTTGCTGCACACGGAGGGGCAAGTGTTCTGCTCCATGCAGTGTAAGAACTGGGGGGGGTCTAAGCTCTCCCCCCCAGACCGAGGCCTCAGCCCCGGTGCGAAGGCCCCGTCCTCTCCCCACCCTTCCATCTCCCTGGCTCCTCGGGTCATCGCTCTGCGTCCTCTCCTGCCCTGCGGCTGCCCGGGAATGCAAACGCCTTGCGCCCTGTTGACCTAGGGGTGGGGAAGGTTCACCCCTCGTTGGCAAGCCTTGCCCTCAACAGGCCATGCTTCCCGGTTCGGGTTAACCGGTGGGGGCTGGAGCAGCTCCCCGTTCCCCATGGGCGGGGGCTGCATCCGCCCCGCGGGGCCCACTGCGGACAGAGGCGCTCCACCCCAGCCGGAGCAGCCCCTGTCCATGCCTCCGGCACGGGCTGCTCCGGCCTGGCTGATGCAGCCCCTGTCTGCAACAGGGTGGGGAGGGGGGCCCCCCAGCCCAGCTACTGTGGGCGGGGGAGGGGGTGCTATTCCAGCCCAGCGGGGGCCCCCCTGCTCATTCCCCCTTTAATCGGTTAACCACGTACATGGGATTTTACGTCCCGATTCTGAGTCCGAATCCGGGCCCACTAGGACTGGCAGGGACCTGGGGAGGCGTCAGGCCCAGCCCCTGCCCCCACGGCCGGGCCAAGCGCCGTCTAGACCAGGGATCCGCAACCTCTTGAGCCACAAATGGCTTTTCCAGTTTAAGTGCAACGTTCGATCCACTTCAAACCCGAACCCCTTTGCCCCGCTTCCTTCTGACGCCCTGCCCTGCCCCTTCTCCGAGGCCTCGCCCTCCCGCTCCATCCCCCAGCCTCGCTCGCTTGCACCAGGCTGGGTCGGGCTTGGGGTGCAGGTTCTGGTCTTGAGCCAAGGGGTTTGGCGTGTGGGAGGGGCTCCAGGCTTAGCCCGGGGGGATTGGGGTCCAGGAGGGGCTTCAGGGGCTCTGTGAGTTTGGGTGCCGGGGGACTCGCGGCTGGGGCAGGAGGTTGGGTGCAGGTGGAAGTCCAGGGCTGGGACGGGGGTTCAGCTGGGCACCGTTCAACTGAGGCAGCTTCTGGGTGAAGCGGTGCCCCTGAGAGAGGCAGAGCAGGGGGTCCCCACGTACTGCCCCTGCCTGCAGCCCCCAGTGATCAGTAACGGGGAACCGTGGCCAGCAGAAGCCGTGGGCTCGGTGCCTGTGGATGGGGGGCAGCTCACTCCAGGCCTGGCCTGCACCGCTCCTGAAAGCAGCTGGCATGTACTGCAGTGGCACCATGTGCTGCCCCCATCCACAGGCACCGAGCCCACAGCTTCTGCTGGCCACGGTTCCCCGTTACTGATCACTGGGGGCTGCAGGGGCAGCACGTGGGGACCCCCTGCTCTGCCTCTCTCAGGGGCTGCAGGGACACGGCAGCCACGTCCAGGAGCAGCAATTCCCACGGGGATGACGACTGGAGGCGTGACAGGTTGGGCATCTGGGAACTCCCTGCCCAGAGAATTACATTGATGCGTAAGAGAGCAGTGAAAATGAGGAAATGCACGGACCAGTCTCGACCCCAGACTGACCCACTTGGCAAGCGGTAAAAGGAGTAACAGCAACCCCCCACGTACGGGTGGGGTCAGAAGATGACAGTGAAGGCCAGTGGGTGTTTGAGAGAGTGGCAGCAACACGCACAGTGTGAGAGTGACAGATCTGCATTGTCACACTCCCTCCATCCCCTTCTGTGTGGAGACAGGGTACAGAAGTGGGGGGGGGAGGGACACCCCGACATGAGCACCCCCCTCTTCTCCCTCTCACGCCCTGCACAGCAAGCAGGAGGCGCCCTGGGGGCAGAAGGCAGGAGCAGCAGGACAGTGCAGGGAGAGGCAACTGAAGAGCCAGCACCTGATAATTTTCTGGCCAAACCAGTCAGGGTCACCTGTCAGAGGCTCCAAGATCCACCGGTAGATCCCGATCGACTGGTTGGTGACCCCTGCTCTAGCCCATCCCTGCCGGGTGTGTGTCTAACCCGCCCTTCAATATCCCCAGCGATGGAGATTCCACAACCTGCTGGGCCCTTCATTCCAGTGTTTCACCCCCCGGACAGGTGGGACGTGTTTCCTAATGTCCAACCTCAACCTCCCTGGCTGCAGTTTAAGCCCCTAGAATCCTAGAACACTAGAGCTGGCAGGGACCTCGAGAGTCATCGAGTCCAGTCCCAGCCCTCACGGCCGGACCCAGCACCCTCTAGACCGGTGTCTCTAAACCTTTTTTTTAATAAAGTCCCCCTTTAAAAAAAACTTAGAAGTACCCAGTGCCTACAGTTTTCAGACACACGCATTTTTTCTATTGTTGCAACACGTTTGTTTAAACAACTTAATCGTAGCCGGGCGGGCGATGACATTTTTGGGTGTAAAAAGTACAAAAATAGTAAAACGCTGTAAAACGTAACACAAAAATTCAGTTGTCTCCAGATTTCAGTTGTGTTGCCCCTCCCCCCCCGACTTTTCTCAGGTACCCCTAAGGGGACTCTACCACTGGTCTAGACCAGGTCGTGCCCCTTTGAACCTCCAAAGAGCCTGTAGAGCATCCAGCTACCTCCCTCTGCGCCCCATGGCAGCCCTGAACGCATAAGGCCTCGTTGAAATGCCAAAGTGGTTCCAATTTCAGTTACTATGAAGCAAATTCCAGTGGAGACGATTGTTGGTTCGGTTCCCAGTGGATTTTAACAAAACGGAAACAAGCAGCCTGGTTTGCACTGGGCTCCGAGTCCATACAGCCTCTCGCGCTGGCTTAACGACCCTGGCTGCAATTAATAAAACCCGTGCAGCCATCTCCGGTAGACAGCCCTGCGGCCTCCTGCCGGTGGGAGGCCCAGCCCCGTTCTTCCCTGCCCTGCACCTAAGGTGGCTGTCATGTCCCCCCGCCCGCTCTTTTGGAAGAGTAAATGAAACTGCAGCCAGGCCCTCAGGCCGGGTTTTTCCTGAGCACCCCACTTGTGTCATTCTGAGTCTTAAGCACAGACCACACTGGGAGACGTACTTCTACCGTCTCCATTCCCACAGGCTACGTCTAGACTGGCAGGATTTTCTGCAAATGCTTTTAACGGAAACATATTTCCATTAAAAGCATTTGTGGAAAAGAGCGTCTAGATTTTCCATTAAAAGCACTTTTTGCAGAAAAGCGTCCGTGGCCAATCTAGACGCGCTTTTGTGCAAAAAAGCCCCGATCGCCATTTTCACCATCGGGGCTTTTTTGCTCAAAACAAATCTGAGCTGTCTGCACTGGCCCTTTTGCACAAAAGGACTTTTGCCCGAACGGGAGCAGCGTAGTATTTCTGCAAGAAGCACTGATTTCTTACATGAGATCGTCAGTGTTCTTGCGCAAATTTAAGCGGCCAGTGTAGACAGCAGTTGCTTTTGTGGAAAAACTGGCCAGTCTAGAGACAGCCATAGTGTCTACGGCTTCATGTATTTACCCTGGCGATGCCCCTGTGTGGTAGAGCAGCCTCATGTTCATTTCAGAGGGGAAACTGAGGCACGTGGTGATTGAGTGACTTGCTGGGGGTGTATCCCCACTGGGGACTGAACCCAGATCTCCAGAGTTCTAATGGCAAAGGAGAATCAGGCTGCCTGGGGGGGGGGGGGGAAGGGGGTGTCAGCCTGAGAGCTGTAACTAAACATTGGGTGTTGATTACAGGGCTGGGCAGATCCCAGAAAGCAGGGGGCTCAGGAGTGTGGGAAAAGCTGAAGCCAGCGGGGCCATTTGGGGAACAGCAGCAGGCTTGGTTCTGTGGTTCTCTTGTCTGGCAGCATTGGACACACAAGGGGAGCTATACCTATCTCAGGGAGTTGGACGGGATCTTTGAGAGGTCCAATCCCTCATGGCAGGACCAAGCACCATCCCTGATAGATTTGCCCTCCAATCCCTAAACAGGACCTCTCAGGGATTGAGCTCACAACCCTGGGTTTGGTAGGCTAATGCTCAAACCACTGAGCTATCCCTTCCCCTTAGGTTGGCTTATGGTTATTACTGGGGTAATTCATTATTGTGGCCCTTGAGGCTATTCTTCATTTATGGCCCCTTTCCCCCGTAGTCACCAAATACTTGATGGAGTTAAGTTAGAACCGGAGAGCGGCCAGGCGGGGTCAGTCCAAAGGCCCGTCCAGCGGCCAGTGCCAGGTGTCCCAGAGGGAGGGAAGAGCAGGGAATCGTCCAGTGATCCCTCTAACATTCAGGTTCGTGGCATTTGCGTTGTGTCCTGTTCCTAAGGGAGTAAAGGCCGGAGCTGGTTTGATGTTTGTTACAGGGGAGCTGTTTCCTTCCAGTGCCTCTAATCGTGTGGGGGTGTGATGGGGCCGGGCCTTTAAGGGACTGGGAACTCGGCCAGGGGCGTGTCGTCGTCAGGTTTGAGGCTTGCGTGAGCATTGGCTCAAACTCTTTTAAATGGCTGGAGACTTGGGCTGCTTGTTGCTAAGTCCAGAGTAGATTTGCATACACGCCGGTGCTGAGGGTGTCTGCCCCCCACCCTTCTTTGTCATTCAGATCTGGGGGTCCAGGAGAAGAGCGGGGGGACCGAGAACGAGTTCACTAGGAAGAGCAGGTTTGCACGCTCTCTCGGAGCAAAGCGCTCGTTCTGTGGCGCCGAAGAACGTGGCTGCGGCTTTTCGACATTGCGCAGCGAAGAGAAACAAGCAAAAGAACTAAGTCCCCTCTCTAGGCAGCTGGCTGTGAACGTGGATACAAGGATTGGAAGGAGCCAGCCAAGCAAGTGGCGCCCTGGGGGCGGCCAGGAAAAAGCAGCTTGGCTTCAGGCTGCTGCCAGAAAAACATTGCCTTCTTCCTAGGACCGGTCGCGCCCTGGCACGCTGCTGAGCCGGGTCTGCCCGTCAGTCTCTGCGCAACCGGCTGTCACTGACGCGGGTTGAGCGTTCAAGCCTCTTTTGGATTTGCTGGGCACTCCTGGACCAAAGGCTGCGGCCGAGGGGCCTGCCTGGCTCTAAGGTCACCGTGAAGGCTGAAAATGGATCCGTGGAGAAGCCGGCCAGGAGGGGAAAATCAGCAACTCCCAAGTAGTATGAAACCAGTTGTCTGTAGCTCTGACAGGGACCCGAAAGGGTCACGCCGGTCACCTTCTGGGGTGGACGTTTTCCTGCTTGAACTGTTGGGTGAGCTGGGTATTAGTATTGGGGACCAGTCGTGCTTTCCAGCCACACCTTTCAAAGTAGGTCATTGTCCTCGTGTGACGGGGGAAACTGAGGCAGAGGGGAAACGATTTGCTGGAGGTTAACTGGCAAACCTGGGACTTGAACCCTTGTATGCTGAAGCTCTGTCTGCCTAGGTGATGCTGCCTTCCTAGGGTCTGTGAGCTTACAAACACCTGGAGCTAGCAAGGCATGCTGGGTATTATCGGGTGGGGCTCGTTCTCCCAGTGGGCTAAAGCACGTGTCCCTGGCTCTACTGCTTCTTGAAAACGGTCGCGTGGGAAAGACTCTGACAGGCGCTGACTTGGCAGACTGGAACACGCTTTCAGGTGCGTGAAACTCGTCCAAGTGCCAGTCCGGAAGCAGGGCTCAGAATGAAGCGTTGATTCTCGACAGGCAGGTGAATTGCGAAATGAAAGGGGACACCCGAACTCAGCGCAGAACCCCCACGGGGGGGAGTTTCCACGTGAATACTCGACGGGGCAGGGCGCACTGGGCTACGTGCAAAAGTGCTCTACGTAGTGTCGGCGTAGGATGAAAAGCTGCCTGCTAAGCATGGAGACCCGGCAGAACGGCCAGGGTTAACCTGCCAGCTCAAGGCAAATTAACCCTGGCACCAAAGTCTTGGACCGCGCCCTCTGATGAAATGTGACTTTTCCCTCAGCGGATGTCAGGGGAAAGGCAGCTTTGTTTTTCCTTTGCCCTGCTCTGGCGAGTTGCGACTCACTTAAGGTGCCGATACAATTCACTGTTTCACAACGTGCTTTGTCCTGGGTTCTTCCCTCTTCTGCAAGACCCCCGGACAGTCAGACGCATCAGAGACAATGCAGTGAGCCTCGCGGCTTCCCGAGCAAGGTTTGGGAGCCTGGGACGAACTCAAAGCCCGTGGACTTTGAGACACCCAAAGGAAACGGGTTGCTGCCATGCGCAGCGACTTTATGCTGAGCCGGTTGAATAGCGTGGGAGGGATGAGGTCAGGGATTTTTTAACCCATGCTCTGTGGGTCCCTGCTTCTCTTCTTCATCTCCCTCTGTTCATGGTCACGCCAGTGTCCTGCCTCCGTTTTGCACCATCGTCCCTGACCCACGGGGCCTGCCTGGGAAGGGGCGAGAGATCGTAAAGCAGGGAGTCTCTTCCTGGCTTGGCTCCACTTAAGAAAAGAAATCAGGACATCCAGGCAAAATAAAACCCTGCCAGGATGCTGTTTGCAGCTGGTCGCCTGCCTGCACAGCTGGTAGGGGGTAGCCGAGCTGTGCCCTGATGACGTAATGAGGCCCCGGCCTGACAGAGCCCAGCTGTTCTCCTTGTTCTGCCTGTTGAGTTTCTGGAGCTCAGACCTGCCTCTACCTGGGCATGTTGGGGAAACTGAGTCTGATGAAGCACATGTGGAGGGTGACACCATTCTTCTACGGGTCTGGCCAGAAGCGGCCACTAAGTGTGACTCTTAGAGCTAAAGTACCACTTGGGTGGAAGTTTCCCCTTGCCTGGCCTTCCCCAGTGGATTACACACTAGTGACTGGGTCGTGTGACTGATGACACCCAGCTGGTTGTGGAATTCTTTGCCAGCGTTAGTTATAAAGTAGCGCCGAGGAGAATTCCTAAGGCAGCCCGTGTCCCAAGGAACGTACACTCTAAGCAGGAAAGATGAAAGGTTCTAATCCCGCTTTTACAGATGGAGAAATTGAGGCATGAAGACACTAAGTGACTTGCTCAAGACCACAGAGGCAATCGGTGGCAGAACCAGGTGTTGAATCCAGATCTTCCGAATCCCAACGTGATTCCTTAAATGGGAGACCATCCTTCCCTATGCACTGTGGAGTTAGCGTGACCTAGAGAGCGGTTGTTTAGATTATAGGACCCAGAGGTCTTGCTGTTTGGCATAGTCAGACTTTGGGGTTTAGCTAGGATGCGCTCAGAATGAAACCTGCATCCCAATTTCTTGCAATCGGTTTAAAGATCACCTCGGGTTATTAGACACTTAATTTAGGCTGTTTACTTCTTACGCAAAGCTTGGCCTGCAATGACAGTCGCGGGGAGACTCTGGCGAACCCCGACACAGCACAATGCTGCTTGCGTTTGGGGTCTCAGCTTGGCTGGAGCAGGTTTCTCTGAACTCAAGTGGAGTCACGAATTTGAAATGGCTCTTTGCACCCTGTGCCCAGCAGGGCTGCAACTTACTCACCCAAGCCCCGTCAGGAAGTACCCGGGAGGTTATAAATGGTACAAACAGAATTAAACCACCTGGGCTGCTTAGCCAGCATCCTCAGGGTTCAAGATTAAACTGGACAGGAAAAAGGAGGGCGAGAGGAGAGTGCGGTGGGTCAGAGCTAGGGGAGCTGCAGTACAGTCACACCCAAACGAGCTCAAGGCCCTTTGTGCTGGGTGCTGTACGTAATGAGAGACCGTCACCGCCCCAAAGCGTTTGGGGAGGAATTTTCAGCATCTAAATAGACAAAGGGCGGGTGGAGGGAGTCAGTGGCAGAGCTGTGATCGTCATTTTACAGGTGGGGAAACTGAGGCACGCCCCTGCTGTGACTCCTGTAGCAAAGCCAGTTGTAAAACACCAGTCTCCCGCCTCCCACTCTGGTGCTCTGTCGACTGGTTCAGAGATGGGCAAATAGGCCTCAAAGGCAGGGGGACTCTGGCCCTATTGCCTGAAGGGCGCCCTAGACCCCAGGGGGTTCCTGCCATTGGCCTGAGATGAAGAGGGGTGAAGACGAGCCCTGGCTGCTTGGGTGGGGGAGAACGTATCTCTGTTTGGCAGGACTGTAGGCCTGGGAGATACGTTTAAAGGGAGCATAAGCTTTAGCCCTTCATGCTGTCGCCCTGTGGCCGATGTGCTGGCAAGAAGGGCCCCGTTGGTGCAGAGAACAGGGCCTGCAGTGACCCAGCAGAGGTGGATCTACCTGAGGGCGCAGCCCGAGGCAGGTCCGGAAGGGCTGGGGCTGCAGCGGGGCTGGGACTGGCCTTCCCCAGTTGGAGAGTCTCTTTGCCTCTGTGTAAAGACAGAGCCGAGATGAGTTGGTTTCCGACAGTTACCAGCAGGCGCCAGATCTGCTCCGCCGTCCGCCTGCCAATTTTTCCACCACTGCGCAGTTTTCCTTTTTTAAATCTGTCTCTCGGCTGTTGCTGCGTCGAAACCCACCCGAGCGAAAGGGGAAACAGAGTGAGCCAGCTCGCTCCCAGCCTGCAGCTGCCAAACGCACAGAGACTGGCACACAACATAGGGCCGTCATCTGAAAGGGGGCTCATTGGAAGGGGCAGGTTTCAAAAAGAATCGGGGGCAAATCTTGTGTCCTTAAAGGGAAAACAGTTAACTGAGCTTTTCAGTCAGTTCCTCTTCAATTCAGGTTCAGGTTTAAACTTTCCCAGGAGGTTCCGTGAGGGCGGGGGGGGGGGGGTGTTGTGTTGTGTTGTGTGTGTACGTTGCTTTCCCCCTCCCTTTGTCCCCAGGAGAGCAAAGTGCACAGCTCGTCTGCCCCCTGGCTCCCCAGCCAGAGTGAGGAATGCAGCACACTGCACTTCCCCCTCGCTCCCGGACCAAGAGGAACAACCAGCAATGTTCCTGCATGAATGGGGACAGAAGCTGCAGCCCCTATAGGGCCCTGGGAGGGGTGGGAGGCTCGGGGCTGGGACAGTCCCAGAAGTGAGGGGCACCCCCAGCCAGCCCCTTTCACTGGCCTGGTGATTCTGCCTCTCTTCTGTTTGTGGGGTTGCCAAGATGCTTCCGCAAAAAATCCCGAACATGGTGGGGGAAAAAATTGGTTGAGCGAAAAAAAAAAAGGTCACTGTGCCTTTAAATTCCTGCGCTCCGTGCTCCCCCCGCCAGACGCAACAGGGGAAAAATGTCCCCGCCGGTTTTCCGAGAAAACGAGATGTCCGGTATTTTGCATGGCCGGTATTGTCTGGTGGTTTTTACTGAACAGAAGATGCAATTACCGGACTGTCCAGGCGAAAATCGGACACCTGGCAACCCTATCTGTCTGAGAAGCAATCCCATTCCAAGCACCTCCCATTGGCCGGGCCCAACCAAACCCGGATCCTGCTTTAAGCGAGGATCGGAGGAAGCTGCCTCGCAGCTGTGGGGCCCTCGCTCTCACCACCCGGGAGACGTTCCTGAGCAGACCGACGCTATCCCTCCAGTACAGCAGAAACTCTCCTTGCTGTGCCGGTTTTGTTGTTCTTTCTGGAGTCCGGACCTTGGCTAGGCCTTGACCAAGAAATTTGGACCATGACAAAAGAGAGCCGAGTACCGGAGCTAGCCTGTGTCTGCATCCGAGATAAACCCTGGCCTTAAAAGCGGACTGAGAGGGTCGGTAAAAGCAGAGCCCCCTCTGCAGGGTAAATCTCTCAGAATTGTCTTTCTGTAGCTGTTGGGTGCCGAGCCGCAGTAAAGATGCATGTTGGCAAGCAGCCCAGATAGAAGTGGGCGGAATAATGTTGTTCTGCATCACGGAGGGCAGTCGCCATTGATTAGCTCGCTCCTTTCCCCGCTGTGCACACTTGCAAGGTCGAGTCGTCCTGTTTCCCTGAGTAGCACCTTTCCCCGGCTCTCCAAGCTTGTAGGTTTCTCTCCAGATGGGTTTCCTGGGCTGTCCAGATGTGCACGTTTCCTCTCCCTGTGACTTCTCTGTCGGGGACCGGGCAGCATCCTCCACAGTGACAAACCTCGCCCGGTGTCCCACACTGACCTGCCACCCACCATCCCGTTTGGCACCGGAAGGACGCAGTCCGGTGTACACACAGGCCGACCCATCCCCCATACAGCTCCCTGTTCAATGTCAATTACTAAACAAAGGGAAATAACAAAAGATCTGACAGTGAAACTGTCATTTGGCAATTAAACTGCTTCTGGGCTTATTTCATGTGGTTTCAGATGGTTACCAGCAGCATTTTTTCAGCATAATAAAGTGTCAAAGTTGTATTAATCATAGAACACTAGGACTGGAAGGGACCTCGAAAGGCATCGAGTCCAGCCCCCTGCCCTCACAGCAGGACCAAGCTCCATCTAGATCATCCCGGACAGGTGTGTGTCTATTCAGTCTCTCCAGAGACGGGGATTCCACAACCTCCCCAGGCAATTGATTCCGCTGTTTCACCACCCTGGCTGTTAGGACGTTTTTCCTAATGTCCAACCTCAACCTCCCTTGCTGCAGTCTAAGCCCATTGCCTCTTGGCCTGTCCTCAGAGGCCAAGGAGAAGGATTTTTCTCCCTCCTCCTCATACCACCATGCAGACAATGTTTAGGAAGAACCCCCCCCCCCCCACTGCCTGCTGGTGGAGCCCCAGCCCCCAGGATCTCCCCGCAGCGCCAGCCCTAGGCGGCTGCCGGACGTGAGCAGGTGGCCCGTCTCACGGTGTGTTCTCTGGGTCTCTGCAGGAGGATTGACGACTGCCAGCCGCCTCTGGGGATCTGCCCCGCCAAGAGGTTCTCCCCCTCCAAACGGAAGCAGCACTATATCAACCAGGCCATCCGCAACTCCGACCTCATCCCGAAGGCCAAGGGGCGCAAGAGCCTGCAGAGACTGGAGAACAGTAAGGGCCTCGTGCAGCAGCCCCCCGCCCAGGGCTGGATTAAGGGGGGGCTAGCCGGGCAGCTGCCTGGGGCGCCATCCTATGGGGGGCGCCCGATTGCAGCTGAAAGGTGCGCAGCGCCGGGGGGCGGGGCCGTGCATGTGTCGCGCACTCACTGCCCGGGGTGCAGGGATGACTCGACCGGGCCCTGCCTCCACCCCCGGGTGAGTCTGCGCCGCGTCCCCAGGAGCCGCTTGCAGCGGGAGGGTCAGCGCTCGGCGAGCGAGCTGGTGCCTTCTGCCCCTGCGCTCACTCATTCCCTCTGGGCCATCCCGGAGAGCGCATCAGTCCAGGCGGTGACTGCGTGGGGGCCCTCCGGACAAGCAGCCTGAAGGCTTTCCAAAGGGGCTGGTGCCCCTCTGTTTTCTGCCTGCCAAGGCTCTCGCTGGGCGAGTCCGCTGGCGCGGGGTGTGCACCGAATGGGGGTGTAACGCCGGGCTGCCCCCGTGGGGCGAGTGATCTTACCTGACGCGGCCCAAGGGTGTCTGGAGGGATGAAACTGAGGCCGCATGGGGAAGGTTTGGCAACCCAGGTGCTGTCGACAGGCAAAAGGCGGCAACAGTGAAAACCGGTCCACCTGGTTTTTCTGCCTCCCATTGATGACATTTCGTGGCCACACAGCTAGCTCCCTCTCAACAGAGCAAAGCATTGTGGGTAGGCATCCCACAGTGCAGTGTGGTGGGAAGGCAGAGCTGATCCCTGCGCTTCTTGGGAGTCTCTCCAAATTCTCCCACAGTCTCCTCAGTTGCAGGGAGCAGCATCATGAGTAGATCTGGGAGCTCCCGGTGCCGAGAAATGTCCAAGCAGCACGGCCGTCTCGCCAGCACTCCCTCTGCAGCAGCAGCCTGCCTGCCACTGGGTTCCTCGCCCGGCAGAACAGGAGCACGCGAATGATTTGCTCTTTGTTTGTTCCCCAAATGGAGCAGCTCGCTCAGCTGTCAGACGCTTCCTGGAGCTTTGAAAGGGGAGGGACTTAGGTTGGATAGTGGCACATGCCTGCAGGGCAGCAGAGATCACAGAACACTGAGCACAGCCAGGCCTTGTGGGATACTCAGGGAAGCCAGGTCTCTCAACAAAAGCAGCAGAGTCCACACTGGCTCTTTGTTGACAATAAAGGGAGGGGAACAGACAATAAAGGGCCGGAAGTTTTTTGTCTCCCAAACTGGCTGTTTTCCCAGAAAAAAGTCCGGTGCAGTGTAAACGCTCTCGCTGTCTGGCAACAAAACATGCTGGTGTAGATGAGGCCTGAGAGCAGCTCGGGCTGATCCTCAGGAGGGAAAGCCAGTATGGCCGGATCTGCGGGAGGGAGGAACAGTCAAGGGATGGGGAGAAGCACCAACCGGGTGGGGCAGAGCTCCGGGAATGTACGGACGGGGTCAGTCCCGCTTGGGGATTTGATGACTTTGGGTCTCTGCCGTGTTGAATGCTTGAGCCCCGATGTGGGGGATTGGAGCAGCTCCTGTGCAGGGCCTGGCTCCAGGGTAGCTCTCCTACTCCACCACCGTTTGCCCTGCCCCGGTGCAGCAACGTTTTGCTGTGTGTCGGCGTTAGAGCCCCAGGCAGGTGCTTGCTGCTCCCAGCGATGGGGAGCCGCTGTCTGGCGCCCCTGCTCCTGGTTCCTAACGGCCTTTTCCTAGCTCGCTACCTGATGACCCTGCTGGAGCGGGACGAATGTGGGAATGACGAGGGGGAGCTCGCTCACCCGGCCGCCCCGAGCATCTTCACGGAGGCCTGCAACAACGAGACCTACATGGAGGTAGGTGCCTCTCCACCTGCCCCGGGCCAGGGCCGAGTGTGCCTGCTCCAGGCTGGGAATTGTGGTTCCCAGGTGTCCAGTGGGGGGGACCTTGGGGCGTAGGCCATTGCTGCTGCTACCACCTATGCACTGCAGGAACGCTGGCGAACGCTCGCCGCCCGGCGCTGCATGGGAGTGGCCTGCCCAGGGCCATGCCAGGAATCTGTGTCAGAGCCAGAAACGACCCGTAGGGGCCCCCGGTTCCCAGCCTGGAGCTCTGCCCACTAGTCCCTGCTGCCTGGGGAACTGAAATCCCTTCCTATCCCAGAAGCAGAGGCGGGCGCAAGGCAGCAGGTGCTGGAAGCCTGCTGGGGTGAGGCGAACGGTGCATGGGTTTGGGTTGGTGGGACACCGGCCGCCTTCCCCTGGGAGAGGGTGTGTAGTTTGAGGGGCCCCCGTCCCCGTGGAAGGGGAACCGATCCCCTCGGGCGCAGCCGGACCCCAGTAGCCGGGAGGGCGTCGAGCTCCCAGCGCCCAGGGAGGGCAAGGAGGAGAGGACGTGCCCACTCGCTCAGGGTATGTCTACACTACCCTCCTAGTTCGAACTAGGAGGGTAATGTATGCATACCGCACTTGCTAATGAAGCCCGGGATTTGAATTTCCCGGGCTTCATTAGCATAAGCGGGGAGCCGCCATTTTTAAATCCCCGCTGCTTCGAACCCCGTGTAGCGCGGCTACACGGGGCTCGAACTAGGTAGTTCGGACTAGGGTGCCTATTCCGAACTACCGGTACACCTCATTTCACGAGGAGTAACGGTAGTTCGGAATAGGACCCTAGTCCGAACTACCTAGTTCGAGCCCCGTGTAGCCGCGCTACACGGGGTTCGAAGCAGCGGGGATTTAAAAATGGCGGCTCCCCGCTTATGCTAATGAAGCCCGGGAAATTCAAATCCCGGGCTTCATTAGCAAGTGCGGTATGCATACATTACCCCGCTAGTTCGAACTAGCGGGGTAGTGTAGACATACCCTCAGTCCCGCATCGGGCTGCTGAGGACAAGACCCAGCGGGGGCAAAGGGCGCGACGCGGAGACGTTCTCTGCCGCGGCGACGAGCCAGGGCCGCAGGCGGGGGACTGAAGCTGCTCGTGCGGGACCGGAAACGCGAGCTGGGCGGCGGCCCAGGAGTGAGAATCCAGGGCTGCAAGCTACCGAGCGAGGCTCGCCACGGCCTTCTGCCCGGCGGGGAGCGCCCAGGGCCCGGAGGGATCCCACAGCGAGGCCCGCCGACGGTGGGGAGGGAAGGGGACAACTGCGCTGGGTTCCGGTGATTCAGCAGGGCCCGGGGCTCCCGTGCGGCACGTTCCAGGTGGTGCCGAGGGCCGGAAGGGGGGCACCGTCCATCGTACCTGTGCCAAGTCACTCCAGGCCTGTCCACAGGCGTCTGTCTGGGTGACGCTCTTCACTCGCCACCAGGGACGTCACTGAGCCGAGCTGGCCCGTCTGACGGGCTGCGGGGGTTGGGGAGGTGGCGACCACAGTGCTACACGTGGCTTAAATCCCAGACGCGGCCGAGGTGCAGAGCCCGGAGCGGAGTCTGCTGCACACGTCTACACTGAGCTTGTGGGGTGGCCTCCCTTTGCAGATCTGGAACGACTTCATGAACCGGTCTGGGGAGGAGCAGGAGAGAGTCCTGCTCTTCCTAGAGGAGGAGGCCAAGAAGAAGCACAAGAGGAAGCTCCCTGTTAAAGCAGAGGACAAGCGGAAAGGTACCGAGAGGGGAAGGGACGATTGGACGGGACGGCTTTGAATCTTGAAGTGGGCATTACGTCACCTTCCTGTCCCACTGCGCTCTGCTCTGCTCTGTCCCACTGCGCTCTGCTCTGCTCTGTCCCACTGCGCTCTGCTCTGTCCCACTGCGCTCTGCTCTGCTCTGTCCCACTGTGCTCTGCTCTGTCCCACTGCGCTCTGCTCTGCTCTGTCCCACTGTGCTCTGCTCTGTCCCACTGCGCTCTGCCCTGTCCCACTACGCTCTGCTCTGTCCCACTGCGCTCTGCTCTGCTCTGTCCCACTGCGCTCTGCTCTGCTCTGTCCCACTGCGCTCTGCTCTGTCCCACTGCGCTCTGCTCTGCTCTGTCCCACTGCGCTCTGCTCTGTCCCACTGCGCTCTGCTCTGCTCTGTCCCACTGTGCTCTGCTCTGTCCCACTGCGCTCTGCTCTGCTCTGTCCCACTGTGCTCTGCTCTGTCCCACTGCGCTCTGCCCTGTCCCACTGTGCTCTGCTCTGTCCCACTACGCTCTGCTCTGTCCCACTGCGCTCTGCTCTGCTCTGTCCCACTGCGCTCTGCTCTCCTCTGTCCCACTGCGCTTTGCTCTGTCCCACTGCGCTCTGCTCTGCTCTGTCCCACTGCGCTCTGCTCTGCTCTGTCCCACTGCGCTCTGCTCTGTCCCACTGCGCTCTGCTCTCTTCTGTCCCACTGCGCTCTGCTCTGTCCCACTGCGCTCTGCTCTCCTCTGTCCCACTGCGCTTTGCTCTGTCCCACTGTGCTCTGCTCTGCTCTGTCCCACTGCGCTTTGCTCTGTCCCACTGTGCTCTGCTCTGCTCTGTCCCACTGCGCTCTGCTCTCCTCTGTCCCACTGCGCTTTGCTCTGTCCCACTGTGCTCTGCTCTGCTCTGTCCCACTGCGCTCTGCTCTGCTCTCCTCTCCTGCTACATCAAACCATCTGATCTTTCTGCTAAAAGGATCAGCCAGGCACTAGTTAATATTGAGCCTCAGTTTGTTGTGCTCCCCAATCAAGACACACACATCACCTTATCTCTGCCCCACAGGGGATATCAGCCAGGCATCTTCTCTTCTTCGCCTATAAAACGCACAAGAGGCGGCAACCTCCCCATCAGAACACCTCCAGCGGAGGGGCAGCATGGCCAAGGGGACTTGTGTGCCGTCAGGCAGCTTGTGTCTTTCTGATCCTTGTGGCAGCAGGGAATTGTTAGGGTGACTACAGTAGCCGCATCTCTTCCTGTTCCAGATCCCCCTTGTCTGTGCTGCCCCTCGGCCGGAGGTGTTCTGGGTGTGACGGTTGCTGCCTCTTGTGCTCTTTGTAGGCTGAAAAGAGAAGATGCCTGGCTGATATCCCCTGTAGGGCAGAGTTAAGGTGATTTGTGTGCCTTGGTTGGGGCATGCCACCTTCACGCTGCCTTTTCTGGGTTTCCAGCCTTTGAGGGCAATGTTCATTCAAGGCCCTGGCTTCCCTATGCAGCCGGCACATCCCTGGAACAAAACTGGGACATGCAGATTCTTTAAACCCGTTTTGCTTTGTTTCCTCCAGAGCATCCCGCTTACACGCCGAAGGAATGTTTCCAGCGCATCAGCCGCCGGCTGCGCACCACCCTGCGGCGCAGCAGAATCCCCCTGGTGAGACCCTGTCAGGTCGTGGGCTCAGGCCGCTCTGCCTGCGCCGCTGCCGGCGTGGGATCTGCAGCTCGGTTTCGGGCGCTGGCGCGAGCTTTCCTCTGGCCTCTGCGCTAAAATAGCTGGGAGGACGCGGGCGCAGGACTCTTGGGGCTGAAGGCTTCGCCCACTGGATTCCTGGGAGCCAGGGTCAGACTCTCCCCTCCGTGCAGGGCGGGAGACCGGGGAGACGCGTCGGTTCAAGACCAGGGCGGCTCAGGAGGTCAGAGGCTGGGGATGGAGCCTGTAACTCTGGGTTGTGGGATTCGAAGTGCCCGGGGTCAGTCAGGACTGGAGTCTGGCTCTGAGCTGCCTGCCTGCTTTCCTGGGGGTCTGCGGCAGCCCGGGGGGTTCTGTGGCCCACACGCAGGGCGGCCAGATTCCGCTGGTGTCCGGCCGGCGTTACGCAAGCGGGAGACCGATAGGCGCTTCCAAGGGCGCGTTGTTCGACCCGGTTGAAACCGGCGCAGCAGGCGGCGTAGGCCGACAATCAGCCCTTGCTTCCGAAGGGCCCTTGTTTTCCGCTCCCTTTGTTTGTGCTCCTCGGTGCGCTAATTGCCTGGCTCTGTTTTTCTGCTGCCTCTGTTGGGCGCCCGCTTCAACGCAGCCCCAGCCTGAGCCGGGCGCTGCTGCTCCAATTTGCTCTCCAGCTGCGCGGCGCGTGGCTGCCAATGGTTTCGGTTTCCGCCCCGCAGCAGCGGCTCGCTCGTCCTCGGGGAGCCGCGGTAACGACCCGGAAACCTCGGAGCGGCTGCCCACTCGCAAACACCGTTGTGGATGTTTCCCGGGGGCGACGCGGGGCCGGGGGGTCTCTCTGCTCCACCCCCCAAACACCCCTCTGAATTACTGGTGTGGGTCGAGCGGGACCCCGCCCACGAGTGGGGCCCGGATGGGCTAGGGGCCGTGCAGCCCCTGAGGGCTGGTCCCAGCCCCCTTGCAGATGAGAGGGACGGGGGTGGGGTGGGGTGGGGTGGGGGACAGGGAAGCGACCAGTCCGAGAGCCTGCAAGGACCAGTAACAGAACCCAGGCGTCCTGCCTGGGGGGCTTCCCCCTCCTGTGGCCAGCAGAATAGCTCCCGATCGGCGGGCCTGGGGCCGGGCCCAGCCTCCTCTGTCCTGGCTTTCTCCAAACGGTCCCGCAGCCGCCCCTGCCGGGGTCCCTGGGCCTCCTTCCGGCAGCTCCAGGCGAGCCCCGTTACTTCTCCCAGCGGCTCCAGGCCTCTCTTCCCGGGCCCCACTCGCGCCCCCCCGACGGGCCTTTACTGCCCCCGCCCCCGCTTGAGTTCGCTCAGCGGGGCCAACCTGGAGCCGGGCCCGGCCGGGGCCTCGCTGAGGGCGAAGGGCTGGACCCTGCAGCCTGGTCCCTGTGCCCAGCCGGGCACGTCGCCTGCTGCCCTGGTGGGGGCAGACCCGAAGTCTTGGCAGCGCCCGGTCCCGAGGGAGAGGTCGGAGGCGCTCGTGTCCGCGGGTCGGCCCGGCGCCCGGCCCTGCTGTGGGAGGCACCAGCGGGTGACCGGAGGCTGGTGTCCAGCTTCCCAACAGCCTCTCGGCCCCACGGTCACCCCCGGGGGTCTCGTTTTTGCAGGGGACCCTGGAGTGTCTGGAGGAGGAGTTACTGGCCTTTTTCTCTGTCACCCCTCAGTCCGTCTACACCGCCCTGAAGGACAATAGGTAATGGGGGGTGCGCAGTGGCTCCTGCTTGCGCTTGGTCAGCGTAGCCCTGGGGCGCGCGGCTGGGGTGCCAGGGACTCGGCTGGGCTCATGGACGGAGCCGAGTCCCCGGCAATGGTCTGGTGGGGCCCGCCGGCCCCCAAGCGAGGGGGCGTCCCGGCTGCCCGGAAACGCCTGCAGCTGGTGCAAGGCAGCGGACTCGCCTTCGGGGCTGTCCACCTGAGTGGGGACGTCCAGGCTTGGGCCCGCCCCCCTCAGGGAGCCCCGGGGGTCCGTGACCCGGCCCGCAGGGGGTTGACGTCCCCCACGAGCCCGATCGGAGCGGAAATTGCTGGCGGGAGAGGGGATCCACCGCCCATTCCTCGGGCTCCCCACACCGAGAGCTGCCGGCCGCCGGGGGCTGACAGGCCGGGGGGTCGTGGCGGGCCGGGGGGGCGTGACGGGCTGGGGGCTCTGCCCCGCGAGCTCTCAGGGTGGAGGGAGCGGTGGGGGGGCTTCGGGGCTGAGCTCAGAATCACTTGTGACCAGAGCCCAGTGGCTTGTGTGTTTTGTTCCAGCTTTGAGCGCCTGCTGCTCCACGCCGTCTGCCAGTACATGGACCTGGCGTCTGCCAGTAAGAGCCTCTTTCTCTCCCCTCTCAGCCGCTATCACGCCTCTGCAGCTCCCCTCTGGCTCCCCCGGCCGCGCCCAGATAACTCCCGACACACCCACGGGCCCGCGACGTGGGCGGGCCGTCCCTGGGGGTGGAGCGTGCGGGTGGGAGCCAGGAATTATTCCGGCTTCGGATCCAGCGCCTCGCTGTGCGGCCTGGGGTGGCTCTGGTGTGTAGTGCTGCGGGCTTTGGCCAGCCGGGGTCGTGGGGCACCACGCTCCCTGCCTCGGGGCCCTGCGGGGTGGGGCGCTCCCAGAGTTTTTCCCCTGCGACGGAGCGCCTGAGACCCCCGCTCCGAGCGCAGGGCCGGCAGTCGAAGCGCTGGTGCGTCTGCTTGGCCGGCCCGGCCCCGGGTGTCCGTGCTGGCCCTGGGGTGTCCGGCTGGCTGCGGGGGACACGGTGGCACGAAGCCGAATCCAAACTCTCCCCCTCCCCCCCGTCCAGGTTCGGATTTCGAAGGGAAGCGCCAGATGAAAGTGAGCAACAAACACCGAGTCTTCCTGCCCCCCGACTTGCTGCTCTCCGCCTACCTGGAGCAGATGAGCTGATCGGTGTCTCCGCCCCCAGCCCTGCTCCCCCGCCGCTCGGCGTGAAAACGAGGCCCCCCGGAGCGTCTGCTCGTGCCATGGCCCCTGGGAGCGGGGGAGGGGGCCGTCCCTTGCCCGTCCCTGGGGCCCTGCGGGCACCTCCCCAGCTGCCAGTGGCACAACACGGACATGACTCCAGCTTGCGTCCCACCCCCGCAGTGCTCCTGGCTCCGCCCCAGGCTTCTCCGTACTGCTCCGGCACCATCCCTGCTTCCCTCGCGGGGCCTGCAAGCACCCCCCAGCAGAGCACTGCCAGTGACGGACCCGCCCGTGGGACAGCCCGAAACGTCGCCCGGCGTCGCGTGCAAGGATCCAGCCCCCCTCGGCGCGGCTCCCGGCCTCGCTTCAGGCCTTCGCGCGGGGTGGGCAGAGTCATGGGGGCAGGAGCTGACTCCATGGCTCCCCTGCCGCCTGCCAGGGGCTCTGTAGGCTGGTGGCAGGTGAGGAAGCACCGTCCGGGCAGGCTCCCCGCAGGGGGCCCGTCGACCCTGTCGCCTGCACGCTGGTCCCTCTCGTAGTGCCGATGGGCTCTGGTGTCTCCCCTGCCCCCCAGCCGAAGGCTCCAGCCAGGGTCAGGGAATGGTGCAAGACCCGTCACCTAACGTGGAATCGGGCTTCTGACCGTGCTGGGGGGGCCAGGTGGCTCGGGGAGGGCGCAGACGGGCCCTTCCCTCTTAGCCCCGTCAGGCCGCATCCCGCCCCATCGTTCCCCGGACTCGCTGGCTTCTCGGCGTGGCCGGGAGTCTCCAGGGCCCTGCTGCCGCCAGATAGCACCAGCCGTAAGGTGTGAGCCCAGCCTGGCCCTGCCTGGGGTGTGGCGCTGTCTCCCTGCAGTCGCTGCACTCCCTGGCTGGGTGAGTGTGTTTACATCAGCGGGCGGATAGACGACCATCAGACTGTCCGACCGACCAACCGACCGACCCTCCAACCGTCCGACCCTCCGACCGACCGACCAGCCGACCGACCCTCCAACCGACCGACCCTCCAACCAACCGACCCTCCGACCGACCCTCCAACCGTCCGACCCTCCGACCGACCGACCCTCCAACCGACCGACCCTCTGACCGACCGACCATCCGACCGACCAACCAACCAAAGGACGAGTCCCTGGGGCGACTCTCGCTGCCTCCAGGGCTGGATTTGGAACAGTGTTTTGGGGACAAACCTGTTCCGTTTGGGTCTTCGCATTTCAGCTGCTCTGCCCGTAGAGTGGAGCGTGGAAACGATCTCATACGCCAGCTCAGCGAGCACTTAAACCAGGGGTGGGCTGGAGCCGGTCTGCCAGGGTTGGCCCCTGGCGGGCCCCCACACCACCGGGTTTACCTGCGCCGCCGCCGGTATGGGGGTCGCAGCGCCGGTTGGCCACAGATCCCCGCGCCCGGCCAGTGGGAGCGGCGATCACCCGGACCGGCAGAGGCGCAGGAACATAGAGCAGGAGCGGCCTCCCGGGGGCTAACCCTGGGCACTGTCCGCTGTGTTATTGCCCGCCCCCGAGTGCTGCCGAGCTTTGCTCTCCAAGTTCTGCCTGGTAATTGCACGTTGCAAACCGGGGAGGCCGCAGTCCTGGGTCGGTTGCCCCATAACGCGACGGCCTTGCAGGGTGTGTGTGTGTGTGTGTGTGTGTGTGTGTGTGTGTGTGTGTGTGTGTGTGTGTGTGTGTGTGTGTGTGCGCGCCTAAGCTGTTTGTGTGTGTGTGTGTCTGTGCGTGCACCTAAGCTGTTTCTGCGCGTGTGCGTGTGTGTGTGTGTGTGTGCCTAAGCTGTTTCTGCGTGTGTGTGCGTGTGTGTGTGCCTAAGCTGTTTCTGCGTGTGCGTGTGTGTGCCTAAGCTGTTTCTGCGTGTGCGTGTGCCTAAGCTGTTTCTGCGTGTGTGTGCGTGTGTGTGTGTGTGTGTGTGTGCCTAAGCTGTTTCTGCGTGTGTGTGCGTGTGTGTGTGTGCCTAAGCTGTTTCTGCGTGTGTGTGCGTGTGTGTGTGTGCCTAAGCTGTTTCTGCGTGTGTGCCTAAGCTGTTTCTGCGTGTGTGTGTGTGTGTGTGCGTGCCTAAGCTGTTTCTGCGTGTGCGTGTGTGTGTGTGTGCCTAAGCTGTTTCTGCGTGTGCGTGTGTGTGTGTGTGCCTAAGCTGTTTCTGCGTGTGTGTGTGTGTGTGTGTGCCTAAGCTGTTTCTGCGTGTGTGTGTGCGTGTGTGTGTGTGCCTAAGCTGTTTCTGCGTGTGTGTGCCTAAGCTGTTTCTGCGTGTGTGTGCCTAAGCTGTTTCTGCGTGCGTGTGTGCGTGTGTGTGTGTGCCTAAGCTGTTTCTGCGTGTGTGTGCCTAAGCTGTTTCTGCGTGTGCGTGCGTGTGTGTGTGCCTAAGCTGTTTCTGCGTGTGCGCGTGTGTGTGTGTGCCTAAGCTGTTTCTGCGTGTGTGTGCCTAAGCTGTTTCTGCGTGCGTGTGTGTGTGTGCCTAAGCTGTTTCTGCGTGTGTGTGCCTAAGCTGTTTCTGCGTGTGTGTGCCTAAGCTGTTTCTGCGTGTGTGTGCCTAAGCTGTTTCTGCGTGTGCGTGCGTGTGTGTGTGCCTAAGCTGTTTCTGCGTGTGTGTGTGTGTGTGTGCCTAAGCTGTTTCTGCGTGTGCGTGCGTGTGTGTGCGCCTAAGCTGTTTCTGCGCGTGTGCGTGTGTGTGTGTGTGTGTGCCTAAGCTGTTTCTGCGTGTGCGCGTGTGTGTGTGTGCCTAAGCTGTTTCTGCGTGTGCGTGCGTGTGTGTGCGCCTAAGCTGTTTCTGCGCGTGTGCGTGTGTGTGTGTGTGTGTGCCTAAGCTGTTTCTGCGTGTGCGTGCGTGTGTGTGTGCCTAAGCTGTTTCTGCGTGTGCGCGTGTGTGTGTGCGCCTAAGCTGTTTGTGTGTGTGTGTGTCTGTGCGTGCACCTAAGCTGTTTCTGCGCGTGTGCGTGTGTGTGTGTGTGTGTGCCTAAGCTGTTTCTGCGTGTGTGTGCGTGTGTGTGTGCCTAAGCTGTTTCTGCGTGTGCGTGTGTGTGCCTAAGCTGTTTCTGCGTGTGCGTGTGCCTAAGCTGTTTCTGCGTGTGTGTGCGTGTGTGTGTGTGTGTGTGTGTGCCTAAGCTGTTTCTGCGTGTGTGTGCGTGTGTGTGTGTGCCTAAGCTGTTTCTGCGTGTGTGTGCGTGTGTGTGTGTGCCTAAGCTGTTTCTGCGTGTGTGCCTAAGCTGTTTCTGCGTGTGTGTGTGTGTGTGTGTGCGTGCCTAAGCTGTTTCTGCGTGTGCGTGTGTGTGTGTGTGCCTAAGCTGTTTCTGCGTGTGCGTGTGTGTGTGTGTGCCTAAGCTGTTTCTGCGTGTGTGTGTGTGTGTGTGTGCCTAAGCTGTTTCTGCGTGTGTGTGTGCGTGTGTGTGTGTGCCTAAGCTGTTTCTGCGTGTGTGTGCCTAAGCTGTTTCTGCGTGTGTGTGCCTAAGCTGTTTCTGCGTGCGTGTGTGCGTGTGTGTGTGTGCCTAAGCTGTTTCTGCGTGTGTGTGCCTAAGCTGTTTCTGCGTGTGCGTGCGTGTGTGTGTGCCTAAGCTGTTTCTGCGTGTGCGCGTGTGTGTGTGTGCCTAAGCTGTTTCTGCGTGTGTGTGCCTAAGCTGTTTCTGCGTGCGTGTGTGTGTGTGCCTAAGCTGTTTCTGCGTGTGTGTGCCTAAGCTGTTTCTGCGTGTGTGTGCCTAAGCTGTTTCTGCGTGTGCGTGCGTGTGTGTGTGCCTAAGCTGTTTCTGCGTGTGCGCGTGTGTGTGTGTGCCTAAGCTGTTTCTGCGTGTGCGTGCGTGTGTGTGTGCCTAAGCTGTTTCTGTGTGTGTGTGCGTGTGTGTGTGTGTGTGCCTAAGCTGTTTCTGCGTGTGTGTGCGTGTGTGTGTGTGTGTGTGCCTAAGCTGTTTCTGCGTGTGTGTGCGTGTGTGTGCGTGTGTGTGTGTGTGTGCCTAAGCTGTTTCTGCTCTCTGCCTGCCAGAGTGGGCGCTGGAAAGCGCCGCCCTGAGGACGTCGAAGGCTCGGCCCGGCAGCCCTGCGCTGATGGGGGTGTCTTGGCCCCTCCCTCGCCTGGCCTCGGGAAGGCAAAGGCGCCCCCAAAGGGTCTGGCTCAGAGCAGCTCCCCACACGTCAGTGCTGAGACGCTCGGGGAGCAGCTGGCCAAACCCCCCCCAGTGGGCGTCACTAGCCCACCAGCGGCGCCTCGGCGTGGGCGGCCCCTGCAGCCGGGTCGCTGCTGTCCAGGCTTCCACACCAGGCCAAGGAGACGTTAACGTGCAGGCCCGGCTTCCTCTGCCGCGAGGGCCCTTTGTCAGTATCCTGGCACGGCCTTCCCGGAGAGCTGGGGGGTCTGAGCCAGGCCCGTGGCTGCCCGGTGGTGTGGGCTGAGCGTCGCCGGGTCTGGCCCGGGGGGAGGGGGGGTGATATCGTGGCGTGATGCTAACGGCTCATCCCCAGCGCGGGCCTGTTTGCACTGAGGGGGCGGAGAATCGGGCCCCGCTGCCCTCGTCCACCAGCTCGAGCGAAAACCCTTCCAGCCCAAGGTCTCAGCAGGGCAGCAGCGGAGCCCCTGGTTTGAGCTCTGGGGCTGTGGGCCTGTCAAATCGTCACGCCCTCCTGGGAGCTGCTTTGGGCAGACCAGGCGCCCGGCCCCCCTGCCAGAGTCCCTGCTCTGCTCACCCTGGGCCCTGGCTTCCCCCACCCCCCCACAGCCTCGCTGGTGAGATGATGCAAGCCAAAGTGATTCTGGCACCCTCCTGCCTCCATGCAGCCCAGCACCCGCTCAGGCCTGGCCTGGGGTCGTGCTGTGGCTATGGATGCCGAGTGCTGTGGCTATGGGTGCCGTGTGCCGTGGTTACCGGGCCCATGGCTATGGGTGCCGTGTGCCGTGGCTATGGGTGCCGTGTGCCATGGTTACCGTGGCTGTGGGTGCCGTGGTTGTGGGTGCCGGGGGCCGTGGCTGCGTGTGCTGTGGCTATGGATGCCGGGGGCCGTGGCTGCGTGTGCTGTGGCTATGGATGCCGGGGGCCGTGGCTGCGTGTGCTGTGGCTATGGATGCCGGGGGCCGTGGCTGCGTGTGCTGTGGCTATGGATGCCGGGGGCCGTGGCTGCGTGTGCTGTGGCTATGGATGCCGGGGGCCGTGGCTGCGTGTGCTGTGGCTATGGATGCCGGGGGCCGTGGCTGCGTGTGCTGTGGCTATGGATGCCGGGGGCCGTGGCTGCGTGTGCTGTGGCTATGGATGCCGGGGGCCGTGGCTGCGTGTGCTGTGACTATGGATGCCGGGGGCCGTGGCTGCGTGTGCTGTGGCTATGGATGCCGGGGGCCGTGGCTGCGTGTGCTGTGGCTATGGATGCCGGGGGCCGTGCTTCTGGGAATGTTGAAAGATTTGGATTTTAATCGTGTAAGTTGTATCGCCTCGTCCCACCTCTTGCCTGTGGTTCAAGGACAGCTGTTGCCTTTCCCTGCTGCGCCTGAGCCGATCCCCGTGGGGCGATGGGAAGGGGGGTGCAAGGCTTTAGGCTGCTGTAAACCAGAGGCCAAACCCCGGGCTTGTGCTGGAAGAGGGAACCGCGCCTTCTGAGCTGACTGTGCTGTCGAAGGTGCGGCGAAAAGGACAATAAATCGCAGTGCTCCGGAGTCGCCTGTCTGCGCATGGGTCACGTAGAGCGATCGCTCGTCCGAGCCGGGCGGGAGGGTCGGGGATGTGGGACGCTCGGGCTGCGTCCACACTGGCGTTTTCGTCAGTCGGCTGGGAGAAAACCGCCCCACAGCCCCTTGCCCATCTGCTGGGAAACGCCCTGGTGTGGACAGCGCTGCCAGCGGGAGACGCGCCGCCGCCTCGCCGTGGGGCAGTTGGACAGTCCCTGCGGGAGAGCTGGGTCTGGACAGCTGGGCCTCTGTGGGGGGCAAAGACACAGCTTCATGGAATAGCCTATTGCAGGAAGACGAGAGGCAATTAACACGTGAGTCATCCTCGCGGGGAGAAACTGCAGGCGGCTGCTGTTGCCTTCGCCAATCTTCCATGTAGATTAGGAAGAAATTCTGCCAGCTGCCGCCCCCCGCTGAGTTTAAATCCACTTAGCGCCATGGGTGTCGGGAACCTGACATAGGCATGAATTATGTTTTCAATCCATCTCCCATTCAAAAGCTTTGTCCTCCATAATAGCTGAGTTCTGAATGTACCGGGCCCAGCCCACCTGGTTTTCGTAAAGGTGGGGAGGGCGCAATTTTGAAAGGGACTTTTCTCCCTTTTAACAGTCAGTCCGTGTCAGCTCACAGGTTCGACTAGCTGGCCATATAGAGGTGAAACGAGATTATAAGCCAGGGGAGAGCTGTGGGGCCCCTCCTAAATCGGGCGAAACTGACGTCTCCCTGTAGCACGCGGCCTTTGGGTTTTGAGAGAACGATGCCGGCTGGGAGGAGGTTCCTCGCTACCGTTCAGCGCTGGCTGTGCCCGGTCTGTCCCGGTGCCGAAGGACTGTCCCCGTCCCAAACGGCTTGTAACTTGGAGGGTGACCTGACAGGCCCATGAAGCAAACACAGGCTGAGGTGAAGGAGCCGGGGTACCACATAGGGCTACGTCTGCACTGCAGGCTTCTTGCACCAGAGCTGTTTTGTGGAAGAATTCTTGTGCAAAAAATCATCCCCAAGAGCACGTCCGCACGGCCATGTGCTTTTGCACAAGAGCGTCCGTGGCAGTGTGGACGCTCTGTTGCGCAAGAAAGCTCTGCTGGCCAATTTAACCAGAAAGTCATGTTGCCTGTCTACACCTCCTTGTGCAAGAGGGCTTATTCCTCCTGGGGAGAGGAGTAACTCTTCTGTTTTCCGACGCTCTACTGTAAATTTACTTGTGCAAGAACACGCGTGCAGTGTAGACAGCCGGCAAGTTTTTGCGCAAGAACTGCTGTCCTTGCACCAGAAGTGGGCACTGTAGACACAGCCAGGATGCTGCGATTCTTAGCCGATGGAAAACAGCCCTTGCCCCCTCCCTGGTTAAAGTCCTTGTGCAGAGTGTTAGACACAAGGTGGCTCCGATTCAGCTGAACCCTCTGTGTGCCCAAGGTCTCTGGGCCGGCTCCCGTACATTATTTGTACCGGGCTGATCTGTGGGGGCCCCCCCGGTGAACAGAGAAGAGCCAGACCCGAAGGCTGGAGAGGCAAACCTGCTGTCCTTGTGCCAGAAGCGTGCAATGTAGACACAGCTTTTGATTGGATGTTTATTGGGGCTCACTTCCAACAAACACGAATCCCATTTCCTCTTCCCTTCGTTTCCCACCCCCTTCCTGCTTCCCCCCCAAACACAGTAATATTTGCAGCTGTCCCGTCCCCGTTCTCCTGAAATGTAACTCTCCAAGCCTGGCAATTGCATCCCAGCGCCTGGAGTGATTTACACCCAGCAAAATCAATTCTAGCGGAGATGGAAACGTTTCAGAGCCAGACAGATAGAGGGGGGGAGGGGGTGCATAGCGACAAACGGCTTCCACACCCCAGCCCGCAAGATCTCGACCCAGACTCCGGTTTTATGCCCTGTAGGAACTCGCCTGCGCTCTGGAGGCCGCAAGAGGCAGGCCTGCTGTGGTAACACCCCCAGCCCCCCTTATCGCAGCCCCCAGGGAGCAGCAGGGGCTGCTGAGTGTCAGTGGCTCCAGCTCTTCTCTTGGGGGGTCCCAGAGCTCAGCATCCTGTGGGAGCAGCTGCCCAGCCGGGAAGCAGCCCCCGAGCCCTGGGAACCTGTCGCCTGCCAGCCGCAGGTGTCTAGCTGCAGCATAGATACGCGCCTGGCGGCCTCCTGTGGGGAGCCCAGCCCCCCCCGTTCCCGGCCTGGAGTCTGGCCCTGGCTCGGGCACTGAAGATCCAGGCCTGCTCCTCTTCTGCATTGTGGGTTTTCCTGGGCCACTCCCTACTCGTCCTCTACGTCCCCCCGGGGTCCCTCGTCTCCCCTGGCCTCCTCGAGAGCCCCCGGCCCTGCCTCTCCAGCCCTGGCCCCCGCTGGGTTTTATTGCCACTTAGCCTGGCTCATTCCCAGCGCTGCAGCTGCCTGCTGTGTGTTACCGGTGGTGCCTGATTCCCCTGGGCAGGGCTGGGATCCAGCTGGCTCCCCCCTCCTCCCCGTCTCCAGCCTCCTTGGGATGCTGCTGTTCCCCTGGGGCAGACGGCCTGGAGTTTCCCTTATTTATCAGGCTAAGATCCATCCTTCCCTGCCCCCACGTTGTGCAGCCTCTCGGCGCCCCACCAGCCCCAGGCATGGCCCCCGGGAGGTGACTGCGGAGAGCAGTGGCGGGCAGGGGCAGCAGCTCCACCAGCTGGAAGCAGCAGAAGGCTATTATCCTCCTGGGGAGCGGCAGCTGGAGCGATTGGAGCGTGGGGGAGTCAGTCGAGCCGGGGGTGGGGGGCGCCCAAGGGCGACACAGCGGGGGGGGAGGGGGATGCAGATGAGACTGGGGCCTGGTTACACCCGCAGCCCATCTGCCCCCAACGGGCGCTGTCAGCCACGGGGGCTGCAACGAGCCCCGTGGGCAAACAGCCCGGCGCCCGCCGGGGCCACGAGCGGCTCCCCAGCTGTTCTACCAGTCGGCAGGGCCGCTCTCCCCATCTCTCAAATCACAAGTTACTGGGGCTTATTTGCATCTATGCAAATGCCAGGATTCTGGAGTTCTTTGTCAGCTCACCCATAGAAAACATGTTGGGGTGTGTTGGGCTCTATCTAAATCTCAAGAAACTGACGCACATGAGATTGGGGGGTGAAGACAGATCTTGGGGTAAATTTGGATCCTGGGGGAACCATAATATTCGAGAAAATTATATGCATCTGACGAAGTGGGTCTTTGCCCACGAAAGCTCATGCTCCTACACTTCAGTTAGTCTATCAGGTGCCACAGGACTCCTCGTCGCTTTTGCAGATTCAGACTAACACGGCTCCCCCTCTGATACTTAATATTCGAGGATTCCTTGGGTGCAAAGAGAGACTTTAAAGCCGCTGCAGAGGCAGTCAGTGAACTGGAGCATCACAAGAGGAGGCCTTGCAGGCAAGAAAAATATGGAACGCTTCACGAATTTGCGTGTCATCCTTGCGCAGGGGCCATGCTAATCTTCTCTGTATCGTTCCAATTTTAGTATATGTGCTGCCGAAGCGAGCACAAATGCTAAAGCCACCTGAGTAGTATTTATACCTCTACCTTTTAAAATTATTTTAGCTGAGGGTGAGCAAACTATTTTATCACTGTATTTATATAATGAATCTAGTTAGCTCAATTGATCCTTATCATCGTATTGATTTTCTAATAATTTTTTTCATTTATGTTCACTGATCTAGTCGAAATACTCTGCCCCCACTCCGCTTCGGGGCCCTGGAGCATTATGGGTAGCCGCATATGGAAATCACCCCAGCAGCGCCCTCAGCTGCAGAAGGCCCTCCCTTTGGGGCTGCCCCGTTCAGTGCCTGAGCGAATTGCGCCCGGACGGCTCCGAGCCTGCCTCCCGCCCTGGCACACGGGCCGGCAGGGCGGGACTCCCCTCCCCCGGGCTTCGGAGGCGAGTCCGGGCTGCCGCCTGAGCGCGGGGGTTTGTTCAGGCGCGTTTGGGGCAGCCCGGGCCGGGGGCCTTGCTCGGCAGGCGGGAGGCGGCGCGCGGGGATGCGGGGAGCGCGGTGAGTCGGGGACGCGGCCACTGCCCGTGGGGGGGGGGCGGGGTCGGTACCAGGCTGGGGGGAGGGGCGGGGAGGGGTCGGTACCATGGCGGGGGGGGTAATTAACTCGGGGGGGGTAATTAACTGGCTGGGGGAGGGGGGATAATTAACTGGCTGGGGGAGGGGGGATAATTAACTCGGGGGGGGTAATTAACTGGCTGGGGGAGGGGGGATAATTAACTGGCTGGGGGAGGGGGGATAATTAACTCGGGGGGGGGTAATTAACTCTGGCTGGGGGAGGGGGGATAATTAACTGGCTGGGGGAGGGGGATAATTAACTTGGCTCGGAGGGAGGGGGTAATTAACTCTGGCTGGGGGAGGGGGGATAATTAACTCGGGGGGGGTAATTAACTCTGGCTGGGGGAGGGGGGATAATTAACTGGCTGGGGGAGGGGGATAATTAACTTGGCTCGGAGGGAGGGGGTAATTAACTCTGGCTGGGGGAGGGGGGATAATTAACTCGGGGGAGGGGGGATAATTAACTTGGCTCGGAGGGAGGGGGTAATTAACTCTGGCTGGGGGAGGGGGGATAATTAACTCTGGCTGGGGGAGGGGGGATAATTAACTGGCTGGGGGAGGGGGATAATTAACTTGGCTCGGAGGGAGGGGGTAATTAACTCTGGCTGGGGGAGGGGGGATAATTAACTCTGGCTGGGGGAGGGGGTAATTACCCATCCTTGGGGAGGATAATTACTATTTTTGCCTCTGGGGAAAGCAAGGCCCCCCCCCCCCCCACATCTGGGAAGAGGTGGCCCCTCCCCCCTCGCCCAGGTCTGGCTGTGCTAGGTGGCGGGGGCTCGGGCTCCCACTCACTGCAGCTCGGTGGTGCTGGGGTGATCGGGGCGGAAGACCCTGGCTACCCGCACGGTTGGGAGTGGAGGGATTCCAGCGGCCCCAGGGGGCTGCCCTTGGTAGCAGGGGTTCATGGGTGCGGGGAGAACACACTCGCAGCCGCATGGTAGCCCTGCCAGGGACAGACGGCATACCTCTGGGGGACCCCCTTTGACCCTCGCAGATCGCTTAAGGGAAAAAGAGGTTTTCTAAAAGCGTCTCAGACTCCTCGTCCACTTTCATCCATGGCTAGTAGCCATGTTTCCACTCCAGAGGCTGTACAGATACTGCCCCTTTGCCCCATAGGGCATTTCCGGGGTAAGATCAGGGATTGTTAAACAGAAGCTCAGAGGGAGTTATTATCTCGTGTGCTTATTGGACCTATATGTAAGGAAGTGACCATCCAGCTCCCCACGTGGGCTCTTGTTTTATCTTCACCGCGTTCTTCCCTCAAATAGAACGATTTCATTCGTGGCCTAGGGCGATAGGTGCCCACAAGGAAAATGAGCAATCTGGGACTTGGATTGGAGGTTTGGTACTCTTGTACCTGGGAAGAGGTGGAATAATGGATAATCTGTATGATTACGTTCTCCCCACTTTAGAGGAAAACTTAACCTTTAAAGCAGGTGCTCGTGGCTGTAAAGATTATGCACTCTATGGCTTTCCTTTCTCCCCAGATGCCTCAGTATGGGCTAAGCCTACTTAAAGAAATCTTAATTAATGGTGCTCAGAATCTGTATGAGACACATTCCATTTGGCTTACATTTAGGGACAAAGGATGAGTTATGGAGATTGGGAGGCTCTTAGGTGGGAGATCTTGATAGGAATGAGGTCCTGGGAGAATGGAAAGGATGGCAGGGAGCGGAGTTAATGCAAAGGAGAGCAGAGGCAATGAAGGGGAATCCAGCTATCACAGGAGTTTTTAAAAGGGTAAGGTTTAAAACTGTAGCCAGGATGGGAATTGTCTACTCTGACTGACAATGTAAGTCAGTGCATCCTATTTTTAATGGGGATTGCACAAAGCAGCAAATTTCCTCTGAAAAGTGAAAATGGCTGCAGCTGTGTTTAAAGGGGATCTTTGACAATGTACCTAGGTCCTTTGAGCGTGTGACTGTACAATAGACGTTTCTCCTATTCAGAGATTAGTCATCTGTTTCTTTCCTATGCACAGAAATCTATGAATAGGCTTTCAACAGGCAAGTGGCGTCTTGAAGGTCTTCCAGGGCACAATGGATTTGGCATATGTCTGTGAGTGGGAGAAAAGGCCCAAAAGCAACCATTGTCCTTCCATCCCGTTGGTGTGCGCGTGGTCCTGCAGGAACTTGATTGCCTTCACAACTGACCTCAAAAACGAGGAGGAAAAAGGTACCCGTCCTCCCATTTCTGTGTCTTGTGATTTGTATCTGTTCCCCCTCTCAACACCTATGCACAACCCCGAGGTGGAAACCCCCCTGCTCTAGGCTATTCTTGCAGTAGAAAATAGATCTTCGATTCGTCAGAGCAGAGACTTGATTTCTTGGACTTGTAAATCAGCACATGTTTATGGCCCTATAAAAAATAACTGCAGCCTTCACTGACGACCTGCAATAAAAAATGGAATGTTTTAAAAATAAACTCTACTGCCAATTCTTGACTGGACTCGGGTCTCTCCCTGCCTAGATCTTACCCACATGATCCATATCTTGGACACGGAGCATCCGTGGGATGTTTATTCCATTAACTCTGGGCACATTGAAATCATCACCTGCTTGGAATGGGATCAGTCAGGTAAACTACTTTTTATAGTTGCTTTTTTGAGGGGGCTAGGGAGGACTTCATAAAATTGCTCACAGTGTGATGGGGCATAGAGAGGAGATTGTGAAGGTCTTTCTCTTTTAGATTCCTGCTGTCTGAAATCTTTGGAAGTGCCCATTGTGTAATATCTGCGCTGCCTAACTCTGGCTGATCTGCATTGTGAGGTCCATAATGGATTTCAGAGAGCACTGTGCTTCTCATTTTTCTTGGGTTAGTTACTAGCAATAGGTGGGTCTCCTAGGCTGGTACCAGATATCCTCATGGGAGTCAGGAGCCACCTCTTGAAATCCAACCTGTAGTATCTGCAAGGCCCTAAAGGAGGCATTAACACCACCCAGATAGGATTTCATGGGTACACTCTGGGAACTGGTGCTCATGATTAAATTGCTGCTTGAATTATGAATTTTCTGCGGATGTTGGTGTGAGCATAATGTTACCCAGCCCTTTTGTCAGGCATCGTGTGCCTCCCCCTCCCACTGCATAACCTTGACTAGGGTCCCTGGGGATTTCTGTGAGCGGTGTGCTCCGACCTTTCTGTTCTTTCCATTGTTCTGCATTAGGTTCCAGGCTCCTGTCAGCTGATGCAGATGGACACATCAAGTGCTGGAGCATGACAGATCACCTGGCCAACAGCTGGGAGAACACTGTGGGCAGCATGGTGGAGGGAGATCCAATCGTGGCTCTCTCCTGGTTGCACAATGGGGTGAAGCTGGCCCTGCATGTGGAAAAGGTTTGTTCTAGCTCTTGCATAGGGAACCTGCAAGGAAGGAGTCAGAAAGGAAGCACTGTCCAGTGGTTAGGACAATAATCTAATACTAGGGAGATATGGGTTCAAATACTTGCTCTGTCGTAGACTTCCTGTATGACCTGGAGTAAGTCACTTAGCCTTTCTGCCTCAGTCCCCCTTCTATGGGGAGAATAGCACTGCCCTATCTCACAGGGTGTTGTGAGGATACATGCCTTCAGGATTCGAAGATGTGCTTACTGAAGGGGACCGTACTTACCCCGTCGATATTGCAGGCTATCTCCCTGATTCCAGAGAAGAGTCGGAGTTTTGACAAACTTTCCATTCCACAGGGTGTCTCCTAATACACAGTCCTCATGGTACCCCGATGAGCTCAAAACTTGTCCCATTTTACAGATGAAATGCCTTGCCCAAGATTGCATAGCAGGTTGGTGCTGGAGCAGGCGTGAGAGGAAAATGGGTCCCATTCTCTGCTCTAGACAGCAACCTAAACTTACTTTCATTTTCCACTCCTCTGGTCCGATGTGTTCTGTCCGTCACTAGGGCCAAAGAAACTTTGCTCCGCTCTGCTGAGGGACCAGAGGGAGGCCAATAGGTCTGAATTGGCTTAAAGTCCGTGTTTGTAATAAGGATTCTGCATTTCTATTACACCTTTCGCAGCTTCAAAAAGGCATGGCTGGTTTTCCCCAGCTGTCTGTCCAGTGAGGGCAGCTTGCTCACAGAGAGGCAAAAGTGTCCAGGTCACGCAACGAGGAAGTGGTGGGGTCAGGAATAAGCATTCAGAGACCTGCTTCCCTGTCCCTGGCTTAACTCTCTAGGCCGGTGATACTCAGACTGAAGCTTGCAAGCTGCAAGTGGCTCTTTAATGCGCCTTCTGCAGCTCGTGTTTTAACGCATGGTGTGTTTGTGTTTATTAACCAGTCAGGAGACTTTTACTATGTTGTTAAATGATTGTAGTTAATAAAATACTAATACTTGGTCAGTATTTCCCCAGCATACTGCTTAAGGATGAATATTTAGCTCTGTGTGTCCCTGGCCTCTGTCAGAGGCGGGGAATGGGCGACAGGGGAGGGATGAGTCCCTGCTCTGTTCACTCCCTCTGGGGCACCTGGCGCTGGGCGCTGTTGGCAGACATACACTGGGCTAGGTGGTCTCTGCTCCTGGGCCATGCTGCAGTTCTAGTACAGAGAGACTCAGGCAATGGCAGAGTCATTTCAGTCCTAGGCTCAAACCTCTCTCTCTGTATGTTAATCTCCGTTCACAGTCTGGAGCCTCGAACTTTGGTGAGAAATTTTCCCGGGTCAAGTTCTCTCCCTCCCTGACTCTGTTTGGGGGGAAGCCCATGGAAGGCTGGATTGCTGTGACCATCAGCGGCCTAGTGACCGTCTCTCTCCTCAAGCCCAACGGGCAAGTGTTGACCTCCACGGAGAGCCTTTGCCGCCTGCGCTGCCGTGTCGCCCTGGCGGACATTGCCTTCACCGGCGGGGGGAACATCGTGGTGGCCACCTCGGACGGCAGCAGCACCTCTCCCGTCCAGTTTTACAAGGTCTGTGTTAGTGTGGTGAACGAGAAGTGCAAAATTGACACGGAGATTCTGCCCTCGCTTTTCATGCGGTGTACCACGGACCCTGCCCGCAAGGACAAGTACCCAGCAATCACTCATCTGAAATTCCTCGCCAGGGACATGTCAGAGCAGGTGAGCGGCTGTGTTGTGCCAGCCTTCCAAGAGTGAAATGCTTAGGAAGGGGAAGAACATACTGGATCTATGAGTTTTTCCCTGCAGCTTTGCGATTGCACTAACCAGTAGCTTGCGTGCTGTTCCACGCTCGAGCCCCCCACCGGCTCTGCCAGTGCACACTAGTCTTGGCCGGCAGTACTCCACTGCATTTCCTGTCCACTGCCTCCCAGCTAGACTCTGGTGGTGGTTGGGAAGTGTGTGTGGCGTGGAGGATTTACAGAGCAATGGGTGCTCTCTGTCATGGAAAGGCAATTTGAAAACCCATCCTCTTCCTGCCCCTCGTTCTTGTCTCTCTTGGGAGACTCCTAAAACAAATAGCTGATTTTGGGGGGCACCGATCTGTTCACAGGCTTCTGGGATATGGAGCCGTTCAGGTTTGTAGCTCACTGCTTCAGAGCCAGCCCAGATCAGTGGCCTTTAAAGCTCTTGGTCAGTCTGAAATGATGTGGTGGCATACGCCTGCTGGGCAGTGGAAAGGCGTTTAATTCACAGACGTCCCCATGATGGGTGATCATTTGGCAATCTCAGCAGAGGCCAAGCTCCCCACTCCAAGCTAATTTCTTCCGGTCAGAGTGGAGCACGTTCTGTCAGAGCGTCTGAGTAACTGCCCTGTGCTAGCAGGGATGACAGTTTCTAGGGCTGTCTCCTGTATCAACGTTCAGTTCATTTCCCGCGGTCAGGTTTTATAATTTTGTTTTCTCCTTGCGTTAAGAAGAGCTGCATTTTACAGGCTTGTGGGAGAAGAAGCAGGGTGTAGAAATAACAGTGTTCATAATTTGGAAGCTAACGGGGGTGACAGCTGCTAGGTTTGCATATTGAAATTCTACCTGTCATGTCTGTCTCATAAGGGTGGGGAGGGGTCAGTGTTCAAGGAAGAACTTGGAACTTCATGTGTTGCCAAATCTCTGTTTTTCATGTGTGGATCGTACACCTCGCGGGAAGGAAACACCCTGCACTCTGCGTTTTCCTAATCTGAACTTCATGCAGACATTACATTACCAAACCTCCCCTCCCTTTGGTTGGGAGGGTGGGCACGAAAGGCACAGCTGTGAAGTCGTGCCCGGTTTGAACATCCCTTTCTGATTTGAAGGTGCTGCTCTGTGCCTCAAACCAGAACAGCAGCATCGTGGAGTGCTGGTCTCTCCGCAAAGAGGGCTTGCCAGTCAATAACATCTTCCAGCAGATCTCTCCTGTGGGTGAGTTTCAATAGCTGCTGCTCCTCTGAAGCAGAAGCGGAGTCCAAGGGGGATCAAAACTTGGTGTAAACTCTTGACTCAGTTATGACTTGAAATCCCTTCTTTATTCATCTCGGCGGTCTCTCACCCATGTCCTCCTGTGTTTAGTCCTGTCTTTTGTTTCTGCTGTTTATCTGTTTGTTTGCATCTGCCTATGCACAGTGTGCAACAAATTGCAAATTCCAAGAGAAAAATACAGGGAGTTTAATTGTTTCTCTCGATAATAATGGATATGTATTTTGGTGGGTGTGTTTTGTTTTTGGCAGCTTGCAGTGCATCCACTTTTCCTGCTGAGAACAGGGCGCGCACAATCTTACAAAACAAGTTTGCAACAGTCAGGTGGCTTAATCAGGCTACGTAGGCTGTGAATTTATCCCATTTTTGTCTTGCAGATAAAATCAAATCTGCATGTTTAGCCCAAAGTTAAATGAATGACATTGTCATCACGACAATAAAAGAGCCTTCTGTCATAATGGATTTAGAAATTAAAAAAACAACCCCTCAACTTTTTCGTAAAACTATGGAGTCTAGAAAAACAGTTTTGTCTCTTCTTGGGAAATCTGCCAGTCTGAGTGAATAAACATAATCAAGGTTTAATTCCAAGCACATTTTTGGGGAAAAATCAAGACTGGGATGTCTGTGACACTTTCTGTGACTCTTTTATGTGAAATTCTGTCATTTGTTTTCTCTGAAGTTGGAGACAAGCAGCCGATGATACTGAAATGGCGGATTCTCTCTGCCACCAACGATTTGGATCGCGTTTCAGCTGTGGCTTTGCCAAAACTGCCAATCTCCCTAACCAATACTGACCTCAAAGTGGCTAATGACACCAAATTCTTCCCTGGACTGGGTAAGGAGGCTTCTTTTCTGGGCATCTAACTGCAGATCAAAGTTTTGCTGCCGAGCAGAGAGGGCCCCAGCTACTTTGGAGCGTGTTTGTGTGCACCTTGATAGAAGATGTCCTGTCACAATGAAAATGCCCTTTAAAACTTCACCAAGTCTGTTCCCAGTGGGAATGGTCACATCCCCCTAGCAATGAGGAAGAACTCACACAGGAGGAAGTGTCGTTGTTGTCACATGTGCGGGGGTGCCTGATGGGGATGTGAATGGGTAACTGGTTACCTGGTAACCATCACCCTAACCAGGTGTCAGTTAACAGGTACCCAGGAACAGCCCCCCAGGGGTTGGGAACTGCCCCATTGGTGAGCAGGGGGCACTGGGAGCAGAAGCTGCCATGCCCCCCGACCTGCTCTGAGCTGCTGGCTCCTTCTGCCGGCTCCCCCTCCCTCCGCAAAGGGGGGAGGGGTGGGAGCGGGATCCCTCCTAATCTGTTAACCAGTTAAACCTGAGATTGAATTGCTTAGCTGATTAATCTGCCGCTGTGCCCCAGCTTTTCCGTGTCTGCTAGTGGGCACTGAAGAAACCTAGGAAGCTGGGGGCTCCTGTTCTCAGCTGTCCATGCAGCGGCACTAGTGAGACAGGCGCTGAGGAGGGACACTATGTAGCGCTTAGAGTGGAGGATGAGAGTCAAGCCTTCTGGGTTCTTCTCGGTTCTGCTGCTGTCTTGCTGGGTAAACTTGGGCACATGGCTTAGGATGTTCCGGTACCACGGTGGTGGGTCAGTACAAGGATCTGATTAGAATCACGTTTGCTTTTCCAAGATGCTGAGCACCCAGAACTCCCCCAGCGGGAGCTCTGCGAGCCAGGCCCAGGCTCAGTTTATGCAGCATGTCGTGTCTGTGTCCGTCTTACGGTACATCGGCGCTGTGGCTGGGGGTGCTTTTTCAACAGGTCTCGTGTAGCTGTATGCACGCTAGCATTGATAGAGCTGGCATGCTGAACCTGGCAGTTCCTGTGGGAGGGGCTAGCTGCCCCGAGCACAGGACCCTGGGTATGTATTCAGGTGGTTAGCCTGTGCTACTGCTGCAGCTCCTCTGCTGTTTTTAGCATGCCGGACAGATCAAAGCTAGGGCGTGTACATCCACCCGAGCTGGAGATCTGACCTCTGTTCCAGGGTAGACGTGTGCTTAGACTGTAGGCTTTGGGGGCAGGGCCCATCTTTGCTCTTTGCCAGGTTTAACACACCACAGAACGGGTGTACTTGTACCTGCCTCTCAGTGAATTTGTCTTAATGTTTGCAAGTCACTTGCTAAGCCCCTGATATTTCCTGCCCCCAGGTCTTGCTTTGGCCTTCCACGATGGCAGCGTGCACATCGTTCATCGCTTATCCTTGCAGACCATGGCAGTGTTCTACGGATCCTCTTCTCAGCGCCCAGTGGACGAGCAGGCGATCAAAAGGCAGCGAGCAGCCGGTCCTTTGGTTCACTTCAAAGCCATGCAGCTCTCCTGGACGTCCCTGGCCCTGGTTGGGATTGATAACCATGGCAAGGTACTTTGCCTTGCTGTGTCAGATATGGGGAAAAAACCTAGTAGCTCTGCAAGGCCAGCACGAACTCCCTTCAGTTCTCTAGGGCTCGGCTTGGCTCTGCTGGATCTAGATGGCTCAAGCAGGGGGCTTCCAGGAAGGTCCCAGGGATGTTATTACAAGTCCGTTTGATCCCGCCAGTAGGAAGTCTCTTCCAGGACACGGCTGTGCAGTTGCTTTGTTTCACAGAACTGTGTCTCCGGCCCAGTAGTGACTGGGCATTGCTAAGGTCAGATGTACAGTCTGTTAAGTTGCATAGCATCAATGTAATAGATCCCAGTCCAGTTTGCACGCCTCTCCCCAGAACTGGCTGCTTGTTGCTCAGGCCTGAGCCAGGGAGAATTTCCTGCCCTTACCCTGGGAGGCTGTCTCCCTAGATCATGGCAGTGCTACATTTGCAGGGGACAGACCAATCTAGCAGGACCGTGGCTGACCCTTGTGTCTGCTGGAGGTTTTGTAGAGCAGTGATGGCTTTGTCTGACCCCCTGTGGTGTTAGCCCCTTAATAGGGACAGAGCCTCACGAGAAGTGTTCCTGTCCGTTCTTTCTTCAGCTGAGCATGCTCCGGATCTCTCCCTCCATGGGCCATGTGCTGGACATGAACATGTCTCTACGCCACCTGCTCTTCCTGCTGGAGTACTGCATGGTGACGGGGTACGACTGGTGGGACATCTTGCTGCACGTGCAGCCCAGCATGGTGCAGAACCTGGTGGAGAAGCTGCACGAGGAGTACATGCGCCAGAACGCAGCCCTGCAGCAGGTGAGAGCCACAGAGGCACGTGGGGACGGGTAGGAGGGGAGTGGAGGGATGGGGGGTGTTAACTTCCAGGGGTTACTTTAGCCACTAGGCTACGCTGCCTCTCGTAAGCAGGTCCGTGTGTGCTGTCGGGGGCTTGGAGCGATTGTGGGTGGCAGGGAGATTTCTGTGGAGAGAATTCTTATGCATGAACTTCGCATGCAGTCCAGTGTCCAGTGCAGCGGTTCTCAAACCATGGATCAGGGCCACGGCGTAGGGGTCGCTAGAGCAGGCATAGAGTTGCTGGAGCCAAAGCCCAAGGACTTCACCTCTGAGTGGCAAGGCCAGATTCCCGCCCCCCGCCCCCACCCCACCTGGGGCTTTGGCTTTGGCCCCCCCGGGGTCATGCAGTAATTTTTGTTCTCAGAGGGAGGTTAAAGTGCAGTGAAGTCTGAACTCCTGGTCTGATGAGTTCACCCCAGCAACAGAGCACTGGCTGGTTTAGAGTTAGCATTTTAAGCATGTGATCGGTGCCGCTCTGGACTTGCCTGCTCTGCCTTAAGAGTACACCTGCCCCCCGTACTCCGGGTGCCCCTAATCCGGGAGCGCCTGTGGCTCCGAGACTGGCAGGGGGAGGGGGAAACAGCTCTGCACACTGCCCCCTCTTTTCCCCCAGCTGGGGGAATGGCAGTGCAGCAACATGCTTCCCTGAAGCTTTTCCCCGCCTCTCCCATAGCAGTAGGGGGCGGTGCCTGTGAGTGGCGGGGGTGCAGAGCCACTAGTGCCCCTGGGAGCAGGGCTCCAGGTAAGCGCCCCCCTCCCGCAGCGCCCTCCCTCGCCTGGCATGCTCAGTTTCCCAGGGTGGCCGGTTGAAGACGCCAGCAGTTCACATTGGAACAGCGCTGGGGAGCCTGATGTGGATGTACGAGGGGGAGCCGAGGGGCTGTGTGTTAAGTGGGTTCGTTCTGACTCCGGTCTGGTGGGTCCCGCAGGTTCTCTCCACACGCATCGTCGCCATGAAGGCCTCTCTCTGCAAGCTCTCCTCCAGCACGGTGGCGCGCGTGTGCGACTATCACGCCAAGCTCTTTCTGATCGCCATCAGCTGCACCCTGAAATCCCTGCTCCGCCCGCACTTCCTCAACACCCCCGACAAGAGCCCCGGCGACCGGCTCACTGAGATCTGCTCCAAGATTACCGACATAGGTAGCAGCCGGCAGCCCTGGAGGCAGCGGGGCCATCTGCAGTCTGTTGTTAGGGGTGCCTCTCCATGGGGGAGCGACTCCCACACCTCAGCGGCTACTGGCCTCAGCGCACGTTCACTCCCTTGGGACCCTGAGGAGTGCTGGTGGAACTCCAGGAGATGGTATAAGAGTGGCCAGGCTGGGTCAGACCAAAGGTCCATCTAGCCCAGTGTCCAGTGCCAGGTGCCCCAGAGGGAGCGTCAGAGGCCAGCTGTGGGCAGTTACAGGTGTTGGGCATGGAGGATCCCAGAGGATCTGTTTATACTGTGATGTCACATGGGCACTGCAGCTGGAGTCAGGCTTTCTACGTACTGTACAGATACTTTGCTAGGGCGGAGGCTTACCTCTGGCGAGCTTACGGTCTGACTAGGCAAGGGGTGGGAGGAAGAACAGAGGGGAAAGGGACACGTGGCAGCACTTGGACCAGCACTTAGGTCTCCCGCAGCCCAGTCCAGTGCCTTACCCATTGGGCCATGCTACCTTTTGCAGGCTGCACAGCTGGGTAGCAGTAAAGCCGTATGGATTTGTAGTTGGCAGCTGGGTTTCATAGAGAGAAGCGTGGTCTGTTGGCAGCGGTGGGAACGCCAAGAGCCTCCCTTCTCCCTGTGCTAGGAGCTGCCTTGCTTCCATTTCAGACATTGACAAAGTGATGATCAACCTGAAGACAGAGGAGTTTGTCCTGGAGATGACCACACTGCAGTCCCTGCAGCAACTCATCCAGTGGGTGGGCGACTTCGTGCTCTATCTGCTCGCCAGCCTCCCGAACCAGGTGAGAACCTGTCCCCTGGCTCTGGCTTGGAGACTGAGGCAGCCTTGTTGGGGGTGAGGGGATCATGGAAGCCCTTCTTCCATGCGGTGGCCTTTGCTGCTGCCCTAGAGACGGATTGCTCTGAAGCCCCTGTGTCCTTTTCAGGGTAACTTGTTCTCTTGCTGGAGTGAGCCCACGGCACTGGAGCGCACGGAGCGACGTAAAGGAAATGGTTCCGGGGCGATGCCCGTGAACCCAGATCATACAAGTGTCTTTTCCCTGCAGGGATCCCCTGTGCGGCCGGGACACAGCTTCCTGCGAGACGGGGCATCGCTGGGGATGCTCCGAGAGCTCATGGTGGTGATCCGGATCTGGGGCCTCTTGAAGCCAAGCTGCCTCCCTGTTTACACGGCAACCTCCGATACCCAGGATAGCATGTCCCTGCTCTTCCGGCTGCTGACTAAGCTCTGGCTGTGCTGTAAGGGTTTAAAACTTCCCAGAATTCCGGCCACTCATCCTCTTTGGGTGCAGGGGACATTGCTTGCGGGTTGCAGAAAAACCCCCCAGGGACAGCGAGGCTCTGGGTAGGTCTGTAGCCATTAGAAGGGGAAGGCGGCCACAGCCGTGATCACCAGTTGGTCAGTCGCGATCGACTGGTCAGTCCTGGAAACTCGCCCCGTTGCTTGTGATTCCTGGTGGTGCAGTGGGGCTGTCGCTAAGGCAGGTGGACGCTCCTGCCTGCAGGCACTGCCCCCGCAGCTCCCATTGGCCAGGAACGAGGCACTGTGGCCATTGGGAGCTTCCGGGGCAGTGGCTGTGGAGGGGGCAGTGAGTAGAGCCACGTACTCCCCACCCTGGGGCTGTAGGGACATGGCCCCTTCTGGGAGTCATGTGGGGCTGGAACAGGCAATGAGCCTGTCTTAGCCCCATTGCACTGGCACCTGTACCCACACTCCCTCACAGAGCTTGCACCCTGGTTCAGCCCGCAGCCCCTTCTCGCACTGCAAACCCCTTGGCCCTCGCCCAGGGCTGCACCCCGTCTGAACCCCCATCCCCTGCCCCAGCCCGGTGCTTGAGGGTGAGGGAGGGGCGGGACGGAGTGAGCAGGGCAGGGCCTAAGGAGGTTGGAGACCACTGGGCTACCGGATTGATTGTTTCTTGAGCTGCCAGCCTGCGTCAGGGAGGGGGGAACCCTGCAGACGGCTGCATTTCTTGTGCTTCCAGCAAGGGGCCCGTTCCAGAGAGCTCTCTGCTTCGTCTCCCACGCAGGTCGAGACGAAACTCACCCGAGCGAGCCGGACGATACCCTGATTGACGAGTGTTGTCTTCTCCCCAGCCAGTTGCTCATTCCCAATATAGACTGGCTGCCCATCAACGACGGCATTATCAGCAAGCTGCAGAGCAAGCAGCTCATCAGGCTGCAGTTCGGGAAGGCCCCTGGACTCGTCGGCCACACTGTCTCGTCACAATTCGATGTCTTTGTCAGGTATGGAAGGCTGAACCACGCAGGTAGTGTGGTTAGAGCAGAGCGAGGACTGGGCTCTCCTGGCTGTGTCACAAATTCACTCTGTGACTGCAGAAGAGTTGCTTGCGCTCTGTTTTTCCATCTCTGAAATGGGTACAGTGCCTTGGGGTTAAAAGTGGCACTTTAAGCCCTCGAGTGTAGCCTTTGCATGTGGAGAAGGGTTGTAACAATGTCCCACTGAGAGATACAGGTACAGGTGTTCTGTGTGACAAGCCCGCAGTCCTAGAAATAGGGTTTTTGCAATTTTTGGGCTGTGCAGTTTCTCACATTTTCCTTCCTATGCAGGGCACCTGGGCAGCCAAAAATTGATCACTTGAGACGGCTGCACTTAGGGGCGTATCCAACAGAGGAGTGCAAGTCATGTACTCGGTAAGTTCAGCACGTCTGATCCCTTTCATTCACGGCTGGTTTTATTCGGGGCTTGCCTGCTTAAAAGCTGTGCCCGTCCATGCCCTAGTAGGTCTGTTCTCTTAGCAGTCCCTTTGTCGTTAGCATGGGAAAAACTACCCATGTTTTCTGTGTACATGAGAGAGTGTCGTTGCGCCCCCTTGCGGTTGGAAGGAAGCTGAGACAATGGTGATTATGCTGTTCCATTAACCTTTTCCCTGGGCTGCTTCAGATCCCTGAAGTGCTGGACTAGTCTGACAAAGGTGTAAGCCGGCACCGTTCTCACTCAGTACAATGCTCCCCAAGGGCATTCCAGGTTGTAGTTGCATGTGTATGTTTGTGTGCGTGTGTGTTACTGTTTGCTGTTCCCTGCAAAGCCAGTGCAGCTGTGGAAGAGAGCTGGGCTCTGCCCTGCTTTACACATTGTCCCAGAATTGCTAGCTACTTTCCAGTTGCGCTCCATGACATCTGCAGATAATACGGCTTTGGGCACAGAGTAGGAGGGCTGTGTTGATGCACAGACATAACTGAGGACAGAACTTTGCCTGCAGACTCCTAGTGGTGAGTTTTGATGACTAGGAACGATCTCGGGCCAGTGATTGCATGCTTGGATGTTACCGATTCAATTCTTGGAGTGAGCGAAAGGGAATGAATTCAGCACCCACACTGACCGCTTCAGCATCCCTGTTCAGAGCGGCCCTGCATTGGAAGTCCTTCCAACCGGCTCCTTTCGCTCTCTTCTCTGCTCTCCCCTCATAAGGAGCCTGGATTGTGCAATGAAGGTGCCGTGAATGAGCAGCCAACTGATCAGATGATTAAATTGATCTTGAATGTTGGTTTTTCTCGGGAGTCCCCGTGGCAGGCTGCTTTCACAAGGCTGTTGTGTCCGTTGGTGGTTGGTTTCCAGTGGGGTGCCGCAAGGATCAGTACGAGAGCCGGTTTTATGCAGTATCTTCATTAATGACATGGACGAGGGGATGGATTGAACCCTCAGCAAGTTTGTGGATGACACTAAGCTAGGGGGAGAGGTAGATACGTTGGAGGGCAGGGATAGGGTCCAGAGTGACCTAGGCCAGTGTTTCCCAATTTTATTTGGCCACGGAACCCTTTCAGACTCGAAAGAATTTTGCAGAACCCCTAATAAAAATCTAATATGGGGACATCAGCGCAGAGTAGTGACATCATCGTCCCCACTCTCTGGCCAAGCTGGCATTACACAGGGACACTTATGGTGGCAAACACAAATGAAAACTGTTTTCAATAATATTCATAAATGCTTAAATAATAAAATGTGATTGTAATGGAATTTTCTCGCGGAACCCTTATTTTCACTTTGCGGAACCCTGGGATTCTGCGGAACATCATTTGGGAAACCCCTAGACAGTTTAGAGGATTGGGCCAAAAGAAACCTGATGAGGTTCAACAAGGACAAGTGCAGAGTCCTGCCCTCGGGACGGAAGAATCCCAAGCGTTGTTACAGGCTGGGGACCGACTGGCTAAGTGCAGTTCAGCAGAAAAGGACCTGGAGATTACAGTGGATGAGAAGCTGGATATGAATCAACAGTGTGTCCTTGTGGCCAAGAAGGCTAATGGCATATTAGGTTGCATTAGGAAGAGCATTGCCAGCAGATCTAGAGAAGTGATTATTCCCCTTTATTCAGCACTAGTGAGGCCGCATCTGGAGTGTTGCATCCAATTCTGGGCCCCCCACTACAGAAAGGATGTGGACGCATTGGAGAGGGTCTAGAGGAGGGCGACCAAAATGATTAGGGGGCTGGAGCATTTGACCTACTAGGAGAGGCTGAGGGATTTGGGCTTGTTTAGTCTGCAGAAGAGAAAGGGGGGGGGGGGGGGATTTGAGAGCAGCCTTCAGCTTCCTGAAGGGAGGTTCCAAAGAGGCTGGAGAGAGGCTGTTCTCAGTGGTGACAGATGCAGAACGAGGAGCAATGGGCTCAAGTCGCAGTGGGGAAGGCTTAGGTTGGATATTAGGAAAGACTATTTCCCTAGGCGGGCGGGGAAGCGCTGGGCTGGGTTCCCTAGGAAGGGGGTGGTGTCTCCATCCCTAGAGGTGTTTAAGTCTCGGCTTGAGAAAGCCCTGGCAGGGCTGATTGAGTTGGAGCTGATCCTGCTTGGGGCAGAGGCCTGGACTCGCTGGCTTCTGAGGTCTCTGCCAGCCCTGGGATTCTGTGATTCTATGATAACTGGAAATCGTTACATTGGAGACAGCTTGTGTCCCCCTGACACCCCCTTTCACTTGGGAGCATTTCTTATGCCTTTTCCATTGCGCTTTGCTTCTCCCAAGCATCACCTGGAAAGGGCAAAAAGCTCATGCCCTCCTGTGACTTCTCAGTCCTGCCCTGATCCATAAAGGCCCCAGCCGTGCCAGCGTGCACTTCACGTGCTCTGTGTTTGTGTCTCTCAGATGCGGCTGCGTAACCATGCTGAAATCACCTAACAAAACCACAGCGGTGAAACAGTGGGAGCAGCGCTGGATCAAAACCTGCCTCTGCGGGGGGCTTTGGAGGAGAATGCCGCTCAGCTACTCCTGAAAGCGCCTCCTGCCAGGGGACAAGGGAACAAACCTGCCCTTGGTGGGGGAACAGCTTAGAGCAGCCTTTCCAATTTAGAAACCTGGGAATTCGGACCGGAGTCAGCTGGCTGGATGTCTGAGAGAAAACACATCGCTCTTCCCGCTGCCGAGAAGCAAAGGAGTGTTTAGAGGCTCATCCTCCTTTGTGCGCTAAACTGAAAGGAAAAGAGGATTTTTGAAGAAAAGAGTAAGAGGGGAATCTCCCCATGTGGGTTTCTCTGCCACACTCTGAGAGGCAGCATGGTCTAGTGGTCAAAGCACATTTATGGGAAATCTAGGTTCTGTTCCTACTTCTCCCACTGTCTGCCTATGAATCATGGAACGGGTTGGGCCTCCTCAGTTTCCCGTCTCTAAAAGGTGAGGGATCATACCGATTCCCCCTCTCTCCCCCCCATATACACACACTTTACACATCACCTTGGTCCTCTGGTGAAGGCTTTTTTATCCGTGTACAGTCTCAGTATTCGAATGGGAGCGTTTCCCCGTTTGAGGGACCAGAAGGACGTTACTGCCCTGGGCTGAGACCAGCAGAGGGCTGTCCTGCCAGTAGCGCTGTCTTGTAAATAATAATTCTCTTTGTTTTGCACAAAGTTTTAGTAAAATCTCTAAATCTTCAGAAGGATTTTTCCCTCTCTTGTTACGTTACTAGCTTGCTGCACGTAAGAGCTTTCAAAGAAGGAAATAGCAGCTAATGCCGGGCTCTTTGAGCTATCCGGGAAAGGCCTGAGGGGCACCCAGTGGCTGCATGTTACTAGCCAGACAAAGTAGTTGAGTGTGTAGGATGCTTGGCCAGGTGACATGGGGGCTATCTGGGGCTGTTCCCTTACATTGGGCACCTTTCTGTGCCTCTGTTTCCCCACCAAGCCCTCTCTGTTGGATTGTAAGCTCTTCTGGACACAGATTGTCGCTATGTGGTACAGTGCCTGGGGCAATGGCTCTGTGTGCATGCCTGCGCTAGCAATGATCAATGATCAGGAAGGAGAAAACTTGTTCATCTTGGCCTCTGAGGATAGAGCAAGAAGCAATGGGCTTAAACTGCAGCAAGGGAGGTTTAGGTTGGACATTAGGAAAAACTTCCCACCTGTCAGGGTGGTTAAACACTGGAATAAATTGCCCAGGGAGGTTGTGGAATCCCCATCTCTGGAGATATTTAAGAGCAGGTTAGATAAATGTCTATCAGGGATGGTCTAGACAGTATTTGGTCCTGCCATGGGGGCAGGGGACTGGACTCGCTGACCTCTCGAGGTCCCTTCTAGTCCTGTGATTCTATGAATGACCAATTGCTGTTTCTCTGCTAAGCAGTCGCCCCGGTGGGTGAAAGATGTAGTGCACAGTTTAAAATGGAGGGGGGAAAATTAGCTGTGGGTTCGCATCTCCGAGTTAATCAAAAGTTGTCTTCCTATGCAGGAAATACCTTCCCCAAAGTGGTGGTGAATAGACCTGAGGTGGGCGTGCTGATATACTGAGATTATCCCTGGCTTCCTTCCTGCTTGCAGTTCAGCTATGAGGCTCTTTATACTGGTTATTTCCCCATCAGCCGTTTGCAGATTCTGCTGAGTTAAAAAACCCACCTGAAAACAACACCAGTCTCTCGATCTTATCGCTGAGCTGCCTTGCAAGGTGCTGAGCCGCAAAGTGTTTTGTTCATGCTGCTGCAGACCGTGTCGCAGGAGAAGCGATAGCCGATCGTTCGCCCGGTGACCGGGATGTCTGTTTGCTCTGCGGGGGCCGGGGGAGTCACCATTCAAGTCGGGCTTGTGAGGAAGCGTCGGGGTTGGGTCTCTGGGTTCTGTGTCTGGATTTGCGTAGACTGTGGCCGCGTCACTTAATCGCACTGCGCTTCAATTCCCTGCCTGCGACACGAGGCTAGTTACACGTCTTTGGCCCCCCGAAAGGGCAGGCTCCATATGGCAGGGTTTGTTTCTGGCCTTGCGCTGCGGGGTGCTGATCTGGGCTGAGGCCTCTGGGTCTTTCTGGCATGAACGTTAACGCTCCAAGCTGACAGTGACCTTTCCCGGGGAATGCACTTTACTCACTTCTGATTGGCCCCCAGAAAAAGCCCTGCTACGTAGGCAGCCTTTCCCTACCATCCTCAAACTGCTCCTAGGCCGCTCTGAGCCCCGTGGAGAGCAGGGCTGCGTGGCTCAGTCCATGCCCATCCAAAGCAGAGATGGATTTTGCCCTTAAATGTGAGCTGTGCCTGGTGGCTAACCCTGACCGGTATTGCTAGCAGCCAGAGGCATAGAGCACAGCAGATCAAACTTGCTTAGTGCCTGGTCCTTCCAGGAACAGGAGGTCTGTGGTGAGGGAGCCTGCTGCTTCTGTACCGCGCTTGGCAGCACGGCATCAGATAACGAGGTGGTGGTGATCAGTCTTGGTGCCTAGGTAGAGTGAGGCCCGGCAGCATTTCTGAAGCAGATTTGCCCTCCAGCGGGGCCATTCCTGGTAAAGTAGCTGCTAGCAGCAAAAGCAGCTCTCCCAGCTATGGCGCTTTCGGCCTGGCACTGCTGTCTCCCATTAGGCCGGGAGATGAATTAGAGCCTCTGAGGTGACGTGGACTGGGGCAGGCGTGAAGGCCCTTTGTGTGCCCGCCAGCAGAGAAGACGTTGTCTGATCACTCCCTCAGTGGCCCTTGCTTGCTTTGAGCCCCACTATCCTGCAGAGGGGTGAGCACCCCCCACCCAGAGCACCCTGCACTCAGCGATCTCGGGGGTGTGAGGGACCGAGCCGGGTCTGGCCACAGCTGAGGGCGTCTGCTCAGGGCGAATCGCTCAAATCAGGGGCTCTCTCTAGCCCCCAGACTGGAGGCCTTCCCAAATAGGCCGCAAACCAGTCCCACAGAGCGCTTCAGCTGCCTGCCTGAAGCCTCACGAGCAAAACCCCTCCGACACCCCAGCAATATCCGTGCCCCAGGTGGCCCTGGGCCTCATACACAGGTGGGGGGTCTTAGCACCCAATCTCACCGACCCCGAACAAGTTCTGTCTGGTTCCAAGAAACCAGCCACAGATCCCAGGCCAATTTACTCTCTGGATCTTACCCAGAAACCACACTGAGCCAATCCTTTAGAATCTACAATCTAAAGGTTTATTGCTACAAGAAAGAAAAGCCTGAGAGTGAGGTTGTTAAAGTATCAGACGTTACATGTATCGAATCTCCCAGTTCTCAGTTCAGGCTCTAGCAGAGATGTTCTAGCTACTGGCTTAAAAGTCCTGTGCACATCCTATGGCAGGATGGGTCCACAGTTCTTCCCGGCTCATGATTCCCTGCGAGGCCGCATCTGGAGTCCGAAGCTGATCTGAAGACCCACCTGGAGTCGGCCACCTCGCATCTTTCTCCCTCCTTCCAGGTTTCTTCCAAGCTGGCCCCCGTCACGTGGCCAGTGGCCAGGTGTGTCTTTGGCCTCCAGAGATCCGCTGTTCCTTGGAGACTTGCTCATTAGCATGTCAGTAGGCAAACATTCCTGGCCCATTCCTCAACCACATATAGAGAACCTTCCAGTCTCCACACAGAGTACACATTCATAACTTCACCCCCAGACATTACACAGATATGTGAAGAGCATGTACAGCACCAGTAGAAAGTAAGCGTTTGACACCTCACAAGGCCCCCTTTGTACCACTTTTGGGGTGAACACCCCCCCTTGGGTGCAGCAGTGACCCAACTGCTCCTCTCAAAATCCAGTAACGTGACGGGGGTAGAAAGATGATGCTCCTTAGCGGTAAAAGCCTGAGTGGAATTAGCCCAGACAGCGGCATTAGCTCCCTGTCCCTCCTTCCTGCCATCTTTAAATGGCCTCTACTGCCCTAGGGCAGAAACAAGACCGCCAGCCTTTGCCGCGCATTCCTGGAGGACTTCCAGTCAGACACAGACCGGCTCGACTCTCTTGGCTCCGCGGCAGGGCGAAGAGAGGATGTTTGTACCAGGGCCCTCAGCATCTGTAACTGGGTGAAATGGGAGGGGAGGACCCCTGGGAACGTGATATTCGTGGGCCTGCGCGAAGATCACGGCCTAAGACAACGTGGCTTCAGAGCTCCCTGTCCCCCAAACATTTTCCCTTCTTCCTGGCAGCGCTCCCCACCCCGAGTGTGAAAGCGTTGGCGTCCGCTTCCTTGTAGCTACACGAATGAGGAGGCTGAGGCCCTCGCCAACTGCTCCGCTTCCCCCCCCAGAGCGGCTTTCAGCTCTGCTGCGCTGCGGCGTGGGGACTGCCAGACCCTTCCCCCCAGCTTGGCTAGAGCCGACAGCGCCGTAGACCCTGTGGTGTGGGCACACCCGTGGGTACATGTAAAAGACGCAGGACGGCTGCTGGAGGATGACCTATCTCAGGAACAAGGAGGGACTATAAAGGTGTTTTTTCCTCTCTCCCAGTTTCTCTCTGTGCATGGAAGCTCATAAGAAAATGGAAGAACTCTCTTTCCTCTGGGTTCCTGTCTCAAGCCTCACAAGCTCACTCCCTGCAGAACATCATGCCACAGAAGTGGCATACATCAGCACAGGCCCCTCAGCTCAGCTAAAGGAGAATCCCCAGCGTTTGCATACACTGTAGGGCCTATGACACAGACTAGAGGCTCTGATCCCAAATAATAAGTCTAGGGTTCCGTTAGCACGCTCCTCCGCTGGAAGGGAGGTGTTCCCAGCCTGCAGATGGAAGGTGTGGAAAGGAGAATGCAAACACTCAGCTATGAAACAGGTTTATTAGGATTAGCATTTTTCACAAAGCCAAAAACGGCCTCACAGTATCAAAACAGCAGCAGAAGATTGGTAAGAATGGTGTGTATTTATGGCAGAACCTGGCAGCTCCCAAAAGGCAGCAGGGTGGCCGGGTGCTGCTCAAACAGAGGTTTGGTCCCCACCCCAACAAACTTACACTCTAGAGAAAGCACGTGTGCGGGGAGCAAGCTATGGGCAAAGGCAACAAGATCCTGAGCCTGCGTAGGCCAAAGGAAGTACCAGGAGCCTTTCCTAGCTGTTGCAACGTGCGATCCGGTCGCATCGCTGGGCAGGCTGAGATTGGGAAGTGGGGCAGGGATACAAACACCTTCTCTGATGTGGCTACAGGATCTGCATAGCGCTGTCGACCGCAGGGACTAAAGCCACGTGCCTGCATGAACGCAAAGTCAGCAGACTTCACTCGCCCAGCTCAGTGGCCTTGGTGCCTCTGGGTTACAGATGGAGCATTGGCTCTCGTGCTAAAGGCTGAACGTCTGCTGCTTGAGCTACAGGAGGAATCCCGTTAGCTATAGTAGACTCTTATCCCCAGAGGCGCAGCCGCTAACTCGCTCTGATCTCTGACACCGCTAAACTAAACAGAACAAAGGGATTACTTTCCAGGACTGGATTATCGAGCCGTGAAAACCCCTCTCTTCCCCGTTTAATCCTTTCTCTGCCTTTGGGACAGGCCTGGGTCCCCAGCACCTTTACCCTGTGCCCTATCCGACACCCCCCTCCCCAAGCCTCAGGAGGGTGAGCCCCAGTTGCCCTGTTCAGCAGTTAAGTGGTTAAAGTTAAAGCAAGCACATGCTCAGCTTGTGTCAGGTGTGGGTGGGGTTCTTAGCAGCCCACGAAGGGTGAAGGAGCCGTTCCTGGCGGGGGTGCTGGCCAGGAAGGAGGGGGGATGAGCAGCCCCTCCGATCCCCTAGCAGGTCGATTGGGTGATGTTTTTGATCCACAGCAAGTATCGGGAGATCTGGGTATAGACCGTCGGGAGCTTGCTGCCGCCGCATCTCTTGCTGCCAAAGGAGACCACGCCTTCAGCCACGTCATCGCACACCAGTGGCCCGCCCGAGTCGCCCTGCGGACGGGACACACACGAGCTAGCCCGCGGGAACAGCACGGGAACCACGGGCGCCAGATCTGACTCAGGTCTCAGAGGCTGCCCAACCGCCCCATTACCACACATGCTGCGCTCCCGTCTCTCTGATGCTACCCTGTGTGACTTACCCATCAGCACCCGAACCTCTGTGCCCCCCCTTCTCTGGAGCACCCCATGAGCCCTATGGGCCTGCTGGTCTGTTGCCTTGCAGCTCACAGCATCACTTGCACCTGGGCGCGGAAGGGAGCATTTCAGGCTCAGGCTCGCCGAATCTGGATCTTCAGGGTGAACATGGGACTTGTCATCCTGGCTCAGAGCAGAGCGCGGGTACCTGCCCTCCACTCACGCCCGCTGCTTCTATGCTTGAGAAGGAGCTGTGAGAACCCCAGGAGCAGATCGCTCTGAGATAAGGGGTCCTCCAGGAGCTTTTCTTCCTGACCTTACAGTTAGAGGTTGGATCCTGCCCTGGAACATGAGAATTTATATTCCACCACCCTAACCCTAACCCTAACCCTAGCCCTCCACCATCCCATCCCTATCCTCATAACTCGGGATATTCCTATTGTCCACAGCTACATCCTGTCCTTTTGTGAATCTTGAGGCTATCCTGTGGCAGTGAGTTCCACAGGCAGATCAGCTGGCACCTTCCTATTATCCCAGTCTGGCCTAAAGCACTCAGGGAATGGACTGCTGGCTGCACTACCGTAAGGGGCCAATCAGGAGGCCCCGTAGGGAAGACATTCCCGGCAGTTTCCGGGCTAACTGCTGCCTGGAATGCTACACATCTGGCCTCCCCTCGCTGAGCAAGAGGCAGGACGGTACCTCGCAGGCATTGTGGTGCATGTTCCCAGCGCAGACCATGTTCTCGGTGATCCTCCATTTGCGGCCGACGTTGCACTTGTCCCTCGACACCAGGGTGACGTTCACTTCCTGCAGACTGTTGCTGGACTCTCTGTTTTGGCCGGTGCGGCCCCAGCCCGCTGTGCTGCAGGACGCCGTGAGGGGGATCTCCCTGTCCCGCTCCGGGAGTCTCACCGGCTTCGTTGTCGCGTCCTCGGGCACAGGGCTGCTCAGCTGCGGACAGTGGGAGGAGAATGTGGTCAGGACATGCAGGCTCTCCCCTAAGCACGGGGCCCGTTGGGTTTGTCAGTCAACACTCCGGGGGCTGGAAGGCTCCGGGAAGTGGCCTGGCCTGGCTGCTAGAGGGCCCACGAGGGCGCCGCATTTTGGGTTTGGGGGACAGACCAACCGCCGATTCTGATCTTGCACAGGCTTTGATTGTCAGCGTAGCTAGAAATGCGCATTTCACCCCCCTCTGCTTTAAATCAGCCGGGCCTGCGAGCCCTCTAGAGGAAAAGCGAGACACTTGTATCCACCATCTGAAAGCCCCGGGAGCCCAGCTCCATGCTCTTAGGCCCCTACGGGAAAGAACTGGTGTTCAAAAGGTCTCAGCGCCCAGAGACTTCAGTGCTCTTGCGAATCGGGCCAGGGGCCTAATATGGATTTCATTCCAGCCTCGATTTCCTCTCACCCCCTTGGTCGGGTTAGCCTGTTCCATCAGATCTTACTCTGCCTGACACAGCTCTCAGCTGAGATACCAAGACACCGATGTAGAACGGGGGGGAAGAACCTCAGGTCTGGGGGCCGGATGCAGCCCTCGGCTTGCCTGGATCCGGCCCCCGAGGCTCAGGGCTTCCCCCAACATCGGGGAGCCTGCGCTGATGCCCCAGTGCCCCGCTGCCTCCCCTGGGGGTTGGAGCGCACAGAATCTACTAGGCTAGGCCCCCCGAGGCTCTGGTGTGGGAGGGGGATGCGGGGAGACACGGTGAGGGGTTAATTTCCGCTTCTCACTTGTGTGCGTCCCCCCCACCCAAAAAGGGTTCCTGCCCCTGCAATATAAGAGAGACTCTCCCATGCTTTGGTCCCTCCGTGGCCCTGAAAGCTCCTGTAGCCTGACTCGTCAGTGAATCTGTATTTTGTTAGTGTCTCCGTGTGATTCTTGGCGTGAAAACAGATCCCTTGGGTCTCAGGCCGCCTGCCGGGTGCAGGTTACAAAGCGGAGTCGCTGCCCACGCGGCCGAGAGGGGATGTTCAAGTGAGCGGCGCGTGGCGGAGCCTAGGAACGAGAGTGCTGGTCACGTCCCACAGGCTCAGGAGGGCAGTCGGAGGACCTAGGAGCTGTGGGCCTGCGGCGCCCAGGGTCACTTACACCAGCACAAAGAGCTACGTTCCGATGCCGTAGCCCTTGGCGCGGGGGCAGAGGCCTGCAGGAGGTGCAGAGCGGTGAAGGTGTTAGGAGGCAAATTGTCCCATTCGGCAATTCCAGGGGCGACTTCCCCCAGGCTCTTGGTTCCCTGGTTTTGCTACATGCTCCTTCGTCCTTGCCAGCCCTGGGACATTAGCCTGGTCCTGCCGTCAAATAAAGCCCGAGTACATACTCGGAGCAGCATTCATTCATAGAGTCATAGAACACTAGGACTGGAAGGGACCTCGAGAGGTCACCGAGTCCAGTCCCCCGCCCCCATGGCAGGACCAAATACTGTCTAGACCCGTGGTCACCAACCAGTAGATCGCAATCTACCGGTAGATCTCAGGGGCTCTAAGAGTAGCTCTTGAGCCCTCTCTGAACTGTGCACCTGCGTAGTGCATTTACATTAGATTTCCTCATGTAATGTAGGCGGGGCTTCAAGGAAGGGGGGGCGGAGCAGTAGATCTTCGCCTGTTCTGAGACTTAAAAAGTGATCTTGGGTGTAAAAAGGTTGGAGACCACTGGGCTAGACCATCCCTGATAGACATTTATCTAACCCACTCTTACATGTCTCCAGAGATGGGGATTCCACAACCTCCCTGGGCAATTTATTCCAGTGTTTCACCACCCTGACCGTTAGGAACTTTTTCCTAATGTCCAACCTAAACCTCCCCTGCTGCAGTTTAAGCCCATTGCTGCTTGTTCTATCCTCAGAGGCCAAGATGAACAAGTTTTCTCCCTCCTCCTTTAGATACCTGAAAACTGCTCTCATGTCCCCCCTCAATCTTCTCTTTTCTAAACTAAACAAACCCAGTTCTTTCAGCCTTCCCTCATAGCTCATGTTCTCTAGACCTTTCATCATTCTTGTTGCTCTTCTCTGGACCCTCTCCAATTTCTCCACATCTTTCTTGAAATGCGGTGCCCAGAACTGGACACAAGACTCCAACTGAGGCCTAACTAGCGCAGAGTAGAGCGGAAGAACGACTTCTCGTGTCTTGCTCATAATACACCTGTTAATACATCCCAGAATCATGTTTGCTTTTTTTGCAACAGCATCACACTGCTGACTCATATTTAACTTGTGGTCCACTATGACCCCTAGATCCCTTTCTGCCATACTCCTTCCTAGACAGTCGCTTCCCATTCTGTATGTGTGAAACTGATTGTTCCTGCCTAAGTGGAGCACTTTGCATTTGTCTTTATTAAACTTCATCCTGTTTATCTCAGACCATTTCTCCAATTTGTCCAGATCATTTTGAATTATGACCCTATCCTCCAGAGCAGCCGCAACCCCTCCCAGCTTGGTATCATCTGCAAGCTTAATAAGCGTACTCTCTATGCCAATATCTAAATCGCTGATGAAGATATTGAACAGAACCGGTCCCAAAACAGACCCCTGCGGAACCCCACTTGTTCTGCCTTTCCAGCAGGATTGTGAACCATTAATAACCATTCTCTGAGTACGGTTATCCAGCCAGTTATGCACCCACCTTATAGTAGCCCCATCTAAGTTGGATTTGCCTAGTTTATTGATCAGAATATCATGTATTCTCAAGCCCGAGTACTTACTCGGAGCAGCATGAGGTCATTCTCCATGGTCTCTGCGTTGAACTTAGGGTGCGGGTAAAAGCGTATGACTTCCCTCACGTAGTTGGGGGTGTCACTCCGCAGCTGGACGCCCAGCATAACCAGGACGCGCACGTTCCTGCAAGACACAAGGTTCCTGTGAGCAGAGCACCGTCCATGCCCACTCGGAGCCTGCGTGCCCCGTGCTCTCGGCAGGCAGCGCAGGTCCCTGGCGAAAGCCGCTGGGCTGTGAAAAAGGAGACCGGGGTTCTCCGCCCAGCTCATGGGCCAGAGGCGCGAGCGCTTGTACGTCTCGTGCCTCACTGTCCCCAGCAGTGCGGCCATGAGGAGAGAGAAGCCAGCGAGAAGGTGCAGAGGATGGAGGAAGAGAGACACATGAGGGCCAGTTCTCGGTGCGGTTCATGTCTGCAGCGCCCAAGGTTGTCTCCCGGAAGCCTGCAGCTGCAGGATCAAGGCGCCCACCTGATGATGTGGCAATGGGCTGCGGTCATCACCCACAGAGGCTGGATCAGGAACCCGTCACATACAAATTCCCTATATTCGTTTTCCAGGAAGGCCATGTAGGGTCGGGAGTGGTTCTGCACTTTGTGTCCCCCGACGATCGTAACATCCTGCTCGCCTGGCGGGGGGAGAGAACAGAGTTTAGCTGCTGGTGCGGGGGGGGGGAGAGAACAGAGTTTAGCTGCTGGTGCGGGGGGGGGGGGGAGAGAACAGAGTTTAGCTGCTGGTGCGGGGGGGGGGGGGAGAGAACAGAGTTTAGCTGCTGGCACCGGGTGGGGGGGGAGAACAGAGTTTAGCTGCTGGTGCCGGGGGGGGGGAGGGGGGGGGGGAGAGAACAGAGTTTAGCTGCTGGTGCCGGGGGGGGGGGGGGGGTGAGAGAACAGAGTTTAGCTGCTGGCACCGGGTGGGGGGGAGCAACCCGACGTTGGGAGTCGCACTGTCCAGACCTGAACGTACCTGCGGGACCTGGACTGGAACATACCTGGCTCAGCCAAGCAGGGAGAAGGCCACGTTCAAGCCAGCAAAGTGGTGCAAGCCAGGGCTAAATTTGAACTGTGGGTAAAATTATGAGCGCGGCTGCCCAGGGAGACGCGTGGGGTGGAAATAGCCGGGCGCCTGCCGGCTGGTGAGTCAGCGCAGGGACACCTGGCGTGAGCAGAAGATGGTGCCCAAAGGGCCGCCTGGAGCCTACCCGTCCTCTCGGCCCCTGCGATCTCCGAGCCAGAAGAGGCGATGGCGCGCGCAGTCCCCCACATCCCCCCCTTCTCAGCCGGAGCAGGCGATCTGGAGGCTGCTGACTGTGGCCAGAGCCGGTGCAATGCAGGTGAGCAGGCAGGGAGGGCGAGGTTGATCTGACACAGACCCAGCCGGAGAGGCAGAGCGGGCACAGGTGTGCAGTTTGCTTACCTGCCTGAGTGGAACATGCCAGCAGCAGCCCCAGCAGGGCAATGCAGGGTCCCTCCATCTCCTGTGTCCTCGGCGCGTGGCTGAGCTCAACGTGCGGCGTGTGGCTTTTATGCCATGGAAGGGAGCAGCAATTGTTGCTTGGATCAGCACAATAGCGCTGTCTCTGCAGAACGGAAACCACAGGGCCGCGCTCAGCAGGGCCGCCAAAGGGAAGGCGGAGGCCATGCCTCACAGCGGAGCCCCCGGCCCAGCTCCAGAGACTTAGGGGAACAGAGCCCCCGGGGGCGTCAGAATCGTAGAGCTGGAAGAGACCTCAGGAGTCAAGTCCTGCCCCTGCCCCAGGCAGGACCAATCCAGGAATGAGTTTGTAGGGCCTCAGCTCGCTTCTTTACATGCAAACAAAGCCCCCAGGCAGCTGCTGGCGCTCGATCCCTTTCCTGCAGGTGTGGGCAGGAAACAGCATCTCCGTGGGACTGTGCCGTGCACCAGAATGGGGCAGTTTCCCTTTCAATAATTAGTGAGCCCTGGCGTGGTGCCCACTGGGTTCCAGGTAGTAGAATCCAGCCAGAGGCTCAGCGTGCGTGTGCCCGTGTGCGCCCGCATGTAACGGGGCCGTGCGTGCTGTGCGGTGGTAGTAACATGGTTGCTGGGCCGGTGGTTTCTTTGTGCTGGGTTTGTTGCCTAAGGAGCAGAACACACAACAGATGGTGTCCGGGCCCTTGTGAGCTGCCAGGATTCCTGGAGAACCCACAGCCGGGCACTGTTGCCCAGTGAGCCTGGGAGAGCCTGAGGCCGGGTGCCTCGGGGGAACTTTGCCATCAGTTTGAAAGTTTCCCCTTTGGGGATTTTTTTCTGCCGGATCCCACAAACCAGCCTGGTTCAAATGGGATTCCCACCCCGCCCCCATGCCGGGCCTGTGCCAGAACTGCCACCAGGGGCCTGCGGAACTCCTGGCTACTAGGCGCCCATGAGGTCAAATGCTAGGGAGATATAACCCCTCCCTCTCTGCTTCACAATCAACCACCCTCTAAACCAGGGGTGGGGAACCTCAGGCCTGAGGGCCGGATGCAGCCGCCAGCTTGCCTGGATTCGGCCCCTGAGGCCGGGGCCCCTCCAGCACTGGGGAGCTGGCACTGGTGCTCCAAACGCCCCCCTCCCCATACACACACACACTCTCCCGCAGGGCTGGAGCACTCAACAGCACCTAGGCTCTGACGTGGGAGGGGAACGTGGGAAGAGTCTTTCTCCTCGGGGGGGGGGGGGGGGGGGCATGTCCTTGAGGGGTTGTTTTTGCTTCTCATTTTTGTGTGGCCCCCGACTGATTTTTTTTTCTGCTGGTCAGTGTCCCCCCCCCCCGCTCTAAACACCGGCAATTAGAAGAGAAATGTCCGGGGTGAGCAGAGCACTTGGTACATCCTGCCGGCCAGCGCGTCCCCTCGGTTCAGCTGGGGCCCGGACGGGAGGGACCGGCCGCCAGATGCAGCAATGGAGTCAGGTCTGGGGGCGTTGGCAACCTGATCTCAGCAGCTCCCAGGGGTTGCAGCTCAGCACCCCCCCCCAAAGCCTCGTGGCAGCGCCAGAGCTCAGCACTCAGCTGTACAGCCGTGGTGGGCTCCTGGAAGCTGTGCCCCATGTGACCACTTTGATGAGTCTCCAGCCTGCCCCAGGCCCCCCCTCCAGCCAGCAGCCGCTGCGCAGCCACCCTCTGGAAGCAGCAAGGGCTGAGCTCCCCTCTCATCCCTGCAGAGCAGGCTGGGGGAAGTCCTGGGCTTCGACCCCGGGCTGTAAATGGCCGTATCTCCCTTCCTGGCGTGTGCCGGCTCTGTAAGGGCCGCTGGGTCCTCTCCCCCCTGGGCCTAGTGAGCTGCCTCCCAGCCGATGGGGTGGGGCAGGCAGGGGTGCTGGGGGCAGCAGGGAGCCCAGGGAGGGGTCTCTACCCCAGGACATGGAGGCCCGGGGCAGGGAATCGACACTTGCGCTTGCTCTGGGCTGGGGGGAGGAAGCAAAGGCAGCAGGCGGGTGGCCCTGGTCTGCCAAGGGAAGAGCCAGCGGGACGCTGCCTTGTTTCATTGGCCTTTTGTTTACCCTGCCCTCCAGCGGCCGGGGGGGGGGGGGGGAATTGTGGCCAGAGGGTTAAACCCCTGAGCGGCAAGAGACTCTCACAGCCAAAGCAGGAGCCCAAAGTGCCACCGCAATATGAGACCATGTAGGGAAACTGAGGCAGGGCCTGGTCTGACGAGGTGTGAGAAAAGATCCTGTTCTACCCAACCCTCCCCCATGAGAGCCCCAGTTCCACCCCCAGCGCATCACCTCTGTGCCAGCCCAACAGCACTGGTGACAGACGGTTACAACCTGCTCCTTTATTGCAATACACGCGCTCAGGTTTGCACCGGAGGTGGCTCGCACGGGGAGGACACAAGTTCACAAGATGCCACCTGAAATCCAGCCTGGAGCCCCAGCCTGTAGGGTAACCAACCTCTGCTCCCACCAGCCCGCCGCTCCCCCGGCAGACCAGATGGGATTGCTGGGCAGGGAGGTTTCCAGGAGCAGCACTTGCGTGAGTGGAAGGAGCCGGGCAGCCAGCTGGCAGGGGGGTCTCGTCCCCTCTCCGGGGTGCTGCTTGCGGGGGGACTGCAGTGAGGTTAATAGCGAGGTGAGCTGGAAGCAGGAGGGGCCAGGTCTGCCCTGGCAGCCCCCAGTGTCCGGTTACATTGAAGTCTGGGCGTTATCGGCCCTGCCCTAGGGAAATCACATCGCGTCTGCCGTGTGCCCCTGCCACGAGGGCCGTGCGGCCAGTCCCTTCCACGCCTGGGCTGACCGCCCGCCCTCAGTTAGCTGCAGCCATGACGCTGTCGATCCAGTCGACGTAAGGCGCGATGCGGGTGTAGATTCCCGGCTTCTTGTAGTTCCCGCAGACTCGGGAGCCGGCAGAGACCACCCCCTCGGCGATCCCATTGCAAACCAGCGGCCCGCCGGAATCTCCCTGCAGAAACAAGCCACAGGGTCAGCCTCGGGGTGGGGGGGGGTCAGTTTGCCACATGGCCCCGGTGGCCTGGTGCCTCTCCTGGGGACCCCACAGAAATCCCTGAGGCTGACAGCAGGCAGCTGAGGGCAAGGTTTGTCCTGGGTTGGGCGTTGTTGCCAAAGGGCCGACCCAGGGAAGACGAGGCTCCGCTGCCTCATCCCCACGGCCCCTGCCTAACATGGATGGAGGGCAGAGGGGAAGCTGGTGCTGCGTCTCCCCTTTCTTTGGGCCGCAGCTGCACCCCCCCCCCCCCCGCTCTGCCTGAGATCCAGGCCCTCTCGTGCCCGACACGGCCTGTGGCACCGAGGAGGGGAAACAGGCGCGGGAGCAGAGCCCCCAAGGAGACGGGACATTTCGAGGGATGTCGGGAAAATCCCGACAGAGTAATCGACGGTCCGGAGCAATCCCTGGCTCTCCGCTCAGGATGAGTCTGAAGGGGGCTCAGGCTGTACCACAGTGGCCTATGAAGGAGCCCTCGTGTTCCCTGGTCACACTTATCTGCCAGGCTAGATGGACCCGGCCAGTCCCCCCTTCCCAGCTAGGCCTCTGGGGTTCCAGCTCCATTCCCTAACCACTAGGCTCTGTGGTCCCAAGCGCTGGGATCTAACCACTGTAATTACTGCCCCCGCCGAATCGCTCAAGTCCTTTTGAAGAGAAAATAAGTTACATGGGGTTAAAAATAACCAACTCTCCCCCCCAGATAGCGGGGGGGGGGCCTGTAATTTGCACAGTATCTGACTAAGGGCTGGGGAGCTTCCTGCAGATAAGCGACAAGCCTTACTAGGCAGCGGATAATTATCTCCAATTCAGCTCTGCAAAGCGCTCACGCGGTGCGGGAGGAGGTCCGGACGGCACGGAGCTTGTGCTGTCTCGTTCGGGGCGCGGGCGGGGGGTGGGAGCGCTCTGGCAGGGGGTGTCATTGACGAGATGGGGCAGAGCCAGACTGCCGGGGCAGGCTGACGCTGAATCCAGTGTGAGTTTACAGCAGATGAACGATTCATTCGCCGCCCGGGGGGATGGGCCTGTTCTGGAGCCCCCTTCACCCAGGGGTGCAGCAGGTTAGCCCAGGGGGTGAAGCGAATTCAGAGCAGGGAGCCTGCCTGTGCAGTGAGCACAAGTCGGTTTTGCTGAGAAGCCCGGGAGCAGGGGAGGGAGCCAGGCTTCCGGCTGGGGCCCTGAGTCGTGGATTCAGTTTGAAGGGCACAAGTCAGGATACTGGGGAGGATTCTGGGCCCCGTTTACATCAGTGGGACAGGGCTTCCCCCGGCGGCGAACCTTTGCCCGGCTGCGATTGGCTGTAAGAATCGGAACCTCATGCTCCCCCCGCGAAGTGGGGCTCAGAAGTGACCGAAGGGCATGGGGCTGGCATATGGATCCTGGACGGGCAGGGCCAGCAGCACCCCCAGCACCTCTATTTCCTGCACCTGTGGGTGCTGCCCCCACAGCTCCCATTTGGCTGGGACCAGGTGCAGTGCAGCGGGACAGAGTGCACCCTGCCTGGGAGAGCCCCAGCCCCAAACTCCCCCTACCACTTGTACTCCCCTCAACACACCGCCTGCCTCCTGTCCTAACTCCTGCCCTCTGCCATGCCCCCATCTGCCTGCCCTGAGCCTCCCCGCGCCCCCAAACTCCAGCCCAAAGCCTCGCATGCCCCCATCCACCTGCCCTGAGCCCCCTGTGCCCCCAAACTCCAGCCCAAAGCCTCCCATACCCCCATCCGCCTGCCCTGAGCCCCCCAAACTCCAGCCCAAAGCCTCGCATGCCCCCATCCGCCTGCCCTGAGCCCCCCCGCGCCCCCAAACTCCAGCCCAAAGCCTCGCATGCCCCCATCCGCCTGCCCTGAGCCCCCCCGCGCCCCCAAACTCCAGCCCAAAGCCTTGCATGCCCCCATCCGCCTGCCCTGAGCCCCCCTGTGCCCCCAAACTCCAGCCCAAAGCCTCCCATGCCCCTAACCCCCTGCCCTGAGCCCCCCCCACACCCCTAACCCCCTGCCCTAAGCTCCACACACTTCAGCTTCTTACAGTACTGTCCTATTGAACCCCCCCCATCCTCCTGCCCTGAGCCCCCCCAGGCAGGGCTCCCTCTAGCTGGGTGGCAGGTGATTCATCAGCCTCGCCCAGTCTGGCGACCCGTGGGTCTGTATTTCCAGGGGGCGGGCAGGCTGTCAGGATAGTCCCAGACCCACCCACACCCCCGAGCACCTGCCCAGAGCTCCAACCCCCCTGGCAAGGGAACCCCCCCAGGTCGGTACCGGGCAGGTGTCCTTCCTCCGGGAGTCGGTGCACATCATCTTCTCCGTGATGGTGTTGTCGTGGTAGATCCTGCCGTTGCAGGTCTCCCGGCTGATCACCGGCCGCTCCACCTGCTGCAGTTTGTCAGGCAGCTTCCCGTTGTGGTTCATTTCGCCCCAGCCAGCCACCTCGCACTCGGTGCCGGTGGGAACATCCGTGTCCTGCCTCTGAAAGGCCAGGACCTTCACGTGCTCATTGAGCTGTGCTGTCTCCTCCAGCTGATTTGGGGGGCAAAGGAGCCAGGGTCAGTGGGGGTGAGAGGGGCACAGTCGGTACATGGCACGTGACCCCTGGCTGGGCTCTCGGCAGGATAGAACCGGAGACCTCGGGAGTCTGTCTACATTACAGCTTGGGCTCAAAGGACCAGGAGTGGGTTCAGTGCAGGACTGAATGTGGCCACTAGAGGGGGACAGAGCTGCGCCGTGGAAGGCGACTCTCGAAACACCGCGCTGATTGGACACAGGCAGCACCAACCGGCATCTTTCCAGGGGGTGCTCCGCCCCTGCTCTGCCCGAGGCCCCACCCACATGCTGCCCCTCCCCCAAAGCCCCGCCCTCGCTCCACCTCCTCCTGCCCGTCCTCTGCCCCCAGCCCCTCAAACAGGTGATAGGTGGGGGCTGGGCTGGGCGTGGCGCCGTCCCAGCCCGTGGCCCGGAGCCCATGGAGGGAGAGAATTGCGAGTGTGCTCTGCAGCCTCAGCCCCCCGCCCCAGGCGTTCGGCTCCTGCGCGAGAGGCTCGTGCACAAAGCTCCCGGGTTCGGTTCCGCCTGTCGGCGTCCCAGGAGACCAGCCCTGAGGCCTGCTCAGTGCCTGGCGTTCCCACCGCTGGTGAATACAAGGGGCCCTATTGCAGCTGGGGCGTCACCCCCTCCCTTGCAGTGGTGCACAGGGGTGTCCCCAGCCCGCGATGCCTGTGGGCAGAGCAGGGGGCAGCGGGGTCCCTGGGGCTCAGCCCTGGAAGTCAACAGGAGCTCGGTGCCGTTGGGAGCTGGACCTAGCCCCAGGCCCGCAGGAGTTTCCCCCTTGGGCTCCGGATGGAGCTATGCCCTGGCCGGGGCCACCGCGCCTGCAGGGGGGCTGGGGCCGGTGTGGCTCGTGCTCACCTGGAGGAGCAGGAGGTCGTCGTCGTTGGTCTCCTTGCTGCTGCCGGGGTGGCTGATCTCGGCCCGCACCCCGTAGAGGCGCTTGTGCGGCTCCGGCTCCGAGAGGGAGTGGGCCCCCAAGAGGACCTGGAACGGCTTGTTGGGCCTGCGGCGGGGACGGAGACGGCCGAATGAGGCGCTCTGCTCGCCCCCCGCCTGTCCGCTCATGCCCCCGAGGTGCCGCGATCCCCCGCGGGCCCCCAGCCTCTGCCTTGCCCCGGTCCCCACCTGGGCTGCCCTGCCCCTGGGGTGACGGGCAATCCACCCTCAGCTTTTCCTTTAGAGCCGGGGGCGGAGGGGGGGGGGCCTTTGGCCCAGGAGCCAGATTCAGCGCCTGGCTTGCCTGGATCTGGCCCCCGAGGCTCCCAGCTTTGGGAGCCCTTAGTACCCCCTGTGGAGCTGGAGCGCCAGCTTTGGCTCCCTGCTGCAGTGAGGCAGGGGACCCGAGCCTCAGACTGGAGTCTGGCGAGCCAGAGCCAGATCCCACCCACGGGCTCTGCCCGGTGGGGGGGGGGAGCAACCCCCTCCCCTTCCTCCTGCCCCTGCCTGGGGAAATGGCAGCGCGGCCCGAGGCTTTTCCGACTGGCCTGTGTCCTCCCACCCTCTCGGACCCCAGGCCCAAGCTGGCTTCCCAGCAGCCTCCTCCCACCCCCCGCCCCCGCCTCATGGGGACACTCAACCTGCCCCAGGGCAGGAAGCAGCCGTGGCCACGCTCAGTCCAGAGCCCGGAAATGCTCCAGGGCTGTGTCGGACCTAGCTGGGCCCCAGCCCCTGCTCTGCCCCACGGGGCCCCGGCCAGGACTCACTTGTCCTCCAGGCAGTGAGCCGCGCTCAGCACCCACTGGTCGGCGATGAGGAACCCGCCGCACACGTGCTTCCCGTCCACCTGCAGCGACGCCATGTAGGGCTTCCGGTGCGGGGCAGCCTCGTAGCCCCGGAGAATGCGGCCCCGGGGGCGACCCGCTGGGGAGAGGAGAAAAGGGACATGAGCCTCTGAGCCTGCCCTGCCGTCCTGGCCGTGGGAGGGCCCCCTTGGTGCCCACAGAGTCTGGGGACACATCCAGAGCGGGGCGGCTCAGCGAGGGGCCCTTGGCCCCGTGTGCCTGCGTCTCTACGTGCCTCCGCTGCCGGGGAGGAGAAACTGCCCCAGCCTGGCTCACCGCAGAGCGGCCAGCTGCCCAGGGCACTCCGCCGGGCTGGGAGAGACCCACCTCGGCCGGATTCAGGACCCCACCCTGGTCTCCCATGTCCCAGCGACCGTCTCCCCCAGACTGGCTGACCCACTGATGCGGGGTGAGATGCAGGGACTTGACCAAGGTCACAAGGGAAGGCGGTGGCGAGACAGGGACGCCCAAGTCCTCGCTCGCCCCCCAAGCACTGCGCCGACCTTTCCCTCCTTCTGTAGCTCTGAGCAGAAGGGAAGCGGAGTCCAGAGCCGGTTTGATATTGGCAGCGCGGCTCTGGCGTTCCCAGCCGCTAGGCCCGGCCTGGCTGCCATCGGAGCACTCAGTGTGGGAGGGTCACGCCTCTGTCCCTCGCTTCCTCCAGAGGAGCAATTCTTGGGCCATTGAGAATCCAGCCCAGGCTTCCTCCAGCCTTCTGCCCCCTTCCCATGCCTTGCCCCCCCCCCCCCGTCACCCCCACCCAGGGGGCAGGGCAGCAGGCCTTGTGCGGCCGCACGTCCCCAGGCCAGCAGCCGCGGAGCAGAACTTTAGCTGTCCAGCGAGGAGCTTCCTACAGGAGCCAACACATGCAGCTGGCACTGGGGCCCTGGAGGGCCGGGCTATGGGGCATCGCAGCCCTCCATCAGCACTGCTGTTATGGTCCTGCCGCCCCCAGAATCAGCCAAGACAGCAACCCCTCCACCCCCCCTTACAAGGGCATGATTGCAAGGGAGGGGTGCAAGGGGGAACCGTGGGGCAGCATCTGTCTCTGCCCCCCTCCACCTGGCATTTTCAAACCAAGGAGTGGAGCCATTCACCCCGCTTATGCAAATAATGAGGGGCAGTCACAAATCATTTCTCTTGGCCCCCCGGAGCAGCTGTCCGGTAGCCGACGTGGAGCTCTGGTTGGACTAGCGTGTGTTTGTTTCCTGGAGCATCGGAGGGGACAAACCCCTGTGCCCCCTTCAGGAACGTGAAGAAGAAACGAGAAAGGAAGCCCCGGGTACGAAATGCGAGACGTTTCCAGGTGTGCGGGGTGAAGACTTCTCCGAAGGTTCTGCGGCAATGGATCGCCGACGTGCCCGGGAGAACAGCAGGAGGCCTTAGCCCATAGTCAGGAATCCGCCCTGGGACAGATCTACAGCTGATTCGGATACGTGACCCCTAGGAAAAGCTGGGTAATGCCCCCAGCTCCCTCCAACCCATCTTAGCCTCATTGGGGTAGATCTCACCCAGCAACAGTGACCAGGGTGTCTGCATCAAAGGAGAGGCTGTAGTGCCTGCTGGGACTCAGGAGACCTGAATTCTGCCACCAATCTGCTGGGTGACCTTGGGCAAGTCACGTCCCCGCTCCATGCCTCAGTTTCCCCATTTGTAAAATGGTGATCCTGCCTCTTTCCGTTGGAAAGCATTTTGAGATCCACCGATAAAACGCGCGAGGGGTTAGGACCAGCATCCGCCCACACATGCCCCAGGATGCTCTTTGGCTTCTAGGGAGTCAAGTTGCATTTCAGAAAACACACCCACAGTGGGGAAAGCTAGTGGGTTCCAGACCCGGATGTTTCTGTTATCGGTGCCAGCCCCCATCGCTCTGCAAATGGACAGCACATTTAACCCGCCTGTCCACACACCAGCCCTCTGGCGGCTTTGCCGCAGCAAAACATTTCTCCCTCCGTTCACCCGCATTGTCTCAAGCTGCCTCCCCTCCCCACCTGGCGGAGGGTCTCTGGTCTGTGCTAAGTCCAGAGATCCCTTCCGGCCTGGAAAAGGAGCCCTGCCACTGGGAGATGTGTCCTGAGACGCCGCCTTAGCCCATGGCTTTGGGAGCCAGAGACTGAAGAAGCTGCGTTGCCGGTAAGTTTGGGGCATCAGGCGTCTGTGACATTGATTCACAGTGTGAGCTAGATCCAAGCTTTCTGCAGCCCCAGGCCTCAGTTTCCCTGTCATGTGGGCGTGCTGGGAGAGTGCTCAGAGATCCCCAGCCGGCAGGGGCTAGGCTAGAGAGCAGTGAAATGTACTAGATCCCCCAGGGCCGTCAGCTGATGCGATAAAGTTCAATTGTCACCCTTCAATGTGGCAAGGAAACATCTGGACACCCAGCAGCTTTGCTTATTGTGTCAGTTCGCAGCCAGGCTGCCCTGCGGCATCCACCTCGCAAGGACCCACCCGCATCTCTGCTAGGCTCGGAGGAGTCAAGGAAGAGAACAGAAGAGAGGGAGGGTGTGAGAGAAGAGGCGCACTCACCACAGGCCGAGATGCCCAGCAAAGCCACCAGGGCGAGGACAGGTGACAGGTGACCCATGCCAGCTGCTGAGACGCCCACAGATGAGTCTACCACAGGAGCTGTGTCTTGTCCTGTAGAGGTGTCCCTGCTTGGGGAGAGCAGAGATCTGCCTTTTGTACTGCGCTCCGGGGGTGGGGGGAGAAGGGGGAACGTTGATTTCCAGGAAAGAGAAAGCTGGGAGTAAATTTGCAACAGCTGCTGGGGGCTTGGTTGTTGCAGTGCCAGGGCCTGAGGGAAATTTCATGATTTCTCAACACAGGCAGCCCTGGGACAAAGCAGCCCAACCCTACTGCTGAACCTGGCCTGCCTGGAAGGGGATTTCTGCAGCTTGTGTTTGTCCTTCCAACTGCCGGGGCAGGCAGAGTTCATTCCCCAGCCCATCCGATCGGCTCTGAAGAGCAAACAATCCAGAAATCCCCTTCCCTGCCCGCCTCTGTCTCTGCCGAACTGCGGGGACCTTTGTGTGAACTTCCTGCTCCGCAAAGCTTCCGCCAGGATAGGATAACAGGCGATGGGGCACCTGTGCTGGAGGGAGCCAGGACCTGGGTCTCCAGAGTGGCAGGTTTTTTGCCCCTGCTGAATTCCGGGCTGGCTGATTGCCCAGCTCTGGGAACCGCGGACGTGGGAGCCGAAGGTGCCTGTGGCTAGTAGGATAAGAGCAGTGGCCAAGGGACTCTGACAATCACCTGGAAAGGAGCTGGCCAGAAAGCAAGGCTGGGGCAGGGTGAAAGGGAGAAAGTAGCAGTGGGAGAGCGTGAGAGACGGGCAAGGCAGGGAGGCCCCTGTTCTAGGGAGTTAAATATCAGTTAATTGATTAGTCGATTGACCTCATGAATTCTTATCAGTTACTCAACTAGTCTATAGCCCCCAGGCGGGGCCGGCAGCAGTGCGGGGTGATGGCAGCCCCTGTCCAGGGGGGCTGATCTCCTAGACCCGGCGAGAGCTGCAACAGAGCCGGGCTGCCTACCCGCCTTGCTCCTTAATACCCTTTAAACACAGAGCCGCAGCAGGGCTCTGTCCCAGACCCGGCATGAGCCAGGACTGAGCCGGGCTGCTGGCCAGCCAGCTAAAAAATTGGTTAAGTGACTCCCCGTCTCACTGGAGATGAGCCGCATCCCCTGTGACTTCCCTGGCACTGATGAGGAGCTCCCCGCGCCATAGCCATTTGGTTTCTATTTTTCTGCGGCAGAGATTTCTAGCTACGAACGCTCAGGCCCCAAAGCCCTAAGAAGCTGGCTAGTCTTCCAAGTGCCACTGGACTCCGTGTTTTTGCTGCAACAGACTCACATGGCCACCTCTGAAACCTGGCAAAGAAATGGGGCTGGAGGGGGTTGAACCTGGTTGGGTCTTATTCTCCTGCGGTTCTCACCTGTACCACAAGGTGGGGCTGGTGCCTCAGTTTCCATGCCAAGCCTGGGTCCCCAAAAGTGGGTTTGAACAATGCTTCAGACAGGCACAGTCACTCAGCAGTCGGGGAGAAATCTGGCTCCTCTATTCTGACGGGAGGGTGGCTGGAGCCTCAGAGTTCTGAAATCGCTGGGGCTGCCCCGTAAAGTCCTGTCGCTTAAAGGGCCAAACAGCCCCGGATTTCAGATTTGGCCCAGATGAGCCTGGAGGGAGAGAAACCACCGGCCTGCACCTATTTCAGTGACAAGAAAAGGGAGTCAAACCCAATTCACACAAGCAATGGTTTGTGAAGTACTTGTGAGACAGATACTGAAGCTGGGCTGGCTTCTGCCTCCGCATGGCCACAGCTAAAGCAAACTGGTGCAACCTGCTTGGCACGGGGATGGAAGGTGCTGCCGATATCACACATCCACGGCGCCTCTCGTGAGGATTTCAAAGTGCTTTGCAGAAGAGGGTGAGTGTTATTCTTATTGCCTTTTTTACAGAGGGGTAAACTGAGGCAGGGAGTGGGGAATGAAGTACCTCGCCCAGCCTCACAGCAGGGGACAGGAAGAGAACTTAGGAGCAGGCCAGAACCCTATCTTCCCACTGTGCTGCTTCCTATGAAAAGTTTGGCAAAGTTTTCTATGCTGCCCGACACCTCGGTGGCTAGGTTAGAAGTTAGAACAACAAATAGAGTATCAGGTGTGGCCCTGCCCTCAGCGCTAATTAGCCAACCCCCCCTCTAGCCAGAGGCTTAGACATCTGAGTAAATAAGAAATCCGAGATTTAATAGCGAGTTTAGTTCCGCGGCTCCTGAATTGTGAATTTAGGTCAAGGACTGAGGCTGGTCTTCATGGGAGACAAACCTGAGCCTGCTGCTCACACCAGACCATCACCCTTTGTAGATTTCGGGAGGGAAATTCCATGCAAGTTTTTGACACGGGTTTGTCAGGGAGCCGAGTTAGTCTGTAACTGGAAAAATGTAACAAACAACCAATGGTCTGGTAGCACGTTATAGACGAACAAAACATGGAGCTGGGAGCATGAGCTTTCGTGGGCACAGCCCACTTCTTCGGATGACTGGAATATTGAAAGTCCAGATCCAGGAATAAATAAGGGAAGGGGGGAGAGGAGGAAGAAAAAAGACAGTTAAGCTACAAGAGGCGATGAGGACAATTAGCACCTCCATTGCATGGTGGGTGGTTTGGTGAAGTCATTAGGGTGTGGAAGGTCTGTGCTGGCCTTGTCCCTGATCATTCCAATCTGATAAGAGTCAAATTTGTAAACAAAGTTAAGTTCCAACCCTCCCCTGTGGATTTGGCTTGTGGAATTGGCTTGCAAGAACAGGGTGACTTGGGGATCCGTTAACGAGTGTCCAGGCGGATTAAAGTGTTCTCCAACAGGTCCCTGCGTGTGGCCACATTTGCTGCTCCCCCCCCCCCCCCCCCGCCGTGTGTGCCTACTGGTCCCGTGGGAAAGGGAGGGGGTGTACAGAGCTCCGGGACACTGGCAAAAGCCTCTGCCCTGCTCTGGTGTGGATCTGTGGGAGAGGGGTTCGGAGGAGGCTGGGGCGGGGGCGGCCTGGCCTTTGCTCATTGGTGGGTGTGCAGCTCGGGAGAAAATCCACTCAAGTGGATTGCGGTGGGAGTCCTGGCTCCCGCCTGCTCTGTGCACTGACGTCCCTATAAAAGAGTAGAAAGGTTCGGGGCCAGAGCCTGGTGGGGCACAGTATCTGTGGAGCCATGGGATCTGGCTTCCTGGGGATTGCCCCTCCCCAGCACAGACCTTCTGGGGGCCTAGCCCCCTGCACCTCCATGATTCTCTTTGTCGCTCCCCCCCAGCATAGGGGGAGTTCCCAGGAGAAAGGGGGCCAATCCCCACGCTGCCAGAATAGGCCAGGAATGTAAGCTCTGGGCTCCCCCTGATGGGGTGGGGAACCTCAGGCCCAGGGGCCCAATGGCAGCCCCTGGCATGCTGGATCTGGCCCCCGAGGCTCATGGAGCCCCCCTCAGCATTGGGGAGCCTGTGCTGATGCTCCAGTCCCCCCATTGAGGGGCCAAACTCGACTAGCCCCCCCCTGCTCTGGTGTGGGGGGGGAACACGGGGAGGGTTTTTCTCCTTCTCAGCCACATCCGTGAGGGGTTGGGTTTGTTTTTTGCTTCTCATACGTGTGCAGCCCCCGACCCACAAATGGCTCCCCCCACCCATGCTGGCAGTAGCCAGGCAGGCCCCAGAACCAGGGAGCTCAAAGCTGGCTTAGCGCCTCCTTCACCCACCCTGCTGGGCTGACAAGAGACCGGGGCTGGGCTCGGATTAGCGTGGAGGAGCTGGGCCTGACTGTTCACTGTCCTAGCCTGGGGCTCCCCCCACAAATGCCCCTCCACATCCCCATCCCCATCCCCACCCCGCTGCCTGGTCCTGGGAATTCCCCTCGGCTCTGAGTCAGAGCAGTTTATGTAAAGGACAAACCCGCCCCCCCATCAACAAAGCTGAGGGGGGAGTGTCGGTTTGTTCCTCCCAGGGGTGGAGGTGATGGCTGCCTTGCCTGGCGGAGAGGGGGGGGGGGAAGGAGGGAGGCTTACGCTGTGGGTGGAGGCTGTGAGGCCAAGGCTGGATCAAGGGAAAGCTCTTAACGATAATTAATCCCGGCTCCTCTCAGCTGTAGATCTCAATGCACTTTACAAGGAGGCTAATATCATTAGCCCCGTGTTCCAGGTGGGGAAACTGAGGCATGGGGCAGAGCAGTGACTTGCCTGGGGGCTGCAAACAGGAATTTACTTGGCAGCTTAATTCCACAAACGGGAGACCTAACGCAAGGGGTGGGCAACCTGTGTCCCGCGAGCCACGGGGGCTACGCCCTTCCCTACAAGACTAGCTCTCATTGGCATAGTTGTGTGTCTGTACAGCCCCTTGCACAATGGCTCTGAGCCGCAACTGGGACTCACCAGTGCTGGAGGAGTCGGGCCTCCTCTCCCCCAGCCCCCAGGCCGTGTAACAAACCCAGTTCTAGTTTGAAAGCCCACGGAAGCCAAACAGAGCCAGCTCAGCCTCCACGCCACGGTAACCTGCCCCCACCAGCCCGTAGCCGGTCACCGAGCGCGGCACATCCCGCTCTTGGCCAGCTACCGGAACAACCGGCGTTTCCAAATCGCACCATACTCAGAGCGGGCGAGAAGGTAGCTCACTTGAAGTTGCAGTGGGGGAGGTCTCGGTTGGGGATCAGGAAAAACCATTGCCCTGGGCGGGTTCCCTGGGGAGTCTCCGTCCCTTGAAGTGTGTCAGTCCCAGCTTGACACAGCCCCGGCTGGGGTGATCGAGGTGGGGCTGGTCCTGCTTTGGGCAGGGGCCGGACGTGATGGCTTCTGAGGGCTCAGCCCACCCCAGGGTTCTAGGATTCTAGGTAGCAGGTGCTGTACCTGTAGGCAAGCCCTCAGTCTTTGCCTAGGGGTGTCTGGAGCCTTAGGATGCGTCTCTAGTTCTCCCTGCCCCTCCACCCACCCTGCCTTGGCCCCGATACCGGCTCCATGTCCTTCCCCCTCTAGGTTCTGCTCCTGAGCGCCACAGGCAAGCAAATCATCTCCTGTTGGCGCAGGGGTGCCCGGCGCAGGGTTTGGGATCATTCTTCCTCTCACCATTGCACCGGGGGTCAGTCCTCAGCTGATGCTGAACGAAACCAGAGACGAGCCTCTAGCTTCCGGCCCCATGGACCTGCTGCTCTGGCTTCTCGCTGGCTTTGCCCCATCCGGCGCGTGTACTCCCCTTCCACTCACAGGGCTGAGCATGTGCGAGAAGGGCGGGGGAGGGGGGGCGTACAGGACAAGGAAAGGGTGATGCGAGATACCAGCATCCTGGGAAGAGCTCTAGTGGCCCCATGGAGTTACACCCGGGATTATCTTGCCTGTGTGTGCCCAGACGCACTCCGGCTGCGTGCGAGCCATGTGGGCGTGGCTGTGCAGGGTATACGGATGTGCGGGCTTTGGGCATGATGCAACCATGTGCAGGAAGTTGCAGGATTATGGGCAGGGGAGGCAAAGAAACTGCCCACGGAGTGCAGGGGCGGGTACCTTTGTGGGGATCTTAGGGGGCCAGCACAGAACCCTAGAACTGGAAGGGACCTCGGGAGTCATCAAGCCCCCTCCCCTGCCCTCACGGCAGGACCCAGCACCGTCTAGATCTTCCCCAAGAGGCGTCTGTCCAACCTGCGCTTAAATATCTCCAGAGATAGAGATTCCACAACCTCCCTGGGCAATTTATTCCTGTGTTTCGCCACCCGACCGGTGGGAAGTTTTTCCTAATGTCCAACCTCAACCCCCCTGGCTGCAGTTTAAGCCCCTTGCTTCTCGTCCTGTCCTCAGAGGCCAAGGGGAACAATTTCCCCGTCCTCCTTATGACACCCTTTTAGACACTTGAAAACTGCTCTCGTGTCCCCCCTCAGTCTTCTCTTTTCTAAACTAAACAAGCCCAGTTCCTCCAGCCTTGCCGCAGCTCATGTGCTCTAGACCTTGCATCATTCTCGTTGCTCTTCTCTGGACCCTCTCCAATTTCTCCACATCTTGAAATGTGGTGCCCAGACCTGGACACAAGACTCCAGCTGAGGCCTAACCAGCGCAGAGCATCGCGGAAGAATGACGCCTCGTGTCTGGCTCACAGCTCTGCTGTTCGTGCAGCCCAGAATCATGTTGGTTGTTTTTGTGACGCGTCCCACTGTTGACTCGTAATGAGCTTGTGGTCCACTCTGACCCCTCCATCCCTTCCTGCAGGACTCCTCCCGAGACAGTCGCTTCCCGTTCTGTGAGTGACAGGCCAGCCCCTGTGGGCTGGAAGGCTGAGCTCGGAGCAGGGTTCGGCTCCGGCACACACATCCCCATGGGCAGGCACCCCAGCAGTCCCTAGAACCTGGGCTTCTGCAGCTGAGTCCTGGCAAGGGGAAGTCACAATATGGGGCCTGCGATTTACCAGAGAAAAGTCAGGGCCAGGCCTCCCACCCCTGCACCCCTGAGCTCTGAGCTCATCTGGATCCAGCCCCTGCCCCGTCCTCGAAGGCCAGCCCTCAGGCTGGTCCCCTGGAGCCGTGGTAAGGAAGAGGGGCTGGACTGGAGCAGCATCAGCCTCCGGGCCTGGCTGCCCCACAGCATCTGCCAGGGAACAGGCCCTAGGAAAGCTGCAGCTTTGCCCGCCCAGCGTGGGAGCCAGGATTCGAGCAGGCTCAGGCAGCCGCTGTGTTGCTAGGTAACCGGGCCAGAGGATTTTGCGATGCCAGTCACGCAGCCGAAGTTCCCACCCCTCCCTCGGGGCCACTGCGCTTCCTGCCAAGGGGTCTCCACATTCAGCGCTCACCTCTGGGATGCTCAGGCAGGTACCGGGGCCAGACGCCCGCGTGGAGCAAGGAGGGGCCCAGATCCAGAGCTGGCATCTCCCCTGCTGGGTGCTGTGATCGGCAGGGAGGGTCCCCAGGGCAGCTGTGGGTGGAGGGGGAGAGATGGGAGGGCAAGCTTTGACCCCCCCCCAGCTCCCCATTGTGCCACGCCCACCGGGTGTCCTGCTTGTGCCCCTGATGTGCTGCGCCGTGGGCAGCTTGGCTTGGCCTCAGCCTCCTGGCACCAGGCAGGGGCTTTGGAGTTGGGAGCGAACGGCACCTGGGAAGCATGGCACCGCCGGGCCTGGTGGGAGGGCAGCAGCGCGCTGGCACGCGGCAGGTCGAGCCGCTGGGTGAGCGAGCAAGGCACCGGCTGAGCATGGGCCAGCTCACCAGGCTGCCGGCTCCTGGGCGGGGGATTTGATGCGGGGGTGGGGATCTGGCGGTGTGTGTGGGGGGGGTGTACAGAGCTATTGCTGCCCAGCCCTCGTTTCCATGGAAAGCGGGGACCAGCGTGCCTGGCCGGTGGCCTCGCAACGCAGGGATCCCTTGGGGGGGTGAGTGTCTAGGAGCAGAGCAGGTCCCTGGGAACTCGCCGGCGGTGCGCACTGTGGTCTGCATCTGAGAACTGCGTGCAGCCAGGCCAGGCTGGCGTCCTGCCCCCGCACCCCCTGCATCTGGCCGGTTTCTCTGAGGGTGTAAGGAGCGAAGACACGGCAGTGGCCAGGGCTGGTCCCAGCCGAGGAGCACCCCGGGGTGCTGCTGTGACAGGAGTGCGGTGCCCACGCTCCAGGGAGGGACAAAGGTCCATTGGTCCTGTCAGCTGGGGGTGGGGGGGCTGGGATCCCCATGCTGCTTCCCAGCTGGGGGGTGTGTCCCTCTGTCTGGGCCTGGGGTTTCCAAGCCCTGTGGGTGCAGGAAGGGAGGTGGGGGGGGGCAGCAACCACCCCCCCCCCGCCAGGAGAGGGCTGCGCCCCAGTCCCCATCTCCAGCTGCAGGTGCGGGGAGGGGGCGCTGAGCCGCCCCCGCGCCTCCCTCCCGTTGGGGGGCAGGTATCAGCCCCCCCCGCCCCTTCCTTTGTTCGCCGGCCCCGGGCTCGCCATGGAGACGGGAGCGCAGCGGAGCCTTGCGCGCAGGCTCGCTCCCCCCGCCCCAATTCAGCCCGGACCCCCCCCCCCCGGCTTTGTGCGAGCGGCAGCGGCGGCAGCAGCGGAGCCTCCCGCCGAGCCCCCGGCAGGGCGCGGCGCGGCGAGGTGAGTGGCCCCCGGGCCCGGCTCTTCCCCGCCCAGCGCCGGACAAAGGGCCGGTCCCGCTTCTGCTGCAGCCCGGGGGGGGCGTCGCAGATTCCCCCCGCCCAGGCCCTGGCTCCGGCCGCGCTGCAGCCAGCGGGTCCCACGGCCAAGCCCCCTCCCCGGCCATCGGCTGGGGCTGGCCCGGTGCCCCCCCGAGCTGGGGTGCGTCCCCCACCCAGCCCCTCCCCCGAGCCGGGGTGCGCCCCCCTGCCCAGCCCCCCCCGAGCCGGGGTGCGCCCCCCTGCCGAGCCCCCCCCGAGCCGGGGAGCGCCCCCCTGTCCAGCCCCTCCCCCGAGCCGGGATGCGCCCCCCACCCAGCCCCTCCCCCGAGCCGGGGAGCGCCCCCCTGTCCAGCCCCTCCCCCGAGCCGGGGTGCGCCCCCCACCCAGCCCCTCCCCCGAGCCGGGGTGCGCCCCCCTGCCCAGCCCCCCCCGAGCCGGGGTGCGCCCCCCACCCAGCCCCTCCCCGAGCCGGGGTGCGCCCCCCACCCAGCCCCTCCCCCGAGCCGGGGTGCGCCCCCCTGCCCAGCCCCCCCCGAGCCGGGGTGCGCCCCCCACCCAGCCCCTCCCCGAGCCGGGGAGCGCCCCCCACCCAGCCCCTCTCCGAGCCGGGTTGCGCCCCCCACCCAGCCCCTCCCCCGAGCCGGGGTGCGCCCCCCACCCAGCCCCTCCCCCGAGCCGGGGAGCGCCCCCCACCCAGCCCCTCCCCGAGCTGGGGTGCGTCCCCCACCCAGCCCCTCCCCGAGCCGGGGTGCGCCCCCCACCCAGCCCCTCCCCGAGCCGGGGTGCGCCCCCCACCCAGCCCCTCCCCGAGCCGGGGTGCGTCCCCCGCCGAGCCCCCCCCGAGCCGGGGTGCGCCCCCCACCCAGCCCCTCCCCGAGCCGGGGTGCGCCCCCCACCCAGCCCCTCCCCCGAGCCGGGGTGCGCCCCCCACCCAGCCCCTCCCCGAGCCGGGGTGCGCCCCCCACCCAGCCCCTCCCCGAGCCGGGGTGCGTCCCCCTGCCGAGCCCCCCCCGAGCCGGGGTGCGCCCCCCACCCAGCCCCTCCCCCGAGCCGGGGTGCGCCCCCCTGTCCAGCCCCTCCCCGAGCCGGGGTGCGCCCCCCTGCCGAGCCCCCCCCCGAGCCGGGGTTCACGCCCCAGCCCATCCGAGCCGAGATGCGCCCCCCGACCAGCCCCCTCCCAGAGCCCCCCCCACCTCCCCAGCCCCCCTCCCCCGAGCCGAGATGCGCCCCACGCCCCCCACCGAGCGGGGATGCGCCTCTGCCCAGCACCAGGACGGGGGAAAGTTTCCTGGCAAGGCGGGGCCCCCATCGGGATTAATCCTCCCCCCGCCCCCTCCGCCCCACCGAGCCTGGCTCCTGTCGCGACAGGCGCCCTATCGCAGTCCCTCGCCGCGGCTGCAGCGCCACCAGGGGGCGCTTCCCGGCTAGCCCGTGGGCGGTAATACAGGCGGGGCTCTGGCAGGCTGGGCAGCGAAGGGCGGACCCGCCCCCCCCCCTCCCCCGCCCGCCCACTTGCCATCCGCTGCCTCTCAGCTTCTCCCACCTGCCTGGGGGCTCCCCAGCCCCTCCCTGGCGGGATGATGGTGCAGGGCACCCCTTGGTCTGCCCTTCTGTCTAGCCGGGGGGGGGGGGTCTTAGCTGTGGGGACCCGCAGAGCCCCTCCCTGCCCGTGTGCGCCCTGCTTTTTACCCTCCCCCCCGCCTCCTTTTCCAGGAGCAGTTTCAATCCCACCGCAGCCGCACCGCCCGGCCCTGGGGTCCTGCCCTCGGCTCGGCGCTGGCCCCACGACTCCCCGCCCCACCCCTGTCCTGCCCCCAGGCGGGTGCACCGAGTGCCCAGCCCGCAGGCCTCCGAGTGTTTCCCCCAGGCCAGCCCGGGCGGGGCGTCGATTGCCAGCTCTTAGCCAGGCAGCCAGGGGGATGGCCGCCGGCTGGGGGCAAGGCGGGCGCCGGGGGGGCGGAGGGCACTGCAGCTGCTGGGAGCTGCCCCCTCCCCCTCAGCCAGCGCTCCAGGGCCAGCATGGTCCTGGAGCCCCTATGATTTCGCCCCATAGACAGCCCCCCTCCCTCACCCGCTGTGCCACTGAACTAACACTGCCATGTGTCTCCGGCCCTAGACTGACCCAGGCGAGCTCCTGTCGCCTGCCCCCTGAGCGGACACCATGATCTCCCCGAAGGAGAAGTCCAAGGCCCCCAAGGACAGCATGACGCTCCTTCCGTGCTTCTACTTTGTGGAGGTGGGTGGGGACGTTTCCAGCGGGGCAGGGTGGGCGCCGAGGGGCAGGACGAGAGAGGCTGAGTCCTGCAGGGGCGGAGGAGGGGGAATGAGTGGGAGAGGATTCCAGTCGCCTTTCTGGGGCTGAGTCACTTGCTGGAGCTGATTCCCAGTTGCTCCTTTGCTGTGCAGGGGGCCTGGAGGGAGGAGCCGAAAGTGGCTTTATTTGTCTTTGTCCCCCCTCTGCTTGGAGGCAGCAGATGAGGCGGCTTGATCCTGGGCGTATCTTATACATTGCTTCCCGGGACTCCCAGCAAGCTCCCCGTAGTGCAGTGTGCACTGGCCATGCGCCCAGTAAGCTCCCCGTAGTGCAGTGTGCACTGGCCACAGGCCCAGCAAGCTCCCCGTAGTGCAGTGTGGACTGGCCACACGCCCAGCAAGCTCCTCGTAGTGCAGTGTGGACTGGCCACACGCCCAGCAAGCTCCCCGTAGTGCAGTGTGGACTGGCCACACGCCCAGCAAGCTCCTTGTAGTGCAGTGTGCACTGGCCACACGCCCAGCAAGCTCCCCGTAGTGCAGTGTGGACTGGCACAGGCCCAGCAAGCTCCCCGTAGTGCAGTGTGGACTGGCCACACGCCCAGCAAGCTCCCCGTAGTGCAGTGCGCACTGGCCACAGGCCCAGCAAGCTCCTCGTAGTGCAGTGTGCACTGGCCACAGGCCCAGCAAGCTCCCCGTAGTGCAGTGTGGACTGGCCACACGCCCAGCAAGCTCCTCGTAGTGCAGTGTGGACTGGCCACACGCCCAGCAAGCTCCCCGTAGTGCAGTGCGGACTGGCCACACGCCCAGCAAGCTCCTCGTAGTGCAGTGTGCACTGGCCACACGCCCAGCAAGCTCCTCGTAGTGCAGTGTGGACTGGCACAGGCCCAGCAAGCTCCCCGTAGTGCAGTGTGCTCTGGCCATGCGCCCAGCAAGCTCCCCGTAGTGCAGTGTGCACTGGCCACGCACCTAGCAAGCTCCCCATAGTGCAGTGCGCACTGGCCACATGCCCAGCAAGCTCCCCGTAGTGCAGTGTGCACTGGCCACACGCCCAGCAAGCTCCCTGTAGTGCAGTGTGCACTGGCCACATGCCCAGCAAGCTCCCCGTAGTGCAGTGTGCACTGGCCACGCGCCCAGCAAGCTCCTTTCTTGGATTCGGGTGCAAAGAGAGCTCATGTGCCTGTCCTTCACTGGTCGGGGGGAGCCCTGGCAGGGCCGTACTCTGGAAGCTGTTTCCACCTGTCTCACGCTGCAGGGGGGCCGCGTGTCTGAGAACTGGGGCATGCGGCTGCCTGGCCCGTCTCCTCTGTCTCAGTCTCTATGAAAATCTTGCTCTTGGAGACGCTCCCTGCAAAGTGGGCCACACGCAGGAGTGTGGGCAGGGGGCGAGGGTGGGTAATTCGGGGCTGGCCGTCATGCCCCTCTGGGCCAGGAGGAACGAGAAGAGACGCTAGGCCTAGGGGGAGGAAAGAACCAGGCAGAGGGTCTGTTCCTCATTTACATTGGAGACTGGAGCCCAGGTGTGACAGGTGCTGTACAGTGGTTAGAGCGGGGAGCCGGGACGCCTGGGGTCTGTTTCCAGTGATAGGAGCAGGGGAGTGCGGTGTAGTGGTTAGAGCAGGATGATTGTGAGCCAGGTCGCCTGGGGTCTGTTTCCAGTGATAGGAGCAGGGGAGTGCGGTGTAGTGGTTAGAGCAGGGTGATTGTGAGCCAGGTCGCCTGGGGTCTGTTTCCAGTGATAGGAGCAGGGGAGTGCGGTGTAGTGGTTAGAGCAGGGTGATTGTGAGCCAGGTCGCCTGGGGTCTGTTTCCAGTGATAGGAGCAGGGGAGTGCGGTGTAGTAGTTAGAGCAGGGTGACTGGGAGCCGCGGCTCCTGAGATCTGTTTCCAGCCCCGGAACGGGAGTGGTGACTTGCCTTAAGAAGTGATTATGATGCGATTTTCAGGCCCTTTGGAGGCAGGTCTATAGCTCTAGCGAGGCAGAGGCATGAACCTGAGCCACTGAACCATGCTCCTGCCTCCCCCCGGCTGCTTCCTCCCTTCCCCTCCCCCAGCTCCCCATCGTGGCTTCCTCCATCGTGACGCTCTATTTCCTGGAGCTGACCGACCTCTTCAAGCCTGCCAAGGTGGGGTTCCAGTGCCACGACCGGGCCCTGTCCATGCCGTACGTGGAGACCAACGAGGAGCTGATCCCCCTCCTGATGCTGCTCAGCCTGGCCTTCGCCGCCCCCGCCGCCTCCGTACGTAGCCAGGGCCGGGGTGCGGCGCTTCGCTGGGGCCGGGAGGGCTGAGATAGGGGGCGAGGGACCCCCGGAGTAGGGCGCTGGGCAGATTTCGCCTCCACTCTCCACAACTGCAGGAGCCTGTCCAGCCTCAGGCCTGGGCTAACTTTTACCCCTTCTAAGTCCCCTCTGCCCCTGCCTGGAGCAGCCCCTGCACCGGGGCTCTTACCTAAACCAGGCAAAGCTGGGCCAGGTTTCGGGGCCCCCAGGCACCAGCCCCCTCATACGGTGGAGCAGTGATAATGTGGGAGGGGGTCGGGAATGGGCTCCCTGGGAGCTCCCCTCGTGCCAGCCCTCCTGCCCCACTCCCTACAGCGCCCCCTGCTGGCAGGGCTGGAGTAGCTGGGAGCTCCCCCATCACCCGTGTTCCTGCCCCACTCCCTACAGCGCCCCCTGCTGGCAGGGCTGGAGTAGCTGGGAGCTCCCCCATCACCCGTGTTCCTGCCCCACTCCCTACAGCGCCCCCTCCTGGCAGGGCTGGAGTAGCTGGGAGCTTCCCCATCACCGGTGTTCCTGCCCCACTCCCTACAGCGCCCCCTGCTGGCAGAGGGCAGGCCCTGCCCTGTGCCAAACCCCCTGTGTTTCTGCGCCTCGTTCTCTGACGCCCACACGCCCCCGTGCTGCCCCGGCTGGGGGTCCCCCCTGAGCTCTGCTCTGCTCCCCAGATCATGGTGGGCGAAGGTATCGTCTACTGCCTGCAGTCCAAGCTGAAGGGGCGCAGCGGGGCGGAGGGGAGCATCAACGCCGGCGGCTGCAACTTCAACTCCTTCCTGCGCAGGACTGTCAGGTTTGTGGGTAGGTTTTGCTGCAGCCCCGGCTGGGGCCTCTCAGTTCTGCTCCTGGGGGGAGCCTCCTGCTGAAGCAGCTGGGGCTGGGGGAAGATGGGGCGGCAGCGGAGGGGGGGCCCGGGAAGCCCGTGCCTGTTGGAGCGTGGCCTTCGGCAGCACGGGCATCAGCGTGGGCTCCACAGCCCCCGGGGCAGCCTCTCTTCGGGACTCTCCGGTTCCCACACCGCACGCCTGCCCTGTGGCCGCACCCCAGAGCTGGCTGCATTTCACGGGGGTTGTGGCCTGCGGCGCTGCGGGAGGACAGGGGCTGCGGAAAAGGAAAATGTGGATTGCTCCGGGGCGCTGCCACGCCTGGCCTTGGCCCAAAGCAGGGAGTAGAAAAAATAATCATGCGGGAGGGGGCAGAGGCCCATTTGTGGCTTCCCGTGGCTCTAACCCACGACCTGCTCCTGGTTCCCCCAGGGGTCCACGTGTTCGGACTCTGCGCCACGGCCCTGGTGACGGACGTGATCCAGCTGGCCACCGGCTACCACGCCCCCTTTTTCCTGACCGTCTGCAAGCCCAACTACACGCTGCTGGGGACCTCCTGTGACGCCAACCCCTACATCACCCAGGACATCTGCTCGGGCCAGGACCACGGCGCCATTCTCTCCGCGAGGTACGTCCAGTGTGTGGGGCCCGGGCCGGCTCCTCGCACCATCGCCCTGTCGAGGCCGCGCTGCGTGTCCCACGCTCAGGCGTGGCCAGGCCCCTGCCAGCACAGGGCTGGGCCGCTCCAGCTCACCTTCCTTTCCCTTGGCAGGAAGACTTTCCCATCCCAGCATGCAACGCTCTCAGCTTTCGCTGCTGTCTACGTGTCGGTGAGTTCACCCGCCTCCCTCCTCATCTCCCTGACGGGCAAGTGCCGGCTGGTGCGAGCACGTGCGCCCATGGACACCGGCAGGCCCACATGCTCACAGCAACCACTCCCTCGTGCATGCAACTGTGCAGCGCCTTCCTCGTGCAAGCCACCTCACTGTGCACTCCCCAACACACCCGTAGTACCCTGCACACGTGCAAACACCTTGTGGTGCCCCCACCAAGCCCGTCCCCCACCACACAGGCACAGATACATGCACCCAGCGCCCTGCCTCGTGCAAGTGCAAACACACCCACACTGCCCTCCCGGCACAAACGGCCCCTCGTCGCACACCCACGTGCGCACACACACAGAGAGCTTTGCTCACCCATGCGCAGACACACGCCCGGCTAACGGAAGCCCAGCCCTCCTGGGACTGGACGAGGGCTCCCCGGGCCGGGCAGGGAGGGGATCACCTCCCTACCCAAGATCCTTGGCTCCCCAGCCCACCCCACGCTCTGCCGTGGCTCTGACCAGCCGCTGCTCCCCCCTCTCCCCAGATGTATTTCAACTCCATCATCTCGGACAGCACCAAGCTGCTGAAGCCCATCCTGGTCTTCGCCTTCGCCATCGCCGCCGGCGTCTGCGGCTTGACCCAGATCACCCAGTACCGCAGCCACCCCATCGACGTCTACGTGGGCTTCCTCATCGGCTCCGGCATCGCGGCCTACCTGGTGAGCTCCCGGCTGGACCACGGGCGGGGGCAGAGCAGGCAAGGGGAGGTCCTGCCTTCCCAAAACCGCCCACCCTGCCGCGCCACGGTAGCCCGGCCCACAGCTGGGTTGGACGGGGCTTGGCTGGGGGAGGAGGAAAGGCTGTGAAGGGGCGTGGTCTCGGGGAAGGGGTGTGGCTTTGTGGGAAGGGGCAGGGCTTCAGCTTCCGTCCCAGCTGGACCTTCACTAGGCTGGACCCTGGTGGGAATTTCCTCTGGCCAGGGGCTAGTGTGAGCCCTTGGCCCCCTGCCCACCTGGCATCCTACTGCTTAGAGCTCCAGCCGCCCCGGGCCCAGGGGGAGAGCTGGCATCCTGGAGGGTGCCAAGGGAGGACGCTACCGTGTGCGCGCGCCCAGGGCTCTCTGACCGCCGGGCCCTTCTCGCCCTGCCAGGCATACCACGCGGTGGGCAACTTCCAAGCGCCGAGCGAGAGGGCCCCGGCCCACCCGCCTGCCAAGGACGCCCTGCGGGCCCTGACGCAGCGGGGCCACGACTCGGTTTACCACCAGAACAAGTCGGTCAGCACCGACGAGCTGAACCCCCAGCCCCGGCTGGACGGCGCGAACCGCCCGGTCCCGCGGGAGAAGAACTCGCTGGGCAGCCTGAAGCGGGCCAGCGTGGACGTGGACCTGCTGGCCCCCCGCAGCCCCATGGGCAAGGAGAACATGGTGACCTTCAGCAACACCCTGCCCCGGGTCAACACCCCCTCCATGGACGACCCCGCCCGGCGCCACATGACCATCCACGTGCCCGTGGACGCCTCCCGCTCCAAGCAGCTCATCACCGAGTGGAAGCAGAAATCCCTGGAGGGCCGGAGCATGATGCTGGCGGAGGAGGCCAGCGGCCACGCGAGGCCCGGCTGCGAGCCCGGGGGGGCTGAGGACGAGGAGCACGTCCCCGCCTCGCTCTACCCGACGGTGCAGGCCCGCACGGCCGAGCGGGCCGCCATGGGGCCCCGGGTTCTCATCCAGCCCCGGCCGGGCGCCTCCCAGCTGGTCCACATCCCTGAGGAGAGCCAGGGCAGCGCCAGCCTCTCCCCCAACAGCAGCTCGGCCGTGCGGGCCAAGTGGATGATGATGGCGGAGAAGGGGGCGGCCCAGCGGGTGGCCAACCCGCCTCGCCTCATGCAAGTCATTGCCCTGTCCAAGCAGCAGGGCCTGGTGTCGGTCACCCCCAAGCACTCGGAGACCTCGTCGTCCTCCACCAGCTCCGACTCCTCCCAGTACCGCTCGCCCTCGGAGCGGGACAGCTCCAGCATCGTCACCATCGACGCCCACGCGCCGCACCACCCCGTGGTGCACCTCTCCTCCGGCAACGGGCCCTGGGAGTGGAAGGCGGCCCAGAAGGGCTCGGACGGGCCGGACGCCTACGAGCTGAGCGAGCTGGGCAAGGATTTCCGGGCCTTCCGGCCCACCAAGAGCGCCGGCGTCTCCCCGGGCTCCTCCGTCAGCGACATGGAGCAGGACGAGCCGCGCTACGGCAGCGTGGCCACCATCAACGTGGCGGGCGAGCGGGGCGAGGGCGTCCCGGAGAGCGTGCTCGGCCCCGCCAGCCGGGAGTCCACCCTGCGGAGGAAGCCCCCCAGCCTGGCAGCCGGCGAGAAGGACGGACACACGGACAGCGAGGCGGAAAACTACTACAAGAAAATCCAAGCCAACCGGCGATTTAAGGAGTGACCCCCGGCCCGGCTTCCACCCGCCTGCCTCAGCCCAGGGCAGCTGGGGGGTTCCTGGCCGGCTGGCTGGCGAACCCGCGCCTCCGCGTGCTGCTGCCCTGGGCCGGGATGCTGCGAGCTTCCATCCTGGGGCCCTTCCGGGGAGTTCACTCCAGGGGCCTCAGGACGGAGCAGCCCGCAGAGACGCTGCGAGGGGAGCGGTGGGACTCGCCGCTGCAGGGACCACGGACAAGCCGCCCGCCCCGGGACGCCGCTGCCGCGGTTATGTACGTGATACCCAGGTGCTGTGGGGCCGGGCAGGCTCTCGTTTATTCGGCTGGCGGGGGCGGGGCGACCGCATGACCTCGGCAAGGCCACGCAGGGCTGGAGCTGCCAGCGGACCAATGAGGCGACGGAGTCCGGCCTTGGCTGTGGGTCTGTTTGCCTGGCGGGCGGGGACCTGGACCGTGTCCTGCGTCAGGGCCGGCTCCGGCCTCCCCGTTTCATTCGCCTGGGCGCCCGAGGCTCTCGGGCCTGGTGCCAGCTCCCCGGCGGCTGCGGGGAAGGAGCGAGCGAAAGGGGAGCGGACGAGCCGGGGTTTGTCGCTGGCTGCCCAGGGGTTTTGCAGGGGCTCCCGGTCCAGGTGTCACTGCCGGCCTGCGCCCCCTGTGCTCAGCCCCTCGGCCATGCCTGGGGGGGGCCCACCCCAGGGCTCCCTGCGGGCGGGCGGGGGGCCTCCCAGACAAAGTTTCAGGGGGCACTTGGCTAAACCCCCCAGGCTTTGCTGCTTGTCCAGGCAGCTCCGTCCTGCTGGCGCTCGACCGCCCCCACCTGGGCCAAGCGTGGGGCAGGGTGTCGGGGGGGGGGGGTCGAGGCTCTGGCAGAGGGACGCCGTTAAATCAGCAGCTGGTGCTGTGGGGCAAAGGGGTTTGGCTGATTTTCTCTTGGAGGGCACCCACCCGCCCAGGCTGCTTATTGCCTGTGCCGGTCGCGGGGGAACCGAGGGCGCCCTGGGGCTGCTTTTGTCGTCGTCATTTGCCCCACGACCAATGGCCGCTGGCTCCCCCAGGACAGGCCGGTCGCCGTGGGTCTGACCCCAGCCTAGCGACGCCGTCCGGCCCTTCGTGGGCTCTGCAGTGGGGCCCTGCGTGGTCCAGGCGGGAGATGCTGATGGGACGGGGGCACGGAACCGGAGTCCTTGGGCGCTAGCCAGCCACGGTGTGTGATCCCCAGGCCTGTGGGCAGTGGACGGGGGGGGCATGGGAGGTCTTGGAGGGGGGTGGAGGTTGGGAGGTGACACACCCTCTACAGCGAGGGGGGCATAGCAGGGCGGCGGGGCGGAGGGTGTGGGGGGAGGGGAAGTGCACAAACCCAGGTTCCTGACGGTGCCACGTGCGGTGGGTGCTGGAACCCAAGCTCAAGGAGGGGATGAAGCTTTCCAGCCCGGGGGCTCCTTTGCCTGCCCCTTGGCTCGGGTCCCTCTGCTCCTGCAGCCTCGCCCCTTGACCTGGTCCCTGGCTCTGGCTGGCGGGGGAGCGGGGAGGTAGGAAGCTGCCTGGGCCCCGGCAGTGGGCAGGAAGGGGGCGTCCCCTGGCATGGAGCGCCGGGGCTGCCGGAGCTGGGGCGGGACTTACGGGGTCATGGTGTGAAGCTGCCGGGTGCAGCTCCTAGCGCCGCGCCAGCTGGAAGCAGGGCTGGCCGGGTCGGGGGCTCGCCCGGGCACCGGGCCCGTCCCTGGACTGTCCGTGCATCGGCCGGGCACTGGCTGAGCGGCCGGATGTGAGAAGAAATAAATGACTGAACCTGAGCAAGTCTGTGCTTCAGCTGGGGGGGAGGGGGGGGGCAGAGCCTGGGGGCCCAGCAGGGAAAAGGCCAAGATGCTCCCGGTCGCACTGGGCCCGGGTCTGGGCGCTGTTCCGCCGGCGCCCATGGTGCAGAGGCCACGTCCCACTTGCAGGTCCATCAGCCCAGAGGGCACGAGCTGGAAGAGAACCCAGGAGTCCCGGGCCCCCAGGCCCTGCTTTAACCACTAGGCAGGCTCCCCTCCCGGAGACTTGCTGCTCCCTCTTGCTTTAGACCCCAGCGCCAGGATTCCCGGGCCGCCCCGGCAGTGCCCACTGCCCCAGTCTGGCTGTGTCCGGCAGGAGCACCTTTCTGGCTGGCTGCTGTTTGGGGGCTGGGGGGCCTCAGCCCTGGGCTGCCAGGCTGCACTTCTCCCAGCTCCTGCAGGCTCCTGGCTCCCACCGGCCGGTCCCTTGACTCCCCTTCCGCATCCTCGTGTAGGGCCCCTCACCCCCCCATGAGCCTGCAGCCTCCCCTCTCCCCAGCCCCCTTTCTGGCACCAGCTCCTTCCCCTCCCAGCCGGTTCTTGGCCTGTGGATAATTGCCCCTTCGGTGCAAGGCGGGGGCGGGGGCCCCAGGCAGCTGCTGCCACATGCTCCACTTTCCCAGCTGCTGACTTGCTTCCCCCAAGAACTAGTCACCTCTCCCCAGCAAGGGCAGAGGGTCTCCAGTAGCACACAGGCGGGGCCACCCGCCAGCCCCCCCAGCACACGCCCCCCCGCCCACTGCATTTCATTATCCACTGCTCGTTTAGCCTTTTGGGGCCTAATTTAACTCCTGCCCCAGCCCCGCGGTGCCCGTGCGGCCATGGGGCCTGCTCCTGCCGGTCAGCAGAGGCACGTGTGAGTGATCGGCCACACCGGAGCCATCTGGAGAAACTGAGGCACAGAAGCGTGATGTGACTTGCCCAAAAGCTGACTGCAGAACAGCGTATCGTAACAGCCAGGTCGGTGCCCCCACAGCCAGCAGGCCCTGACCACTCCCTTCCAGTGGTCCCTCTAACCTGGGCCAGCCGGTGCAGACTACATTTTGTTCTCTGCACGGAGGCATATGCAAATGTGCACCACCCGAAGAACACAGGCTGCTGGCTGTGGGCCTTTGCTGATCGGGGGTACACACATGCGCCCCGTGGACAGGGTGCTGCTCCCTTCCGAGCGCGGGCGGAGGCGGCAGGCCTGGCCCAGGCCCCTGAATGCGTAACGGCCCGGCAGCCTCGGGGCCCCCTTTCTGCCGGCCTGGCCCCTCGCTGGGGTCTCACTGGTAGGCCTGGCCCCTAGCCCGCTGCTAAGCTGCTGAAGGGCTGGCTGGGTGCAGCTTGGCAGGGGCCTGGCAGGGGGGCAATGGGGCAGCGCACTGGAGGGGGGCAGGGACGGGGGAGAGGACCCCCCCCCCAGCACTTACAGAGCAAGCGGATCAAGGCGAATATTGAATAGCAACATCTGGGGCGGGGGGGGGGGGCAGCTCACACCTGCCTGGCCCGGCCTGGCTGCTCTGCCCCGGGCGGCGCCGTCAGAGACCCCCCCCTTGCCGGGGGGGGGGCAGCGGGGCTCAGTCCCACGGCGGGGGCACGGGGAGGGGCTACGCGCTGAGCCCAGCGCCTCGGTCCACCAACCCCCCCCCCCCCCCCCCCGTGTCAGGGCCCAGCGCGGGCTACGTGGCCCTCCCCCGCCCCCCCTTTCCCAGCGACTCGACAGGGGCCCCTCCCCGCGCAGCCCGGCTGGGGGGGGGGGGCCGTTTCCGGGCCGCCGCGCAAAGCCCTGGAGGTTCCCTGGCGCTGCCCGTCTGGAGCCCGGGGCCCCGCCTGCCCCCCCTCAGCGGACAAGCCAGCGGCTCTACTTTACAGATGGGGAAACTGAGGCACGGAGCAGGGCCACCAAAGGCAGCAGCAGAGCCCCGGGGTCCTGCCCCCCCCCAGTTCCTGCTCCTCGCCCCGCACCAGGCTGCTCAGGGACCAGCGGGAGGGGACCAGCGGGAGGGGGAGTCCAGCTGGCGGGGAACGGGCCCGGGGCGGCCTGGCTGCTGCCGGGCAGCGGTGGGCGGGCCGGGGGTGGCTGCCCGGTGCCCCATGGCTGTAAGCTGCTGCGGGGGGGCTGCCCCTACGGGGGGGGCAAAGGGCAGGGCCGGGGGCTCGATGCACCCACCCCCGTGCCCGCCGCCGAGCCTGGAGGAGAAAAGGGGCAGAGGCGGGGGGAGCCCGCAGGCAGAGCGGGGCTTGGCCCCTTCTCAACCCCCCTCCCGCAGCGGCGCTGGGCAGGGTCCCTGCCCCGGCCAGACACCCACTGGCCCCTGCGCGCAGTGACGGGCACGTGCGGGCGCCCCCGGCCTGGTGCGCCGTGGGGGGGGGGGGACAGGCCGGGGCCACCCCAGGCACCGGGGTCCCTGCCCAGACGCGGCATTTCTTGCCCGTTGCCATGACGCCAGCAAGGGGCTGTGGGCTGGCACCTGGAGGACGGTGTAGCCGGGGGGGGGGGGAGTGGGGGGGCACGTCAGGGCGCACCCCCCCCCCCGGGCTGATTGAGCGCCGGCCAGGTGGCTGCACCGCTCCGATTCCCCGGCCCCTCGTGCAATGGCCCCCCAGGAAGCGCCCCCCCCCCCCCCCGGCGATGCTCCATCCATTAGGGTGGCGAAAGGGTTTGTGCGTCTACGGGCGGTGCCAGACGAGTAGACGTGATTGGTTTTCACTCGCTGTCCATCAAACACTGACACAGTTTGACCCGCCCATTCCACTGGCAGCAGCACCCCCCCACCCCCCCGTGGTGCCACAGGCCCGGGTATTCCCCCTTTCCTGCCTTACCCCCGCAGTAGCGCTGTTAAACAGCAGCTGCGTTTCACCCCAGAGGTGGCTGCATTGCACTAAGGGCTGGTAGAGGATTTGAGGCTGAAAGGCTGGGCCAGAGGCCCAGTTAACACAGGAGATCAGGTCGGACCGGCCCCCTCATTCGGCTCCACCAGCCCAGGGTCGCTGCAGAGTTAAGCGCTTCCACAGTTGTTTTGTAAACACGTTTCTGGCCCTTTTGGCTGCAACACACCCCAGGTGCACTGATGCTGCATTGGCCAGAGGGCCCCCCCCCAGGGGGGCATTTAGGCTCCTGCCTTTATTTCAATCAGTGTAAGTCAGGAGTCTGCAAAGCTTTGAGTATCTGAGCGTGGCTGGAGGTGTCTGCATTCACCTCCCTGGGTGTTAACTCTGAAGCGTAAGGATGACACCCATCCTGCAGTCACAACACAGCAGCAGCTGCCTGGTAGACACACAGCCCATAAGGAAACATAAGGTGCCTGGGGCCTGTATTTATTTGTACTATAGCAGCACCTAGAACTCCTAGCTGAGATGAGAGTTCGTGCATTTACTCTGCAGCTGCTACTTCTCCTAAGCCTGCAGGCTCCTCCCCAACCTCCCCCAGCCATTTTCAGTCCCCATCCCAGAGGCTGGGCCCAGCAGAGGAATTGCTCAGAAACGCATTCGAATTCTGCTCCACTTGCCTCCATTTCCCCACTGCTCCTCCTGGGCCCAACGCTGCAGGACACGCCAGGCAGGAGTTTTAAGAGGGGTTTAGAACAGGAAGCTGTCCGGGGCAGGGCTGGGGGGGTTGCCTCAGGCTAGCTGGCTGAGACGGAGGCACTGAGATCACCGCAGAAGGGCAAGTGGGCCTCGTGGGATCCCTGGGGCCCTGGCCAGCCCTAAGTGATTTAGACACTGACCTTCAATTGGACTCAGTGCCTAACACACAGTGGAAAATAGGGTTTGACTTTGCGGCGCTGAGCAGAGCTGGTCTCAAATCCAGGCCCTCTGCTCCCAGGCAGGTGCTGAAATACAGGCCAGACAAGTGGCCGGGGGCACAGAAACCCGACACGCTGCTCCGGCCCCAGGAGGGGGAATCCCGCACGACAAGGGGATGGTGCAAGCCCACAGCCGCTTGGGCACCGCTACACACGGGGGGGGGGGGCGCACTGTGGGGAGCAGCGCAGAGGGCTGGGCACTTCCAGCTACAAAGGGATTGTGGCATAACCCCCCCCCCCCCCCATCATTGGAGGGGAGTCTGAGGGTTGGGCTGCTGCTTCCCTCCTCCCCCACACCCCAGTCCTCCCCCCTCGTTACAATGATTAATGGTTTCTCACTCTGCTTCAGGCTCTCCCTGACCTCGCAGTTTCCATGGCAACAGCCAGCCCCTGCTTTAATTCCTTCCCCCACCCCCTCAGCACTCTGCCTGGGCCCTGGCTCCCCCATCTCTGCTGGGAGCAGGCTCAGCGTACTGCCCGGGGGTCAGGGTCTCACGCCCCCACAGGGCCCAGGGCAGAGCCATGCACAGAATCACAGAGCCTCAATGTGCCTGTCCCCTCCCCCCATGAGGACAGGTTCCCTCTGAGCCCCGTTTCACAGATGGGGAAACCGAGTCACAGGGAGGGGACAGGCAGAGCAAGCAGTCAAAGGCAGGAGTCCTGCTACCCAGCGCTCTGCTGTAGCCTCAAAGCCACCCGAGACCCAGACAGCCACGTCACCTGCTCTGACCACTAGACCCCACTCCTAGAGCTGGGGGCAGAATGTGAGATACCCATCCCTTGCTTTAACCATTAGACCCCACTCCCCTCCCAGCACTGGAATCAGAACCCAGCAACTGGCACCCAACCCCTGGTCCCACCACAAGCTCATGGAGCCCTTCCGCCAGGTGGAGCCGGCAGCAGCCAGGGCCGGGTTCAATATCTCAGGCTTCCTCAGCCATCCACCACAGAACTGCTCAATTCCCACCCCAGTGACCTAGGAAGTCACCCCACCCCTGGCAGCTCCCCACGCGCCAGTGCAGGCCACGTGTACCGCTTAAGGGAAGGGGAGGGAGGTAGCACAGCCTTGATTTGGGAAACCATTAATCATTGTAGGGGGGGTGAGAACAGGTGTGTGGAGGAGCCCAACGCTCCTGCACCCAAGCGTCCGACCCACGCCCGGGGGATCGTACACAACTTTGTTAGTACCCTCCGGCCTGGGGGACACGGAACGCTCCGGCCTTCAGCCCCATTTGAACCAACTGTCCAAAGCAACGACCCCTCCATCAGCCCGTCCTCGACCTGCCACAGCTGCAGCCTGGGTGCCCCCCACAGGAATTATTTCAGGGATGTGCTGCGGCCTGGGTGACACAGGAAGGGAGACGAGTTCTCTGGGGCCCCTTCGGGCCTTGGGCTGGGCGAATCTCCAGGCACGTCGCTGCTGCAAGTAAAGGTGCGATTGTAACACGCAGGAAGCGGCCGGTCGGGTGGTGAGTAGCCCTGGGTTACGCTGGGGCACGATGGCAGAATGAAAAGGTGACGGCTCGTCCAGGTCTCCTCCTCTGCTTATGTTTCTTCTCCTGCGCGGTGACGGGTTCTGCACAGGCCTGCTGAGAAGCCCCCATTCCTGGGCCAAGGAGCCGGCCCACCGGACAGCAATACGCTTCGCCTTGTCTAAAGGCAGAGCTCAGTGCCTCCGAAAGTTGATGCCGCCAGGTTTATTCTGTTGCCCATATCACAGGCTGCAACGAGTGCTGGTGGAAGGAAGTCACGCTGGCAGAGGCCACGGTACCAGCCACTCGGGAGCCTCCCGCCACCCCCGCCCGGGGTGTTAAGACAGTGATATATATAGCACTTCTCCAGCTGTAGCGTTTCAACAAGCAAGGCATTGAGGTGTTTTCCCTTTGCAAGCATGGTTGAGTCTGCCCTGGCATTAGCCACACTGCAAGTGCTTTGGTGATTTGCTGCAGGGAGGAGTGAGACACTATTCACAGCCCTGTTGAGTGGTTGAAATGAGCCGACTTTCCTTACCCAAGGCAAGAGGTAGATGGGGGCTTTGGGAAGTGGAGTCTCACACCTGGGCAGGAAGAGAGGCCCACAGCCAGGTCAGAGCTGGTCAGATCAAAGCGTAGCACAAACCTATTGTGACAATTCTCCTGCACCCCACACAGCCGTGCGCCCGTCGCTGTGAGCGGGGTGGTTCTGGCGTCTCACCGGGTAGGTGTAGAAGTCTCGGGGCTCTGTTTTGACAACACACTAAGAGCTGCGGGAGTCATGGGGAGCTTGCAGCCCGGTTACAGAGCAAGGATCCAAGTAAGAGGATGTGAATAGGAAAGCAAGTTCTAGGGCTTAGAAGTGACCCTGGAGTAGAAACTTCCACTGTATACGCAGAGGTTGGTGTCCAAACGAGAACGCCCGTCTGTTCGAGCTCATGCTTGGTCCCTGTGGCTTTTGCACCCTGCAGAGGTTTGGAGACACCACCAGTCGAGCTGGTGCCAGGTAACGGCTACAAGCTACATAAACATCAGCCAGTGGCCCTGGAAGGAATCCTCTCCCAGCCCCCTGCATTGTGGACTTGTGCATGGACTGGTCCAGAGCAAGGCGTTTCCATGGCAAAGAGCCAAGCCAGGTAGCTGCATGTGCAGGGACAGGCTGCGTGGGGATGGGAGCTGGCAGGAGCCCCCGCTCCGTGCATTGACAGCCGCAGCCGTTCTCATGGAGACAGACCCAGCTGTATGCTCCCGCCTGTCCTGTCAATCGATATTTGCTGTGCCCGGCGTGGCAGATCTGGGAGGACAATTACTGCACCAGACAGTGGATAATTAGCAATTCATGAGACCCAGGCTGAGGGAGGGGAGTGCAGGACAAGCCCCGATTCCTCCCCTGCTAGGCAGCCAGCCTGCTCTAGAAAGCAGAATACTGCCCCCGCAAGGCACTGCAGAGCCCGGCTCGTGGGATCGCCTTGCCGGAGACGGTCTTCCCGGGACAGCGGCCACTTCTAATGGGAAGAGCAAAATGGGGAATGAAACGTTCAAGTCACAACAGGCCCCTCAGGTGCCTTTGTACTTTACCCGTTTCCAGTGTGGCATTGGCTGTGCAGGAGCACTCTTTCCTCTCACGCAGGGAGAGGTGTTGCAACAGGCTTACTGGGAGCAATGACTGGAGACGGGTTTTATCATCTGGAATCTGATGGCCAGGATGCAGGGGCCACTCTGCCTGGAGTCTGGCGAAACCACCCTTTTTAACAACTGGAGCCACAACCCTGGTAGCCCCTCACCCAAAGGAGCTTCTTTTCCATGCTACTTCCACGAATAGTGAATTTCACGCCTGGTTCTTGTACACAATGCTGCTAGCGCTTGAGACATTTCCATGACAGGTGGGGGAAAGGCTAATGCAAATCCCTTGACCCTTTAGGGGTCTTTCCCTACTATTAGAAGGCCTACTGCTCCTGAAAAACGCCAGCTTGGCTACCCTGGAAGCTGGTCTTGACAAGTCTCTGGCTGTTTCTAGGCCTGAATTCCACAGTAATGCAATCCATGCGGTTGCTCAAGTATCTCAGCCACTTTCTACTTAGAGTCCCGAGATGAAAGTACGTTGTCAGACGTTAGAGGTGAACTGAAGGGCGGCTGCCAGGTCGTAGAAACGAGGATACCCAGCCTGCCATGATTAGGGCCCTATGAAAGTGTGTCCATTTTGGTCAATTTCACATAGAACTCAGATATTTAAAACTGACTTTTACGGTGGAACCGTAGGGTCCTAACCCAACGCAGGGCAGCAGCAGCACAGAAAGAAGAGTAGCATGGCACAGCGACCAACGTTCCCTCTAATTTTTTTCCATCCTTGCGCAGAATAAAACGTGTACTGAGTGGGGGCGCACCACCAGCAGAAACACGCTGCCAGCTGTGGGCGCTGTGCTAATCAGCTGGGAGGCATTTGACTCTCCCAGGAGGCTGCCCAAGTGCACAACTTACAGGGAAACACCAACTACCATCCTCACCTTGTGGTGCCGCTGGCAGGGTGCTGCTCTCAGATCTGGGCGTCTGGCCAGCGCCTCCTCTCCAGCCTCCCTGCTCCGCAAGCAGCCCAGGATGCAATACCGCGACCCCACTCACCACCTTGCGACCCTCCCAGAATCCCCAATGTGAGAAACGCAAGTGCCCTGATGTGATCCCTAGAGTACAGGGCTTAAGAGCACGCAAGAGGGATGGTGACTCACCTGTGCGGGGGCTATAGAAGAGTGCTTCGAGACGGTTGTCCCCAGGGGTGCTCCAGCGCTGCTGAGCCCAGAGCGGAAGATTGGAGACAGCAGTGCCCCGGCCGGCCACACAGAGCCGGTGTGTCTTCTGAGGAGGCTAATGCGCATGTGCAGCTGTTGCCCCCCAGGCCCTTCTCAACCCTGGACACGTGCACAGAAGCAGAGGGGAGGAGAGTGGGTGGTGGAGCACCCACAGGGACAACCATCTCGAACGCGTTACTCCCTTCTTGGAAGAGCGGCCCCCTGGGTGTGCCCTCTTAGGTGATTACAAAGCATCATTCATAGGAAGCGGCAGGAGCTTCGAAGGCTGAGCCTGTGAGGCCGAGTACGGCCTGGCCAAACATGTCTAACTCCGCAAGTGTCTGTATCGAATCATGGTGCGTGAAGGTAGGTGTTGGCAGCCATGTGGCAGCCCTGCAGTTGTGTTCTGTTGGGACACCCTGTAGAGATGCTGCTGAGGCTGACATTATCGAGAGTTCGCAGTGGCTGGGGGCTCTGGTGAATGCTAGTTTAATGCAACTGGATACCCATTTCGAGAGTCTTAGTTTTGATACAGGCAGCCCCAGTGACCTCTCCATCAAGGCGTCTTCCCAAAGGGATTTGTTGGCGTTAGGTAGAACGTCAGGACACTGCGGACATCCAGCGTATGAGAGCTGCCTCCTTGCTGTTCTTGTGCAGTCTAGGGAGGAAAACAGGTAAGTATATGGGTTCATTGCAGTGGAACAAGGTAAGTACTTTAGGTAGGAATTTGGGAGGAGTCTTAAGGGTCACCTTGTCTTTGTGGAATATTGCAGAGTGTCTCCGCCCATAAGGCTGCTATTTTGCCAAATTGCTGTGCAGAGGTGATTGCTACCAGGAAGGCTATTTTCAGTGATAGGTGTAGCAATGAACATGAGGCAAGGGCTCCAAAGAGCTTACCGTGCGCATCTTCAGAACAAGGTTCAGGTCCCATGCTGGGATTCGCTCCTTGTAAGGGGGAAACAGGTTGCGCAGACCCTGTATAAAATGTCTGACTGAAGGCTAGGTGAAGATCAAGTATCCCTGCACGGGGGCATGTAGAGAGGAGATGGAAGCAAGGTGTACCTTGATGGTGCTCATGGAGAGACCCGCCAACTTCTATCCATCCTTGTCAAACGTCACCACTGACAAATGGGTGCTAGAAATCTTAACTGGTTATTGCATCCCACTCCCACCCATCCCTTTTCAGGGACCCTTCTCATGAGAGCATACTTCAAGGAGTGGAGCACCTTCTTACTGCAGGGGCTATAGAAGAGGTGCTGAAGCAACACTGGGGCAAGGGTTTCTATTCACATTGCCTTACCATCAAGAAATCTCAGACAAGACTATTGGCTGTGGATCACTCTGTGCTTCAATGTCGAGTTCCCCAAAAAGCTAACATTTCTAGAGCACAATACTGCAGAAGGTGTTACATTTAACTGGAAGGTTACATTTAACTGGAAGGTTAGGTTATTCCATGGATATTAGCTGGAGTATATGGAAAGTTTAGGAACATGGAGTAAAAAGGGTTGGAGTGTGACAAAGGCAGAGCATCAGTTAAGGACCCTGTTACTTCATACCTCTGAACTTCCCCCATTCAAACATGGAAGGGCTGGAGTGTGGCATGGATTATTTAAATCTGCTAGCTTTGCCCTGATTCTCAATCTGTTTCTCATTCTCACCCTTTACTCAGTGTATTCCAAGATGCTAATATAAACACTCCACCAGCCCAGAGGTATGCAAAAGTCAAAGTTATATACAATGAGGCAGTTGAAAAATTACATTAGAAGGAAAAAAAATCAGAAGCAAAAACAAAAAAGCACAATAAAAAGATAGGAAAATCAGAAGCAAAGATACAGAAGAAATTTATTGAAAGCACAAGTACAGACTGGCCAATAACTGCTTTCTACAATCTCAACAGTAAATAATAGATCTACAGAAAGGTACAAAGTTTGTTATAAAATAGTTTTAATTTCAATTCTTTTTGCATTACAAACATTCTTTGAAAGAGGCAATGGAATTCTGATGTTGTGTGGTCACCCTCCCACAATACTGAACCTGTAATAGCTGTTATCAAAATATACAATACATCTGTTCACCATAAAAAATGGGTTTTGCTGCCCCCTCATGTCTTACAACAGGTATAAAAAAATTATAAATATTTACACCCTTTGTTACTCATTCTTTACATGCAAACACAGGGATCCAAAGGAGAAACCCACAGGTGTCTGGGTCTTGGGGTCACCTCAATTAATCTGCTTGCATCTTACAAAATAGAGAGTCTGTCTGCTGACAAAACCAATATTAGCAGCCAGCAAACAGGTTTCATTCCAATAAGCCTCTTCCAAGGCTCTTGGGTGAGGTTGATTGAATGCACTTAAATTACACTGCAGCTGTCCCACTTGGGTTGCACATGGATCTCTTCACGGTAGAATGCGGCCTGTGGCATACTCAAGGGTACACATTCAATAGCCAGTGCCCCGGCTACAAGGGAAATTGATTTGTTGGTTTTAATTCAAGGGAGGGAGATGAAGCAAATTAAGTCTGGTTGACAGCAATTACTAGAAAGACTGTTAATTTGGTCTACTGAGTGTAAGATGCTGGCCAAGGAAATTAGAGCTTTTCAGATAAGGAGATCATAAGACTTTGCTGTAAGAAACTTAAGGGCCTCTGGGAACTGGAGCCAGCATCTACTAGTTAGTTGAGTCACTTTTCAGCTCAAAACTGTGGGCGAACTTATTGTTTTACTTCAGATGGCTTGTAATGCCTTTCGGCCACAAGCAAGGAGAAGATTGAGATCAGACAGGCCAGTACTACCTAGCTCATGCCAACAACCCAAGCTGAACCCTCACTCAGACATCACACACTTCTCCAGCATAGATCACAATCACAAGAGCTCAGAGAGGAACTAAAAGGTTAAGACTTTTCCAACCCCTCAGTGCCAGGCAAGTCAATAGCTTCCATGCTAAGCAAGGAAAACAGAACTTGCAACACAAAGACAATTAAAAAACAAACTTTGGTCCACTATTTGCAGAAAAACCCTGAAAAAGTATAAGATTCTTGTTATTTTTGCATCCAAACAGGTTGCAGGTTATAGGGAAATGTAAGGCAACATCGGATTATACAAAATAGAAGGCAGAATGGCACGGAAAAGAGTTGTAAGCCAAAGGAATGGTGTTTCAATTTAACAGTGGGTTTGTCATTGGGGGGGAAAAACCAACCTGCTGCATTCTACTTCGCTTAATAAATTCCTTTCCTATAACTTAAAGAGATGTGGTCTTAAAGGTTAAAAAAAGGTAAAAACTTTAGCTTGGGTCCATTTACTCAATCCAATTCTGAAGTCGGTGTTCACTACTTTCAACACCTTTTGTGTTTAAAAAATTGCTTAGCTTAACATATTTTATGGGTTTCATTACATTACTCATCCTCAGTCCTGACCTCAGCCTGAAACTAAATTCCTGCCCTACAGTTTCAATTACAAAAAATAATAATAAAATAAGCACAGTATACAAGGGTAATACCAACAAAAGGAGTAAATTTAGATTATGTTTATACCATCTTATTCTATAAAAAGGTTACTTAAACTATTTCTTTTGCATATAAAGAGATTAGAATATTTGGTCAACTGGAAATATTGCTAAGCACAGGTGACAGCAACTGCATCAAAAAGTATAATACAAAGATTAAAACAAAAGCTCAAACGCTGAAGACATGCTACAAGAACGATGGAGGAGCTACACTGGTCTTGTTAATTGTCAAATTAGGGGCGTGAAGGTGACTCAGATGAACACCTTTCTAAACATGGGATATCCGATAATTCTTCAAGTCCTAGTCAAGTGTTAAGACATATGTACAATTTAGACAAGCCCATATACTGATTTGTTTTCTTCACAAGTATCCAACAGTGGTTAATTTTTTTTAGCTTGACTAAGGCTCTTGTGAAGCGGGAGCCTGTCAGCCTGTTCGTGCCAGTGGAATATAATGGGGCCACAGGGATGTTTCCCCACACAGACCTTTCTGCTTAGCTGGAATGTAATAAACCAAGCATTCCAATTAACTGCCACCTTGAAGAGCATACAGATGGAGATAAAACCACATGTGGACTAGAAAAGTGACAAGATACATGATACTATGCAGATTATTAGACAGTGGGACAGTCAATTACCTAAGGAATTAAGCCCAATATTTTCTTTATTCGCTCTGCCAGTTTTAGTTGTCCTTTATTATGAGTTGATTCAATAATCAGAACTCACTTGTTCTCCCTTCAACTCTCCCAATCTTATCCTTAAAGTTCAGATGATTTTTTCCCCCCATAAAAAAAGTTAAGGCACAGGATAGCAAATGTGCAGCTTAGAAAACGTTACCCTAAAACCCTTCGCACTGGGTGGGTTAGGATATTCTGCACACCATGTACTTTGCAAGATCCTGACTCAAAGGCGCTAATGTGAATTCACACAGTGGTTTCTGGGTCTTCCAAGGCCTGCATGGGTAAAGAAAACGAAAAAGGCATCAATGTGAAACCTGATAAGCTTGTAAGGATCAGTTATTTTGGAGGAGGGCAGGGGAGTAAGAGAAAGGGTGTGAAGGAGAGAGGAAGAGGAAAATTCCCAGAGCAGTTTCCGAAGTGTAAACTTGAACTTGTGATTTTGTTTGAACAGCCATCAAGATTGTTATCCCATCACCGCAAGGTTAGCAATATGAATTAGATTTAATTTTTTTAAAAACCGGTAAACTGATTTCTCTTTAAAAAAATAAAATCTCTGGTCTTTAAGGTCACTTCAGCTGCATTTTTAAAGTGGCTTTTTTTTCTGGAATGATGGAAGTTGTCTCCTAGCATTCAGCCTTTTAAGGTCAAGGCTGAATCCACGAGGTTTTAGTCAGGTCCATTCGGTTTCATGCCTTCCAAAGCTTTAAATGGTGGACTTTGAGAAGGACACACGCAGGTGGTGATTTTCACCAAGGTCATGATTATGGAGGTCGATGAGTGATTGAATGGCTTCTTCCACAGATGCCATCTGAATTAGAGCCATCTTACGGTCCTTCCTGCCAAGACAAATCAGTCAGTTTTAAGAAACGTCTGTTACTATGGCCTGGAAAGCTTCAACCTTGCTGACCAAAGCCAATTTTCTTGACTGATACTCAAGGCCAACCAGACATTCCAGTTGGCAAAACCGTTCATTAAAAGGTTTATTTTTTTCCTCACCCAGGGCCGAATAGCCTCTATAGTGAAACCTGCATCCAGGCCACTTGCCAAATCACAGACTACATTTTGTCTCCAGCACTCTATATGCACTTTTATCCTGGAGACTGCCCCCCACCTCCCAGGCTAAATTTCTGGTTTGAGAGTTGTTTTCAAGTGCTTTCAGCACCTTCACATTGGAGAACTCTAGGTTTACCAATTTTCTCCCAAGAGGACAGTTTTTAAAATCTCAGACTTACTGGAAGAATTTGAACCCCTTCACCATCCCACCATTGCTTGAGAACAGCATCTTAAGGTCATCTTCAGTTATCGAAGGTCTAAAAGTCAAGGAATTACAGTTAATTTTGCAGTCAGCTGGCACAAACTAGGCATTTACGCCTTAATGACAAACTATTTTCTACTGTGCTTCTTCCACTGGCATCCAAGAGACTACAGATCCATGGATAAGCATTTCTTATTTACTACTACTGGAAAATGGTATTTTCCCTACACTTGTTGGGTGAGTTACTACAAATCTAAATTCTAATCAAGTTTTGATGCTTGTCCTGCATATGGATCCTCTTCAGAGCAGCCATGCGCTCCTGCCTTGCCCCTATTATATTTTCCCTCCCTCTGCAGCATTACAGGAGAAATGTTTCCAACATTTGCAATCATAGAACTGACACACTAAGGTTTGCCATGCTCAGAATTACTCCCCCAAAATAAAAGCAGACAAGCAAGCAGTCAGATCCAAAAACATGCCTCCCCCCCAAATTTTCAGACATAAGCAACTGATCTCTTAGGGGTAAGTCTACACTGCAGAGGAAGACTGATGCTGCTGTTGTCCATCTTCCAGGGTTCGAATCAGCAGTCAAGTTAAGACAGCTAATTCGAACTGAGAGGAATGCGCCTGTTGATGTCGGTATCCCTCATTTCACAAGGAGTAAAGGAACAGTGTTCTTCCTTTGACTTCCTGCAGGGTAGACAGTGCCAAAAGCTGAGTTAAGCTACTTCAACTACACCATTAAAGTAGCTGAAGTTGTGTATCTTAATTCGACTTTGTCCAGCAGTGTAGACATACCCCAACATTACTATACTTTGCCTCATTGCTACCACTGTACTGGGATTTAGCTATAACACTATTTGTATAATAAAAACACTAGTTACTTTGATGCGTTGCCTCTGTCGATTCTACTTCAACTGTGTGCATGGCCAATGCACCATTGTGGGATATTTTCCTCCTTAGCAGTACCCAATGGGGCAGAGCATGCACATTCTGCTGTCTAGTGATGCTATGTGATGGCATAAGAGGTCACAGCTGCTGCCCGCCCCCTCAGTTGGTTCTTATTGGACAGACACAGGAAGAAGGTTAGATGGTAGAACAGACCACCATCTCAAAGAACAATTACAGTACAGTGTTCTTAAAGAAAATGCTCGTCTCCATTCTACTTCAGGTTGCTCACCAGCTCTTCAATCTGGAGGTGGGATCAGAGTCTCTGAATGATGACAGACTACATGTGCAAATCTGGCAACCTCTCTGGACTGCTGAGAGACGGTGTAATGAGAAGCAGAAACATGCACCAAAGACCAAATTGCATCTTTACAGTATACAGGGGAAAATCCACAACGTCCTTCTGGATGACACTGGAAGGCCCTTCACAACTTTTGTGATTGTTGTGGACAGAATGAAGATAATCTAAATTCTTTAGTCCTTTGCAAGTAAAGTGCTAATGCTCTCCTAACAGCCAATATGTCTTCTCATCCTTATGAGCAGGAGTTGGTAAGAATGCTGTGTGACTGATGTGGGGATGAGGGCATAGGCATACCCTATCCTTGTAGAAGACTAGGGCTCAACTCTCCAGCTCGTCATGTAGTAGTAATTGTTACCAAAGAGGTGACAACTAACAGACAGACAGAGGTTCAAAGGGCAGATGCAAAACACCAGGTTTAAGTCTCTAAATGACACTAGGGCTGTCCAGCTGGGGATATAATCAAGACACTTAAAAACCCTAGTGACATGGGTTTGGAGAAAAGTGACTACTAAGAGGTTATAAAGCAGCACCCCGATAATACCTCCACTCTGTGCTTTTCGCTGTGGGACGTAGGAAAGATGGCACTTGGGGATTTGCTACTTGGGCACTTAAACCTCACTGATGTGTACCACCACTTGAGAAAGCCCCACAGCCCTCCTAAGCCTTCATCTTTGTGTCTCGGGAGGACATCACCCCCGGTGAGTCCTGTAATTGGGGATGAGGCAGAGAAGGGAATGAAGAAAAGAGGAAGCACCACGAGCTATTGCCTCAGAGCCCACGAATGGGTGAGGTGGAACTCCAAAGAGGGATCCACTGCTTGGTACTGATCTTGGGAGTGGCTTTCTGCAGCTCTTGCCTGCAAAGCTGTGTGATGCCGACTGGAGTATGTGGAGAGGATCTGAGACAGGAGGAAACCTTCATGGGTTCCAATATGGTCACTAACAGGGTCCCAGAGCCCAATTTCTTCCCAATCATGGCTCCCTCAAGCAGACTAACAGGGAGGCTCTGCTAGATACCAGGGATGAAAGTCCCTTGAAAAGAGTGATGGGTTATTGCAGTGCATTTCCAATTTGAATTATGAACCGAGCCATCTGACCAAGCAGGCATACTGCCCGTCTGTGCCAAGAAGTTGTGCTGGCAGTCTGGAGAGGATGCCAATGGGGAAGTCTTAGGTGGCTTGTGTCTCAGTGGAACCATGCCATAGGTCCCAGCGTGGCCAGTGGTGCTCACGGTACTAGGTACTAAACCCAAACGGCTAGCAGACCTAAGACTATTAGTGCCAGGTAAGAAATCTTAAACCACTGGCAAAGCCAGCGCCAAGAGACTTAGACTGGGTGCCATGATAGATGCCCTCAGGCACTAATAGCACTGGGAAACTCTTGCTGCTGCAGCGAAGGGAAGGCTGCTGAGTGGTACCACAAGTTGCTCCCTTAGAGGTTGGTCTCCATGACATCAGTGCCTGTTGGAGGTGCACTGACATGCTCCAGTGTCACAGCACCAATGCACTATTCTCCTTTCCACCTTGTTCACTGGCCTGTGGGCTGCTAGGCTCTTGGATTTCCTGGATGCCAAATCCAGGACGCAGTTTTGCAGTTCTCCTTTTACAGTCCTGGCAAAGGAGACTGGCATCAAGACTCTGCCATGACTGGAGGAATGTTCCTAACTGCAACAGACATTCCACGCCCACCCACAAGCAGGTTACAAAGGTGGGCGCAGGGTTCCTTCCACAAAGGGATGCCTTCATGTGACAGTCTAGTCCTTCTGGGCTGAAAGTATAAAATGCAGATTTGGCATTGCCCTGATGGTGGAAGTGCGTAGGAGTAGCACACATCAGCCTCTTGCATCCTTCAAGTTTTGAAGCCTGGGTCCAAGACATACCATTGTACTGTGCTGATATCCAGAACCAGGAATATACACTGAGTGCACTAGAAGGAAAGGGAAGCCTACTAGTATAGAACTATACTAAGACCTACGCACTTAAACTATTAATGAACACCAACAGAAATGCTAAGAGGGACAAAGTAGTAAAGTAGAATGCTCCATCAACCATATTAATGAGGAACTGAGGAGGTCAGGGAAGTTCTGCTTTTTAAACTATCAAGCAGCAATGAGACACAGAGGGTGCATGTGCCACCCTAACAGGCCACATGGGGAAAAAAAAAATCTGACTCAAGTTTGCTGGAGGCACCCCCTTTCCCCCCTCCGAAAGGAGAATGGACATGTGTACTATCTTGAAATGCCACCAGTATAAAACTATTTTCTAAAGGAACAGCCACAGAAGCACAAACCTACTCAAACGGATACCTAAGGAGACCAACTTGGACAGCTGGTGTATTCAAGATTTCTGGGAGAAATGGACTTTACCTAGAACTGCTGTGGGGAAATCTAGAGGAGCTGAATGCAAGTTAGTGCACATGGAAGAGCTGACAGCGCCCATTTTAAGGTGAGTGCTGCCAAACTCTACTATACTTAGAACACACGGATTTCATGCCTACAGAACCTGGTATCCAAAATCCTCTCCACTTGCAAAGTACCTCTTAAATAGCTACTTACGGGATATTGGAGAGGTGAAGGGTGGCAGAAGGTGGGAAGATATTTTGGAAGTTTTTGGAGCCTGGTTTCTTGAAACGATGTAACGGTGAGTTTCCATAGTCTTTAGTCAACCCTTGGTCTTCCTGTCCCTCACGGGGAAGCTGTACTGTCTGATGCTTTGACAGGGTGATACGGATGGGTTTCCCATGAAGTTTCTGACCATTTAAGTGACTCATTGCTACAAGAATTAAAAAATAGTATAAGGGAAACAGAAGCTGAGAAACTAGTTATGGCTGATTTTTAACGCAATTGTAAAATTCCAATAAAATCCACAGACTATCCAAACACTAAGACACCTATCATTATTACTATTTATTAACCTGCACTATTTATTAACCTGCACAATATATTCTTTACCCTTTTTCATTTCACAATTAGCAGGTTGTCTGGCATAAGAATATCTACTCAAGTGTAACACCAAACCCCAGCCAACTAGATAGGCAAGCAATTCAGTGCATGGATACTTATTCTGCACCTTTCAAAGAGCAACATTAGTATGAACTACCACTCTTTTATGGAGGAAGTACTTTGACGTAAGAATATTTGATGTTAAACCTTTAAACAAGCAGCCATGCTACAGAAGACTGCTATTGTAACCCACACGCCTAGTGTGGTTCGCTGTCCCACTGGTGCAACAAAGCATGCTTACCAAGCTGGGCCTGGTTTCCATCAGCCATCTGAACTAAGGCATTTTCCTTCTTATTAAATAAGATCTTCACCCTTTGCACATCGCCATAGACTCCTTCATAAAGCGAGGAGACAAGAAAAAATCTTTAGGCAGGAAAAGGAAAGTCTCATCCAATTTTATAACATCAATTCAACACCAAAAATCATTCACAACCAGACTGATCTCATTCCAACCAAATTTACTTATTCTGCTCTAACTGGGGTGATCTAATATACAGCAGAATAATAATGGAACAATACATTAAAGAAAACAGATATGGAGTTTCAGCAAAAAACCAAAAAACCACTAACTGCCAAAGGATTGAACTGGACAATTTAGCATGCTATCACAAATTTTAAAATTCCTATAAAAAGACATGCAAAGCAATAAACCATGCATAACTGAACATAAAAATAAAGGCAAATTAAACTAAACAGCAAACTATGTAACAATGTAAAAATGAAATAATGCATTCAAAAGTGGCAAACTGCAAACTACATTTTTGAAGTATCAAAAAAATCTCAAATAAATGAAAAACAAGGTAATAAAAAGTGTGAATAATAACATACCGAAAAGAATAAAGAGGCATTGGGGTGTAACTCTCTTTAGAGAACAGCAGAGCAAGGCAGCGGAGGGACAGGGAAGAGGTAAGGAATCGAAGGGGAGAGCGAGGTTGCACAAATCGTCCACAACGAGGAAGGGCAGAGTCCCCGGAGGAAATGGCGAGATTGGTTGATGGATGATGAAGTTTTCAAGATGGTTAATATTGAAGGGCAGGTTGGTTTCCGAAGAGCAGGGTTTTTTGGAGGGGGGATTTTTTTTATTTTATATTTTTGTTTCAAGCAACAACAGGAAGCAGAAGTACCGTGCAGTCAGTTGGCAAAGAAATTCCGGATCAGGGGAAGAAAAAAAAAAATTCAGGGATGGGGGAGAAAAGAAAAAAGTAGCAAAAAACACAGGTCAGTAAATACATAAGGAAATATGTAGTGTTCCATCAGTCAGATTTACAGAATTCTACATACAATACTGGTTTTACAGGAATAGTTAATAGGTTTTACCTAGTGGAACACAATGATAAAGAAAAGCATTTTTACTTAAGATACATGTAGAAGGTAAGAGACAGTATCACTGCAGAGTGACTTCTAGAGGGGTAATAACGCTAACTGTCCTTCTCAAAACAATGGCTAAAGGAAATTTTTTTGGCCTCTAAAAGAGGCTGAAACCTGTTACCTATTAGCAGTGGTCTGGCTAATGGTCAAACTAAAATCAGCATGCTGACACTGCAAAGTATCTGCTTGAGACATGAATGTTTAATGGAGGTGATCACTGTTGTACACTTCACTGCAACTAAACCAAAGGAATGCAATCTTGACATGAATCATTGCTTCAAGGCAAAAGATTAGCTGGATGAACTGCTGAACCTCTGCTGACTAGATAGCAGGCACTGCTACAGTCTACTACTGCAAGGGGACACCACCACAGACTGGAGAGGAACTGAGATTTCCACAAACTTGCTTCATTTGTGTATTGAGTCTTATTGCAGAGGTCAGTGAGTAATACTGATTAGCAAGGGCAGCCAGCATGATAACTCAACATACATTCAAATCCTAGTGCGCACACTCTACCATAACATGGAAACCCAATGCCCACTTTAGGTCTTATATTTAAGCAAGAAATTTCACCTATTACTAGTAAGAGAGTCACTCTGAAGAACCACAGTCTCTTAACCATCTAGTTGTTGCATAGGTAAGTTTCTAAAATACTGATTATACAAGCAGTGAAAAAAGTTCAAGTCTGTTAGTTTACTATAGGTATCAAAGTCTCTCTAACCCAAAGACAAGCTGGATGGATAGTGAAGAGATCAAGTAATTACGTAATTCCTACACAGGCAAAGACATTTGTTCACACTGTTCAGAAACAGTTCTTTAGAAGTCTAGTTAGTTTACCAAAAAAATTCAAATTTTAAATGTCTACATAGAAAAAATGGATAATGCCGTGCCTGTCATTGACACCTGGTGATTGCACGTAACATCTGGAATCATAAGTGAACTCAATTTAACAATACTGATCTAAAAAACGAGAATGCTAGTCTTTTGCAAGTTAAGGGGCTCTTCATTTGTTGTGTTTCAGAAATCCCTGCTTTTTAAAAGCTCCTGAAGCACCAGAACAAGAATTTCCATTTTAGGGACAAGATCTAGCCTGGAAGCAGAGCACCTTAAGAATGCCACTGGCATGATCCCATTCTCTGAAGAAAATAGCAATGGTAAGGCAGGTGAAAAGAATAGTCTGAAATTTGATAGATTGGCAAATTTAATCAGTTCAATATTTAATTATTCCTTATCTCATCCAGGCTTCCCTTTTGAAGCAAGAGAGGTTTTACAGTTACTTTGATATATTCAATACAAGTTTTACAACTACACATAGTAGGAATTAAGGTTTATGGGCAGTCTTACCAGATACAGTAAAGCATTATTTTTTAAGCAGTACAGACATCTTGTATTGCACACAAACTGGAATATGGTCTACACTTTCAATCCAACCAGCAGCCAAATTTGACTTAATAGAAAGACATCTGATTCTTATCAAATGATCTTTATATTGCATCCTTTTTATTATAAGGATTGTTCCAATCATACTTGCCTTCATTAAAAAAAAATCCAATATTTTCAACTCAGAAAAGTTAAATGGAATTGAAAATGTAAAACTGTCAGTGAAGCATATATAGGGAAAAACTTCAAGGAATCTTGGAAAGGAAAAAATACATGTGCAAGCACATGGTAGAGGAAACACTGCACAGGTACAACAAAGCCAAGCTGGCAAGGGTCAAGACATTAAACAGAAAGAGTAGAGGGCAGAACAAACTCTCTCTGTAGCCCTGAATTAATATACAAAATAGAACATGCCAAGGAAGGAAGGGAGGGGCTTTGCTATTCTGTGACCCAAATCACTCAAGTTCCATGGGAGGGAATGAGAGATTGTAAAAAAAATAAGGGAGACACTCTAGCTTTCTGGGACCAGAGCAGACAGGCAACACCCTTGTTATCAACCAAGGAAGAGCGAAGATTTCAGCTTAAAAGATAGACCTTCCCATTTCCCTTTAGTGGCTAGAGAATTGATTTGCCTTGGGATTGATCCGGCAGGGCAGTTTCATCTGCTTTTCTAGTTTTGCCGTTTCCTTTAGGATAAAGTAAGATTTCACTTTCAGTAAGTTCCAACACAGTCTTGGTGTTCAGAAAGTGAAAGCAGAGGTAACTAAGAGGAGAAAAAAGTTAAATTACAACTCCACTAACCTCAGGGTTCAGATTGCTAACCAGCAGAACAGAGTTCCCTGCCCCAGTAAGGCCGGGAATGGCAATCCGTCCTGCTGCAGCCGCTGCAGCTGCTGCTGATGGGATAGCCAAAGGAGCAAGTGCTCCATGAACATTTGGAACTGACAAGCCTGGAAATCAAAGAATATTAGCCAGTAAAGAAATTAACAGCATGTACTCTAATGTGTGTGCTGCACTAGAAGGGGGGGAGAGAGAGAGAGAGCTTTAAATCCCACCAATCACAGTCCAAAAGCAAGATAACCATTTACTCTAAGAATGACAAGTGCCTCCAATTCTGGTACTAAGCAGGAAATAGTCCTCATGGGTTCTTTTAACAGTGTATTTGCTCTCTTGTGGTGCCTGCTGCATGACAGATAGATCAGATTCTGATCTGACTGGTTTTAAATATTTTGCATGTTTCACAAGTGCAGAATTGTATGTGTGCAAAGCCTCAATAATGTGCGTGCAGGAAAGGTACTACAAGCAATGCATTTGTAACACTATTCCAACCAATGCATGCTGCAAGTGCTTCATTCTTTTATCATGCATGTAATATTGTACACTCTTACCTTCCTTCACTACTCAATCTGAGAAAGGATTAATCCTATGTACAGGCATTTCTATGGTGCTCACTGTAGGCAAGCGATTCTCACAATATAACATACATCACTAAGTCTAGGATACATCTAGACTGCAAAAAACTTGCCTAGAAGCAAGTCTCAGTGCTTGGTCAAGTGACTTGGGCTTGTGCTGCAAGGCTAAAAATGGAGATGTTCCCACTCAATCTGGAATCTAGGCTCTGAGACTCCTCTCCCTTCCCAGATTCTGGAGCGAGGGTCAATTGACCTGGGCTCTGAAACTCACAGGAGAGGTTTATGCTTAAAAACCCCATCAGCACTCCCGAGTTAGAGCTTTCAATCTTACTGCCAGATGCTTTTGAACAGACCCAGAAATCTTTTTATTTACTTATTGCTGGAAGTGTCTGATTTTTCTTCTCAGGAGTTTGGACCTTGACTATATGTTGACCAAGAAATTTGGACCTTTATGTACAACCTCCTAAAAGGGATGTGACATTAAAGAGGAATGGATGGCCAGACAGACCACATATCTGTGGGAAGACTTAGTCATGAGCCATCTCAAATTCCATTTAGCTATACCTTGCTACAGTTTATTGATAACTTATTCCATAGTTTACTATAGTAAAAAGGAGCCAACCTAGTGCTTGGCTTACTGTTCAAAGTTCAACACAAGTATTTACTACCAAAAAATGAGAAAGGTTGGAGGAAAGACATTTGCTAAAATTGGCTCTTCAGTCATATACGCACCCTTTTGATATCTGCAATGAGCCTTGAAGTTCATAGGGTTGCCTGTTTACCAAACTTTAACTTTAAATATTAACTTTATTCAGTTAAAAATATTAAGACAATGAAAATTAGTTTCCAGTTTCAGAAGCTTGCATGCAAGTGCTATAAAATTAGAATTCTAGTGCCACCACCTCCCATAGTGTGAGTTCAGAAATAAACCTAATTGTCTTTGTTTTAAATAAGCTGTTATTACTATTGTGTCTCTTGCCTTCTTTCCCCTCCCACTATGTTGATTTAATTTACTATGGCCACACTTGTCCACGTAGATGGCTTGAAGGACTTCAGTATCTTCCATGTCTCGGTTTTGTCTACTTATTAGATGACCATCTCATTCTATTTTCTGTGGTCAATGCACAGATTTAGCAGATCAAAGGGAATGAATATTTATTTTTCTATCCCAATGATGTCAAGATAAATTGGGTTGAGGTGGCTGGCCAGTGACAAAATATTTAAAAAGGCACTGCAATGGCCAGCAACTGAAAAGCAACCTAAGGAATTAAGTCTGTTTGAAATACAGTACCTGCTTGGGGAATTGCAAACGTAGGAGGGAAGCCAGCTCCTGCATATGGAGAAGCAGAAATTAATCCTGGAGCTCCTGTGAAAGAAAAAATAAGACAGTAAGTCTACAAATCGAATTACAATAGACAAGACAACCCCACTTCAAACCCAGCCAGTCTGTCTCCTCATATGTCTTGAAATGCATGTGACTGAGGACAGAGGAAAGACCAAACTCACATCAAACTTAGAACTGTCTCCACATCAAACAAAGCTACTTAAAGCGCATCACCATGGAATGTCAAGAACCATTTTCCTATTTCAAGTTTAGCTTTGAAACAGGAACTGAACAGTTCTCTACAATATGCACTTTTCAAAAGGCATCTAGATCATGTCACTCTCAAGGTCAGGGGCATAACTAGTAACACATAGCAATCACAGAACAGTAGGTGGCACTAACAGCACAGCAAATGGACAAGCATCTGCAAGGGATCTTGGTAAAGGGAAGCAAGATGGCCTATCAAAGCTGCAGAGCAATTATTTTCTTGGGTACAGCCATATTAGTGTTCATGTTATTAGCATAAGTCTTGTATGCCACCAGAGACTGAATGAAGATTAAATTGATTGATCCAATACAGAGTAATCTGTTGGTTAAGCAGTAAAGCCAACTTTGGATACAAGAGGACTTGGTTATACAAAACAAACCAGCAGAAAAGACTCTCAAACACTGTGTATGAGGCAACTTCTGAATGGTGGCAAGGAGCAGTTGCTAAGAATGCATTAATGGGTTAGTGCCACCATGCCACTTTGGAAAATGACATTTCAGAGCCAACAGTTATTTCACTATAGAGGGATCATTATGAAAAAGAGGAACTGTATGTACTCCACTAATGATTCTCAGAGGGGTAGCTTTAAACTTTAAACAAAGAATAGTCCTGTGGCATTTCAAAGACTAACAATTATATAGGATCAAAAGCTTTTGTGGGTAAAACCCACTTCATCAGATGACTCCAACTCATCTGATGAAAAGCTTCAGAGGGGTAGCCGAGTTAGTCTGTAACTGGAAAAACTTAACAAATAGCCTAGCAGCACCTTAAAGGCTAACAAAACATGTAGATAGTAACAAGAGCTTTCGTGGGTACAACTCACTTCTTCAGATGGAGTGGAAATCCATCAACTATGCAAAAAAACGGACACAAATCCAAAGAGACATCATCTGATGAAGTGGGTCTTACCTACAAAACTCACAATCCTATATATTTTTGTTAACGTAAGATTTCACTAAAGATGGCTACTTAGTATTTTTCAAAGAACAAAATTTCACTGTGTACAGAAAGTGGTTTAAATCACTAGTGCAATGAGAAATTGCAATTGGTGAAGTACTTTCATTACTTGACAATGTTGAAGCCCACAATATATAGACTATTAGGAAGAAGTGGACAGTATATAGTTAAGAAGGGATTTCTTACCAAAAGCAGCTGCCATGGTTTGATCAAGAGAGGGCTGGCTATCCCCAGAAGGTAGGTCTGGCCGTGTGTAATCTCTGCTCTTGTCGTTGTTGTATTTAACATTGAGGCTTGTGAGTTTGGAGAAGTCTATGCGCAACGTGCAGCAGGCATTGTAGATGTTTTGCCCATCTAAAGACTGCAGAAAAAAAACCAGAGCTTTTTATCTTGTCAAAGGCACCTTTACATTAAACAAGCCAGAGCTTTCACCTTGATGGCAAAGAACAAATTGCACTAACCGGAGTAATTATTTTGACATCTTTAAGTTGTCAGTGTATGTGCAAATAGTTTGCTTAGATAATATGCTACAATACCCTGACACTTAACATTTCACTTTCAATGCACCTTTATTGGTGAAATTCTCCCAGTTATACACCCAAAACCTCAGTGACCCAGTTGCACACGTGTCACTGAAAGCAGGATCTGATTTGTACTATTATAAATCTTTCCAGTGTGACAGAAGCCAGCCATTCCACGATCACTTGGAACCCTTTCTTTTAAAAGTCATCCCGTAAGTAGTTCAGGAGTGTTGACGACGTCTGTACTCACCAGCTTGGCATGCTGAGCACTCATAGGTTCAGCATATTGCAATAGGGCCTGGAACTGGTTGTTCTTGGTGAACGTAATTATTTTCAGCACTGTGCCAAACTTGGAAAAAATCTGAAAGATAAATTTGCATACTATCAGCTCATGTATCCAATAGTTTTTCCTCTTCATATCTCCACTTTTCACAGTAAACTGCAAACAATGTCACTTTCATCTTATTTCTATGAAATGGAATTATAAGGACTAAATTTCAATACTTTTCCTTTTCTAACTTTGAAAGTAACTGAGTTTAACAGTGTTAGAGGCGCTCATTGTTTATAGTGCTCACAATCTAAAATTAAGAACAGAATGAAAAAGTAGGAAATAGGGAGTTAAAACATTTCTCAACTATATTCCTTAACTATATTCTGACTGGGTTCATGGATCTCTGCGCAGGCTTAATGAATTTGAATTTTGAAAGCTGTATGATTTTAGCTTTGTGTAAAAACTTTAGTAAGAATGCTGAAACCCTGCAAAGAGAAGTATTTTAGCAGTTTCCTTAAACAGTTTGCTTAAACATTTTTAACTTGAGGAAGTAAAGACACTCTAGTTTTGTTAGGTTAAAATACTGGTAAGATTTTAGTATGCATCTTTGTCTTGCAGTCAAGGTGACTAATAACATGGATGGCAAACAATTTAATGTGGATTTTTCCACAGAAGAGACCTCAATGTTCCCTTCAATGAACAGGAACGTAATGAGTTTTGTACATGCCACTGCATGCATGCTTACCAATATGAGAAAAATATAATGCATGCATAACTAGCTACTTAAAAGCTACAATCACTAACCAGCATCCTGTTTCTGTCTAAATCATCACCAGCTACTATTTTGAAGAGTTCATAGCCGATGGCTCTTAACTTTACTTCAAACTCAACTTCTTGTTGTGTAACTTGTGCTGTTGAAATGGGGTACAGTATCTGCACTTATTGTAGTTTTATAAGATGTTTGAAGCAATAGGATGATACTTGTAAAAAAAAACCAAGCTTTGCATTCTAATCAGAGAAGACACTGAACACAGCAAATGTATTGTCCTCAGTGTCCTTTGCAAATAAAGAAATTAGCCTGGTTTAGTTGCACAAGAGGAAAAATTGCCATGGCACTATTTAAACCAAACAAAGCTCCTAATTTTACCAGTAGTCTCACTGACCACTGTAGTCTCTTTTGATGCAGCCTACACTTTCCCCAGATTAAATCTGACCTATTCATTTTCTTACTTTTTGCTTCACTTTATGAAGGATGGATGCTCTTGTGTTGACTGTGCAGTAAGTCTTGAACTATTATCCCAGACTTCACAGGACTAGATTTTATGCGGGGAGTGAACAATAGCAAATTAATGCAATGTAGTCTAATATTAATGTGACATGGTAATTAAAAATGAGGGGATATGACTTATCCAAAATGCCTCTCTCAATTACTTCCTCATTAGCAGCTGTTTTGTTGTCAGTGAAATTTTTGATGTGAGCCAACCATTTATCTGGATTCTGAGATGTTTTTTGTGTTGTTCTGCTAAAACACTGATGTATCACTGAGTATATAATATGGTGCTTTACAGATGAAAGCATTCCCAGATGCAAGGAATCCATGTAAGACAAAGGAGAAAAACTCTGGAAGGATGATCATTTGATCAGTGTTGGTTTATCCAAAACCTCTCTGGCCATTTATTTCACATTTATCTGCAGGAGGCAATTTGGGCAAGATCTCACCTGATGCAAAACATCCAAAGTGACAGGATAGAAGAGATTTTCCACAATGATTCTTAAGACAGGGCTCTGACCAGCCATTGCCATTCCTGCATCCACTGCAGCAGCAGAGGCTGACAGTGCCAAGTTTCCAGACTGAACAGAGTTCACTGCCTGCAGAGCTGCCTGGGCCCGCTGTGGAAAGAACCCGTCAGGTTAATAATCTTGCAGGTAGAAGTACTTAAGCTTTATTTTTTGTTTCAAGTTTCCCACTTGAAAAATACCATAGAACACAACACTAATCACCACAATTGGAGACTAGGAGTTTGTGTAAGGAAACAAGTAAGAGCCTGTTAATGCAACAGTACATTTCAAAGTTCCTGGCAGCAGCTGCACACTTCAGAGCCAACAAAAGTATTCCAACAGGAAAATGCAGACTAAAAGTTTGCATGCATAAATTGTTTACAGAAAAAGACTGCTCGAGTTCTTGCTACGATCCATTGCTAGTGACTGCTTCCCACCCACCTCAGCTTAAATCGTGAGATCTTGTATAACATCTAGTGGTGCAAGGTCTGAGACAGCTGTGAGACTTCAGCAAAGTTGTTCCATAATAAAGAACTGCAGGCTAAGCAAGCCTACACTTTAGATGAAGGATCTGGATTACTAGTCTCATTTTAATCCATACCAAACAAGCAGCACTAGTAACTTTATCCATTTCATTTTATAATTCTTATTAGGGTAGTGCTCAAAATACATGGAACAGCAGTGAGGAAGAAGAAAAAGGAATTGAGACAATTATCCCTACAACAAAACTATCACTCCACACTAAGGCTTCACCCTTCTAAATGTGCAAGAATACTCCCTCAACCCCAGGACTGAGAATTAAACTAGAAATAAGGCTCTTTAGTCATGTTGCTTGCAAATGTCTTCTGTTGTAAAGTAATGCTAAAACTAGCAACCAGAGCTGAACTTTCGCTAAACTACAGAAACTGTCAAAATGATGATTAATGAGCAACTTAAAAAACTTAAGTTAAACAAGTTTACAAATCCTTGGTGTTTTAAGGAGCCATGTTAAAGCAAACTTGAAAAACATTTTCATAAAATGAAGAGTCTCTGTATGTGACATTCCTGTTCTGACGTGCTAGAAACTGAAACGAACACTTTTATCAGATATCTGGGCTCTCAATCATATCTATATTCACTTTAACATAAGACTGGCCATACTAAGTCAGAATAATAGTCCATCTAGTCCAATATCTGGGCTTCTAGCAGAAGCCCATGCCAGATGCTTCAGAGGGAACAGAACAGGGCAAATGATCCATCCAGTCATCCATTCCCAGCTTCTGGCTGTCAATTTAGGATACCCAGAAAGAGGGTTAAATCTCTGAAGCAAAATGCAGGACAATGTAGCACTTTAAAGACTAACAAGATGGTTTATTAGATGATGAGCTTTCGTGGGCCAGACCCACTTCCTCAGATCAAACCTCTGACCATCTTGGCTAATTGTCACTGATGAGTTTATCCTCCAGGAATTTATCCAATTCTTTTTTGAACCAAGTGATAATTTTGGTTTTCCACAACATCCTCTGGTGAGGAGATTCACATACTGAGCATTATGCAAAGGAATACTCTCATGTCTGTTATAAACCTGCTGGAAGGTATCCACCCTTTGCTGTAATTGTAGTTCAGATGTGTTCATCTATGGGTTCTCCATTTCAGATGTGCATGTGCCAGATACACCTTTCATGGGAGATTTAAGTATTTGTTCAACCCAGGGATTAAGCATCATTGATATCCTTCTGCCCCACAAGGCTATATCAAGTCATACAGGCAATTCAACTGTCCCCAATGCCGACTCCCAGAAGCAAACTGCAAAAGCACCGAGGAAGGAGAACAAGTGAGAGATCCCTGTGGATTCTCCACTAAAGAACTGGTTACTGCAGAGGGAGAGTACCTCTTTCTTCAGTGTCCGTTTTCGAGTGTTCTATTTCTGGTCACTCGTAAGCAGTATCCCATGTGAAGAGGGTGCTTTGGAGTCAAGTCCATTCCAGAGTTTTAACAGGGTCACCCTGGCTGCCATTAACTTGCTAAGGCGTAAGACCAAGCCCATTGACTAATAGTGGTTCTTAAACTGACTTAGGACTCCAAAGAGGGTCACAAACATCTGAATGGGGTCACCAGGGCTGGTTTAGACTTGCTGGGGCACCCAGGAACAGAGTCCAAGTCCTACTGTCCAGGACTGAAGCTGAAACTGGAGGCCGTCAGCTTAGGCACCAGTTTTGGTTTTGCCTCCATTTACCCCATCTGGGGAAGCACAGCATGGGTAGGCTCAGGCTTTAGTCCTTCTGACAGCAAAAATTACTATGGGTGTGAGAAGGGGGTCATGGTGCAATGAAAGCGGAGATTCCCTGGATGATTTTGTTGAGCGAGCTGACCAAATTCCAGGAGATGGAATTGCTGGCAATGCTAAAACAATAATACACCCTGACATCTGTGTTGATAGCCTCTGGGTAGAAATAAGAGCCTTTTGACAGCCTATAGGATGCAGTAAATAGTTTAGTCTATGTAGTTAGAAAGATTAATGGCCTTCTGATATCTAGACTATGGAGCACAGTCTCTATGTTGGATGTGTGCGGTTTTCTGGAAAAAATGGCAGGGAAATGATCGATTCAGATGAAACACTCAAAAGACTCTTGAGGAAGGCGCCTGGAATGCAAAGACACTAGCCTTGCAGAAAGTTATGAAAAAAGTCTGCTATGAAGGCCCCAGTCTGCCTGCCTATGGCGTGAGGCAATAGCCACTAGGAAGGCCATTTTAAGAAAGGAATCCCTCTCCATGGTCAAGAGTCTTCTATCAACTCCAGGGAATGTTTCACCAGTTGGGGGGAAACTGACACCTGTTAGTCTTGGCTGTGTCTGTTTGGCAAGTAGATTGATCCAACAGTAAAGGTGAAAACCTGCATGTTCTGTCACAATGGTATAAACCACCAGATGACTGAGGAGCTGAACACAGTGCATGACTCAAGTCTGGGGCTCTCTTGAAAAATTCTGACAAGGTCAGATGTCACAAGCCTGACCATGGGAAGGAATACCTTGGCTGCTAAAGAATCCCATGGGTGTCCCTATCAATAGTATGTTCTGAATGGGCATCAGTGTGAATTTTTCCACATTCAGCTGCAGACTAGAGTCTAACAAGGAAAGCATTTTTACTGTAGGAAGTGACCCCTCTTGGTGTGACCAAGCCCTTGCACAGCCAGTCGGCAAGGTTCCAAATCAGGGTAATGGGAGCGCTCGTCATGAGCAGTCAGAGCCTTGTTTCTCAGTTCTTTGAAGCCCTGGATTAGAGAACTGAATAGATGTTACACTTCTGAGAAACAAAAGGAAAAACTATGTGGCACTTTAAAGACTAACAAGATGGTTTAATAGGTGATGAGCTTTCGTGGGCCAGGCCCACTTCCTCAGATCATATTCTGAACTTCGAACTTTCATTCATGCTTAAATTTGACACTTTAGGAATGGGCCTTAAAGATGCTAATTACCTTACACATTATAAAGACAGCTTCCCCACTTATCACCCCCTGATTAGCCATTCATTGACTTAAACAGCTATTCCTTCCCTCCCTCCCTCTCCCTACCTTCTGCTCTCAATCTGATTTGCCAGTTTAATAATGTGTTCACTTTTTTCATTGTATTCCTTTGGTATATATGGTCATGCCAATTCTCTTTCAGAATATCATCTGAGAAAGTGGGTCTAGCCCATGAAAGCTCATCACCTATTAAACCATCTTGTTAGTCTTTAAAGTGCTACATAGTTTTTCCTTTTGTTTTAGCAAGACCAGACTAACACGGATACCTCTCTACTACTACTACCACCGAGAAACATGTGATTCTTCCAGGCAGCAAATGCACTTTAAGTATCCAGCACTGGTTCAGGATAACCTCCCTCTACATGAGAACTTTTAAATCCCAGTAAATTGGTAATGCCCTCTCACAGGTAGGATTTACCCAGAGGGGAAGAAAAAAATCCTCCCTCCCCCCAACAACATATGACTACATCCTAAGAACTAACCAGCCAGCCAAGTTGGGCTAACAAGCTCTGCAAAGCCAAGGCAAACAAGCCAAGCGTCACCTCAGTTTAGAGGTGGCTGAGAAGGAATTGAGGACAGTTCTCACAGCCTGTAATATCCCAATCACAGGACACAAGGGCACATGTGCAGGCTGAACAGACACTTCCAATGAAAACCTCCAATCGAATGCACATGGGGCGCACTTGAAGTGGAGCGCCCACAGGAACACTACTCATTGTGAATGATTCATCCAATCACTCACACCCCGCTTTAGTGTTAATGGTACTTAAAGTGCCAATGCAGCTTTGGTACTGAAAGACAATGTAAAAGATTAGTACTCACAGCTTGATTTGGAGAGTTGTCTGTTTTGAGTTCCTTGTGGTTGGAGAACTGAATGTAGATGGGCTGGCTTCGAAGAACTGGAGTGACCGTGGTGTAGTAACTTACCATGGTGTTGGCTGCTTCCTCAGTATTCATTTCTATGAAAGCCTGCATAGGGTCACAAATGCAACATACCCTGGTTATCACCGGAGCCACTCACATTAAGATGGCAATGAGAATGTTGGATGGTATCATGTGACTGATGAAAAGTCTTCTGTTCAGGATATTACATGAGATTCAGCAAGATGTAGAAGTGTGTTCTGAGTGTTTACATGCAAACTTCCAAGGCCACTTGCTTGTTTAAGAGAACTGCAAGTAGTTTTCAACAACCTTGCTTTTAGAAGAGATTAAGCATATTTAAAAGTGAAAGCTTTCACTGAGCAGATAAATAACTTTGTTTGCTTGGGTCTTATTTCTAGACAACAGACCTGCTATAAAAACAATTTATAAAATAATTTCAATATTCAAACTAAAGAGGCTATCAATGCTGACAGTGCCAGAAGTGTGACAGTGACAGGAGTTCAGACTGAATTACCACCCAAGATTTCAGCCCACTTTCAACTTTCTTCTTTTGTAGATATAAATCAGGTCTTAATTGTGTGCATTTAATTTACTAGCTAAAATCTCCCACTTCTAAAATAGCATTTAAAGCACTAAACTAAATGTTCCATGGAACCACATTGAAATATGTATCAACACAAAATACCCTTACTAACTCTCTGCTAATTTACAAATGGCTTATTCTTATATTCTCCTACTCCTAATAAAGATGCAAATGTGTTGCAGTGGGTCATTACTTTCATGATACACAGCATAAATGCAATTTATAGACCATGAAATAGCAAAACAAGAGAGCTACATACTCTGATTTTTGGCAAGCATGAAAGTATTTTATGTGATGTAACTGTAAAACTGTTTGCTTCTTTCCTTTTCAATTTATAATCTGCAATGGAATTCCTTGTCACCACGAATTCCTGCCAAAGTACTATAATTGTCCAATTGGGTTTTGGCTTTGATTATGTGGTTTTTTTAGGCCTCCTTTAACTTCAAAAGTTAAAATACAAAAGAGGCTACTGGGCCAGCATGACTAACAAGAACTGGCTCAGTCTTGTCTGAGAGACTCACACTAGGGATGTTACATTTTGATTAATTAACTAATCGAATAGTTGATAACTTCTGGGTGCCGCCTTTGAAATGTACAAGAGCTCCAGGGGAAGCTCTTGTGCATTTCAAAGTTTAACACTGCATGGAGCCCGAGGCCAGCATGGCAACTCTTGTGCCAGCTTTGAAATGTACATCAGGTGGAGGCCATGGCCAGCAAGGAGTTCCCTGCTGACCCCAGGCTCCATGCAGGCATTTCTCCTTTGAAATGTACCAGAGTCCCTAATGGGAGTCTTGTGCCTTTCAAAGGGGAAGCACCCACTGGCCCTGGGCTCCAGAAGGTGTTCCAACTTTGAAATGTACAAAAACCTCAGCAGGGACTCTTGAACATTTCAAAGTTGGCCGCTGCTGCGCCTCTGCCCCCTCCCACAGAGCTGGAGTTGAGGGAAACAGGCTTTTAAGCCGTCTCCTTCCAGGACCCCCTCCTTTGTCATCCCGCCCCTTCCCCCTCTCCCCCACCTCTTTCAGAGGAAGAAAGGGAGGAAGCAATTAGTCAATTAGATCCTTAACTCACACCTGCTTCAAAATTTAAAATCAATTATAATCTAGGTACATGACTGTATGCATCAGTCCTTGAAGCCCCTGAAGTCAGAAAACAAGGTTTTTTAATAGTTCTTAAAAATCTTTAAAAACAAAAAAATATATATCTTGAAGTTAGTGACTACTATGTGCAAGCTGTGAAAGTTGTATCAGCAATATGTATCTTACGTGTTGATGCCATGACAAAGAGGTCAAGTCTCCCATCAAATACCCAACTTTCAATTGTTGGGACAGTACCTGATTTTTTCCTTTCAGCATTAGAAGATTGGTGACTTTGCCAAAAGGTAGTCCCAATGAAATGACTTCTGCCTCTGTGACGTCACTGGGGAGTTTACGAACATGGATTACTCGCGAAGGGACCCCTGTACTTCTACTGTCACCTTTGAATTTTTTGCTGTCATTTCCATTAGCTGAAAAAAAAAAAATGAAAAAACATTGACTGTCATGCTTCCAATTGACTGAGACAGGTTACCCACTCTCTTGCATTTTGCCTTCCATATTCAGTTTCCAACTCACCAAATTTCAAAGGCATATTCTAGGCAATCCAAATATGAAGACACAGGGCTCTACTCATTTTTTCAAATTATATCAAGTGTGTTGAGTGACATAACTTGTAATTCCATTGCTACAGCATTCAGCTAACTCTCGAGACTCCATTACAGTATGTCTACTCTAAGGTTTCAGATCCTTCATTTTTTCCCCCTTTTAATCTTGACCAGTATTATTGGGTGGGGGCTCTGACTTGTATAGGCAATTTCAAACAGCAAACACGACAACTCTATTTTAGCTCAGCAATGATTCTGCATCAGATTGCTAGCCATTCATTTTTAGCAGTATACTAACAAACTCTAGATTATATAGTTTAGCAGCAAGGCCAGATGTTAAGCAGAACTTTGGGGGATTAGATTGACTCAGTCACAGAATCTGAAGCAAATAAAGCAAACCATGAAATGCATCATTCTGCACTCAAATACTAATGATTTTGCCTAGATCAGGATTATGAACTCACCTCCGTACTGTGTAAGACTTTTAATAATACCCACCATGGTGACTACATATGCCCAAAACAAACCTAAAAGGATCATTTATGCTTAACTGCAGAGGTTTACAGCATGAACTGTGCAGTCTAATCCCTCAAAGGGGCATTTTAGAAGTTGCTCTGTGATACTAATTTTGTTCAAGTCTTTTAAGGGTGTAGGACAACCTCTTGTCATATTTTGCATGGTCTTAAACCCTAATCAGAACAAGTAGTGAGAATGAAAGCAAAGATTTAAAACCAAGAGCAAGTGGAATAAAAGTAGCCCTGCTAATTTGTACCTTCAACACTCATTGTGTGTGGCTATACTTTTTTGCTAGTAATTTTACCTGCAGAAGCAGAGTTGCTGCTCATGATAAAGGGTCCGTTAGTAACACAAGTAGAGAAAAGCTCGTCAGATCCCCGCTGGAAGAGAAAAAGATAGAAAAGGGTAAGTTGACAGCATTTTTCTAAATTCTATTCAGGTACTTTGAGAACAGGAAGACAATTCAGAAATTAAGATGGTAGAGAACCGGAACAGAAGTTTGTAAGGGAAAATACTTATGGTAGATCTGCTTGGCCTTTCATTCACCTGTAGTTAATTTTAAATAAGGCAAAAAAGTAGAGCTACATAGTGGGGCAGAGATGGGCAGCAGAGAATATTGTCTGGAATGCATACCTTCCTGAAGTATTAGGACAATGGGCAATGAAACACTAGTGGCAAAATTACCTATACCAGACAAGATTTCCATCCAATCTTCAGTTTAGGCAAGCAATGTATTTAAGTCACAGTAACATCAACATTAACCTAACCCACCCTTTCTATCTACAATAGTCACTTTAGGTTGCAAAGAGTGAGTCAAAAAGCTCTAAATACTAACGCTAGTTAAATGCTTGCTTATAAGGTCCAAAAATGCTATTGTAGGACATTAAGTCACATACTATAGGAGACGCTGCTAAGCAAGACATATGCATGTTTTTCAGTGGCAAGGAGAAGACCCAGGTTATAAAAAGATTAGGAACAGAAATGCTACAAAAAGCCATCCTACAAGTTTCTCTCCACATAGTCTTTAAGGATGTTAAGGACTAGTCCAACCAACCAACAAGCAAACGCTTATTGGATAGTCAAGTCAACTAGTCGATTTCCCACCACTGCCTCTATCAGACACACAGCAAAGAGGGGGGTGAAGAAGTACTTCATGCAGCACTGCTGTGAAATGGCAAGGCAGTGTTTGAAAGGGGCAGCGCTGCACAGCTGAGCCTAGGATCAGCTGTGCAGACTTGCCCCTTTGAATCACCGCAACAGCGTTTGCATGGAGCCCCAGGGTCAGCTGAGGACTCCCCAGCTGATCTTGGGTTCTAGCACAGCACACAGAGCCTGGGATCAGCTAGGGAATCCCCAGCTGACCCCAGGTTCCAGGACAACGCTTCTGCTTTGAAATGTATGAGTCCCCCCACTTCCTGCTAGCCCTGGACTGTTCCACATTCCTCCCTTGAAATGTACAAGAGCCCCGGGGAGAGGAGGGTATCTTGTACATTTCAAAGGAGGAATGTGGAAGTACCCATCAATCAGTTGAATAGTCAATGGAAATTCCACTGACTGACTAGTAAATTACCTGATATTTAACATCCTTAACAGTTTTTGCCAATTATTTGATAGTCATATTATAGGCCTAAGTGTTGTTCCACAAAATAATCTCCCCATATTTGAGTCCAAGTGTAAATTGAAGCAAGACTTATTATGGCCATTTGTCTGCCATCTTACTTTTAGTCCATTTATTTGCATCTCAGGAGGTAGAGGCTAGAAAAGCAGCACCCTAATTTCCATAAAAAATAAGTGCCTTGGAGAATAAGAACCAAAACATTTTGATAATATACAAGCTTATTTTCATAAAAATGCTGAACACACTAAACAATTCTGAAATAGTTGATAATTCATTAAAAAAGCACTAGGCCAGACTTATACCATGTCTTTGCACAGTACCTTAATGCCATTCTTAGTCCCCCTGGCATCCACAGGGCTACTTGAGTGAGTAACTATCAAGTAATTGCAGCACCTGTGGCCTTGGAGTAGCAAATTTCTTTCTTCAGCTGTTTTTAAAATCAGTTTTGATACAAATTATTGCTTTTAACAGAAATTGTGCTTCTACCAGTACAAAAATAGACAAACTTCTGATTTCTACTGTATATTTAATGGAAACAGTAAAAATTTCCACACTTTTCACAGTCTCGGGGTACATCTACATTGCAGTGCTATTTCAGGATACTTTCGGTATCCTGAAATAGGGTTTTCCAAGTCTTGACAGCATGCCCATTACTTCAAAATGTAATCAAAGTAACAGGCGTGCTATTCTGACATCCCAGTAAACCTCACTCCACAAGGATTAAGGGACTTGTAGGAATAGCGGTCTATTTCTAAAGCTGTTAATACTATTTTTACTATGAAAGAAGGAAGTCTGCAAAAACCTCAAACTCGTGGTCAATCTGGCTAATTCATATCCATGTATATTTAAGATTTAGAACATGCTAATTGGTTCCTTAATTTTAATTTAAATTAGTGCTGGCACTGCAAAACAGTCACAACACTAAAGATTTGAAAAACCAGAAAAAGTAAGTTGGGTATTACTAAAAATGGCAAATTTTTAGCTGAAGGTCAATTATATTTCTTATCTCGACTCAGATGTGAAATTACTGCTCAACAAAGACTTCCTCTAGTAACTGAGAACTTTGCTTATCTACTTCTATAGTCTGCACCTCTACAAAACAGGAAGTTGTTCTGTTTTCCAATATCTTGAAACCAAATTCCTTTATCATCACACACTCCAATTACTGGAAATAATCTCTTACCCTTGCAGCTATCTAGTGACAACTGAAGGAGTAACAGTATCTGTTTAAAACAAAGACACTCGGCTCACTGTATCTGAGCAGGTTAAAAAGTCATACAAGAAGCTCAGAATGAACTGGAATTATATTCTAAACAAATTTTATCTATTTGTGTCTTGAATATCCTTTTGGGCTACCTGTTAACTATTTTCCAAAGCCAAATGCAAAACTTGGGTGTACACCACAAGATAAATTAGATGTCCCCAAGTTGTGATCTATAGGTGGCTGGTCATCTACAAAGCATTTCCTGGGTTCTGCAGAACATGAACTAGACACATGACAGTGTCTCCTTGTTCCCAGCCAATAAATTGCATTAAGGCAATTTTATACATTTCTAATTACGGTTGCCAGATGGTTTCAACAAAAATACCGGACACACTTGACATTACATCACAATCTGCATTACATCTTATCTAGAAAATACCAGACATTTATATTTTCCTCAGTTATATTTTCTAAATTTGTTTCCCAAACAGAAAGCTCAAATACTGGACTGTCCGGTTCAACACCAGACACCTGGCAACCCTATTACTAATTATTACTTTGCCAAATAAGCAACTGTTACAATTGGGATGTGACGACTGCTAGCCAGAGAAACTATTAAGATGCAGTCCAGCCTGTGAAAGTCTGGGAATCACTGACCTATAGCAATTGAAACTGAAGTATCACACCATTTTAAATTGAGAGTTTTTAAAATATGAAAAAAAGCTTTTGTAAAACTTAAGACAAAGCTGTTCCTGAACAGATTTAATGGAATTTTTAAATTTCATGGAATATTCCACCATTGTACCTAAACTCTGCCACACTGATGATGCATGAATAACTAGGGATTAAAATTGCTACTGGTTATTAAGAAGTGCACCTAAGTCATCTCTTTTCATTGTCCAGAGAAATACAAACTAAAGAGGCATAATCTTGGTTCATGATTCACCATTTAAATGTTGATCTACTACAGCATTCGTAAGATTAATTGAAAGCTCTAAGAGGGGTTGACTTCCTCACTCTAAGATGTTTTTGCAAATCCCAGATTTTAACTCAAGTATCTTTTTTAAAAAGATCACCACGATTGATATTCGAGACTGCTGATTCCATAAACCCTTGCCTAGTGTGCTAAGTTTTCTATGTAAAATCTGATAGCATGTGGAGAATGGCTCTACTCACAATAAGTCCCCTTGATGTTTCTATAGAAACACTAGAAGAATAAGCCACATTTGCCCAGATATGAAACTATCAACTGGAAAAACGTTTGTACTATGGCAGAAAGAATTTGGCTTTCAAATCTGCCAGCTTGAATGATGCTTTTGTAGTACTCTGAAGAGTTACAACACCATTTTCTTCTTACATTTCAAGATAGTCAAGCGTATATAAGCACACGTGCTTACTGCGGCTAGTTTTCCACACTTCCGGGTTTCTATAATCAAAGTGTGACTTCACAAATCCACACCCCTCTTATCTTCAAGATATTCTAAACTGCCTACTGTGACAAGAGCCAGGTGGAAGAGGGGGGAGATTGTTTAACACCACAGAAGCAGAGGTCAGTCCATTTGCAAGCCTCCCAGCTGGAAATGTGAGCAAATGAAGAGGGAGAACTGAAGAGACTGGAAAATTAAAATCATGGTCTTGCTAACAAGGAAAAATACAGCACCACTTTAATTCCCAGTATACAAACTCATTCAGAATAATGGTCTTCAGTTTAGCACAAGCTATGCTATACATAAGCTTCAAGTTGTACTAGTAATTTTATTCCACAACAGTCACTCCAGGAAGCTGGCCAACCAATCTGGTGCTCATATAAAGGTTCCTGCCTTTGAAGAACACAAGGAAGTTTTCACCCATTTCTTAAGTTTTGGATCCAAGGAATGCAGTTTATATTTAAAATGAAGTATTAAGAATCACTCCATGTTGGATGTCTGAAGTCTCAGAAGTCTACATGTTTTAAAAAACAAAATCTAGACCCTAGTAAACTGATTCCCTACTTTATTTCCTTATATTATACCACAGTGTGTTCTTCCCCCTTCTAATTACTGCATCACTACTTTTTACAAGAACATTGTGATTTTGTTCCAAAACTACTGTCCTAAAGACCCAGGAGTATCTTTTATCTCTGTACCAATAGTTCTTCAATAATGAAGTTAACATTTGCAATTACAAGTAATACCACATTACTCATCTTGAACTATCAGCAAGCCATCACGTGGTATTGAAAAAAAAAGTAACCAAACTGCCAATATGAGCAATGTTGTTAATGGTAGTATACATGGTAGTATGAAAACTCCTATTCATTAACATTTTCTATTACAGCTATTGATATCATATTACTTTCCTCGTCGTTCACAGAAAAAGCATAGCACATGCTTTCAAATATGTTGACAAGTCCTATTCAGTGTAGCTCTATGTCTGTAGAAAATAAAGTGATTAGCTACATCATAAAATATTAACAGACTAACTGCAGGTGTTTCTATGGCAGCAGTCTGCTTTTGTCTATCATACACAGCTACCCGTTTGCTTCTCTAGCAGCATTACTCTAATAAAATGCACCTACACTCCATGTAATCTAGCTATACAATATTAACTTCAAATAAGTCCTTCCTCAAATAGTTGGGGATGAAGGGTTTTGTACTCTCACAAGCTGAGGTTGCTGTTGAATAAAATATATTAATATTCATATACATTTTCTAAATTATAGTTTTGAATGCTCACATACCAGCTAATTTTCCTCTTCTGGTAAAATTAAAGAAAAGGCCTTGTCTTCATTAAGAACTTGTGTTAACTCAAGGTAAGAGACAAGACACCCAGTCTAATTCCACCTGATAACATGTGAAAATTACCAGCTGCCTTATCTTCATTAGGATTTTACTTCCTATTAGGTGTCAAGTTTATGAGCAAAGGCTTCTCATATGAATCCAGACATCTTACAGCAAGACCTTCTCATGTCTCTCAAAGCACACCTATGGAACTCCATACATTTTCAGTTGATCTGGATAATCCTCCATCTAATTAAAAACTAGACACCCATAAAAAAAGAGACCAAAATACTTGCATTCTGCCAGAGCAAAGGGCTACGCTGCTGCTAGACAGACTGTTTAGTCATGAATAATTTAAAGACTAAACCTAGTGATGTTCCATGGTGGCAGCTAATTGAAAACCTGAATACCAATATGTTCTGCATCAAAGCTACTAATTGGAAAAAACTATATTAAAGGTTCAGCAAGCATTTAGCCAGGATATGAAATTGTGGGACTCCTCCACATTTTCAAGTTATTACACAATTAAAACCTGTGCTTCCAGAATACTGTATTACACAGCCTGTCAGAAAGGACGCAGGCAACATTTAAGCAATCACAAGAATCAGAAAAAGGCTACTCTGCAGGATTACTTAAAGTACAAAATCAATTTAACTTCAGGTCAATGGTAAATACTGCAAAGTAGCACACTCAGCACTTCCTCTTCAAAGACACAGAAAGTTAAATACCTAATTCCTATAGACTTTTAATGGGAGTTGGCCAAAATCATTTCCACCTCTGAACAACCCTCCCCATCTCCAGTAAAGAAAAATTATGTTGACTTTACCAGCTGATGTTTGACCCCGCAATTTAACAATCAGAAGAAAAACTAAGGTTTCTGTCCTTCACCACTGTGACTAGCCACAACTAGATTTGCATTTCCCTTGCATAAATGTCTGAAGTCAAGTTTGTGAAGAACACAGACTGTTTCCTTATGTAAAAGTACACAGCTTTCAACCTGTTTATGCCAATGAGACAGTACTGACACCAATTAAAAAAAGCATTGTAAGATTTGCCCCAAAGCTCCTAAACTAATACTAATAGCTTAGGCTGGTAGTTTTAAAACTGGTTTTCTGCCATGATTTCAAAGTATGTGTTAGTCTTCAAGCAGCCAAACATCTCAACTTTAGCTTATATGTTTCTGAAGTCTTTTCTGACCAAATGAACTCAAAACAAGTGCTTGGTCCCCTCTGTAGGAGGAATGTAAGCAACTAGTTGACTAGTCAAGTCAACTCAACTAGTCACTTCCCCCCCACCCTTTGTAGCCTCTGATAGAGGCAGTTAGGGGGATCAGGAGCCAGCTTAAATGCAGGTTGCCCCCAGCACCATCTCCCCAAGGGGCAGGGGAGGCATAGGCACAGTGCGGGAAACAGCACGAGCCAGGATTGAGTAGTCCTGGCTCCTGCCCAGTGCCAGACACTTCATTCTGGCGGCTCTTACTACATTTAAAAAGTAGAGCCACAGCAAAACCCCTTATCAACTAAGTAATTGATGAAAATTCCATCAACTACTCAATTAGCTTCCTAACCGCTATTTAATGTCCCTATTCTGTAGCTCAGTGGTCCCCAATGCGGTGCCCGCGGGTGCCATGGCGCCCACCTAGTGACCAGGGCCGGCCCGAGCCATTCTTGCACCTCCGGCACATGTGCAGCCCCCAGGCACCCGGCAGCCCCAAAAGGTTGGGGACCACTGCTGTAGCTGATCTGATCTGCAAATTCAACCATAGTCAACTATGTATCATAAACAAGTCTAAATCAATGGTGGTTTTAGTGCTTCACCATTGGTTGCACGCAGATGTTATTGCTGTATAAGTGGTAATACGACTTAAGCAAAAATACTTAAACCAAATGCTTGCTAGTCCCATTTGAAACCCAAGGCATATATAGATTAAGATAAAACACATGAAGACTTGAACTCATGCCTACATAAGCCCCTACAGTAGATAGTGTGACATTAAAAATGGAGTCTAACTCCAGGTTACCTCTATGGTCCACTCTGAACAGCTATCCTAATTGAAGAGGTTAAATTGGACCTGAATTAGGCCTTAAAAGGCGTGTCAAATATATTTAGCTAGCAATTTTAAAATACCTTTTTTCTAGTTTAGGTACTGTTATGGTAATTAGCACATCAAATTTCTCGAGTAAAGCTCTTGGTGTTACTTGTGTTTCCTCTTTAATCACTTTTAAAAAATTATCCCAGATTACATTTTGCAGTCCTTCAAACAAGCGGATTTGAGATTTCAAATGCAAAACAGTACACAGTTGTCATAAGTAAAACACAACTTAAGGGTTTCTATTGAAAATCTTCAGAGGGGAAGCCGAGTTAGTCTTAAAGTGCTATCAGACTTTGTTGTTTTAAGTTTATCCTGTACAGACTAACAAAACATGTAGATGATATCATGAGCCTTTGTGGGCACGGCCCACTTCTTCAGATGACCGGAGTGTTGCATGTGCAGAATCACATCCACCACTCAAAGTCCCCCTGCTCAACCATCATCTAGGCTGCCTTTCCCTAATATTCATTCTCACAAAGTATTTCTGACAGCTACTATGGAGACTCTATAAAACAAACCTGCCCTTTGAGCAAATAAAAGGTGTGGCCATTTTAACTGGCCCCAATCCTTGTGCTAAAAGTAGCATTTCTTGTTGTATAGGGCAGTACATATCCCCTCTAATAGCCTTCGGCATTTATATTGTGTCCCAGGCTTACTATCTAACTTAACCACTTTGCAACCAACAAGATGTTTAAAGATTATTTGAGAGTGCTTAAACAGGGATGTTAGATGGCAGTTAGCGGGCTAATCGTATAGTCGATACAATTCGTATCAACTATATGACTAGTCAATAGGACCACTATGCAGTAAGAGTCGCCAGGCTTGTACTACATTTAAAATACAGAGGCACAGCATCCATGCAAGCAAGCTGGGACTACTTGGTCCCAGCTTACTCCAAGTCCAGCAGCCCCTGTTTGCAGCAGACAGAACAGGGGCTGCATGGAGGCAGCAGCCTGTCTGTGGGGAGTGAGGGTCAGCTCCCCACTGGGACCCCCAAGGACATGGGCTGATTCACAGCAGCCTTCCCAATCCCACCTCCCCTCACCACCACCTCTGACAGAGGTGGCAAGGGTTGGGGTGTTAGAGAGCACAGGGTGAGCTGAGACTCAAGTAGTTCTGCTCGCGCCATTTCCCCCGTCCCCCAGCTTTTAAGCCGGTTCCCCCCAGCCCTGGCTCCAACTTCAAATTAGACTGATTATGAAGCTAGAAAAAGAACATAACGGCCAGACTGGGTCAGACCAAAGCTCCATCTAGCCCAGTATCCTGTCTTGTGGCCAAAACCCGATTCCTGAGAGGGAGTGAACAGAACGGGTAATCATTAAGCAATCCCTCTACTGACATTCATTTCCAGCTGCTGAAACAGAGGGTAGAGACCCCTTTCCTACCCATTCTGGTTAATAGCCATTGATAGACCTAACCTCAATTAAGTTTAAAAACAAGCTCCCCACACAGACCTGCACTTGCCTGCTGCCTAATGCTGATGCCTCTTATAGGTACAGCAGTGCAGGGTGGCAGCAGCCCCGGTCCATGGAAGGGGGTGTATGTGTCTGAGCCCTGCCCCTGTGCTGCTGCCTCTGATGGAGGCAGCAGCACAGGGTGGGGGTACTGGTGGCACCAAGGAGCCGGCGCTGGGGGGGGAAAAAACCTGGCTTTTGGCTCCTCCCCGGCCCCAAACACTGGTTCCTGCTTCCCCTCCTCTTCTGTAGGAGACAGCGCATGCAGGGAGTCTGTTTGAAAGCCATCAGAGGCAGCAGCACGCGGGGAGGGGGGGGATGCCTGTGGGGTGCCATCTTTCAAGTCAGACCCTTACAGGTACTGGCTCCTGCTCCTACTCCCCTCCCCCAGCTGCGTCTGATACAGAGACAGCAAGGTGGTGCAGTGTGCGCACGCGTGTATTCAATGAGATTAACCAACAAGCCCAGGCTTATCAATTAATCGTGAAGTTGTCTACACGCTGACATCCCTAACTCCAACTACGCGAAAAATGGAGCTGGAGTCAACGTACCTTAAGCCAAGCTTCAGTGCCACCTTCACAGCTGGAGGTTGATGGGGTAAATGCTCCCACCAACTTCACTTACTTTTCAGGGGCGCACTTAGCTTTTAATTTAGCAGATCTTTACTAGACCCGCTAAATTGAATGTGGGAAAATTGACCACTGCGACATCAATACATGGCCTGAGTATCTCTGTTTCCCCGTATATTAATGGAGATAAATCACAGGAGTGAGGAGGATTACTCAATGCCTGTGAAATACTGTGTTTTAAACTATAATAGCTACTCTACAAAATACTCTCTGGTTGGGGGGAAAACAGTTACAATAGGGACTAGAGCAGGAGATTACACATGCTATGAATCAAGTCATCCTAATTTTTTTTAGTATAAGAATGAATGACTAATTTAGTGTAAACTAAGGTTTAGATTAGGGATATTAGTTGTTAAGCAGCTAATTGTGTAACTGATGGAATTTCTATTGACTACTCTATTAGTCAATAAGGGGGAGGCACTGTGGCTCTGCAGTTTAAATGCAATAGAAGCCAGGCATGCAGGAAGCCCGGCTCCTACTACACTAAAACTGCAGAGCTGCAGTGGGGTTAGTGCAGTGCAAGGGGGGACTGAACATTTAAGCAGGCTCCCCTTAGCACTGGCTCCTCCCCTTTGCTGCCTCTGATAGAAGGCAGAGTGCGGGGGAGAGCAAATAGTGGCTTGACTATCCAATAAGCCTAAACTTGCTGGGTAGTCAACTACTCATGTAGTTGCTTACATCCCTAGTTTAGATGTGATTCAAGGCACTTGTCCAGAATGATTTATTAGAAGATTAATGTGTTACCTGGAATCTCTTGCTTACAGCCCATTAGGCAGGGTGAAGTAAATATGTACAGTTTACTGTTCTAAATAAAGCAACAATGTTTCAGTTCTTACACATGGAGAGAATTTTCCATTTGCTCCTAAAGATGAATAATCTAGCCATAAACAGAAGTCGCTATGCAAAAAAAATCGAATTAGAAGACTTGATTCCTGATGTTCCCTCCAAAAAACATTCCTGTTACAAGCAGCTATTTAGCTCAATTTCTGATCAGCATGCCATTGAGATACTGCTTTTCCTGTGTCTATTCCACACATGTGCCTTACATGTGTGATCATGCCTGTAACAGCAAATCCACAAGAGCCTGCTTTTTGCAGCCTTTGAACTAGAGCCGTAAGAGGGGACTGGAATTTCCTCATCACATTCTTGGCCTGCTGCCTGAAGCCATAATTACTTGTTCCCATGGCAAAGAGCCTGGCTTAACCACAAAACCACTTCTATGCAGTCAGTCTGTATAACACTAACAAAACTTGTTCTGAAATACTTTAAGAGTTAATTTTGCAGATGTCATTTATGTATGCAGAAAAACAATACATTTCCACCAAGTCCATGACTACACTAGCAAACTCAGTGGCACACCAGCACTGATGCAGCTGCATCACTAAAATCATTCATGTAGCCAGTATACGCCCATGGGATCCATTGGCATCAATGACTAGCCATAGCTTTGTTGGTGGGAGAAGCTGTGCACATAAGTCTTGCTAGTATAAGTGCTCATGCCATTCAGAGAGGTTTTTCTCATGTTCCTGAGTGACATAATTGGTAGTGTAGGAATAGCTTCGGTGTCTGCCACTATGGAACTTGTGTCTAGGCCTATCCACTACAGAGCTCTGTCTTTAGGGTAATCCAACTGACAGCTATTTTTATAGTAATTTCATTTTATGATGTGCAATACCAATTGTTGTCTTCCCAAAGAATGGTGTATTGGCACAGAATATTAATCACCATAATTTATTATTTGCATTACAAAATGTCTAGAAATACCACCCAAGATCAACATCTACTGTACTCACTTAAAACAATCTCTGCATTAAAGTATTTACAATCAAAACAGACCTAACAGAGAGGCTATATTATCCCCATTTTACAGAGAACTGTAGCATGGAGATTAAGGGATTCACACAAGGAGTCTAACAGTCAGAAAAGAAAACCAGCTTGAAATCCAAATCTGATGTTTCAACCACAATGCCACTACCCATTTCCTTTCTTTTCAGATAGCAGATCAGTTAGGTGACAGAGGAAGTCTTAAGAGATCACGTTTATGTCCTCAGAACTATTTCCAGCACGTCTCAGATAATTGCAGGACTTCGTGAGCAACAGAATTGTAATAAATCTCCTAAACTAAATAGGTCTCCATAGTAAGATGTGAAAAAACCCAACAGTTTTAGGACACGTGAGATGCATATTTTAAACCTCTCAACTAGTTAATTTGGACTGTGATCAGAGAATATTCAAGATTATTCAGAACTGCATTAAATTACAATAAAATTAGATTACAGGTTCATTATTCTCAACATTGAAATACTGTTTCACAATCTCAAAATTACTGAAATAAGTAGTTCAAAAACTTCAGAATAATGAAAAGAGTGCACTGCATGGCATGTATCTAACACAGATTAAGGGTGATGGTGATTACTCAATTACTGTACATGTGCTGGATGAAGTATAGCACACCCCACTAATACAAGCACCTGATTTAAAAGGACATGAAGTATGAACACCTCACAATAGCTGTATATAAACTTGGAAAATACTAGAAGCTGCCTAAAAGACTTCAGGAAAACAACTTGTACAAGTTGAACCTCTCTAGTCTGGCACTCTGGCCCAGAGTGGTTCAGCATTATTTTAGTTAGCTGGATATCCACTTATATATATAGCCAAGTTTCCCAGAGTCCCATAAAGTATGTTTACAGTCACCCGTCCTGGCTCTCAGTGTTATGTCCTATTATTTAGCTCTGATTTACCACTAAATGTCCTCTTCAGAACCCAGTTAAGTCATGGTCTGGCCCACAAAAGCTTATCATCTAATAAACCATTTTGTTAGTCTTTAAAGTGCTACATAGTCCTGTATTTTATGGAAATGTTCGTAACATTACTAGACAATTTGATGATTTGGCAAATTCTCTGGTTTGGCACTGGTCAGGTCCCAAGGGTGCAGACTAGAGAGGTTCCATATGTAACATTTCATTCCCCTATTGCTTTTCCCTCCTTCCACATTAGTCTGCTAGGTTTGTCTCCACATTCTTCTAGAATGTTGACTAACAGTAAAGATCCAAAGATTTTTCACACTGTCTACAGTGCTGTTTGACAAAAGAACCAAGTCAGTCTAGAAAAAAGTCACTAAAAAAAATGAAGACTTTTCAAACGTAATACTATTTTGTCACCTTTGTTCATGCAGATCCTGAACATAATTTGGAATGATAGGGAAGGGAGACCAGTTACCTCTTCTGATTTAAAAGCAAGTTATTTGCACCCAACTCGAATACATATTAAGGATGTGAAGGTTTAACCCCATGGTACCCAACACTAGCCACATGTGATTATTTGGCTGGTTGAGTGTGGGTAGTTTGCTATTGGCTACTGCTTCAGAACAGGCTGGATATCACGGGTTTAATCAGTTAACCAGTGAGCTGGAGCAGCTCCCCACTTACAAAGGATAGAGGTTGCTCCAGTGCAGCTTCTGTCCACGGCAAGTCTGGGCACCCTGCAGCAGGGGAGAGGAGAGGTGATCCAGCCCAGCAGCAGAGGGCCCTTGCCCCCCCTTTAATGGGTTAACCAGTTAGACAATATGTCTAACTAGTTAGCCAATTAAACAAGATTTTATGTTCCCTAATACACATGCCTACTATTTAGGAGCACAGCCAGCAAACAATCTCTCAGAATACAGCTTTCTGGAATGGATGCTAGAGCTCTAGCTTTTTTCATTCTCAAGTGAATTGTATTCCTATTCTAATCTTTTAGAGATTTAATAGTGGTAAACATCTCAACTTCTGTTCAACTTTATTACTGTAAGTCACTGGGCAATTATAAAGAAAGTATTTCTGAAGAAAAAATTGAAGTTAATAAAGTAACTGCAAACAATGGATGCTGTGAGAATCACATTTATAAGCTGCAGCAAAGAACAGAGCTCAAGTATTGAAAAAGCATTTCAAAAGAAATCCTGCTGAAATGCTTGTAGGATCATATAGAAAGTTTCCTCTGCACACTACTCAGCCACCTAATTACTCTGAAAGAAAAAGTTAGAATGAAGTGGGGACACTAGTAAATGCAATTGCCAAAGCTGTTACCTTTGAAGAAAAGTTCACACTTAAGTTTTTAATGTACACTATTCACATACAAGAAATTTGAAATTTAATGAAAAAAGACACTCATTCCTTTGGATACAAGTGTGAAACTGAAAAAATGGCTATAATAAAGCAGGGCAGTGATAAGGATGTTAAAATGTGATTTAGCTAATCTAGTCGATACAATTTTATCTATTTGTTGATAAAAGCCTCTGCAGAGATGCAGCAGAGGTAGCTCCAGAGGAGCCAGCTTGAGCTTGGACTGAGAAGTCTTGGCTCATGCTCACTCCAGAGCCACCCACACTACATTTAAAATGCAGAGCCGCAGTAAGAACTGCTGGGCTCTTACTACATTTAAAATGCAAAGGTGCAGCAATCACCATGAGCTGGGACTGCTCATTCCAAGGTCTCTATGAGTCCAGCAGCCCCCATTCGTGACAGACAGCCCTGCCTGCTGCGAACAGGGGCAGCACCCCAGAGACAATGCTGGGGGGAGGGGACACGACAGGAAGAGAACCAGCTTTTAAGCCAGCTCTCCACCAGCACGGGCTCCTGTCCCCCCCCCCCCCCCCCCAGGGCTCTTCTACAAACCAGAAGCAACCACACTGGGAACCGGCATGAGGGGACTGAAGCAGTCACCCACTGGCACTAGTTCCTGCTGTGCCTCTGCCTCTCCTGTTCCCTGCAGAGGCTGCTGGGGGAGACTGGCTTTACCGGTTCCCTCCCAGCACTGGCTCCTGCTCCCCACTCTCCTTGCTCCCTCTCTTTGACAGAGGCAGCAGGGAGGAGGGAAGGGACGACCAGACTAGTCGAGTCGACTATCTGATAAGTGTTTGCTTACATCCCTAAGCAGGGAAGAAACAATGGCATTAGCCACAGAAGACAAGCATTCATTCCATTGCTCCAGAAATAAGACTTTAGAAATTAAATTTAACACTAAATAACCAAGCACTTACCAAAAGCATGTTTCAAAATGTATTACATTTTCAGACAGAGGTCCTTTCAAACACTCTTTAAGGCATGAAACTGAACTTACCCAAAGAGAAATGTTGAAAGATTTATGAGCAAGCAACTTCTTCCCCCAGTTCATGCAACTCAATCTTCTTTTGTTCCCATTATTTTCTAAAACCTGAACTTGCTTTCTAAAGGTGGAATGCCTGACTGCCAAGTAGTACTATTTCTGGTATGTTCATTTTCCTCTTGTTCTCATCCATCTTTCATGCCCCATGGCACTTGCAACATAAAGGTGCACTTCCTATGCTAGATGTGGAACTGCTGACATGTGGCTTCTTCCAATCCCCATTTAGATTATAAATCGAGGTGGCCAACCCATGGCTCGCAAGCCGCATGCAGCTCTCCCCCCACCCCCCAAAGTGCGGCTTGCGAAGCCAACCCTAGAAATGGCCCCCGGCTTCCTGTGCTCACCAGGGCAGGGGAGCCATCCAGTGCAGCGATTAAAAATGGCGTCACCAAGATGGCAGCAGCCGACAGGAGCCTGATGTGGCCAAAAAGCTTTGTCTTTTAAAGGGGCAGCATCTTCTCCCCCCCCCCCCCCCAATCAACTCGGGGAGGTGGTGGGAGTGCTCTTATTTTTTGCTCAACAAAAATAGCTAAAAAATTATTGTGCAGCTCTTTGCATTTTTTCCACCGCTGTTTCGGCTCTCTGTTTAATGGGTTGGCCACCCGTTATAAATCATATCCTCCTCTCAAGGGTTTAAAATCATGCAACAGGTAAGAACTGCATGCCCAAAATATAGTATCACATCCTGAAGTTCTTGCCATCACTGGAACTTCAAGACCAAAAAAATTAAACGTTTCACAACCTTTCCTTTCCATAACTAGCAATCTTCCTATGGGCTACAGCATCTTAAATACTTTTTTGTGATTCTACTGTAGTGTTAAAATGTAACTAGAGTGGTGATGTCACTAAAATTTCTACTACAAGGAAAGAGTTACTAGAGTAAGATGACTGACTTACTAACAGATTCTTATCAAAACAAGTTCTCTCCCCCTTCCCCACAGTAGCATAACAACTCGCTCAAAATATCAACTCCTCCCTGTAGACAGACTGAAAGTCAGGATAAACTTGGTCACAGCAGAAACCAGACAATGTTATTTTTATACTTTTTAATAATAAAAGTTTTAAGTACTGTAGCACAAATAGTAACTTCTCCCATACAGATGTTAAATATCTCTTCTCCACGTCTGCTGCTCACACAGAACTTTAACAGACTTGCCTTCAGCTGTAAAATTACTAGTGGTCAGTTTACATTCTCTAGATCTGAAAGACGCTACCCTTTAATAGCTTCCTTGTAGTGCTTTTAGATTTCATGTAGAAAAAATGGTTCTGTGCTCAAGACAATATATAAAAATAGATTAAATAAGTTACCAGTCTCACCATGATTCTTGAGCTCAATTTAATTCCTAGTCTTGTCCCAAACCGCATCATTTCACCAGACAATTCAACTTTTTTCACATTCTGCCACATGTCCAATTTAACTCTTTGGATTAACAATTAAGATTCTGGCTATGAATTAAGCTGAGGAGTGCTGTCTATCCTGAACATTCCAATTTCTTCCTATGAACAGCAGGCTATAGCCATATACTTTTGATAAGGAGGTTCCTGTCAGCACTTTCAAAACCAGACACTAAAGGGTAAAGGTTGTATTTACTGTACTCACGAGATACAAATCAAGAGGTAAAATGCTCTTTATTTTAGCAGTAAAAGTATTGCAACATCCAAGCAAACAGGCGATTCACAAAGACATGAAGTAACTTTAGCACGCTCAATCCTATGGACTGCCAGTTTCTCTTTCATGATGTATTAATATGGACACTACACAAGTTTGTCAGAACACAGTTTATTTTCTGTTTCTAAAAACATCTTGTGTCTGACAATTACAAGTTTTTCTGCTCACTGGACATCAGAGTAAAAATAAAGCCATGACTTGATTAAACATATGAAAATTAAATAAACATTCCAGTTAAAAACAATTGAGATGTAGGACCAGAAAACAGACCCTTTAAAATGGAAGAGTTAATTTTTAGTAAGTTCACAGCTAACACTAAATTAGGTCAAATGCTGAGCAAGTGTAAAAAGAGAAAAAGTGAGAAGTGCCTACCTTTGTACCAACTGTTATATCTTGGACAATGCTGTAGAAAAAAGAAAGAAGAAGGTTAAGTTAGATAGATTTGCCTCAAATATCCAGCAGTAAGGGAAAAAAAGCTTGTCAAAGTGCACCCATCTGCGCAAGTGAGCCAAGGACAAGACAAAAAGTTAAGCTGAGAAGACCCAAGGCCACAAAGTGTTAGGAATGTGCACCACTTCTACTTCTAACAGTGGAACGTTGCCCTTTTTGTCAGTGAACCATAGAAAGGAGTATAGAGATACCAAAGTCCATATTCTTCACAGGAATGTAAGAAACAGTGTACCGCCAAGTGCCAAGTCACAGCAAGAAGTGTCAAAATTAATTTCCTACAGTCACTAGCATAGTCCATATAATCCATGTCTAGAACATGTTAAAACAAAACTTTATAATTAGACTATCTAGCTGGCATAAATATATAGCAAAAGAATTCAGGTGAGTTGATGCTCAGGAGGAGGGGTTATTTCTACAAAGACTGTTTAATAACTATTCTAGAATTCACCAAAATAGCTCCATTTGCCCTAAAAATGGTAGAATGGTGGAACTGCTTGCACAGACTAGACAGGCTTTTATATCACTGCCTCCTCTATACCTGAATAAAACAGTGTGTGCCTGGTTTACAGTAGCACTTCCTTCATTGCTAGCACCAGTGGAACTGCACACAAAAAGCAAAACAGATGATTTCTCAGGGTTTTATGAATACTAAGAATATTGTTATAACTAAAATTGTGTAAGGAATATTAAACCTCATTCATCAGAGCATGTGTCAATCTACTGGGGTCCATCCACACAGGGCTGGAGTCTGAGCTCTGGAACTCTACATGCTTACTTCCCCCATCCACCTAGGGTCCCAGAACTTAGACTTCAGCTTCAGCACTAACGTCTACACAGTGATTTTTCAGCCAGAGCCCTGAAAGCCTGAGTCAGCTACCCCAGGTCAACTGCAGGTTTTGTATCCCTGTTTAGATGTACCATTTTTTTAACCTAGATGACACCTGGTGGTGGGTACAGATTATTCCACCTCTGCCTACATCGGGTTTTTATACCTTCCTCCAAAGAATATGAAAGTGGCTACCATAAGAAACTGGACTAAATGGCCCACAGGTCAGATCTTATATAGCAACTCTGACAGAGTCACTAGCCTGCCAAATGGAGACTACAGTGCAAAGTACAGTAATAAGATACTCCTATTACCATCATTTACACCTTTTCTGTAAACATTCAAGATGGAGATAGAATTCCTTCAGTATGTTTGAAGTTCTCTAGCATAACTGAGGTAATTGGGTTGTAGGAAATGAGGATGCAAAATCATGTTTAAATGGTTAACCATATTGTTCAGCTGGTTATCTAATAGGTGAGGGTTCTCTGCTCGGTGTCCCCATCCGGCTCCCTTATTTTGAACTTCTAGCCCGCACTTCTTGATCCTTTAGTCATTATTTGTCCCAAGAAATCAATTGAACATGGGTCCAGTGTCCCTCCCATAAGGTTGGGGAGGGGCTTTTAGAAGGTGGGCGGGCTCCCATCCCATGATTTCAAATAGGTCTAATAGGTGAGTGGGGGGCCATCACCCACATAGGGCTGAAGCAACTACTCCAGCCCGCACCAGTTAACTGATTAAACATTGACATCCCTATTGGGAAGTCCAAAATATGGTAAAGTGCTATAAAGCTGGCCAGCACAGACCCATTGGCTCTCTAGTCCTTCAGGATACACACATCATACCATGAACCTTGAATTCTTATGTCAGACTTTCTAGTACAAGATCCTGCAGCCACAAACCAATAGATCTGCCATGACCTGCTACTGAATCACAAAGAACATCTAAAGCTAGATTCTGTATGTCCTACAAAATCTCAGTGACGTAGCTGTGTTAGTCTAACTTTAAAAATGAGTAGTCTTGTGGTACCTTAGAGACTAACCTAAATATTGTCATCAGATGATCATCATCCACTCCATCTAATGAAGTGGGTTTTGCCCACAAAAGCTCTGATTCTATATATTCTGGTTCATTTCTAAGGTGCCACAGGATCACTCTACTATGTCCTGCACAGCAATATGAAAAAGTAATCATATTTGTGTCAAGAAACATTTTAAAATTCAAAAGGATTTAGTTCTACCACAACCTATATTTGCTATATATCTTCCCTTGCATTTCAGTAATTTTCAGGTAAGTATACACTATTTCCATTTATTACAAAATCATTCAGGTTTCAACAGTTTACACAATGCCTTATACTAGCATAAAACAGCTGAGTTTCCAATGCTTCCTCCTCAAAACCAGCCTGCCATGTCATCATAACCCAGCAATTTACAGCTGGAGTCACAATCTATTCCAATGGCTGTTGCCAGAAAACTACACTATGGTTTCTTTAGCTCAGACTGCTATTAAAAAAAACTCTGTATGAGACTGCAGGATTTTACAATCCCACTGGTGTTCAGAGTCACCAATGAAGACAGATGGGTTTTGTTTTATCTTGAGGGGGAGAGCTTTAGTGCAGTAATTAAACCCATCTGTACATCACTGGAAAATCCAACTGAATACTGCTGCACGTAACCACTCCAAAGTTATTTAACATGCTGCTGTTTCTTCAGTTTAAAAAAATACCATGTATATTGTTCAGAGTGCTTCTTACACACCTGAATCAAAGAATACCTCCCAGAAAGACCAAAAAAAAGAAAAAAAGAGGCATTAAGTTTCTCAGCCTCTCCAAGTTATCCTTGAGCAATTTTTCTTGCTTCCTGTTCCTCTTGAGGGCCTCAAACACAGGAAATGTTTTACATAAAGTAGCCTTTACAGGGAATGGTATTTAAAATAATCCAGCAAGAAAAGCATTTTTATTTGCCAAAAACTGTTTGGTTCTGGGATATCTTTGGAATCCATCTGATAACTAAGGCCACATGAAGCGCACACAATACACCAACAGCTTTTAGATTATTTTTAAAAGTATGCAATTATTTTCAGTTTGCATATACTCTTAAACTGTGGTTTCTCGATATGGTTTCACTGGTCCAGGCAACCAAATCTGTTACCAAGTTTTCTCCTAGTTTTTAAACAGGATAAGCCATTAAGTTGAACAAAATTTACGTTCACATAGAAAGATTAAAACTTTTTAGAATAACGGACAGAAAATTCAACAGCCATCTGGGATGGTATTCTTTCAGGCAATTTTCTAATATGCAATCTTTACCATATCACGCTTCTGCGCATCTTTTAACAAGATCATCAAAAACAATTTAAGAAAGAATGCAACTAAGCAGAATTGTAAGCACGATCAACACTTACAAAAGGTCATGGGCACTTAGCTGTGCAGATGTGAAACAGTTTCCAGAAGAAAGAAACTTCCCACATTTCATCACAAACCCAGCAGACAGCAGCTAGGCTCTGCAAGGAAAGTGAACCACATCCTGGGATTTTAACTGACAACAAATGATTAACATTTTAGGCTTCAGCTCATATTGCCACTTCATTAAAAGTTATAACGGTATGAATATTTTAATTTATGTAACCAAGCCAGCTTTCCTGCAAATCTACCTTGAGCAGTAGAAAGAAACAATAGTTTTTCAAATCAGTGAAGTTTCACATCATTAAATTTACAGAAAACACTTATCACAATTCCACATGTTGAGCAGTTATTTATTAAAAATGTAAACAAGTTGAACAGAATTTCCTGGGCAAACTAAGATAGTCTTCACATAAGGAACCAGACTGAACCATTTCAGAAAGAGTATTGTGAATGAAACTTCTTTATGAGTCCAGTCATTAAACGTAGGCTCTCTAATGGCAGGCTTTGGATATTTAAATACTGGGGTTGGAAGGAGCAAATGTTTGACTGCCTAGCGACATTCTTCTCTTTACAAGGCAGAGGAGTACCAGCTCATTTTCTGTCAAGCCGCGTCTCCGCCAAGCGCCGCATCTGGAAGCGCCTCACCAGGTGAGCAGCACAGGCGCGGAGGGGGGGGCTGGCCAGGAAGCCCCGCACGGGCGCGGCGAGGGGGCCGAGCCCTGCCCGCTCCTGCAGGCATGACAGCGCGTGGGAGCCCAGCGACACGTCCGGGCGCGCCGGGAAGGCCCGGGCCCCGGCAGCGCGACCCGCGGGGGCGGCGCGGCAGCTGCCAGGCTGGGTGCGGCCCCAGCCACGAGGGCGGCTCCCGCGGCGAGCCCCGCCCGGCGCGAGGCCTCAGGTGAGCGGGGGCGCCGCCCCGGGCACGTGCGGGGAGCGCGGCGGAGCTGGGGGGGGGTTAGGGACCCCCCCCAGGAGGGAGCGCGCGCCCCCGCCCCCCAGGTGCAGGGCAGCACGCGCCTCGGCGGGGGGCGGGGGGAGACGTTTCGAGCGCGCGCGCAGCGCCGAACGCCCCGCACGAGGCACGCGCCCGCGTTCCCACATTGGGAGCGGAGGCACCGGGGCCACCGCCCCTCCCCCTTTCTGTGACCCCCCCACCTCACGCGGAGGGGGGGAACCCCGGGACGGAAGCAGGAAGCGGCGGTGAAGGGGGGATCCAGTCGGGCACCCCCCCCCCGCGCGCGCCCAACGGACCCCTCTCAGGTAACGCTCCCCCACACGCTCGGCCCCGCCCGACCCCCCCGCCGGTCCCGAGGCCCCCCCGGCCCAGGGAGGCCGCAGCCCGCTCCCGGCCCGTGGCGGGGCGCGGCCCGGCGGGCACTCACCCGTCCATTGCACACAGAGGAGACCCGCAGGGAACGGAGTGGAGGCGCCGGAATAGCAGGAACGAACCCAACGGCTCCGTGTTATAGACTCACAAAATGGCGGCGGCGTCCGGCCCGCCTCACCCGCGCCACCACCCCATTGGTTGCCGCCCTTGTCGGCCTGACGACACGGGTGGGGATCCGTCACCTCAGGGGGCGGAGTCAGGGACGGCTGCTGCGAAGCCTGTTGGCTGCACGGGAGGCCAGGGGCGGGGTGAAGAGCGACCGCGCCGCGAGATTGGGTGAGCCTCTGGCATTGTCTAGGAAAGCCATTTTGAGAGCGGGTAGGAAGCCCATGGCCACCCTGAATAGCCATTTTGAATACGGGCAAGGAAAGGCATTAACGACGCTGGGCAGCCATCTTGGTTATGGGCAACTTTTCCAACGTGCCTGTTGCGTTGTCATCTTAAGTATGGGTGGCGAATGCAGCGGGTAGCCATCTTAAGTATGGGGAAATAGTCCAAAGGCCACGCTCGGCGGCCATACTGAATGTGGGCAAAGGCCTCATTCCCTGGGCGGCCATCCTGAGTGTGGACAGGAAGCTGAAAGGTCCATGTGCCTGTTACAAAAGGTACATTGTAGCCACTTGCACATGGAGCACAGATGTATCCATTTTTAAAGGCGGCTCATCGACTTTTACACACACACACCCCATTATTTTAACTTCTTTTACAGTTTTATAATTGAATCCACTTTATTGTAACTGGAGCTGGAGTTTTGGGCAGAGCATTGTTCTATGTATCTTTGAAAGCATGGTCATATTTTACAAAGGTGGGTCCTGCCCATTAGGATTCTCTTCACAAGATCCAGGGTTGCTTCAGTTTCCTTGACCAAAATCTCTGTTACCCCATAACCACATGAGTGGTTGATGCCTTTCTTCCACCACCCCACGAGTACTTGTTTTTCAGTCTTGCTGTGAGTATTTAGGTCCCATTCCAACAGAGAGATTCATGCAGACTGTGCCCAAGTGGAGTCCCATTGTAAGCTTTCCAGGACAGGTGTTGCATTTTTACTTTGCCCTATGTGCAGTACAAAGGAGGCTCTGATCAGGTCCCCTAGTGCATACTGTAGTTCCAATAATAATAAATCCTCTTCCCCCTTACAAACCTTTTATGATGCAACTTATTTATAAGATTTCCTTTCTTTAGCTTGTTCTTCTCTACAGTAGCATGCTTCTGTAAACCCAATGATACATTCTGTTTAAATATGGGTAATGCCTGTTCATCTGGAATTCTAGCAACAATTCACTTTCATTGTTCTGATCTGTAATAACGCCATCAGTCAGAGAAAATCAGAGATTTCTGAAAACCAGGTTTTGCAGCACTAGGGTTGCCAGATAGTTTCAACAAAAATACTGGATACACATGACATTACATCACAATCTACATTACATCTTATTTAGAAAATGCTGAACATTTCTATTTTCTTAATTTGTTTCCCGAACAGAAAGTTCAAATACTGGACTGTCTGGTTCAAAACCGGACACCGGGCAACCCTATGCAGCACTGAATAAAATACTTCATCTGCCCTGGGATCAGAGCTGCACTGGTTACAACTGGGTTTGAAAGGGTGTTGTAACTAATTTATTTCTGATCATTGTGTAGACAGAACCTTTAGTATAATGTTTCCTTTGCTTTTTCTGTTCAACATTAGACATTTTCTTTAAAACTTCCCACTCTTGCACTTCCATCAACACTGCTCCACTGTTGGTAGCAAAAGGGAAGCACTAGGGTAGAAGATATCGGGGTAGAAACATCTGAACTCTGTCTACATTAGTACTCCCATCATCGCTACCGCTGTAATGATAAAACTTAAAAAAACATGAATAGTCTTGCAGCACCTTAGAGACTAAGGTACTGCAGGACTATTTGTTGTTTTTTCAGTTACAGACTAAGCTGGCTACCCCTCTGAAACCTGTAATGACAGTTTATATCTATATAAATAGTCTAGCATAGACTTGAAGCAAATTCAAGTCTGGAGGTTGTTGATTCCAGGCAACTTGATCAGGTTCTCCACAAGTGCATTTCTTACTGCTGCTGGACTGAAAGAAAGGTAAAAAATGTTGCGAAAGTGTTGGAGCATACCATTGCTTTTCCTCACACGTTGATCACTGTGCTCCTGAGGTGGGGGAAAAGGTAAGTTCTTACTTGTTAATACTTTTTTGTATTAAATAGTTCCCGGAGTACTCAACTAGAATCAAAGCCATGTTATGCTAGGTGCTAAAAGTTAGAAGCACAGACTGTACTCCAGAGAGTTTAAATTCTAACATGACAAAGGCCTGATCTGCATCTAAAATGTAGATCATTCTAGGTTATTTCACTCAGAGCTGTGAAAATTTTCACACCCTATACAGTGGAGTTAGGTTAGCCTAGCCCCCAGTTTACATACAGGTAGGTTGAATTCTTCCATTGACCTAATTTCCACCTATCAAAGGAGGCGGGGGATTTATTACAGTGACAGAAAAAAAACCTGTCACTGTAGTGTCTGAAATACATCACTGAAATATGCCACTGTAGTGCTTGTAGTGTAGCCATATCTAAAGGATGGGGGAAAAGAAAGGATTATTATCTTTATTTCACAATATGGAAAGACTTAAAAGCAACAACTTAGCAAGTGAAATCTCATGAGCACTAATTCCACTGATAAATTGTAAAAAATAAACCTAATTTACTGATAACTATTAAAACAAACAAATCCATTTATAGCATATACAAATATTTCCCCCTTATTTATCAAATGTATTTAAAGAGTGAACAAAAATGGGCACCCACGATTAAGGAACTATTGCTTGCCCAAGCCACATTTTGCGTAGTCATTGTGTGGTTTATAAAAGACAGAAAGAATTAATGAAATGCAACCAAAATGTGTTATTTAATGGCATGCACCCCTTCTCAGATTTCCTGTAAATATATAAAATTAATTGATTTTCAGCAATGTTTTACCAGAGTTCTTCCTACAGCACTTTATTACAAGTTGGTACATCCTGTGGACAACCTAACAAGGAGGTCTGATTATGAAATGTCCTAGGTTACTCCGCTACTCATTTGTTCTGTTTGGCATGCACTGGTAAGGGTGTTCATCAGGTAATAAAGGTCCTCAGATTGTTTGGTTTTTTTAATCCTTTTATCATGTCTTTTTCTTTTCACAAAGAAAATCAGTGCATTTAGTAAACATACCATCTGGCAATATACAACAAATAGTCTGGTAGCACCTTATAGACTAACAAAACATGTAGATGGTATCACGAGCTTTCATGGGCACAGCCCACTTGAAAGCTCATGATCCCATCTACATACTTTGTTTGTCTATAAAGTGCTACCAGACTATTTGTTGTTTTTAAGATTTATCCTGTTCAGACTAACTCAGCTACCCCCTGAAGCTTCTGGTAATATACAGCTTTTCTTTAGAGCAAATATGATGCATTTTTTAAAAATCCATTCCCTGGGAAACTTAATGGAAAAAGGAATTGCCTCACCTTCCTTCCACCAACAACAAAAAACAGCCACCAGCTGAAAATAGGCAAAACTTCAGCATGATTCATCCCCTTTTGTACAAACCAGCAGGGAGCCCTGCCTGATTTACAGAGCCTCTCCCTGACCCTTCGGCCCCTGTGGTTGTTCATGTCTGGGTTGAAGGTTCTTTGGGAGACACACCCAGGTTTTCTTTAAACCTTGCCTGTATGTTATCTTCTGTGGAATTTAACACATTCTGCACAGAAATTCTCCCTCCCCACTCCTCCTCCTGTATTTAAAAAATGGGTTTCAATGCTTTGTGCAGGTAATTTTTCCATGCAAATATTTTCTGTACAAACCAGCAGCCCCCACCACGTTGCTTTCCTGGCAGCAGCTCTGATTTTCAAGATAAACGAAAATAAATACTTGTTCTCTGTCCAGGAAGGTCACCTGTGTTCAAATATATACAGATATGCACAGTATGATAATAACATCCTAAATAATTCGCTGGAGAAAAAAAAACCATGGTCACTTTCTATTTTTTTCCTTATCCTTATCATGGTTTATAATTGTGTCTTAGGTCCTGGTCCCACAAACATGTATTTATATAACTTTACTGCTGTGAAATCAGTGGAACTAGTCACAGCAGTAAATGGGGGTGGAAGGGCGTGCCCCAGTGGAGGCATGCTTGCAAGTATTTGAAGGAAAGAGGCCTCTGACTGTTTTTAAAATCGTCCCCAAGGCACTTCTATCCTTCCACAAATGGAAAAACATAACCCCCATATTTTTTGAAAAAGTGACCTCCAATTAACATGACTGTTTTGTTTTAAACCAAATTTGTATTTTTGCAGCAATTTAGGATGCCAGAGTATTCTTTTGTGCATGATTCACGATATAACAGCTCTCAAAATCCTTTGTTTAGATCTGGTGGACAGAAATATTGTTTTTACTGTTTCATTTCTATGGTAGAAGTATCTTTGTATTTTTGTCAGTCCTGCCAAAATACACCTTGGCTGTGTCCAGACTCAGGGTTTTTTTCAAAAAAAGTAGCCTTTTTTCAAAAAAACTTCACCTGCGTCTAGACTACAGCCGCGTTCTTTCGAAATTAAATCGAAAGAACGCGGCTTTTCTTTCGACGGCGGTAAACCTCATTTCACGAGGAAGAACGCCTTTTTTTGAAAGTGCTCTTTCGAAAAAAGGCGTTCTTGAATGCCAACAGGGCTTTTTAGAAAGAGAGCATCCAGACTCACTCGCTGCTTTCTTTCGAAAAAGCGGCTTGCTTTTTCGAAAGTTCCGCTTGCAGTCTAGACGCTCTTTTTCGAAAGAGGCTTTTTCGAAAGTATCTTTCGAAAAAGCCTCTTTTGAAAGAGACTTGCAGTCTAGACATAGCCCAAGTGTTTGATTTTTTTTTCTTTACATGTATCTCAGATACAGAGTCAAAAGAATCCTAGGTTGTTAGAAACTGGAGGATTTTCCCCATTGGCTCAAACAGTTTGGGGATACAGAAGCATTACAAATGAAAATAAATTCATAGCGGGCTTGCATTCTGTAACTGTAGCTAACAACACAGTATTACTAAATTAATTGGGTTTGGAATTGAGACCCTTATATTGATATTAAGTGTCAACAGGGAGTGAATTTTTTTATAACCAGGTTAAGAACTCCCTAAAATAGACTTTTATAATGGAATTCCTTTGTTGGCCGAAAGCTGGTATATCCTGCTACTTGTCTTTAAGGGATAGGGTTGCAAGGAGTCCAGTTTTGAACTGGACAGTCCAGTATTTTAGCTTTCTGTGTGGGAAACAAATTGAGAAAATAAGATGTAATGTAGATTGTGATGTAATGTCAAGTGTGCCCAGTATTTGTGTTGAAACCAGCTGGCAGCCCTATTCAGGGATCAGTTAATAACAGCGCTATTAATGTTTGCATTAACATGCAATATTATGGAAATCCATAATACTAGGCTTTAACAGCAGGAGCCCTGCATGCATGAGCTTGACAGCAAGGGCCCTAGCTGCCCTGGGGCTGACAGCGGGACCCCTTGTGTCAGCCCTGAGCAGCCACTGTTAGCCCTGCGTGCCCAACTGGGGGAGCCCTCACTTTCAGCTAGGGATGTAAAATTCAGTTGAATTAGTTCATCAATTAAATGGTAAGTTTAACTAGTTAACTGATTTAAATGGGGGCACGTGGGCTGGAGTAACCCCCTCTTCCCCATGCCACGAGCAGGGTTTGCTCCAGACCGGCTGCTTCTGGTCCCACGTAAGGCAGCCCGTCCCTAGCCCACTTGGGTCTAGAAGCGACAGCTGCTGCCAGTTCTGGCGCCACTTAGGTGTGGGGCTGCTGCTTCCGGACCCACGCATGGCTCCCAGCTCCCAGCACATGTATGGGGGCCCAGCAGGGCTGGAGCAGCCCTCCACCCACAGTGGGCCACAGGTGGGGGGGCTACATTTTGGGTACCAAATATCTGTTACCTGTTAACATTCCTACTTTCAGCCCATGTTCTTGATCATAGCTCTGGGACCCTGCCCTCAGCCCTGCACTCCCATTCTTAGACTTGGGCCCCTGCTCTCAGTGCCAGTGTCTGACAGCAGGAGCCTTGGTGCTCAGCTCCAGGAGGCAGACAGTGAAAAATCATGGAAAAGTAATAATGGATTTTGTTACTCCAAATAATAAGATCCATCGTTACTTTTCAGCAATTTTCTATGGCATGTCTGCAACTCAGTTGCAATCATCCTGCAATTCAAGTAGGGCCTTAATTACTGGACCACCAAGCATTATACTGGAGATGTCCGTTAGTGTTTCCGTTATAAATTTTGATTTGGGTGGGGTAGGGGTTAATGTGACGATGTCAAATCAGACCAAGATATAATTTGTGTGAATAAAACTGAGTGAATGAAAATTCCAAGTTTAATTACAGAATCTAGTGATTATTTTCTTCCCCATTTTTAATCTGTTACAAAATGAGAGAGCGCTGTCTATACCAGTAGATTTCAGCCTATGGTCCATGGACCCCTGGGGTCTGCAGACTATGTTTAATGGGTCTGTGAAAAGTTGTCATTACAGGCAGTCCCCGGGTTACGTACAAGATAGGGACTGTAGGTTTGTTCTTAAGTTGAATTTGTATGTAAGTCGGAACTGGTACATATTGTAGGGGAAACTCTAGCCAAACATTTCTCCAGAGCTCAGTTTTATTCTCCCACACCTCACTTCCCTCAGTCCTTTATTCTCAAGATGAGGTGTCTGCTGAGAAAAGCCACTCTGCGTCTCCCTGGTCTGCTGGGGAGGGGCGCTAGCTTTGCATCTCCTTGGTCTGCTGGGGGGAAGCAGCTAGTGCGGGGTTGCCTCACCCCGTTTGTAAGTAGGGATCTGATGTAAGTCGGATCCATGTAACCCGGGGACTGCCTGTATCTCAGAACACATGGCTTTCAATCTGTGGTCTGCAGACCTTTGGGGTTCCACAGACTAGGTCTGTAATTTCCAAAGGGGTCTATACCTCAATAATTTTAGGGGTCCACACATGAAAAAAGGTAGAAAACCACTGGTCTATGCTATTCTCGTCCTTATCAGTTCATGTTGTTTCAGTTCTTTCCTGTCTTCATTGCTCCTCTTGGATGCGTTTGGGTGACTCATTTCCTGTGCAGAATGAACCAGCCATTTCCTGGCTGTTGAATTCAGAAAATTCTTCTACCACGCAGTGCTAGGTTTCTGAGTGGGTTGATATATTGTTTGCCCATGCCCCCTCCAAGTTAGGTTGTAGTTGGGAATATTCATTTCAGTTTTATGAAAGAGTCATATTAACAGATTGAGTGTGCCCCTTGTAATGTGCATTTCAGTATCCTTTTGTGTGTGTTGGAATTAAAATAATTCCATAGATCAAAATTTAATGGTACTATGCCTTAGTGCACTGGAACCAGAACCTTTTCTTAATTTGATCCAGTCATTTCAATGCATGCAAATGGGACATTTAAAATATATGAGGATATGTCTACACTGCACAGCTATTTCGGGATTCCGGATGGTATCCCAAAATAGCTACCCCATGTCTACACAAGCCGCCCATTATTTCAAAATATTTTTTTAAATAATGAGCGTACTAATTTTGACATCCTGGTAAACCTTGCTCCATGAGGGCTAAGGGATGTCTTGAAATAGCACGTTATTTCAAAATTTGGCACTATGTAGACACACCAAATTTCAGAATAAGCTATTAAAAATGAAATACGCAATTTCGAGTTTAGGGTGCTGTGTAGATGCACCCTGATGTGCCAAATTCATTCACAGGATAATGGTATGGAAGAAAACAAAATAACAGCAGGCTTCTGGCCCCACAACTTTTTTATTATTTTAATAAATGGCAGCAAATGTATGTGTACTGGAATTAACGTTGTTATTGACTGATCCAGATCATACAGATATTGGTTTTCATGTTAGATATGGGTCAGTTTAACTCCTCTGTCTGACATTGTTCTTTTTCTCAATTTTGTTTTAATAATTTCAGCCCATCTCCTTCCCCATACCCTTAATGTCCTTCATGGCTATTTCCCCATTTTTCATCTCAGTGGAACCCTATAACTGTGTTGTGGAAAGCTACATTGGACAAAAAGCATCTTTCTAGAGGCTGACCTTGCTATGGTGACCTAATATACAGTAGTGTTCCCCCACTTTGCAGTGTCTCAACTCTTTCAAATAATGTCTTGTTGCTAAAAAGCAATTTGTTAGCTCCTTTTAAAGTCTTTTTTCCATGATTTTGTTTGAATATTCCTGCTTACTACACTGTCATGCATCTGCTATCTGTTGAAGGAAATGAAACTATAAAATTGTTGGCTTCAAGATACTGCCCCTTTTGAATTTGCATATAGCACATGCTGTGTGGATTATCACTAAATTATTCATACCCTTCATGACTGATTTATGCTGAGGTGCTGAATACCTCCTCTGTGACTTTCCATTAACTGTAATACAATGAAAGTTCCTATTAAACTGAATATATTGTACAAGCACCCATAGCTGCCCTTGTCTTCTCTTCATTAGCACTCAAAGAGTGGCATCTTCCCAATGTACTTCAGTTACTTCGAGTAGGTATTAAGAATGTGAGTGGTTAATGGATTAACCAAGAAGCCTCAACCTTATCTGCCTCATTAATGCCCCCTTGCCCACCTTTAATTTTTTACGTTATGTTTAACCGATTAACCTATTAAATGGGATTTTACAAAACTGCTCCCTTACTATTTGGTAATATTTGTACTCAGACCTAAAGTGGAGTGCATTCTAGTCCACTGCCAGATCTAACCAGAATCAGGCCAGATAGAAGGAACTATAATATTTTTATACTAGAAGACTTATCTGGTGTTGCCTGGGTCTGGCCTGGGGTCAGGTTGTGGCTGCGGAGGCCTCCCACCGATGCTCCCTGGGCTTGGTGCAGGGGGGCAGAGGTACACAGGCCATCCCGGGCGCAGCCACTCTGGACAGCCCAGCAATGCTGGGAGCAGCAGCCTGCGGGGAGAGGCGGATGCACTGCCCAGCTCCAGTTTTGCTTCCAGGGGGTGGAGCTAGTGGGGCTTTCTCCCTCCCCCCCTTCTGGTCCAGCACTGGGACCAAAGCAAGTGGGGGAAGGGTTTGGGATAAGAGAACCACTTACCTGGGCTGGTGGCCAGCAAGATGGTGAGCCCTGTCCCTAGCTGGCCACTCCCTTCCTGGTGCTACTGCCTCCAGTGGTCATTCTGCAGAATAGCTACCGCCTGTGTTCGCTGCCCCCTGTGGTCACTCTGCAGTATCACGTCCCTCCTATCAGCCCCCTTTCTGTGTTATGGAAAACAATCGAATTTCAGGCACATCCCGCTTTCTTGGCACAATCAAACCCTGACTTTGCTTTAAGTTAAGATAAAAGGAAGCTGTAAACCAAACTTGGTGGTCCTACCTAGTACTGTTTAGGAGAAATTTTTGAACAAACAGACTCGCAGACAGACGGACTCACAAATAAACAGACACACACATCTCTGAAATATATACACTATCTACAATATTTTCTATGTCCCTGTATATATACAGTAAGGAAGGTAAGTGGGTATTTCATCAAGTCCTTCTCAATGGCATATCTATGAAAAGTGCACTAGCAAGGCTAGTAGAAAGATCACAAACAAAGAAACACTGTAGCTTCTATGATTTTTAAATTGTAAAAATGCTTTCCAGCAGAATTAAATATTTTGTTTAAAAAAATAAATTTTAGTTTCGGCCTTTTTCCATTGCAAAGATACAGGTCCTAACTTTGCCTGTGTAAACATAGCAAAGCTTTGCTTCCCAGCCTTGCAGGAAATTCTCTGATCAAATAGCAACAGCATGAACTCATCCATTCCTTGCCTTGTTCAATGCAATTGGACTACTCACGTAGTTATCTTAGTAGTATTTACAGGATTGGGCCCTAACACTCTAGTAATCCACTATCCCTCGCACAGGATTTGTACAATGCATCTGAGGTCCATTTGCCCGCAAAGCATGAGCTCTGAAGCTGTGCCGAAGCTAGGTCTCCCATACCGCCACCATTACATTGGTCTGCATTAAGTTTCTTAATTGTTTTCTCTTTAGTCCCCTGAAAAAAGGGTGACTTTTGCTCTTGGAGAAGACTCGACAGCATAATTAAAAATATCAAAAGTCCTTGAGAAACTCTCCTAAATTGCTAAAAATGAATGTGAATTTCTTCCCTGCAGTCCCTCTGTCTTTCCCTTATCCTGGCCTCTGCTTTACACAGTGGTTTGTTTCCAACCCTGCAGCATAGCTTGCATTCCACAGTCAAGAATGAACATTTATTTATACAAACATCCCTCCTTGCAAGCACATCTCAGTGTGCTGTCCTAGGGCAGAGCAATAAACATAATTTTTCTTTCTGTTCTCCTTTGCAAAGCTAGACTTGATCAGGAGGCAGTTTTTCAAGTAAAGATTAGCACAGATGAGTCACTTCCCTGTAGCTGCAATCTGTTAAAAATGAAATAGTATTCTGGTCCATTTGTCTACATCAATTATATTTTTTAGTACCCTCTAATGAGGGTGCCAGTTTCCTTTAAAAAAAAAAAGGAGTCCTAATGCAGGTTAGAATCCCAGCATCTCTGTGTTTTCTTGCAGAAACTCAAGCCCCAGAACCCTAGGGCTTGATTGGTTTCAGTCATTCTGAGAACCTAGTTTCCCCCAAACCTTTTAGCAGGCTATTGAGGTATATGAATTATTTCAACATTTGAAAGCACAAGCTGACAGTGTGAAAGTGATCAGAGTGGTAGATGAAACAGTATCTGGCTACCACTGAGAAGGGTAACATGACTCAGAGTTAAAGCTCATGCATTATTTCTTTGGGTTCTCCATCTCTCACCTGTCAGAAGGCAGTATCATTCACTGAAATGCTAGCTCATCACCTGTATACTTGTGGCAGCAGATTACACCCTTCCCCTCCACCTGTATCTGCTATTTAACTGGGGATTACACAGATGCTAGATGACACAACAGGCTAATTTTAAGCTCTGAATTCACTAAATGTAAATGAAACTGGGCCCTATACAAGGAATTTCCTTGTGTATTGTGTCTATAGACAAATATATCTGCAAGCTGCTCATTATATTGTCTAAAGATGTCAAATTTTGCTCTGAGCATGAGACAAATGCTGCTCTTAGTTGAAGTAACTAAGAACAGAACTTTTAAAATGAAATCTTCACTGATTTATCAAATTTATTGGGTTTGATTAGGCACATTCTTTTCAGCGTTTCTCAAGCAGCTTTTGAACACATGATGTGTTTGGGATTTTTTAAAATGGTGTTTCAAGTATGTAGGTGGAATATTGTTAAAGGGGAAGTGAAATTTATTTTTAAAAACACATGCTTGATACTGTCTTTTCAGAGGGAAAGCACTAGTGCCTTTCCTAATAAGTTTCATAACCAGAGACTGATGATCTGTTCTAGAGAATGAACTTTTGCGTTTTCTCTGAACACATTCACTGAATCATTAATGGCCTTTTTATGGCACTGATTTATTGTATTGTCAGTTACTACACAATTGCAAGGTTGGAAAATGTACATTCCATTGTTGTGGTATTTGGGCTAAATCCTGCACTTCCTTATCTTAATTAAGTAGGATACGGGCAACTGGTTTTCTCCTTTTTAAACATAATGCCTCCATGCCACGCATGGCTGTGTACTGTGCTCTGAAGCGGTGTGGTATACAGGAAAAGGGATAAGCCTAGGTTTTGACTGAGTACATTCATATGTACCATCCGCAGCAACATGTGTTGTGCGACATCCTGCTCTGATGGGACAGAACAATTCCATGCTAAACATGCATCTGGCAGTTCACCACTTCGTCCCCTGCACCAGATTCAGGAGCAGGATTTAGTTCTGAGCTTGAAAGCTCACATCCTGGAACACACACTTCAGTTACATAGCTGTGTGAAGAGTTCTCATATGGTTGTTTAATATACACCATGAAATTATATCAACCAAGTTACAATCAGTTCTTTTAGTTCCATCAAAGGAGGTCTCCTATTAGCTACTTACACGCCCCCTCATTACCATGCCATCTAAGCACCTCATCAGATACTGAATTATATGATGCACCACACTCATCCTTAAGTTGGGTGCAAAAAGTAAACTCCATCAATATGAAGTCAGGATCACCTGTCTCAAATATAAATACTGACAGCACCTTTTGCTAGAGGAAATGGTGGGGTGCTCTGTGCCCCTCACACGGGCTCTGGACTGCCCGGAGTAAACCTGATGGTGGCTAGGCAGGCATAGAAAGTGCCTGGAATGGACCTGTAAATTCCTGGGAGGGTGAGGTGAGGAGTTCATGCCAGTGATCTCCCACCTGCTGAGCGACTATGGTGCTTTCTCTCTTCCTTGTATCAGTCCCATGAAGGCTGTTCTATGTTGTAGTAATCTCTACACCTGCCATGGGAAACAAGGCACACCGCTGTGAGAGTTGTGCAGTTTTGTGTAGCTGTGAAGTCCTTTAAGGATCTCTGTAGAGTTAGGGACCCTTGGAGCATGTGCTAATGAAGCACAATGTAGTAACCATCTCTATTGACATAATAACAAATATACTCGAGTATGTCCAAAAGAGTAGTGGAGTTCAGATACCAAGCCCTTGTGTATACCGTGCCTGCCACGAGTCCTGCACTGTCATGCAGACTAATACAGACTTCATTTTCCAAGGTCTTAACCTCTAATAAACATCAAGCTCCAAGTGATTTCCTACTTGGATCAAATATGTTTGTTCCAATGCCACTTAAGTTTAAAAGGCAAGAATACTGGGACTGAATTAAACCTCCCTAGTGGCAGTGGCTGAGATTCAATTGGTTTATCAGTGCCATGATTATGCAGCTCGTCTACTATTTGCCGGCTCATATGTTCCTGAAGGCTGTTATGCAATGGAAAAACACAGCGGTGCTTCGTTCCCACAGCTATGCGGTTCTTCTGTTGTGGCATGAAGACTTGCTTATGTTTCAGCTGAAAAATGTTGAGAACTAATGTTCCAATTTTGGACTGATAATTAAACTATCTCGATGGAAGTGCATTAAGAGAAATGGCTTGTGTCATACACAAATTAAACTGTGGGTCTAATGCAAGAGAGGCCGGCCATAAGTTCACATTTCACAGTCTCTGAGAGTGAGTGCTGCGGATGGCCTCAGGGCAAGGAATCATTGATGTTATTGAGTTTATGCAGAATTTTCAACTCCTCCAAAGTTAGCGTAATGCAAATTTCTAATTTGGCAGCATATTATTTGGGCTCCACCCAAGCTCTCCACCTGCTGCCCCTGTGCACAGAGGCCCCCCAGGCTGCAGGGAGTGAGCACAGGAGGTCGCTTTAGTCCCAGAGATGGGGGCCTCCAGGGGTGGCAGGCGGGGCAGGGGGATGCACGGAGGGAGAGCACTGTGGGGCAGCAAGCAGACAGCAGTGCCTTCCACAACTCCAAGAGCTACTGCCAGAGGGGGGTGCCCCAAGAAAGCATGGTCCCCACACCTCCTTGTCCACCCCCACTCCCTCACAGCCTGCACACTCTCCCACTACCCCCAGTCCTGCCTCCAAACTCCCTCCCCCACTAACTCCCAAAATCCCTCCCAGAGCCAGCACCCAGAGTCTGCACCCTTCATACCCTCTTGCACCCACATTTGCTCCCAGAACCTGCATCCCATATCTTCTGCACCAAACTCCCTCCCGGAACCTGCACCCTGCACCCCAATCCCCAACTCCATCCTAGAGCCTGTGCCTCCTCCAGTCCCCTGCTCCAGCCCAAAGCCTGCACCCAGAGCCTTAGGCGGGGCAGAGGGGAAAGAGATTAGTTTGAGTGGGAGAGGGATGCAGGCTCTGGGCATTTTGGGCACCACTAAAATTTCACAAACCTGCCACCCCTGCCTGCAAGCTGCTAAAGTCAGTGGGAACTGAGGGCACTCATATTTCAACAGCCAAAGGAATGGAAAACATCATATTCCTTTGAATGTTTAAGATGCTCACATACTATGGCGATGGGTGTAGTGTGACCACAAAGACAGCACCATGCAGGAGGTACTTAATACTTACACAATAGGGCCTGAACTATCAGTCATAAAGGTTTATTCTGGGTGCCCAAAACAACACAATTGCATCAATGAATGTGTGCATGTATGCACAATTGTCATTTGTAAGGTCAGCTTCCTAGTTTGCATACATCATTACATGCTTGTGCATGTTCTGCAGGCACAGCATAGATCAGTAAGATTAAACTTTGCAACATAAACAGCAATTTAAACAAAAATCCAAACACCAGAATGATATCTTTAATATAGTACGTCTAGGGCTCTACCAAATTGCAAGCCATGAAAAACATGTCATGGACCAATCTGTTCTTCCACCGTGAAATCTAGTATCTTGTGTGCCTTTACCCTGTACTATTCAGATTTCACAGAGATGAGGAGTGTTTCTCAAATTGAGGGTCCTGTCCCAAAAGGGATTTGCAGGAGGTTGCAAGGTTATTTTAAGGGTGTCACAGTATTGCCACCCTTACTTCTGCACTGCTGCTTTCCGAGCTGGGTAGCCGGAGAATGGCAGCTCCTGATAAGGGCCTAGCTTTGAAGGCAGCAGTGCAGAAGAGAAAGCATAGCATCTTAGTAGCAGTACTGCAACTCCCCTCCCCCACACACAATAACCTTGCCACTTCTCCCAGAATGCCTTTCTGGGTCTGGACCCATACAATTACAACACCTAATTTTCAGATTGAAATAGCTGAAATCATGAAGTTTATTATTTTTAAATCCTATACCCATAAAGAGCAGGTGTCTCAGAAAATAGGGTGCCCTTGCCCAGGCGATGGTGCTAACTTAGTTCTTCAGGAGGATGAATTAATTTTAGTTTAATTGAATTGCCTTGCTTTAATGATTTTAAAATCAGACCATAAGAGTTATATTTAAATAGTCTACATTTTACAATAGCAGTGTATTCAATTCTGTACTTGTGAGCTGGTTACACACTTCCTCAACACTAAAAAGTCAGTCAGAACAGTTGGCCAAACTGTACTTTCAGAAGGGACTGGGACACTGAAGGGCTGGTCAGGTCCTCACAGGTCGTCATGTCTACACTGGAAGATGCTACCTGGTTTAGCTAAATCATATTTTCAAACTGATTTCATTATACATCCCTGGATGGACATTGATTTCAGGCTTTTTGAGTTTACATAAACCTGCTCTCAATCATCTTAAACTAACCTGGAAAACAAAAGAAAACAAACTCTCCCAGTATCAGAGGGGGAGCCGTGTTAGTCTGGATCTGCAAAAGCAACAAGGAGTCCTGTAGCACCTTATAGACTAACAGATGTATTGGAGCATAAGCTTTCGTGGGCAAAGACCAACTTCGTTATGCATCTGACAAAGTGAGTCTTTGCCCACGAAAGCTTACGCTCCAATACATCTGTTAGTCTATAAGGTGCTATAGGACTCCTTGTCGCTTTTGCAAACTCTCCCAGAGCACTCAAAGCAAAGTAAGAATGCCTGCACAGGCCTGCGCACTCCATTAGTTTAAACTCATCTCAGGATTAAATTAGTGTAACGTTCTTGTGCAGACAAGCTCTAAATCAGGAAATGCAGGTTAAGAATCTTGAGCAATGTTTGCTCATAGGCTGCTCTGCAGTCTGTGTCAAGCTGAAAACAGAAATCACAGCGAGAGGACCCTCTCCTTCACCTGCACACCCATACAAGAGGAGGACAGACATGAATGGACAAAGACAGACAGACTGGATTTACAGAGGCAGTTGCAGATTAGCACAGGGAAGGAAAGACAGAGCTGAGATTCGGCTAGAGCTAGGAAAGCCAAAGGGTGTCGTATCTAACCATGCTGGGGCTGAGCTTCATGAGCCATCTCAGGGAAAGAAGACAGCAAGCAAAGGGCCAGAGGTCGAGGTATTTATACCCTCCTAAGGGCCTGTCCACTTCTGAGGACATTCTTCACCCGAGGCATGGGTCAGACAGATCCACAGGCTCCACCCAAAGCCATCCACCAGCACATGTGTGATGAGCTGAAGGGGGAAGACAGAAAGGCAGATCTTCCAGAAGCTTGCTCCCCACTGACGATACAGGCCTCCTTGGCATATGTACAGTGATCAGTTACATAAGTGAATATGCGCCTCATGGGCATTTCTGTTCAGAGCACAGCAGGGACTTTGCAAAGGCACTTTTGAAAAACCCACCCTGCACTGTGTGCTCAGGCAGTCTGGGCGCAGCTAAGCACCAGTTTTAAGAATTCCTATTAGTGCCACTCCTCTGCGCATGTCTGAAAACGCTGGCCATCCACTGGAGAAACTGCCTCCCTATCACTTCTCATTTCACCCTGCATCCTTTGAGAAGCCCATGGGAAAGCTGCTTTGTCATTTCTGAAGGCCAGTGACCAATCCCCTTCCCTCCCCTATTTATTCCAAGGTTTTCCGATCACGGCATGTGTTATGAGGCCATTGTACTGTTCTCTAGAGGCTCTGGTTGTCCTGTGAGAGGGCTGCTGAAGGGACTTGGTGATCTTGGAGCACGGAGGGGAAGCAGTGGCATTTATAGATAGGGAGAATGCAGAAGCATCACATGACAGGGAAGGTTCCAAGTACCCATCAGCCAGGTGCACAACTCAGCCTGGCACGGAGCTAGCTTGCAAGGCGGCCCAGGGTCCTACCCAACACCTCTGAGATCAGTCGGCATCCAGAGAGTGTGGGGGCATTGGCATTAAGGACAGGGGGCCTTTTTCCTTCCCCACTCTCAGTGCCCGCCCTGCTGCGGGCACGGCCCAACCAGAGGAGATAAAAACAGTGGTGGCCAGCGGAGAGGTGACAGCTCAGGGAAGGAGGAGAACAGAATGGAGGAGGCTCATAGGTTGAGGGAAAAGCAGATGGGAAGGGAAGTAAAGGGCAGAGTATGGGAGGCTGCTCTAGACGGGACCTCTCCCCCAAGAGGCTGTCTCAAGCTCCCCTGCCCATTCACCATCCTGACCACAACAAAGCTTCCTCATCCACAGGCTGCCCCAAGTCCCCATTGTTTTTTCCAAGCTCCCTCCAGTCTCCCTGCAAGGGCTAGGCTTCCCTCACACCTTCCCTCCCTCCCTCACATCAATGAATCGCTCCCCCTAGAGAGAAGAGTCACACAAAGGCACGGGCACAGAACGAGCTCAAACTAGCTACGGGAATACAGGGAAACAAGAAGACGTTTTATAAATACATTAGAAGCACGAGGAAGACCAAGGAGAGGGTAGGTCCACTGGTCAGTGAAGAGGGAGAAACAGTAACAGGAAACTTGGAAATGGCAGAGATGCTCAATGACTTCTTTGTTTCAGTCTTTACTGAGAAGTCTGTAGGAATGCCTAACATAGTGAATACTAGTGGAAAGGGGGTAATTTTAGAAGGTAAAATAAAAAAAGAACAAGTTAAAAATCACCTAGAAAAGTTAGATGCCTGCAAGTCACCAGGGCCTGATGAAACGCATCCTAGAATACTCAAGGAGCTGATAGAGGAGGTATCTGAGCCTCTAGCTATCATCTTTGGAAAATCGTGGGAGACAGGAGAGATTCCAGAGGACTGGAAAAGGGCAAATATAGTGCCCATCTATACAAAGGGGCTACGTCTACACTGGCCCCTTTTCCGGAAGGGGCATGTAAATTTCACGAGTCGTCGTAGGGAAATCCGCGGGGGATTTAAATATCCCCCGCGGCATTTAAATAAAAATGTCCGCCGCTTTTTTCCGGCTTTTAAAAAAGCCGGAAAAGAGCGTCTAGACTGGCCCCGATCCTCCGGAAAAAGTGCCCTTTTCCGGAGGCTCTTATTCCTACTTCAAAGTAAGAATAAGAGCCTCCGGAAAAGGGCACTTTTTCCGGAGGATCGGGGCCAGTCTAGACGCTCTTTTCCGGCTTTTTTAAAAGCCGGAAAAAAGCGGCGGACATTTTTATTTAAATGCCGCGGGGGATATTTAAATCCCCCGCGGATTTCCCTACGACGACTAGTGAAATTTACATGCCCCTTCCGGAAAAGGGGCCAGTGTAGACGTAGCCAGGGAAATAAGAACAACCCAGGAAACTACAGACCAGTCAGTTTAACTTCTGTGCCAGGGAAGATAATGGAGCAAGTAATTAAGGAAATCATCTGTAAACACTTGGAAAGTGGCAAGGTGATAGGGAACAGCCAGCATGGATTTGTAAAGAACAAATCATGTCAAACCAATCTGATAGCTTTCTTTAATAGTTTAATGAGTCTTGTGGATAAGGGAGAAGCAGTGGATGTGGTATACCTAGACTTTAGTAAGGCGTTTGATACGGTCTCACATGATATTCTTATCAATAAACTAGGTAAATACAACTTAGATGGGGCTACTATAAGGTGGGTGTATAACTGGCTGGATAACCGTACTCAGAGAGTAGTTATTAATGTTTCACAATCCTGCTGGAAAGGCATAACAAGTGGGGTTCCACAGGGGTCTGTTTTGGGACCGGCTCTGTTCAATATCTTCATCAACGATTTAGATATTGGTATAGAAAGTACGCTTATTAAGTTTGCAGATGATACCAAACTGGGAGGGATTGCGACTAATCTGGAGGATAGGGTAATAATTCAAAATTACCTGGACAAATTGGAGAAATGATCTGAGATAAATAGGATGAAATTTAATAAAGACAAATGCAAAGGGCTCTACTCTGCGCTGATTCGGCCTCAACTGGAGTATTGTGTCCAGTTCTGGGCACCGCATTTCAAGAAAGATGTGGAGAAATTGGAGAGGGTCCAGAGAAGAGCGACAAGAATGATTAAAGGTCTAGAGAACATGACCTATGAGGGAAGGCTGAAGGAATTGGGCTTGTTTAGTTTAGAAAAGAGAAGATTGAGGGGGGACATGAGAGCAGTTTTCAGGTATCTAAAAGGGTGTCATAAGGAGGAGGGAGAAAACTTGTTCATCTTGGCCTCTGAGGATAGAACAAGCAGCAATGGACTTAAACTGCAGCAAGGGAGGTTCAGGTTGGACATTAGGAAAAAGTTCCTAACTGTCAGGGTAGTCAAACACTGGAATAAATTGCCTAGGGAGGTTGTGGAATCCCCATCTCTGGAGATATTTAAGAGCAGATAAATGTCTATCAGGGATGGTCTAGACAGTATTTGGTCCTGCCATGGGGGCAGGGGACTGGACTCGATGACCTCTCGAGATCCCTTCCAGTCCTAGTATTCTATGATTCTATGACATGAGGCTGTGCAGACCTAGGCATTCAGTGCTGAGGTCAGAACAAGAAAAAGTGCCCTTCTTCTTCGAGTGATGTCCCAGGGGATGCTCCACAGTTGGTGTCGGACTCATCCCGGCACCACAGATCGGAGACTTTGAGAGCAGTGATCGGGCGGGACGCGCATGTGCGAGTGAAGAGCGGTGCTCTTGCCTTAGAAGTAGCGTGCACAGCCTGCTTCTCCTCAGTTCCTTCTTCACCGCCCTCAGCCACAAACGGAGCTCAACTCTCTCCTCCTCAGCACGCTATGCAAGACAAATCAGAAGCACTTTAACAACATAAACTTAACAAACAATGAATGGTCTGGTGGCACTTTATAGACTAACAAAACATGTAGATGGGATCATGAGCTTTCGTGGGCATAGCCCACTTCTTCAGATGACCTGAGTTTCAACTCTGGTCATCTGAAGAAGTGGGCTGTGCTCAAGATCCCACTTGAGGGTTGTTTGTTAAGTTTACCCTGTACAGACTAACTCGGCTACCCTCTGAAGCTGTTTAACAACATAGATAGTCGTGAGGCACTCAAGACTCCTTCTCTTCAAACAGCAAAAGAAAAGGAAAAAAAAAAGCCGCCACCAGCTTTTACCGCCGCACAGCGGCAAGCTGCAGCAAGCCAAAAAAAAAAAAAAGACAAGAACCAGTGAGCCACGAGCAGTCAACGCTGCTCATACAACTATAGTTACCCTCTGGGAGACATGCCAGACTCTCCTCAAGAAAAAAGATGCAGCAAATGCTGAGAATGTATGCCAGCCTCTGATGCCCACAGCAAATGTCTACGCTGTTTGTGAGACACACATGTACCTCAGAAATGGGTCCATTGCTGTAGCCTGACAACAAGAGCTTGCAAGGAAAGAGAGCTCACAGTGCACACGCAGTCTAAGGATAGAGCCCTGGACCCCCCTAATTATCAAGGGGGCAATAAGGGCTCGAGCATGATTTCTCCTCAGGGCAAACCTCCAAGCCCTTCATCTCGGAAACTAGACCCTCACCAGCCCGCTCTCTCCCCTCAAGAATTAGCAAAGGAGATGAGCCAGGCACTTCCTTAATAACAAGCTCTAAACAGCCCTCGAAAGCAGCTACCAGAAAAAGAGCACCTAGCAAGGGCCCTGTGGTGAGAGAGGCACCATTGGCATTAATGGCACCTGGCTCGCCGTGGGCACACTCAAAGTCCCCCCCACAGTGCCAACCTAAGGCACAACCTTCACCAAGGGTACTGAGAACGGACAGGGCTAGCTCCAGTCACCCTCCAGTATTCCACACTAACTCTAGATCCCTTGGGTCACGACTGCACCCATGCCACCACCACAGGCGCTGACCAGCACGGCAATGGGTCACAAGCCTGCATCCCACTGCCAATTAAACAAACAACTTCACAGGCAACCCTTCAAAATGGTTACACTCGCCACAATAATCTCAGACTCAATGGGATCACAATTCCCTTCTCTAGATGATTGTCTTATCCGAGGTCCCTCATAACGGACCATGAGAGACATGACTGCATTCATGAGGACCGCGCTTCAGTCACTGGGCTTCATTATCAACTAGCAGAAATCCATACTATGTCCCACACAATCTCTGGCGTTCATAGGGGCTCGTATAGATTCCACAACAGCTCGAGCTGTTATCTCCCCAACCACCGTTTTGACAATATAAAAACCTCGTTACGATCGTTACCACCAGCCCAACGGTACGCATCATAACTTGCCTCAAACTTACGGGGCACATGGCAGCTACCACATATGTTGTCCTGCATGCCTGGCTGCGCTTCCGGTGTTTCTAACACTGGATCTCTTCAGTGTACACACCAGCCAGCCATCAGCTCCATAGGCACGTTTCACCTCCCCCAAAAGTTTTCACCTCCCTACAATGGTGGACCCAGGTACAGAACCTCTGCAAGGGGGTGCCTTTCTACGGGGACCAGCTGTCCAAACAAATTACTACGGACGCCTCACTGATAGGATGGGGTGCACACTTACAACAACAGTTTGTAGAAGGGAAATGGTCCAAAGACGAGTCCAGACTCCACATAAATCTGCTCGAGCTTCGAGCGGTCCATAACGCATGCAAGCACTTCCTCCCATACACCCAAGACTCTTTGATGTGTATCCTCACTGACAATATGACAACTATGTTTTACATCAACCGCCAAGGGGGGTGAGATCCCAGTCGCTATGCGCAGAGGCGATCAGGCTTTGGAATTGGTGCATCCACCACAACATTACCATGGAGACAAGACCACTATGGCTGATACCCTCAGCCGCAACTTCCTCACAGAACACGAGTGGGAACTACACGATCAGATCACCCACAAGCTGTTCCACCGGTGGGGATGACGGCAGATAGCTCTCTTTGCCAACAGGCAGAACTCCAAATGCCCCAGTACTGCTTGAGAGTGGGCATAGAGCCCAGCTTCTCACTTGGGGCCAACCTATTATACACCTTCCCACCCATTCCTCTCATTCCCAGAGTCCTCTGGAAGATACAGACGGACGGGGCTTGTGTGATCAGGCCCCAGCCTGACAGACATGGTTCACATGTCTCTATCACCTGTCTCTACAATCTCCCTGCCCACTTCCAAACCTCCCAGATCTGCTCTCCCAGAACCAAGGGTCAATACTCCATCCCCAAAGAAATATGCTGCACCTGACAGTATGGTAACTGTCTGGTTCTCGGAAGCTGAGAAACAGTACTCCCAGCAAGAGAAAAATCCCCTACTGCATAGCAGGAGACAAACGACATGCACGAGTTACCTATACAAGTGGCTTTACACAGTGGCGCGCACACAGGGCACTCGAACCACCCAGAGCGCCACCCCACCAAGTACTGGGGTACATCATGCACCTGAAACAACAAAATGTATCCATGTCATTGCGCTGGGTGCACATGGCCGCCATTACGGCCTTCCATCCTCCAACTGATGGGTTTTCCTTATTTGCACACCCCATCTCAAAAAGATTCTGGAAAGATCTACAGAACCTTCACCCACCTCGCAAACCCATTTCCCCACGTGGGACTTAGAACTGGTCCTACACTTGCTCACAAGACCATCCTTTGAACCAATGGCAACCGCACCACTTACCTTTCTTACCATGAAAACATTCCTTCTGGCAATCACTTCTGCAAGGCGGGTCAGCGAACTCGCAGCTCTGCCTCCATTCACAAGCATAAGGTCATTCTGCGGCCACATTAGTTCTTCTTACTCAAAGTGAGCTCGGAATTCCATATCAATGAACCGATAGTCCTTCCCACTTTCTATCCAAAACCGCACCGTTCCAGAGAAGAAACCATATTACACACCCTGGACGTCAGAAGGGCAATTGCTTTCTATCTTGATAGGACTCAGCCCTTTCGATCATCTCAAAGATTGCTGGTATCCCTGGCTGAAAGGTCCGAGGGAAAACCACTGTCTTCTCAGCATATATCAAAGCTAATAACATCCTGCATTACCACCTGCTACTCGCTCCAGAATAGGGCATTACCAGCGACTCCAAGGGCCCACTCTACCAGAGCCATGGCGACATCAGCTGCTTTCCTAAAGGGAGCCTCGCTCCAGGAAGTGTGCAGAGCAGCGACATGGTCGTCTAATCACACCTTGTAAAGCATTACGCTATTCCGCCATGCTCCACAACAGACACCACGGTAGCCACTGCAGTTCTCTCCACAGTTTGTAGCAATTACATGAAGCCCATCGCCCATCTCAACGGGCACTGCTACACAGTCACCAACTGTGGAGCACCCAGAGGGACATCACTTGAAGAAGAAAGAGAAGTTACTCACCCTGTGCACTAACGATTGTTCTTAGAGATGTGTGTCCCCGGGGGCACTCCACTACCCACCCTCCTCCCCACTCCTTCGGGCAATAATAGCAGCCCACAAGGATGTCAAAGAAGAAACGGAGGAGAAGCAGGCTGTGCACGCTACTTCAAAGGCGGGAGCGCCGCTCTCCGCTCGCGTATGCGCAGCCCACCTGATCACTGCTCTCAAAGTCTCTGATCTGTGGTGCCAGGACGAGCCCAACACCAACTGTGGAGCATCCACGGGGACACACATCTCAAAGAACAATAGTTACTGCACAGGGTGAGTAACTTCTCTTTCCCACACACAGTCCGCTTTGAAAATTCCCTGTGCTGTCCTCAGTGCCAGAATTGGGCAGCCAAATCCTTTCCAGAGGAGACTCACTGCATACAAGGAATTCTGCCGCCTCAAAGGCCTCTAGGTACCAGAAAACTATTTTCATAGAAGCATCTGGTTTTCCTCTGAGTGCTTTCTGTCCCCCGTTCCGCCTCATCATTGTGCTCTGTGCACCCATGGGAGTGCTAAAAAGGGAACGAGCCCCACCAGGGGGCGTGGCTGTTCGCCCGCTGGGCGCCAGGGGGCGGGGACACTTGCGCGCCCGGGGGCGGCCCCCCCCATAGCTGCATGCCCGGGGGCGGGGCCCCCCCCATAGCCACGCGCCCGGGGGCGGTGCCCCCTCCAAGGGCCGCGCGCCCGGGGCCGGCGCCCCCACCCTCAAGCGCCGCACACCCGGGGCCGGCGCTCCCCCCGCCAAACACCATGTGCCCGGGGCCGGCGCTCCCCCCGCCAAGCGCCATGCGCCCGGGGCCGGCGCTCCCTCCCCCCCCAAGCACCGCGCGCCTGGGGCCAGCGCTCACCATGCGCCATGTGCCCGGGGCCAGGCCAGCCCCGAGCACCTGGCGGGCACATGCAAATGCCCCCGCGGGCACCATGGCGCCCGTGGGCACCGTGTTGGGGACCATGGGTCTACACTGTCATGTCGACAAAGCGGCTTGCTTTGTCGACGGAACTGGCTGTAGTCTAGATGCTCTTTGTTGACAGAAGCTTTTTCAACAGTATCTGTCAACAAAACTTCTGTCGACAAAAGCCTGCAGTCTAGACATACCCAAAGTTCTCTAAAAAGGCAAAACCCTGGAGAAAGTCGGGTTAGTAGAGAATGTGATCTTAATGGTTAAGATGTGTGTTGTGTTTTACAATTCAAATGGCAATGTCTCAACAAGGCTTCGTTACAAGGCGCATCTTCACCATTTAATAACTAATAGGACACTCTTTGTCCAAAACATCTTGAAAGATAGGGCAACACCTGCATATTCTATTTAGAAAAACTGAGGCACAGAGGAGTGGAGAAGAGTAATTTGCCCAAGATCATACAGCATATCCTTGGGACTAGAACGCGGGGCTCAAAGCTCCCACTCTAGTCCCCTTAGCACTGGAGTGTGCTACCTCCAATATAAAGCACCGCTTAATTTCTTCATTAATATTACTAGGGAAGTAGCCTATGTTACTTCAGTATTTTTAGAGGAATTTTTATTAAAAAAATGCTCACCATTACCTGGAATTGGAATAATGCAGTGATTTTTAACCATTGTTAAAAAAAGACATAAATGCCTATTCCAAATTCAGAAGGGATTTTTTTGAAGGGACAAAATCTGCAGTCTTCCACTGAGGAATTTTTATGCCAAGTTTCAGCCAGGTACAAAAGAACTAAGATACAAACCTGTCACATAGAAGGCTTATAAATGGAAATGTTACTGAATTCAGCTGCAATAATACTATTAGTCAACCTAGAATTGTACTGGTGTTTTAGCATTAATATAGCAAGCTTCTTGAAGCACAGCCAGGAAAGCTAAGTTTAGGACTTTGTATTAATTATTGATATTTTTAGGTGTGTGGTACTTTGTGTGTGGTGGGGTGGGTTTTGGTTTTGGTTTTTTTGCAGCTCTAGAGAACGGCATTTTGGGGGAGGGTATTTTTACCCTTACCAAGTTTACATTTAGGAGAAAAGTGGCCCATGGATTCAGAGTAAGATTGTCTCTGAATCAGGATCAGAACATTGTTTTCTTCATTAGCCTAGGCCAAAGGGAGATGGGTAAACATGCTTTTCAGTCAGCCCCTCACACAAAGGGAGTGCTTTCTGTCTGGGTTGGGTGTAAGCCTAAAATATGACTAAAATCAATTGGCCCTTCCTAGCAATTATTAAAAGTGTAGCACACTCTGCTGGAGGAAATCTGTTAGTGCATAGGTTTGTTAGCTACATTTTAACAAGACTTTGCCCCTAAATTGTAAACTACAAAACACATCTTAACTGTAATTTAAATTTAAGTTATCTTGTTTTCAGAAACAAATTACTATGGCAGGTTTGCCAGCTCCGCCATTCAAGAATCATGAGACAAAGCGCCACCCTATCATGATTCTTTTGCATAAAAGCCTACACATTATGCGTTCTCTTTATTTGCTCAAGTGTTTTTCTGCAGCTCTAAGGACTGACACGTACTTAAATAAATTAAAGCTAAGGACATGATTCTAGAAGCTGGAGCTTTAAGGAAGAAGACCAAATATTATGAGATTTTTTTAAAATTGTGAGTTAAGAACACCGTGAGTGTCTTTGAGAAATGCACTTTTGACATCCTGCATCCGTCTTCCAGTTCTTCAGTGATGGAAGAGTGATTATTTGCATATATGGGTATAAAGAACAAAGCAAGGCCCCAATCCTGCAATGAGCTCTGCAGAAGCATGCTCATGTACAGTACAGAACTGGAGCCTAGCAGTCCAAGAGTGATGAAAGCCCTATGCAAAAATAAGACCCCAGTTCTGCAAATGTGTGTGTAATTTTATATTGCACAAGTTTTCCCTTGTGCAACTGCTCCCATCCCATATGTAAGTGTTTGCAGGATCAGGACTTAAAGTTATTTTCTACATTTTAGTGTTTTTAGTAAAAGTGTTTGATGAGCTGCTCCATAATTTGTTTCCTTTTAATTTGTTTCCTTCATGCTCCTTCTCAGGGTGGTAAAAGCTGAGGCTCTGTTTATATAATTGAATATTTTGTAATTAATTTCTCCACATACTACATCTGTTTTAGTGCCTGATTACATTTTATTAGATCTAGGCACTCCTATGCCAGCTCTGTCATACTTAATAAATAAATTAAAATAATAATTGCCTCCGGGAGCTTCGCCACACTGCAAGAATAGTGGCTCGGTAACAAGCATGGGAGAGAATCACAGCACCTGTGGCAGAGAGGATCTGGATTCTGACAAAAGTAAAAACCAAGACAGTGCCTAATTCTGTCAAAATGTATGAGGCCAAACAGTGAGGTTTCTGTGGAGTAGCATTTACTAGCAGAGCATTTACTACAGCATTTACTAGCTGGCACATGCAGTGGGAAAAGTGGCTGTCTCTCATAGGACTAAGCCAAGGGCATGTCGACACGGGGGAGTTATTTCAAAATAACAAGAGAAGCCTCCACACTACCAAGCCTGTTATTTCGAAATAATCACTCCTGCTTGTAAAAAGGAATAAGCTTATTTCAAAATCATTATTTCAGAAGTTATTATTTCGAAATAACCTAGTAGTGCAGACATAGCCTAAGTGAACAGTGCTCTAAATCCTGCTTTTCTTACTAGGATTGTTCCAGTTTCCCGTTTTGTCTTGTCAAGAGGTGGAAATGCCCCCAGACTGTGTATTTGCTAACCTTATTCCTGACTCTTGAACTAAAAGTGAGAAATAAACATTAAAAGACTAAAGAGAAACAGAATCAAATCAAGACTACTAGGAAAGGAGAGGAAAAAGGAATTAAAAAAAAACCCCCAAATGTCACTTAAGGACATTTTTAAGATCTGTACAAATGCAGGAAGCTGTACAAACAAAGAACATAAGAACGGCCGTACTGGGTCAGACCAAAGGTCCATCTAGCCCAGTAGCCTGTCTGCCGACAGTGGCCAGCACCAGGTGCCCCAGAGAGGGTGGACTGAAGACAAGGATCAAGCGATTTGTCTCCTGCCATCCCTCTCCAGCCTCTGACAGACAGAGGCCAAGGACACCATTTTATCCCTGGCTAATAGCCTTTTATGGACCTAACCTCCATGAAATTATCTAGCTTCTCTTTAAACTCTATTATAGTCCTAGCCTTCACAGCCTCCTCTGGCAAGGAGTTCCACAGGTTGACTACACGCTGTGTGAAGAAGAACTTTCTTTTATTAGTTTTAAACCTGCTCCCCATTAATTTCATTTGGGCTACGTCTACACTGGCTCCTTTTCCGAAAGGGGCATGCTAATTTTACAGGTCGTAATAGGGAAATCCACGGGGGATTTAAATATCCCCCGCGGCATTTAAATAAAAATGTCCGCCGCTTTTTTCCGGCTTTTAGAAAAGAGCGTCTACACTGGCCCCGAGGATCTCTTATTCCTACTTCTTTTCCGGAGGATCTCTTATTCCTACTTCTTATTCCTACTATCTCTTATTCCTACATATCTCCCCTCAGTCTCCTCTTTTCTAAACTGAAAAGTCCCAGTCACTTTAACCTCTCCTCATATGGGACCCGTTCCAAACCCCTAATCATTTTAGTTGCCCTTTTCTGAACCCTTTCCAAGGCCAAAATATCTTTTTTGAGGTGAGGAGACCACATCTGTACACAGTATTCAAGATGTGGGCGTACCATAGTTTTATACAGGGGCAGTAAGATATTCTGGGTCTTATTTTCTATCCCTTTCCTAATAATTCCTAGCATCCTATTTGCCTTTTTGACCGCCGCTGCACTCTGTGTGGAAGTTTTCAGAGAACTGTCCACAGTAACTCCAAGATCTCTTTCCTGATTTGTCGTAGCCAAATTAGCCCCCATCATACTGTACGTATAGTTGGGGTTATTTTTCCCGATGTGCATTACTTTACACTTATCCACATTAAATTTCATTTGCCATTTTGTTGCCCAATCACTCAGTTTGGTGAGATCTTTTTGGAGTTCCTCACAGTCTGCTTCTGTCTTGACTATCCTAAACAGTTTGGTATCATCCGCAAACTTTACTACCTCACTGCTTACCCCTTTCTCCAGATCATTTATGAATAAGTTGAAAAGGATTGGTCCCAGGACTGACCCTTGAGGTACACCACTAGTTACCCCTCTCCAATCTGAAAATTTACCATTTATTCCTACCCTTTGTTTCCTGTCTTTTAACCAGTTCTCAACCCAAGAAAGGACCTTCCCTCTTATCCCATGGCCATGTAATTTACACAAGAGCCTTTGGTGAAGGACCTTGTCAAAGGCTTTCTGAAAATCTAAGTATACTATATCTACTGGATCCCCCTTGTCCGCATGTTTGTTAACCCCTTCAAAGAACTCTGAGGGTATGTCTACACTACAGCACTAATTGGAACTAACTTAGTTCGAATTAGTTAATTCGAACTAAGCTAATTCGAACTAACGCATCTAGACTTAAAAACTAGTTCGAATTAGCGTTTTGCTAATTCGAACTAGCATGTCCACACATAGTGGACCCTGAACTGAGGTTAAGGATGGCCGGAAGCAGTGCCGGCAGGGCATCAGATTAGGACTTAGTGTGTGGAGCTGCTGCCTCAGGCTAGCCGAGGGCTGTGCTTGCGCAAAAAAAAGAACAATTGTTCTTGCGCAAAAACTTGCAGAGTGTCTACACTGCACACGCGTTCTTGTGCAAGTAAATTTACAGTATAGCATCAGAAACCAGGGCTTCTTCCAGAAGAGTTATTTCTCTCCCCACGAGGAATAAGCCCTCTTACACAAGAGCTCTTCCAGAAGAAGGCAGTGTAGACAGGCAACATGAATTTCTTGTGCAAGAAACCCCTATGGCTAAAATGGTCATCAGAGCTTTCTTGCGCAAGAGAGCGTCCACACTGTCATGGGCACCCTTGCACAAAAGCACGTGGCAGTGTGGACGTGCTCTTGTGGAAGACCTTTTGCACAAGAACTCTTCCGCAAAACAGTTCGGCTACGTCTAGATTGGCATGATTTTCCGGAAATGCTTTTAATGGAAAAGTTTTCCGTTAAGAGCATTTTTGGAACGGAGCGTCTAGATTGGCACGGACGCTTTTCCGCAAAAGCACTTTTTGCGGAAAAGCGTCCGTGCCAATCTAGATGCACTTTTCCACAAAAAAGCCCTGATCGCCATTTTCGCGATTGGGGCTTTTTTGCGCAAAGCAAATCTGAGCTGTCTACACTGGCCCTTTTGTGCAAAAGCTTTGCGCAAAAGGGACTTTTGCCTGAATGAGAGCAGAATAGTATTTCCGCAAGAAGCACTGATTTCTTACAGTAGGAAGTCAGTGCTTTTGCAGAAATTCAAGCAGCCAGTGTAGACAGCTGGCAAGTTTTTCCGGAAAAGCAGCTGATTTTCCAGAAAAACTGGCCAGTCTAGACACAGCTTTCTTGCACAAGAAGCCTGCAGTGTAGATGTAGCCAGTGATTGCTGCTCTTGGCTCAAAGCACAATCCAGCCACAAGAAGTTCCAGCATTCACTGCAGTAAATTTAACTATTCAAACAGACTCCTTATGGATCCTATCTTTAGCTCTGTCAATGAAGCAGTCTTGCACCTCACATCTTAAAGGCCTATAGCCTGCTAACTCATTGCCTTACCCTACCCAGCTTAACCTCCCAGGCCTCCGGAAGTGGAGCCTCTGTCCATCCAAGTTTCTTTCCACTGACAGAGTCTCTCTCTCCTTTGTGCCAGGTTAAGTACTGACTCTCTTCTTTTGTATTCCCACAAAATTACAGATATTGCCATTTGTATTAACACACTTTGTGACCAAACACCAGCCAAGTTGATTACAATGAGCAAAATTCCACTCCCTCTGCTGAATAGCTAACAGAGCTGAGGAAAGCAGGGGCAAAATGTATTTACATAGACACACCCAGGGTTTCTCTCCCCTTCCCACAAGCTGAAATGGAAGCGTTCTTTCATCCCCTGCTTACACAGGTATTTGTCATTAGGTTATTTGACCCTTGTCCGCATTCATCTGGAACAAGATCTCTCTTGTTATTTTTGATTAATTATTTTAGGCCATTTTTAAAAGCCTAGAATCCCCATGTGACGATGGGCTTTCTGCCCGGTATGTTTAAAGTCTCCCACACTGCTTTGATCCCCCCTCTCCCCCTCATTTAGGCCCTGAATTCAGCAAAGCACATGATAATTTTTGGGTCACTGGAATGTAAGCACCTGCTTAACTTTAAAAGTGGGCTTCTGTGCCTTGCCAGCTCGGCGCCTTAGACAGCGCCAGCGTGGCATCGGCGTTGCTTGGATGTTGTGGACTGGTAAAACGTGTCTCTATTCTGCACTCTTCTGAGTGCTTGGCCTCTTATTCCAGTGGCCAGGTGCCCATATCACAGCGCTGGGCAGTCCCAGGGAGAGCCCCGCGACGGCACAAGGGAGCTACTCTCTCATCTTCCCTGGGCTCCCTTCCGGTCACGCTGGTGGCACATCTGCCAGGAGCCCGGGGAGGCCTGCGTGGCTGCCACCCCCGCTGGAGGTGTGTGCTGCACCTCAGGCCGACGGCACGGCGTCCGGACCGTGCAGCAGCTCCCCCCCAAAGCCCTGCTGGAGCGCTCCCCTCAGCTCCTCCTCCTCGCTGCCAGAGGCTGCCGTGTCAGGAGAGGCCTCTTCCCCAGCGCTTCCCTGCTGCAGCCAGGCCGGGCGGGAGGCTGGCACGGCCCGTCTGCCCCTGCGGGAGGTGAGGGGGTGTCGGGGGAGGGACGGGGTTCTCCTTTCTCCTCCCCCGCCCCATATGCCCCGACTTCCTCCAGTTTCCCCTCTGCCCCAGCTGCCCGCCCCACTGATGCCCTGGTTCCCCCCACAGCCTGCTTTTTATGGGTACAGGGCTGCAGCTGCCAGGCCCCAGCCAATAGCTCACGTGCAGCAGAATCAGGCCCCTCTCCGCTGTCAGTCCAGGCCCTGGGCTCATCAACCGTGCTTACCCCGCAGGCCCGGCTGGGAGCGTGGGCCCTTGGGCAGCCTGTGGGCCTTCCGCGTTCTCACCCGACCGGCCGGTTAATCTCAACAAGACTCACCTAGCATCAGAGAAAGAGGTTCGTAAAACAGTCTGTACACCTGCTTTAGCAGCTTCCCACCCTCCTCCGCCATGGCGAGCCTCAGGCAGCTTACCATCTTCAGACCTCCAGCGGGCGCGTGTCCCTGAAGAGCCCCCAGACACCCTGGAGAGGATCTCTCCTTTCTCCAGCCAGCACTCCTTGCTGTCAGTCTTCCAGCTGTGTTTGCCTTGCTGCCCAAAACCAGGCCCTGAGCTCAGCAGGGGGCCAGGGGCAGAGTTTGGTAGATGGATGGCGTCTGAAGCCATCATAGAGACAAGGTGGGTAAGATAATATTGATATTGGACAAACTTCTGTTGGAGAGAGAGACAGGTTTACACAGAATTCCTCTTCAGGTCTTACTGAGCCATTGTAGGCAAGAAAGCGTGCTTGAAGACAGGCACTTCCGGAATAAACCCTCTTGACTCGGCTATCATGTACTCGTTAACAGTAACTTTGAAGGATTCTCTTCTTGATCCTCCCATACAGGCGTTAATGAAATAAGGCTAAGATTTTCAGAAAAGCCTGTGTGGAGGAAGAATCTCTTAAAATTTGCACCTGAGTCTACTGGGATAAATAGGAATTACACAAAAAATTCCTTACTTATGTAGCTAGCAACTTTAATTATTAAAAGTTAAATAATTTTAAAATTTAATTTGGTTTTAATTGCTTATGTTTCTTTTCCTGGTTTTTCTCAGCTTGAAGAATTAAACAAGACCCATCACAGCGCTATTGTGTGTAGGTTTCCAGTAGTACAGAAATATATTTAAATTAAAAAAAAAATCTGTTTTCCTAATTAATATAGTTTCTTTTAAATTGACATGAGTAACTCCTCCTCTGTGTGGTCCAATTAAGTTCAATGGTACTGCTCACATTAGTGAAGTATTTCCAGGACTGGGATTATTTAGTTTGTGCTTAGTGAATATTGAAAAGTTTACTGGAGTGGAACTTGCCTCTAAAAATAAAAAAGTAAAAAATATGTATGATTCTTATTGTAGGTTTTGTGAAAGGAAGGACTGCTGAAATATACATTTACCCCTGGAACCTCCACTGAACATATACTCCATCAGATAAAACCATGGTGAGTACACTTTAAAATACACCGTAGGTCAATGGACGTTCAACTGTATTTGTTTAAATATAGATTTGTGTGAATTAAAAATTGTTTTGCCCTTTTACTTATATAACACTCCTTGCTGTTTGTCCTGTGAGTAGTTTTGAGTTTGTTTGATTATATACTTATTATATACCACAATTATGAAGTTATTGCACAGAGCCATTGTACACCTTGGGAATGATTTATAAATTCAGTTATTTTTTTAGTTGTGAATGGTTACCATTAATTTCACGATGGCAGACTTGGCTGAATGGTTTCACCCAATCCATGCATGTTCGAAAACACAATCATATTTCCCATTTCATTCAGATACCCTCCACATTAAACTTGCTCAGGTCATGGTAGGATACACGTGCAAGTTGTATGTTGTGTTTATATTTATTAACTTACTTGATGAATTGCACAATATCCACAAATTACCTTCCATCTCTTACAGCTGAACAAAGAAACGTTTCAAACAAATCATTTATTTGAAAAGTTTCTCGAGTTTCATCAAGCTAATTATTCTAATATTTAAAACTTAATAGATGGGATTGAGAACAGCTCCCTCTAATTGTTGCTAAAATCATCCTGTTTTTCTTATGTATCTTAAGATAATTCTAACCCTTTTGCAGAGTGAGAACGTTTGTGATGACGTGTACAACAATGTCAGCTCGGTTGCCATGGATCTCTCTAATTTAGTGACTTGGGCACATACTCATGGCACTATCTGCAGCCAGATCCCAGGCTTGGAGATTATACAGAATATGGGACATCCCACCAGGGACAACTCTGTTTTGTGGATATGTGAGTCTGGGCATGCATATCACTGGCCGTGTGGGGCGTTATATTTCAGAAGCCAGGAGGAAAGGGAGGAAGCTGTAGAACAAAGAAAGAGGTCCAGAAGCTATGACTCCTGGTCAATGGAACATAATGTAAGTGAAAAGAGATACAGGGTAGTCTCCCCTTTTGAACAAAAGAAAGCTGATTCTATTAACATGGGCTCGAGTAGCAGATCCCCCGAAGTAATGCAGAGGAAAGAGGATGCATTCTGTGTAATGTCTGATACAACAGTGCCAAAAGCAAAGCAAAGTGAAGCACTTCCTCAGAAAGACAACTTCTCTACGAGGCCATGCTTTGCAGCAGAGCTGAGTCTCCCATCAAATGAGTGTCATGTCAAAACCGACCCAGATAATGATGAGCCAGAAAGCAGAGAGGACCGGCAAGAGATCTCAGATGAAGAAGAATTTGAAGCTGGAGACCCAATATACAGAAGTAATTGTGATTCTGAAAGAGTAGTCCAAAATAAAGAAACGTCTGCTGAGGAAGAACTGCAAATTCATGGAGATGGTAAGGTCAGTAGCAAGGAAGCAACCATCCAGACGACAGTTTCTGTCTTTAAAGAAAAGGCTGCAGTAATTCCATGTTTACAAGGGGAGACTTTAGAGGACAGCGCTTATAGGATTCTGGAACACAACTGCTTGAAGTTAACTGCTCTTCATCCCACAAAGGCCAAGAGCAAAACCTCTAAAGCAAGAGATTCCTATGAATCAACAGTGTCCAAAGAAAAGTTAAAGCCATTTCCTGTCTCCAGTGTGGAAACAAAGGCCCAGTTTGAGCCATCCACATTCATGGTTTTCTATGACACTGCACCCACTGGAGCTGTTCATCAACAGCTCCAGCTGTGCCCATCAACATGTGCCACATCAGGAACCGGAGTAGCTGGGAACTATGCTGAAATACCTCCTGAGAAGAGCAAACAGCCGGGACCACTGAATGCTGCAAATTCTTCAGCCCTGCCTACTCTGGAGAATGAAAACTCAGAGGACAATCTGCCTGTATCTTCAAACAAAAGTAAGATTTCTGGAGTTTTATTCCTGGGTGGGCTTTTTAGTATATGTCTCTTTTAGCCAGAATATGACTATTTGGGTGGCTCCGTTTAGCCACCTAAATCCATATCTGAGCACCTGAATAAAAGTAAAAACAACAAGGAGTCCAGTTGCACTTTAAAGACTAACAGGTTTCTAGGGTGCTAGAAGATTTATGTGGTGTTGCTTGGGTCCTTAACTCAATTAAGTTTTGTTTTTCTTCGTTTAAATCATCTTTCTGGGGTAGGGCTGAGGATGAGGGGTTCAGTGTGCAGGCTGCCTCCTGGAGAGAGGACAACCTCAGCCCTCTCTCCCTGCAGCAGCTTGGGGCCAGGTGAGAAGAAAGAAACAGAAACAATCTTTCTTAGCAAATATTGGGAACCATTAATGAATGAATCTGCTTCGTTTTAGAAGTAAACAGCACAATTGTGATTTTAGCATAGGTATGGCTGTAATGGATTCTTAGTGCCAATTGCACACCTTGGCTGTGTCTAGACTGGCAAGTTTTGCAGAAAAACTTGCCAGCTGTCTACACTGGCCACTTAAATTTCCGCAAGAACACTGACGATCTCATGTAAGAAATCAGTGCTTTTTGCAGAAATACTACGCTGCTCCCGTTCGGGCAAAAGTCCTTTTGCGCAAAAGGGCCAGTGTAGACAGCTCAGATTTGTTTTGCGCAAAAAAGCCCCGATCGCGAAAATGGCGGTTGGGGCTTTTTGCGCAAAAGCGCATCTAGATTGGCCACGGATGCTTTTGTGCAAAAGTGCTTTTGCGGAAAAGCGTCCGTGCCAATCTAGACGCTCTGTTCCAAAAATGCTTTTAACGGAAAACTTTTCCGTTAAAAGCATTTCCGGAAAATCATGCCAGTCTAGACGTAGCCATACTAATTTAATTTAGTGATTAAAAATATTGAATAATCAGCCAAGATTTTAGAGATCATTCTGTAGAGCGAATAACTTTGCACCTGATATGTATTGTTTGTAAACGGTGCTTCTCATAAATATCAGGCAGTTGGACAGCTGCCTGATATATATGCAAATTATTTTTATGCGTGCAAAAATTCAGGTGCAAATATAGAGCCAGCCAACTTTTGAAAGTTCAAGCAAATAGTCTCAAAACTAGGCGTTGTAGGTTTAATTTTTCACTGTTTGAGCTATTGATTCTTTCTATTTGACTAACGGCCATCAAGAGCAATATGAAAATTCAGAGTTGTGCTTACTAAATGTATATTTAGTAAGATGTCCCTAGTCTCTGTTTATCAGAAGCTGGGAATGGGTGATGGGAGGGATTAATTGAGGATTCCCTGCTCTGTTCATTCACTCAGGGGCACCTGGCATTGGCCACTGTCGGCAGACAGGACACTGGGCTAGATGGACCTTTGGTCTGACCCGGTCTGGCCGTTCTGATTTCTTATATTTAGATTTTGTGGCAAAGCCAGTACATTAAAGACAGAGAAAACCTGCTGTAAGAGTCTATGATGCAGAAGGTTAGATATAATTCTCCCTTGATTGTGCAGAGTACAAGAATGATGTTTTGAGGCTTGTCTACACTTGAATGTGAATTTGGATTAAGATAGGATGTTTGTTTAGACAAGCCCTTACAAACTAAGTATATCTCATCAACAGCCACTGTGCAATCACCTGGGGGCATTTATGCAATAGTTGTTTTTGCTGAACAATGAGTTATAATCCATTTTATCTTAATCTCAAGATAAGTCTACACTGCCACTTTCCTGCGCTGCAACTTTCTGGCGCAGAGTGTGAAAAACACACCTCACCCCCAAGTGCAGCAGGTTACAGCGCTGTGACATGCCAATGCGGGCAGGCTCTCAGCAGAGCGGGCTACTCCCCCGGTGGAGGTTGTTTACATACTGCGCCGGAAGACTCAGACAAAGCCTCAGCCTTAGCTTGCAGACTCAGTGTGCAATGATTTACGCCTTTTATTTCCTCAAATAGACCCCTCAATAGTTTTCCACAAAAGGAAGCAGCAATATTTAGATTTGTAAAATCCACACCCTCTGTGCAGATAAAAGAGTCATTAAACCAAAATAATGTACCGAATGACTCAATGCCAACAAGCAGCATTCACAGCCATCAGCTCCAGAACCTCCTCAGCACCAACCTAGTCACACCTGGGAAAAAATCCACAAGAGGGCACATGGACCTTTGCAGCATAACCTGGTGGCAGTCATGCAATCCTTACTCACGTCACTCCTTCTATAAGGAAGAGCTGCAGATTGTCACCTGGTCCTTAAGTATCAGTTTTTAGATCATACAGGGTCAAATTCAAGGCCTTCCTAACACACACATGAAAGTTCTGTCTTAAGGTCCCATTTAGAGTGGCACGTAATTTAAATGTCTCTGCACAGGGACAAAATTCATAATTTCAAAAAGTGGTGTAAAATGTCTTTAAGGCCTCAGGCTGCTTCCCTTGAATTGCGAGTTTTTAAATATTTGATATATTAGAACCTAGGCATGCCAATCAAAGATCAGGCCCTCGCTGTACTAGGCACAGTACAGAAAAACAACAAAGATGACAGATCCCTGCACCAGAGAACTTACTGTTGGCAACAGGTGGTCCAAACTGTGGGATGGGTGGGAGGGAGGATGCCATAACAAAACCAAAACAAAATCTTAAAGGAGCATGATCATAACAGATCCAGAATGTTTGAATGCTTTAGAACGGAAGCGAACACAGCTCTGCTTCACCATACATACTTTTGATAGCCTCTGTAGTTGTTTCTATCCACCGAGTTGTCTCTTATCTTTTAGAGACATTGAAGAAGTCGGAGAGTAAGAGAATTCGTAATATTGGTGATATAAAAATGTTCAGAGACTGGTTGGCTTCTCATTATCCTTCTGAAACGCGTGAGATCTTCACACTGCCTCCTGCAGACCTTGATAATTACCTAGCCTCCTTCTACACTAGAGTCAGGAAGCAGAATGGTACAGAGTTTTCCGCCAACTCTTTATTCTTCTTTCAGAGCAGTATAGACAGATACCTCAAGGAGCACAAGTACGAGTATAGTGTGAGTAAAGGGCCTGAGTTCACAGCATCTCAGGAAGCATTAAAGGCAAAGTGCCAGCATCTAGCACGGAAGGAGAGGGAGAGAGATTGGAATATTTTGGAAAACCTGACAGATAGAGATGTAGAGAATCTTCGTAAAAAGGGCATACTGAGTCGAATGCATCCCGAAGGATTTCTACACCTAATGCTCGTGAACATCATCCGAGGTTTTGGGGCAAACACGCACAGTCAGACTCCAAACCTGTGGTGGGGGCAAATTGTGTTAAAAAAGAATGCGCAAGGATTAGAGTACTTGGAGTGGAAAGATGATCTGAACACACAGGCAAGCACAGAGGAGTCAGTTCTATATATTTATGCTAAGCCTGATAATCCAGGCAACTGTCCAGTCAGAGATTATAAGGAGTATGCTAAGAGACGGCCACTGGATATGCATCATGACCGTGATCCATTTTACTTGTCTCCTAAACCTTTGTGCTGCATATGGGACCAAATATGGTACTGTAGAAAAGCACTGACAAAAACCAAAATGGAGAAAATGATGAAAGTCATTGTCCAGCAGGTCAAAGGATCTGAAAAAAGGTCCATGAAATAAGAGTTATCAGTTTGATCTCTGCTGTGTCTGTTTTGATAGAAGTATGTTTTCAGTCAGTTTGGGAGTTGTTTAAAATGGCTGCAGTTAATATGGGCTGAGGGAGAACACCTCTCCTCAGCAGATTACCCCAAAAGCTTAAAAAGCTGTGTTGTTAAATTGACCACCACCTTCCCATCATTAGAAAAACCAAGGGTAGAATTCGTTCTTACATTCTATTTACTGAATAAAATCTTAAATCCTGGATTTAAACCATTATCAATGTTCTACTGAATTAGCTCAGTAATGTTAGTGTAGAAAGGACTTGTGTTTTAATACCCTGGCTAAGTACCTGTATGTTCATGAGGGGAGGGGAGGAATTGATCCTGTTGTAAACCAAACTTGTCTAATGTGGAATTTAGCTGTCTCTTTTTACAATAAAAATATAAACAGGTGGAGCTGGCTTTGGGAAGGAAGAATGATGAAAGATTACCAGTAGTTGCCAGCTACTAATCTATAGCTAATCAGAATGGTTTAATGTGTTTAGATCAATTCTTATTTTTCTAAATGAGGAAGGAATTCTTTCATTTAAGAAGTTCGGGTTGAGTTTTAGTAAATTACCAACCCCCCAAATGCAGTCAATAACATGGAAAAGTTTTATGCAATAACCTTAGTCTGTAGAGGGCTAGAGTCAGTAGTCAAATTCTGTAATTCAGTTCAAATGTTCAAATGTTATTTAACAGATGTATTTTCCTAATGTTCAGTTATAACTGTTGGCATGTCATAATAAACAAAATTTTACTTCATTATGGTCAGTCTTTTCCAAGAAGATGAAACTATGAACTCAGAACAGGTATTGCTTCATTTCTGTTATTCAAATCATTGTTTTTAATAGCACAATCAGATATTGACTTTCTTCAACTGACTAATGATTATTTGTACTGTGAAGCTGATCCTGCTAAGAAATCTAGCCATATGAAGTCCATCTGATTCCACGCAGGCATAAGGTGGGTGGATCCCATTGTAGGATCCAGCCTTGTAGATAGCATTTTTTAATTCAGGGGTGGGGAAAACTAGCAGCCTCCAACCCAAAAAAAGGTTCCCAGCTCTGTTTTAATCCATAGATCTCAAAATAGTTTACAAAGCCGAGTAAATTTTTTTCTTCCTGTTGTACAGACACTGACAGAGAGGACTGAACTAACTTGCCCAAGGTTATATAACTAATCAGTGTCAGAGCTAGGATAACCCTCTTTTCTGACTTTCCTATGCTACAGGACTCATTACCGCATTAGGATAGGATTTCTATCCAAGTGCAAGAAGATGGACATCGTACCCAAAGGACTGAAAGTGAACAATCCATTAAGATCAACATACTGCACTGACTACCGTGAAAGACTCTGCCTCACACTACCGCATTAGCTCTGAGTCTTTGAAAAAGAGTGGAGGGCATTTTTAGTATTTCATCAACATACATTCTTATGTACATAGGTAAAGGTGAATACTCAGACTGTGCAGCTCAATAGCCAGGCACGGATTTTTTAGAGAAGTGATTTTATACTCTTCAGCAACAAACAAATGAAATATTGAAAGCAAACATTTAATATATGTAAGTCCTGTAGACACATAGCGCACAACTCCTTTTGTCCATAAATAGACTTGGCACATACCTGTGAAATGGTTTCATTACCACTTAGTGGCTCTTTCACAGGTTCAATGTTCTGCTAATGGGTCTGGCAAGCAGGAAGGCTTTTCACTTTTAAAAAACAACCAATAGTCTGGTAGGTAGCACCTTAAAGACTAACAAAACCTGTCCATGGGATCATGAGCTTTCATGGGTGTGACATAGTGGGTGCTGTCTACTTTGTAACTCAGTGTTCCTGTGGGCTGTATGGTGTGATGTGTGATTCCCAATGACTCAGAGTCCCCGCCTGAGCAGATAAGAACCTTGTTCCCAGAAAGAGAGACAAAAGAAGATAGGCAAGGACTGTCCCCAGGCTGGGGGGGGGTAGGGCCCGGGAGTTGGGTTAGTGTCCATTGGGTGAGATGATTACTATTTGATCTGAGGAAGTGGGTCTGGCCCACGAAAGCTCATCATCTAATAAACCATCTTGTTAGTCTTTAAAGTGCTACATTGTCCTGCATTTTGCTTCATTGGGTGAGAGGGAGGATCGGGTGTGCGTAGACTACAGCCCTTTTTCGGTAAAGGGATGTAAATTAGGCATGTCAATATTGCAAATGAAGTGGGGATTTGAATTTCCCGTGCTTCATTTGCCTAATGGCGGACGCCACTTTCTTTCAAAATGTGGCTTTTCGAAAAAACCTCGGCAGTTTAGACGGGGCATTTTCGACAGAAATGCCCTGTTTCAAAAGATCCTGTATTCATTTTTTGAGAAGTACAGGATCTTTCGAAATGGGGCATTTCTGTCGAAAATGCCCCGTCTAAACTGCCTTTTTTTTTCCGAAAAGCCCTGTTTCGAAAAAAAGCAGCGGCCGCCATTATACAAACGAAGCGCGGGATATTTAAATCCCCACTTCATTTGCACTTTCGATACGTCTAATTCGATACGTCTCTGCCGACAGACGGGTGTAGTTTAGACGTCGCCGATGTTTCGCACCAAGGAAGGGGGTGAAGCTCCTTCCCCCGAGAGGACCAAGGCTCTGCCCTGGCTCTCGTGCTAACATCTCTCCGATGCTGCGCTGTGTCTCTGAGAAGCAAGAAAACCCTTCTACTCTACTGGCCGGCTGAGAGTCACAGCAGGCTGCGGATGAGGGTGCAGGGTCTGGGGCTCCCCGACGCGCCATCACACTGGACACAACCCACTTCTTCAGATGACTGCAGTGTTGGAAGTCCAGATCCAATAAATAAGGGAAGAGGGGGAGGAGGGAGAAGGGAAAAAATGGAGGGGAGGAAGAAAAAAGAGACCGTGAGCGGAGAAGCTTCAGGGGGATAGCAGAGTTAGTCTGTGCTTGGATCTGGACTTCGCCTGAAGAAGCAGGCTCATGAACGAAAGCTCAGGATCCCATCAACAGGTTTTGTTCGTCTTTAAGATGCTACCAGACTATTTGTTGATTTTTAAGTTTTTCCGGTTACAGACCAACTCGGCTCCTCTCTGAAGCTTTTTCACGTTTAAGTTAAATTCACCGGGGGAGGGGCAAGGGAGGGAAAGTCACTAATCTGCAACAGCCTGCTGTGGGAGCCAGCAGGAAGGGTCAGACTAGGGAAAGGTTGAACACTGGGACCCAGGGAAGGTATTGCAGCCCCTTGCCTCTCCCCGCTGACCATAGGGTGCCTCCCTGGTGCCACTTTTAAGACCTGAGCAGCAGAAGAGGAAGTGTGAGAAGGAAACGTTTGCTGTTACGCAATGTCACCAGCCGCATGAGTCGGTTCTTCCCTGTCACATTTCTGCCTGAAATTAGAGCTGGGGGAGCCGAGGTTGACGGCGCTGGCTCAGACAAGGCTTGGTGCAAGCAGATGGTCTGCTGCCTGCCCTGTTCTTTTCTACCATTGGCTCCCGTCCAGTGCCTAACTAGAGACAGCATCGTGGTGCATGATGGATTGGAGGGAATGACGCCACACTGATTGAATGAGAACGGCACGCTCATTGCGCTTGTGATGTACCGTAACACGAGGCTAAGTCAATGTTCAGAAAGGACATTGGCTCTGAGAGGGTATTAGGCCCACTGGCGTCCGTGGGAGCGGATGCCCCAAATACTTTTGAGGATCTGAGCGCTAAGAGCCTAAATCTTATTGAAAGCCAATGGGATTTGGGCTCCTCAATCACACAGGTGCTTTGGAAAATGTCACCTCTAGTCAGAATTGGGACATAGATCTCCAGGGTGACACGCCGGTGCTTCAGTGCGCGTTCTTTGAATTCTCCCTTCCCCAAAGAGACGTTAGGTGGCAGCTCCACAGCCCCCGTCTCGTTCTCTGGGCCTCGTGTAGCACTTGCTCCAGTGGCTCACAGGCCTGTCATTTGCCCCCTGCACTCTTTGGGCTCTTGCCCTTCCAATCCTTCCTGCAAATCCTGCTTTTGCTGGTGCTCTGGAGCCCCCTGGTGGCACGCCGCTCGCACGGCCTGGCCACCGGATGGGATCCTGGAAGCTGTTGCATTAACACGCAAAGCCTCCTGAGATTTGCTTGTGTTTTCCCATTCCTCTGAGTGGGACAGCACCTCAGCTTCGCCAGGCAGAATGAGACCTCCTGCGAATTCCTGCTGCCCCTTCCTCCGGAACGTTTGCTTCTGCAGTTCAAGGGCACAAGAAGCAAACTGATTTCTGTCTTAAGGCTCTTTCCCATATTGTTCCCTCCTCTCCCCCATTCTCCCTAAACACGTGCACACTTTCAAATCCCCAGCACAGCAACCCCAGAACGTCTCTGCAGACAAGACAGGCTGGAAAGAATGAGGGGGATATGACTCTTTAATAAATTATTAGCAAAATAAACAACAGCTTTAAAAATATCTATATATTATATTCCACTGCATCTCCGCAGATCATACTGGCTGACGTCTAGATCCTCTAATTTCCATTTCAATGCTTGTGACGATCCAAAGACATCTCTCTTTCTAGATAGGTTCTAATGGCATCGGAGATAAGTCCCTAAGACATCTTGAAATCACTCCTTTTGCCAGCTACAAGGACACAGCTTGGAGTTAGATTATCATCCGCATTTCATTTAATTTCATTTCATCTAGCCATCTACAAGCAGAGGGGACCTAAATAAAATGATCCATTTTTCCACCTTAACAATATTCCTTTGGTTCATGGAAATGGAGGTAGGTGCACGAGCTATGCTTTTTAAACAGCTGCTTTTTTAAGATTTAAACACCTGCAATTTTCAAAAGTCCATGAGTCTTACAATCATCAAGCGGCGAAACGACTGGCTGAGTTGAACTCGGCGAAGATTGAATCCAAAGCAGAGTAAATGTAGATACAAAGCAATGCCTGGAAGGCCACTGGTTGTTCCTCGGCTGCTAGAGTTCCTCAGGCATCGTCGTTATTGAAGAACCGTCCCGACTCCCAGCGTTCGGCCATAGCACTCTTGTGGCGGGTCACTCGGGTGCTTTCTAAAATCTAAACCCATTAAACACAGAATGATAGTCTCACTTCCTCAGCACTTCTTCTTTATTTTATGACTGTTTTGTTCGTTGGCCTTCCCTACCTCCCACCACCTCTCTGATCCCCAAATCTTAGGCCTGACATTTTCAGCAGCGGTCACTGATCTGAATGATCTGAAGTTTTGCATGCCCAGTTTGACACACCTCTGGAAAATATGGCTGGTGAGGTGACAAGTTCGGCACCCAAAATTGGGGCCCGCTTTTCAAAATCTAGGGCTGATCCTGACGCCAGGCCCTTATGGGGGAAGGCTGTGATAAGATAGCCTGGCCTGCTTCCACTGACATCAAAACAGTGGGGGTATGTCTACACTAGCCCCCTAGTTCGAAATAGGGAGGCTAATGAGGGCGAACGAAATTGCTAATGAAGCGCGGGATTTAAATATCCCACGCTTGATTAGCATATTCCCTGCCGGTCGCCATTTTGGAAACTGACTAGCCTGAAGGAACTGCCTGCGTCTACACGCAGCAGAGAAGCGCAATTCCAAGATAAACCCCTGAGTTTGAATTAAGGGGTTTAATTGTTAATTCCATGAGGTTTAACTGTTAATTCGAACTAAGGGGTTTATCTTGGAATCACACTTCTCTGCTGTGTGTAGACGCAGGCAGTTACTTCGGGCTAGTCAGTTTCCAAAATGGCGAACGGCCGGGAATATGCTAATCAAGCATGGGATATTTAAATCCCGTGCTTCATTAGCAATTTCGGTCGCCCTCATTAGCCTCCCTAGTTCGAACTAGGGAGCTAGTGTAGACGTACCCTGGGAGTGTTGCTGTTGAACTAGGCGCATCTGTGAGATTGTCCAGCTTGTTACACATTTCTGCATCCATAAGGCCTATTTGTAATAGTTCTCCACCCTGCTATTATTAACTGTTAGGCTAGGTCTACACTGCAAAGATAAATTGGAAAAAGAAATGTGATTTGCGGTACACTAATTGCATATCTTTTTCCTCTTTACTGTTGAAAGAGGCTTTTCTGAAATTTGATGCATCTACACGGAGCCAAATTTCAGAAAAAAGGTCTCTTTCGACACATCCCTTCTTCCTCGTAAAATGAGGTTCACAGGGGTGGCAAAAGAGCGCATCCGCTTTTTTGAAAAATTTTCCAGTAAAGCGAACGCATTGCTTGGACGCAGCACTGTGGTATCCCGGAAGAGCGCTGCCGTCTAGACATAGCCTCACTGGGAGGACAGACAGACAGCAAGCAAGTGAAGTCAGAATCATTGTGACCGTGGCTATTGACCTCAGGACACCAGAAGTTCCATGGATCAGAGGCAGATGTTGCAGGGAAAGTGCCTTAAATAAGCACTGAACATGGCTAGGCTACTGATACCTTTCCAGCTACATCCTGTCCTCTGTGTGAAGAATGAGGAAGCAGGATCTATCTGTTATACTTCCATGCAGTGTCTAAGCTTTTCATGCTGTAGTGTATTTACCAACCTAGCCCTGCCTTTTAGGCAGCGGAGTGCTTTACCCCTGACTTACAGCTGTGGAATTAAGTGAGGTGCCCATGGGCCGACAGGAAGTCTGTGGCAGAGCAGGAAATGGCACGTGAGTCTCACTGAATTATTCCCCTGCCACCATGGGGACCTCAGGCACTGGAGCACGTCAGATCCTCCTTCTCTGCCTATGGCACAGAACAGCATAGTCTCCTGAGAGCTGTACTACTTAGGTCTCATCCCAATTGTTGGGTCAGTGTGAGAGTGCTGGGTGATGATAGTGACCTGTGATGTACAGGCGTTCAGACGAGGTGATCTAGTGATCCCCTCTGGTCTTAAACTCTGTGACTCCCAAGTCACAGGCTAGCCCCTAATCACCAGGCTGCCAGTCCTTCCTCTTCTGTTCCAGGAGCAGTTGAGAGCTTTCATGAGGTGCCTCTGGCAACCTGCTCCTCCCTCCCATGCTTGGCTACATCCTCCTCGCTTAAGTGCTGGGTTTAGCCAGCCCCCGTAAGCTGCCTGGCGCGGAAGATGCTCTTTATTAATACATGCAGTTTGGAGAAGAATTTTCTATCCCCAGCAGAGACCAGCTCTCTGCAGCCTTTCTGTGGACACCAGGCCTAAGCCGCTGCGTGGAAAGGCACTGAACACCACAGGCCTGGCTCGCTGCACCGCTGCCATCTGTGACACCAGTGCCAGGCGGGTGTAATCTGTTGTCATTCGGGCCCAATTACCTTTTGCTCCCCGCACAGAGGGAACCCCAGCACAAGGTGCAGAGCAGCAGAGAATCAAGGCTCTGTCTGTTTCCGGTATAATTCACTAACCGTTCTTAACCATCAGAGGGTGTGAAACGTTAGGAATTGAACATGGTGCATCTGTGGTGTGTGCCGAGAGAGGTTAGTCGGCACTGCCAATCCAAAGGGTGTACAAGGGGCGGGGGGAGGGCAGTAAATGAATTTCCCCCTCCCCACTCCAGCCAGAGCTCACAAAACAAACCTCGAGTTGGATTCCAGTATGGATAAGGGCTTCCCGAAGCTGTCCAGAGACCCAGGCTCAGCAAAGGAGTCTCGGCCGGGGGCTGGATTCTGATCTGATGTTCCCCGGTGCTGGAGGCTGTCTGGGTCAGGCCATTTCTAATCAGTTCACTACTAGTCCCAGCTGGGGCTGGCTCCTAGGCTGGTCTGACTTGGCAGGGAGAGACTCTCATTTCCCTCTCCTAATGGAATCACTTCCTCCCTGCAAGCCAGACACAGCAGCTACACCCAGCAAGGACAGGCTGTTAACCCGTTCCCTGCCCGGCACCCTGCCCTTTGCATGCCACAGCCACAGCCCTTTGCCTGTCCACTTGACTGCTGCTCTTGGGGCCCCAGGAAGAGGTGCCAGAGAAAGGCAGGCGTGGCCTGGACACTGTGGGTATGGGAGGCTGGTCAGAGCAGCAGGGCAAGTGGACAGGCAGCGCTTAAGGGTCAGATCTACTTTACCTCCGCGTTGACGTCATCGATTGCTTCAATGCTGGCGTACTGCAGGAGGGAAAGAAAGGGTCAGACGGGAGGAACCCGGCAGAGAAACGGGGAGCGGGATAAAGAGAATGCAACCCCCCTGACTGCGCTAGGCCGGCATAAAATGTGAGTGAGGGAAAGGTTCAGGGAGTTTTGGCCTGTGTGTGCGAGGCTCTGTGTGAGTAAGGCCCTGCGTGTGCGAGGCCCTGCGTGTGTGAGGCTCTGCGTGTGCGAGGCCCTGCATGAGTTAGGCTCTGTGTGTGCAAGGCTCTGTGTGTGCGAGGCCCTGCGTGTGCGAGGCTCTGCGTGTGCGAGGCCCTGCATGAGTTAGGCTCTGTGTGTGCAAGGCTCTGTGTGTGCGAGGCCCTGCGTGTGCGAGGCCCTGCGTGGCTGTGGAGCACAGACCCGTGCACAGCGGTCGGTCCATCTCAGTGGGTGGGGAGGAACAGGGCACGTGCCGGCTGGGTGCGGAGGGATCTCACGCTGCCCACTCTGGCAAGGCCGCAGTGTGTCCACCCTGTTGTCAGAGGGGTGACGGCAGCTTGTGTGGGACCTGCCCGGCACAGCTCTGCTCTCCCTGGCTCCAAGGACACCAGCGGGGGAGCTGCGGCCGGGTGGGCTGGGTACCTATGCTAGCGGTTCACCTGGGCCGCTGCAGCGTCGCTGCTGTTGTGACGGAGCTAGCGAAATCCAAGTGAGCCGGGGCAGGCCCGTGGGCTGGGCACACCTTTGACGGGCACAGATCCGAGCTCAGTCGGTGCAGGTGCTGCGCTCTCCAGCCAGCCGCAGCCCCGCAGGATCCAGGCACCCGTTGATGAGAATCCTCCCCGCAGGCCTGGGACGCAGGCAGGTTTCTCAGGTGGGTAGCTGAGCTGAGTCACATGCAGTGAATCTGCAGCAGAGCCAGGAATAGACCCCTGGTCTCCAAAGGCCTGGCCTGGTGCCTTCCCCAGCGATCCAGGGCTTCCACGTGAAACAGGGCTCAGCCTCTGCTTCCACATCAGCACCGTGCGCAGCGCTGACAACTCTCTGTGCCTGTGAAACCTGAGCAGCTGCATGGCCATGGGTCCCCCGCCCCCGCCCGGCACCAACTCCGTTCCAGCCCCAGGCTGCCAGGCTGGAGCGCTCACCCTCTTGTCGTCCTTCAGCTTCCTGGGCTTCTCATCCCTCCGGGCCCGCGTGGGACCGTCGTGGGCAGATTCAGAGGCCAGTCTGCCTGTGTAGCCCCAGTAGGGACTGGGCACGCTAGGTGGAGACGCTGCCCTCGCCACCCCTGCCTGGTGCGAGGCAGGAACGAAGACGGGCGATTGAGTCACCTCGTAGCTGTCGGCAATGCCTGAGGCGACTTAAAGAGAAAGGCAGAGGTGTAGAGGGAGCAGATTCCAGGGTGCATTTCCAGAGGGCAGCGGCCCACCGGAGCCAAAAGGTCTCGGGGTTTCTTTTGGGCTGAGCCCAGAGTTCCAACCGGAATCTGAGCACCTCCAGCCCTGGATCTGTCGTCTCTTCCCAGGCAGCCTGACGGGAGCCCAGCCACGGAGCCCGGCGGAAAGACTTGCCTGGATGCCAGCGGGCTCTGGACGCGCTGCTCTGTGCCCTGCCTAAGGAGGGTTAAGTGCCGTGGACACGCCAGGCTCTGTTTGCGCACAGGACACAGGCTTCCTGCGGGAAGTGCTTGCAGGGTGGAGCCGCTTTGAGCGGGGATGTTTGCCCCAGAGCCGGGGGTGGAGGGGACCTGGCATTTCTAACCTTGGCCCTGGTTGGTCGGCTGCAGCTGAGCGGATCCCCCGCGAGGCAGGCTGACAGGAGAGAGGAATGAGCAAACGGGCATGGCACCTGCCTGAGTCAGACCTGGAGCTCCTTGGGGAGTGGCCTGTTTGCTCGAGATGGGGCTCGCGCCATGACCTTTAGATTCAGTTACTCCGCTCTGGGCTCAGGGCAGGGCAGGCTGCTCCCGCGGTTCTGGGGCTGCAGGGCCCAGCCCAATTCCCGGGGCAAGTGAGAGCAGCCTTGGGGCTGTTCTCATTTCCCATGAGCCCTCAGGGCCCTTGGCAGCACAGAATTCCTCCCATGCCGTGTGTTACGGGCTGAGTTCTGCGTGGGGCTGTGGCTGGGCGGCTTCCCAGTCAGCCCCGGGCAGCGGCTCAGGGCTGCAGCAGGGAAGAGAAATCTCTCCCCAAGCTGGTCTCAGCATGGAGCTGCTGTGGCCAGGGGAAGGCGCCCTCCTCATTGTCCCCAGCCTGAAGTCAACCCTCCTGCCCCACCATGAACCACCCAGCCCTGAACTCACGTGTACCTCAAAGCCCTCATCCCCGGCCCCACCCCACAGCCCAGAGCCTGTACCCTTTCCTGCATCCCAACCCCCAGCCCTGAGCCCCCTCCTTATCCCCAGCCTTGCCCCCCAAACTCTGCCCCAGCCCTGAGCCCCCTTCCACACCCAGAACCCCTGGCCCCCTTGATGGGTCCCACTTCACCTCCGCACTGGTGCGCATAACAAAATTCATTCCGCTCAGGGGTGGGTGGCCATTGTTCCAACCCACCCAGTACACTGGGAGCTGGGCCAGCCAGGGAGGCCACTTTAGTGCATCCAGAGGGCAAAAATCCTCTAGGGATGTAAAACGGGTAATCGGCTACCTGGTAAGCATCGCCCTTCCCAGGTATCGGTTAGCCAGTACCCAGGAGCAGCCCAGAGCCGGTGGCCTGCCCCGCCTAGCAGGGGCTGGGTGTTGGCCACCCGTGTGCGGGGGAGCTGGGAGTGGCAGCCCTGGGGCCTGGGAGTTAGAAACCAGCTGGGCTGGAGCGTTCCCCTGGTGGAACCCAGCTTAGGCCTAGGGTTAACCACTTACCTGATTAACTGGGATTTTACATCCCTGGTTTCCACCCACCCTAAGGCCCCTTTCAGCAGCCAGGGCAGATCAAAGGGCTCCTGAGCACAAGGACGTCAGTGCTACACAGGACTCCAGCTGACTCTGTGCTGGGGGTGATGCCCCATCGCTCTGCTGCTCTCCTCACCTGAGCTCTGAGACGAGCGCTGAGACCAGAAGCCTTTCTCCAGGGCAGAGCTGTCATCGGTCAGCAGCCTGCCCCTCCGCTGCTCCTGCAGCTCCTGTTCTCTCTGCATGTCGCTCCGGATCTCCTCCTCGATCAGCCAGGAGGTCTGGGGCTTGCACTTCTTCAGCGTGTACTGGTCCGCCTGGGGGCCCGCTGGCTCCAGCACCTTTTCCTTTCCGAGCGGGCCCGGCACCCCCTCTTCGCTCACAAAGGAGACCTTGGGTTTCCAGAACCGAGTGGTGAAGTATTCCTCGGGCAGCCCAACCCTCTCCTCCGGACACGCAGTGGAATCTGCCCTCTCTGGGGAGCTGGCTTGCCTGGCCCTGGAGGAATCCACCTCCACCAGTTTGCTGCAGCTGGCAGACGGCCATTCATCTGCTGTGCTTCTCTGACTGTCCCTGGGGCCGAAGCTGCCAGCCATGGCAAATTTGCTGTTCGAGGTCCCTGTTAGCGCCTCTGATTTCTTTGCAAACGTGGGTTTTTGCGGGGCTGCGGCGGCATCTTCCTGCTCGAAGACTTTCTTGCGCTCCCCCAGTTCCTGCTGCATCCCCTTGTCATACGTCCCCAGGAGCCTCCCTTCCTTCTTCAGATCTTCCTCCCGCTTGATTTCCTGCTCGATCTCCCTCTGGACGTAGAAGGAAACACGGCCTTTGTCTTTCACTTTCCTGGAGGAAGATGAAGAGAGAGAGGTGGAGAGGAGGGGCTTGGTCTGGATTTCCACCAGCTCATTGCTGCTCGTCAGTCTCTGGATCCCTCTCTCTTTCCGTAGGCTTTCCTCCCTCTCCATCGCCAAGCGGATTTCCCGTTCAATGGGCGTCTCCTTGCCAGGATCCTGGCTGCTGGCATCGAGGAAGACCTCATTGGACATGCTCCCGTCGCTAACGTAGCCCGCGCTGAACTCGTTGGACATTTCGCCCAAGCCGGAGTCCAGGTCATCTCTGGAAGACGTTTTGGTCAAGCTGGCCGTTCTCCCATCGGGCTCTTCCCTTTCCATCCCAGCCTTTTTGGGAGCATGCAGCTCCTCCATCCTGGGTGTCTTATACTCCACATCGTACCCGTTGATTTCTCTCTGGCTAGGGACATCCTCATAATGCATAAACACCTTCCCCGCCCCCTCGGAGATGTGCTGAGTCGATTCTGGCTTTGGAGACATGACTCGCTGCCTTGGGCTGAAGAGCGAGGTCGGGTTCGTCTTTTCCAGCAGGAGGAACTGTTGCCGGGCAGCAGCAAAGTTGATCTGCTCCCTGTCTACGTTCTCGGGGTCGACGGGCGTCGTCCTCGCGTGTGCCGGGGAAGGGCTATTGAAGCAAAGGGCAAAGCTGGTGACGTAGCCTCCTCCTGGAGTCGCCTTGTGTCTACCAGCTGAGCCCGTGCTTAGAGAATCCGGCTCGTCTACGGAGCTCTGCTTCTCAGCCCCGGTGGAACATCTTCTTACCACCTGGCTTTGGATGACGGCTTTCCTTTCCTCTTCCAGTTCTCTGGCTTTCTCGGGGGAGATGGCCACACGGCTGTGCGGGGAACTCGGCTCTTCCTCGTCATCCGAGTACAGCTTGCTGGGCTTCCTCTCCTCTTTATAAGTCCTGATGTTGTACAACATCCCGGACTTCACGAGCCCCAGCTTGGACTCTCTGTCTGGAGGGGGAGTCCAAAGATCCCTTCCAGCCTCCAGGGGGCTTGCTAATTCAGATCTGGCTTCTGGTGGAGAGCTGGGTCTCCAGTCGTGGCCATTTGTATCTTTCTGGTTGCCATGGCTGGAGGGAGCATCCTGGCTGCTCAGCTCTGCAGACCAGCTGTCATGGTGGGGGCTGTGTTTGGGGCTCGTGTGAGGGATATGGAAGATCAGGTGTCTGGTGACTCTGTCCATCTCTGGGGGCGATTCCTCCTTCAACTCCTCAGGAATGTTTTCCTGGACTCTGAGCTGCTCTTCAGCTGTGGGGTTGATCTTGGGTTCCTCAAAGGCCAGAAGGCTGTCTGCATGAAGGACACTTTCCTGTCCCTGCGGAGAGGGGAGGGGTAGTTACATGTTAGAGAGAAGCACAAAAAGCAGGAGTCACAAATGAGCATGAAAATGCTGCTCATTCTCCTGACACCAGTAATCCAGTTTGACCCCAGAGCTACCCCTCTGCCAAGCAGTAGCTGATGTCCAGGGCCCTGCAGGTCAGCTTCCCGGTGGAGGAAAAAGGCAGCTGTGCAGGCTATGGACAGATCCTGAGTGTATCTTGTTTTATTCACACATATACACCTGCTCCAGGACAGAGGTGGGGAAAGTGCGTGCAGGGCAAACCTGGAATCTCAGCCCAACACGAATGCCTACATCCCAGGAGGCAGGGCCGGCTTACCCAGTAGGCACAGTAGGCACAGTGCCTAGGGCCCACGATATTCTTAGGGTCCCACGAAAATGTTTTAATTTCTTTTAAAATCAGAAGAAAAAAAATGAACTTTTAGGGTTGAAGAAAATGTTTTAATTTTTTTCTCACATCAGAAAAAAATGAAACTTTTAGGGCTCACGAAAATCTATTAAATTTTGCCTAAAACAGAAAAATAAAATAAAATGTTGAAGTATTTAAAGTTATATCAAAAATAATTTTTAATATTGATATGGTGGGAGGGGCCCACGAAGGCAAAAGTGCCTAGGGCCCACGAAAGTCATCATGCGGCCCTGCCAGAAGGAGCTCCAAATCAAAGATTGACTCAAATCAGAGCCCAGGACTGGCAGCAAATTCCCCTGCTGCTCTCACAGCCCCCTCTCTCCTGAAGCTGTCCGGACACAAAAACCTGGCAGCAGCCAAAATTAACACCATTGCTGTCTTCTTAAGCCTCCAAACTTGCTCGTACACTCAGACCGTGGAACAGCGCCCCCTGGTGGCAGCTGCTATAATACAAATCTGTGGGTGGCAGCACGCCTGGATACACATTTTGGGGAATCATATGACAAAAACATATTGAGAAAGTGGCTAGTGTGTATGTAGCATCACTACCTTCCACTGGAGAGAATCAGGGCTGCTCAGCTGTGCATCATAGGCCCTATATTGCTGGCACTAGGGATTCTCCTTTAGCTCAGTGCTACAGACCTGTGTTGCTGAAGCAGGAGGATTTGAGTTTTGCTTCTGTAAAGTTCCTTTTGGCTGTGATGCTTAGCACAAAGATTATGTTAGCCCATGGATGGTTATGGCCCCCGGATGTTCAGAAATGAAGGGGAAGGGGGTCATATCTAGAGAAGACCCAGGCAGGGAAAGATAACCAAGCTCAGACAGCAAAGGGGCATGAATCTGTGGACGGAAAACGAATGGGATTTAGCGCTCACATTGTGTCGCCCTCACAGATTTTCCCCTCTCGAGCCAGGAAAAGATCAGCCCCAGCAATCCGGATAGATAGTTGAGATGATTGTACGGGTGTGGACCCTACATGACTCATAAAATGCATCGTACTTTAACCCAAGTATCGTGCAAAACAGAAATAAATTCCAGCCCTTGACCTTGGCTTTTGTGCCTTCCCGTGCGGCTGTTCACGATGACACCTGCCGAGGTCTGTGCTAGTCCTCAGATGACTGGAGACCAGTTGTCGCAGGAGCCATTTTGGGTCAATGGGGGAGTCCAGACTTCTCAGGGGTGGGTGCTCCCCAGATATCGAATGCAGCGCATTCAATGTGTGTGCTGGTTGGGGGCGTGGCCGGGAGCCTGATGTGTCGATGAAACAATCGTGGCCATGCACCCGAGGCAGGGTCAGACCGCTCCGCCCGGAAAGCAGAGTTCTCCCTTGGCGCGAACGGGCAGCGCCGTCCGGGCGCTACAGGCAGCGGCTCTTAGAGGCTCGATTTCCTGTCACAAGGAAGAGCCTGCGGCAAAGCCCACAGACGTTACTAGAAACGGCGGCAGGAGCGCGTCTGTTGCGCCGCGACGGTCGGTTCAGAGACCCCCTTGAGCGTCTGGTCTGACCCGCCGTGCCACCCAAGCCAGACACACTCACCCAGCAACTCCTGGGTGCAGCCTGTTTGAGGTCAGAGCGCATCCTCTAAGACGGCCCCCCGCCTTGGTGTAAAGGACCCCACCCCTCGGTCAGCGGTGTCAGTGGTTAATGCCCCCCCGTGAGACAGCTGCACCCTCTGCCGCGCCTGGATTGGCTCTGCTTCAGGTTCCAGCCATGGGAGCGTGTGCGGCTCCATTGAAGAGCTCGCTGCAGTCAAACCTCCCCCGCGCAGGGCTTTGGGCCGCCATCAGCCCATTTCTCAACAGTCTCTTGGATAAACTGAGCAGGCTGAGCAATGCGGGAGCTGGGTGGAAAAGACAAGAATCTCCAGCAGCAGCCCCCGTCCCTGCGGCCCGTCCCAGGCCTGCCTGCTCCCTGCTGGGCGGCACCAGCCCCCGTCCCTGCGGCCCGTCCCAGGCCTGCCTGCTCCCTGCTGGGCGGCACCAGCCCCCGTCCCTGCGGCCTGTCCCAGGCCTGCCTGCTCCCTGCTGGGCGGCACCAGCCCCCGTCCCTGCGGCCCGTCCCAGGCCTGCCTGCTCCCTGCTGGGCGGCACCAGCCCCCGTCCCTGTGTGCCCCAAACAAGCAAGAGCAGCCTGGGCAGGAGATGGCACAATGCCGGGCAAAGGGCTGCTCTAAGGCGGTCACATCTCTCCTGGCCGCCACGCCATTGTGGTCAGGAACCCAGTGTCACTTGCTAAGGCTGGATGGGGCCCGGGGTTTAAACACATCAGTCCTCATGATTGTGTTCACATGAGTGACAGCTGTTCCTCCCAGCAAATACTCTTATCTCAGCCTGGGGAGGCTGGGTACATATTGACACCCCCTTTTATAGTGGGGAAATTGTCTGACAGATTAGCCCAAGAGCCTAGAGTGTGGAATGGACCCCAGCTGCCTTGTCTCTTCCTCTAACTGCTACACCCCACGCTCCTCCCGGAACCGAGGCCAGGAGGTCCGAGTCCCTCTCCTAATCACAACCCCCCACTGCCTTCCTGCTAGGAGAACCCAGGAGTCCTGGCTCCTGGGCCCCCCCCTCGGGCGCTGCCATCTGCAGCCCGTCCTGCCGCGTGGCTGGCACACACCTGCTCCCCGGAGAGTGCCTGCAGCTGTATCGGTCGCTTCCAGGCACCCCGGCACAGCTGCAAGGGCCAAGTCACACCTGGCGGAAGCAGGTGCGATTCCTCTGGCGCACGGAAGCCACTTCTGCGCAGCCGGTGCGAATGCCGCCTGCAGGCCTTCACTGCGCAGCCACTGACCTGCTTGGCGAGAGTCACCGGGGGGAGGCCACTGGCGCCTGGGATGGATCGGGCCCCGCGTGCACGGGCCCCTGGGATCCAGTCGTGCCGCAGTTCCCACGGGCTTGCGCTCCGCTGAGGTTGTGCGTGACCCTCTCATGTCCGACCTGCAGGTAATTACCCGTCCTTTATAGCCCCTGACTACACCGAGATTGGAAACTTATCAGCTGCTGCCGCTTATCTCCCTTCCGGGGTCAGGAGTCCCTGTGGGGAGCGGCCCCGCCGTGGAATGCTGGCGGGTGCCAGCCAGCGGTGAGCACTGGCCACGTCAGCGAGCCATGGAGCAAGCAGCCAGCTAGAGCAGGCACCTGGCGCTGGGCCCCCGCGGAAACGTGTTCACAAGCCCAGCGCCTCCGCGGGAAGGGAGTGGGAGGAGCTGCATCGCCAGGCAGGCTCCAGAGTGCGCCTCTGAAGCCGTCCCTCCAGGTCTGTGACGCCCCCCGGCCCTGTTGCAGTGCAGGGTCAGCGGGGAAAGGAGCCCAGTGATTTGCAGGGACTCCAGTTTTGGGGTGCTCTGCATTAGACACTCGATAACCAGCCAGACCCTGTAAGGTGATGGAAGGTGGGCACCGAGTCACATTTGGAAATCTTGATCCCAGGGCAACGTGGCCAGGTGGGTGAGCCATGGGATAGGCCGGCAGGAACTATGTGCTGCCCAGGTCTGCCACTGTCCTGCTGGCCGGCCTCGCACAAAATCATGGCCCAGCTCAGGGCCTCAGTCTGCCCATCTGTAAAATGGGCATAAAGAGACGCGCCCACCTTGGCAAAGCACAGAGTTTTGCACCCTTATCTCCCTGCATCTGGCTTTTGTGCAGAGGGCGGGCAGGCAGGAACTGCGTCCCTGTATGACCCCACCCCTCCCGGATTCACCCCCCACACACATCACACGACCAAGGATCCACATATGCAGACTCTGCCCTTTGGCAGACGACAGGGTCACAACTGTGCTATTGACCAGCACCCTCTGCAGCTCCTGAACGAATGGCCAGGTTCCTAAACCCACTGTCCCACTCCCAGGCAGCCTGGGGCCTGTTGCTCTTGGCTGGCCATCCGGGGTCCAGTACATTCACCCATGTACGGATTATGCCCGCCCCCTGGACGCGACAGGGCTCTGCTGGTCAGCCCAGGCCAGATTTCTCAGTGCGCAGTGAGGGAGCAGATGCGGGGCGGGGGCCGGGGCAGGGGGCTGTGGGTTTGTGCTTGCCGACACTAGGGCGCCTGGGTTCCCGTCTCGGCTCTTCCTTTGCGAGGCAGGGCTGGGGGCAGGTGGCAAAGGGGACTCGGGTGGTGCTAAGCCTGGAATCCCTGGAGCGCCAGACACAGCTGAGGGGGTCTCCTTGGGGAGCACGAGTGCAGGTGGCCAGGGATGGGGACAGCCTCTGCTGGGGGGGGTCACTGCTCTTCACCGGGGCGAGCTGCAGCTGAGGTGGCAGAGCAGTGGGGGCTTGGAAGGGAGGTGGGAGGGGACGGGAGCCCACAGCCCGACCCCTGGGAGAATTTGGTCCAGCCAAGAGGGAGGGAATCCTGGCCTGGCTGGTACCCTGCTGTCCGGGGACACTCCTGCCTCTGCCCCTGCCCCTGCCCTGGCCGGGCCGTCACGCTGTGCCATGCAGGGCAGGGGTGTGGGCTGCCAGTCCCCGCCCCAACGGACCCGACATGGCCTGACTCACCCCTTCCGGCTCCAGAGGGCGGGGGAGCCCTGGGGCGGCCAGGCGCACGTCTGAGCTTCAGCGATCACGTCCACTCACACGGAACGGCCTCCCTGCCACAGGGCCGGTTTCTGAGACAGCCCGTGTGCTCGCCAGGGCCGCCCCCTGCGCGCTCAGTCCCCTCGCTCCGGCTGCGCCGGCCCCGCACACCGAGCCCCCAGCGACCCCCAGCCGCACGGGCAGTAAGAGCCAGACCCGAAGGGCTGCTTCCCACGCCGGCGAGAGAAGCCAAGGAGGCCCAGGGGCGAAACGCAGCCCTGCCCAGACTCTGGCCCTGCCCTCCGGGTCCTGGTCGGACGCAGCCCGTCGCCCCCCCACGCCGAGAGGGCCGAGCGGGAGGACCCGGCGAGGCGGCGGAGCCAGGGACTGCGCAGGGTCTGCTCTGCGCATGCTGCCCAGGCACCAAAGTCCCCAGGGCCATTGCCCGGAGCAAATATTGCCTCCGCCGCTGTGACCCAGCACCCCTGGGCCTTCGCCTAGATCCCCCCCCCGTTACCCAGCAGCCCCTGGGCCATCGCCTAGGTCCCCCCGTCCCCGCTGTGACCCAGCAGCCCCTGAGGCCTTTGTCTAGAGCCAATACTCCCCCCCCCCGCTGTGACCCAGGCTAAGTCTACACTACGGAGTTTTACCGAAGACACTTCGCTTACGTCCACGCTGCAGTCGCGTTCTTTCGAAGCCCAGCGAGGGAACCGAGGGGCTTTTCCGACGTGGGCAGACCTCTTTCCACGAGGAAGAAGCCTTTCCCGAAAGAGCTCTCGCAAGCAGGCGCGTGTGGCCGGGGAGGGGGGGCTCTTTCGGAAGAAGAGGAAAGAGGAGACCGCGCAGGTGCCCTGGTGGCCGCTCCGCCCACAGCAATCGCAGCGGACGTGCGAGATCGCGTCCGTTCAGTGTGGGCGCTCTCTCCAACAAGCGGGTGACTTTCGCTGCGCGTCGCAGCGTGGACGCTCTCTGTCGGAGACCTCATCCGGAAAAGCGACTTCCGAAAGAAGCCTGCAGTCTAGACGTAGCCCCCGCAGCCCAGCCCATACGCTCAGCACCCCCCCCCCACACTGACCCGTTCACACCTCCTGGGGCACGCCACACACACGGCCCTGGCGGACAGCCTGGGCACCCGGCACAGGGGCCCCGCTAAACGCGCCAGGAGCGAGCTCAGCTGTGGCGCTGGCAGCAGCGGAAACTGCCTGGAGCTGAAAGGTCTAAGGAGACCTCCCCGCCCTCCAGCCCAGCCCACCCAGAGCACCTTGCACGTAGGTCAGACGACCCTCTGGCCCGGGCCCCAGCTCCCCAGGGGGCCTCGTCGCGGGCGGCTGGCCGGGCTGCTGCTTGCAAGCGAGTGTGTTTTTGAACTGTGCAGCGAGGGCAGGGAGGGGTGACGCCGCCGGAGCAGCCAGGAGCCCATGGGCTGCATGGCCCTGATAAGCTCCTGGCTCCAAGTCAGTGGAGCAATTCCAAGAATTCACTGGAGCTGGCTGCTGGGGAGGAACCGCTGAACCTGAGTCCCCCCCGCCCCCGACACACACCTCACCAGGGCCTGCACTTCGCAGCACCCAGCGGCGTTCCTGCCCCACCCGCTGGGACTCACCCGGAGGGAGCCAGGCCCAGCTCTGCCTGCAGCCAGGGGCAGCGTCCGGGGGGCTCTGTGTTTCTTAGCAGCTGATCCGTGGCCTCTTCCATTGGTTTATCATCATTATTCTAACTCAGTCTGGGTATGTCTACACTAGGAGGGTAATGTAGACATACCGCACTTGCTAATGAAGCCCGGGATTTGAATTTCCCGGGCTTCATTTGCATAAGCGGGGAGCCGCCATTTTTAAAACCCCGCTGGTTCGAACCCTGGGCTTCATTTGCAAGTGCGGTATGCCTACATTACCCTCCTAGTTCGAACTAGCGGGGTAGTGTAGACATACCCTCTGAGCCCTCGTCACGGCAGGTCCCCGCTGCGCCCAGCGCGGAGCGAGCACCCAAAGCTCCCTGGCCCTGTGTCGATTTCCCGTCCCATTTGGAAGCTGAGTGCGAGCGGGGAAAGCCGGCTCCCCGGGGCACTGCAGCGTTCAGAGCCGGCGCACTCACCGGCTGCCGGGCCCTAGTCTCTCCCCCAGCAAGGCCTGGGAGACTTGGCGGAGGATCGAGGTTTCTCCAGTGTGACAGGGCGACAGCTCTGTGAGCGCATGCGAAGGAGAGTGCGCACCGCACGGTGACGGCCCCACCAGCCACTACCTCCCTCCCCCATTGCCCACGGCACCCCCAGGGCACCCGGCACGGCTGGAGCTTGGTGACAGACAGACAGACAGCGTACAATTTCGGCACGGCTCCCAGGCGAGGATCCTGCCCGCGGCCAAACCCAGCCTCTCCTTTGCAGTTGACATCACAGAAGCATTTTTGTCTGGGAGAAACAAACATGGAAACCCCAGATCGGGGCTTGTTCACTTGGCTGCAGCTGAAAAGCCCAGGTGCTGTGCCCTGTGCCTGAGCAGCTGGCATAGCCACTTTCAGTTCCACTCTCGCGTCTGCACCCAGCTCAGGCCGGGCTGCTAGTTTCGTTTTTCGCTGGAGACTCAGGCCGGGAGCACCAGGGGCCCGTTCACCAGGGACCTGAAGCAAAGTCCACGGCCTGCTGACGTGGGTAGGAAAGAGCCCGCACCTGCCCGAGGGGCCCGTGCCGAGTTCCGCCGGGGCGCCGGGATTCCGCTCGCGGGGGTAGCCCGTTGTGCCGTCCTGGGGCACAGGACCCTGCGGGCAGCTGCGGGGCATGTCCGGGGAGTGCAGGCGGTGGAGCCCCTCCCTGCCCATGAGGCCGAGTGTTCCTGCGAGGGCGAGCAGCAGGGACCTGGTGTGTGGCTGGCGCAGGGAGGCCGCCCCTGCCGTCCTGCTGAGCCTCCCCACAGCGTCTGGGTAGAACAGGCCTGCAGCAGGGCCGTGCGGGGCAGACATAGGGCTGCCAGATGGTTTCAGCAAACACACCGGACACGACATCACAATCCACAGCTCATCTCTTTTCGAAAACACCCGACAGTTCTATTGTCTCCATTTGTTTCCCAAACAGAAAGCTCCAACGCTGGACTGTCCGTTCCAAACCGGACACCTGGCTGCCCTAGGCAGACACACCCCGCCCGCGGCTGTGCCCAAGCCAGTCAGCTGGGCCTCGCTTCCCCCCCTGAGTGGTGACCGACGGGCCGGGACGCGGAGCTGCAGCCAGAACAGGTTGAGAGCAGGGTTCTGGCTCCGGCTCCTGGCTCCCACCACAGGCTCTGCCCTTGCACCGAGAGCTTCCGGGGAAGCAGCCAGCCTGCTGGCAGCCAAGCCACTTGGCGGTAACACCAGCAGCCGTGGCCCAGAGGCAGGCACTGAGATCCTGGCTCCCTGTCCCCTGCTAGGGAACAGAATGGCCCCTGGAGTCCTGGCTCCAAGGGCTGGAACCCCCTAGGGCCACCCCCCTTCCCAGAGCAGGGAGCAGACAGCACAGGAATCCTTTCCCCTCCTTCCCCTCAGGCACAAATGGAGCCCAGGACTCCGTACCCCCAGCCTAACCCTGTCCCAGCACACGGCGCCAGAGATGGAAATGCTACTGGAGCAGGATCCATCTGCCTGCAGATCCATCTGCCCCCCCTGCTCTAATCACTAGGTCTCACAGCCTCCTCCAGACACAAAAGAATGAGCCTAAAAGCGTCTCGCCATTGTGCTTACCTGCACCCTGGGCTCCAGGGCGGCACAGAGGACCTGCCATGGGGGGGTGTATTTAAACATCTCTCCGCTGGTCCGGCACCCTAGAATCACAGCCAGGCCCGGCAGGCTGCCCCCGTTCCTCGCCCCCCGTACCCAACGCCGGGTCCTGGGCGACAGAGACGCGCTCCAGGGCAGACCCGGGTCTCTCAGGCTGTCTGGGTTGCGGTTCCCGGTCTCTGCAGGTCAGCGCGTGGGACTGATCGGAGCAGAAAGAGAAAGGGGAGTTAGGCTATTTACCCCCAGCGGGGGAGCGCCCAGTCATTCCGGAGCCAGTCCCAGCTGGCGAGCGCTCCGCCTTCCACGCCCTCCCTGGGCGCCGCAGAGAGCTGGCTGCACCCTCTTGAGCAAGAGCCACACGGCACTGAGCAGGAATGGGGAAGGCAGCCCCGCCGGGGCCCCCGCAGGTGTGGGGCATAGGGCGGCGGGGAGCGAAACCAGATTAACCTCCTCGTGGCTGCTCTCTTCCCTCCTGCACCTGGGCTCCCAGGCAGCCCTCTGAGCCACTGCTGTTCTGGTCCTGTGTCCCCGGCCCGTTGCCTGCTGTGGGCGGCGTGTGGCTCTCACATGCCCTCCCTGGGAAACGTGGGCCCCAGCCTGGCCTCTCCCAAGGCAGCAGCCCCACCCCTATCCCAAAGCCAGGCCCGGTGAGCGGTTTGGGGGACAGGGGCTGTAGCCGGCCCCAGGATGGATGGGACCAGAGTCTCTGGCGTTCAAAGCCAAGAGACCGGCCTGCCACGGAACTCACACGAGGGGCTTAGAAATCAGACGCGTTTGACGTGGTAATCCGGGTGGGGCTCCTTTGCTTTGCCTGCTGGGCTCCCTGGCGCCCCAGGGCAGGCTCGGTTCTGCAGCCAGGCGGGGTGGGAATGGACATTTGTTCTACGAATGAATCTCCCACCATCCCAGGACTCCAGGAGCTGGGGCTGCGGGAAACCATCTCGGTGCCGTGCCAACGGCTGCAGCCCGAGGGGCCGGGGGAGAGGGGATCGGGCAGCCGCTTTTCATTGCACCAGAAGCGCCGGGGCGGGGCTGGCAGAGGCTCCGTAGCCGCTGCCTGCCGACGGGGTAGCAATGCCCAACCGGCTCCATGTGGCGGGACCTTGGGGATTTGTCACCCTGACAAGGCTCAGAATGGGGCTTGGCTCCTAGAAACAGCCCCAGCGTTGGGCCCTGGGCCCGGAGCGGCCCCTGGCTGGAAATGGGGCCGGATCCGGGGAGCTAGCAGAGCCGGAAATCCCGGGAGATCAGCCCGACGGAAGCGCGGCGGCAGCGGGGGCCAAGGGAGTGAAGGGACCAGAGAGGAACTGAGCGCGGCAAAGGCCAGACCCAGAATCCATCGGGTCGCTCGGCCTGGCCTTTCACACGGGCGTCCTGGTGCGGCAGCAACCAGCCCCCAGGGGCAGGACGGGTTCTAAGGGCTGCTCCTGTCCTGACCACGAACCCAGGCTCAGGAACACCCTGGAGTATCACAGCCTGGGCCCTGCTGCCTTTCCCCTCCGTCAGGTTTAGTGCAGCCTGCAGCGGGGTCACATTGCGGGCCCGTGCCCAGCGAGTTACGTGTGCGTCAGTGCCCTCTGGCACAGTCCCCTGCCCCCAGCGAGCTCTGCAAAGAGGGGCAGCTGCATTCGCCCGTCCTGTAACGGGAAACCGAGGCAGAGCGGGGCAGCGACATAGCCAAGGTCACCCAGCGGAAGTGCCGGTGATTGGCTGCGCTGTGCCCCGCCCACTGGGCTGCTGGGGCCCCAACAGCGTCATGGGACTTGCTCTGTGATCGCCTAGCCCTCGGCTCCCTGTGCCACCCGCCCGGTGGCTTTCCGGCTGGCCAGAGGCCCCCTCGGGCTCCTCCTGGGCAGGGCCAGCGCTGGTGTGTGGACCCCCCGATCTTCTCACAATTGGGTTTGGCTTGAGCCCGTTCTGCAGCCCAGGGCCCACTGGCAAACACTTGGCTTTGGGGTTGTGCCCTGGAAAGTCACCCCCAGAGTTTGGGGCAGGCCTGGGTTGGGCTTCAGGCTCCTCCCTGCTTTGGGGGGGGACTGCAGCTGACTTGGGGCGCCCTGCAAGGCCCCTTCCCCCAGCGAGGCCCAGGGAGCTCCCTTCCCGCAGGGGCGCCAAGGGGTCTCCTGCCTGTGCCCAGAGGAGGGTCGCTCACCTGGTCGCACGTCCCTTGAGCGCGGCTCGATCCTGAGCGGTGCTGAGAGCCGCGCCGCTGCCCAGCCCCCTGCAGGATCAGGCCCCGGGCAGCTGCTTTCGGCGCTCCCAGGGGACCCTGCGGGAGCCCGGCAGAACTAGCCAAGGACGGAGGCTCCTTCCGCGCGGGGCAGAGGGCTCTGGCAGGAGGCAGGGCCATGGCCCTGGGGCCGGGAGGCGGCAGAAGCCAAGCGGAAGAGTTACCCACCGTCTCTGCCCTGCCCCTGCACCCCAGCCCAGCAGGACGGCCGCACCCAGGATACGAAACCACTTCAGAGCAGCGGCCGGACGGCTCCCCTGCCTTGCCCTGCCGCCCCGCCAGTCACTTACCTGCTGCAGGGAAGCATCGCTGGGGCGGGCAGGGGATCCGGGCTCAACCCTGTGGCCGTGGAGCCGCGGTGGGAGGGCTCCGCAGGGCAGAGGCTCGGGGGCATCTGTGGGCCTTGTGGGATTTGCAGACAACAAAGGCTGATGGCTGGGCAGAGGCCCAGCGCTGACAGTGGCACCCGCCCGGGCGGCAGGGAGGCAGACAATGGGGCGGGGGTGCTGACGGGGCAGAGGGCGCCCACGGGACTGCCGCTGATCAAAGGAAGGGGGTTAGCACAGACAACAGCCCTCAATACCCCTCCCCCGGCCGCAGCTGCAACAAACAAGCCGTCGGGATCAACAGGGAGGCAGGAAAGTTCTGCACTAGGCCAGCAAGAGCCAGAGACCAGGGCATCTGCCGTCACCCCGAGCCCCCCACACACAGGGAGGAGCCCCCCACCCAGAGCACACTGAAGGGAAGTGAGGATAATGTGGGCCGTGACGGGGTCAGAGTGTCGGTGGCACCACTGCCCTCTACTGGACAGAATCAGGGCCACTTAGTGCTCCGTGTGTGTCATGCACCCTATATTGCTAGCAGCAATTAGGGATCCTCCTGGAGCTGAAACTGGTAGAGGCCTGGTGCCTTCACAAGGTGCCATGATAGCACCTTGCAGTGTCCTGGGAGCCGGCTCAGCGGCTCTCTTGCGCCCGCCTGCCATGGAGCTCAAGTCGGGGTCACTATCGACTATGCCAGGGCAGCTTCACAGTCCCTATCGCTGCCAGCCTCATGAAGCGGTAACGTCGCCTGCCACTTGCATGCAGCCCCCTCTGGGGTGGAGCGCGGCAGCTGTGGAACAGCCCAGGGCAGGTGAGGGAGGAGCGAGCGAGGGGTGGGGAATGCCTGCAGCTCAGCCCAGACAATCCCCCGCCCCGAGGCCATGCCAGTAGGCCCCACCCTGCCAGGAAAGCTGCCCACGGAGCATGCCAAGTCCCCTCACTCCCAGCTCCCCATTTCCCACGGGCGTAGACGGCCCTTCCCTCGTTTGTGACCAGAGACGGCGGCGCACAAGCAGCTGGAACTGCCGGCACCGCTCGGCAGGGCTGCTGCCCACACTAAAGGGGCCCAGGCATCACTCACGGGCAGCAGCTGAGGTCTCCAGCAATGCCTCCTGGCGGGTCAGCACGGCCCCTGCTCACGGGGAGAGTCAGGCGTGTAGAAGCCTCCCCTTGGCTGCCTACAGCTCGCCCTTGCTCGTGGCGTTGGGGAAACACGAAGCTGCCAGGAAAGGCCGAGGCTGCAGACCCCTGCAGGCGAGGAGGGGAGCTAAGGGCCAGTCCCGTCTCCATGAGCTGAGGAGGGGGCGATAGCTCAGGAAAGGTCCGATCTGTGTCCCGCCGGGTCAGCCCACGCCCCCTTCCAGCTGCGCTGCAAGAGTCCCTCCTCGGCTGGTAGCAGTAGTAAGTCATTATCCTCTTCCTGCCCAAGTTGGGGGCGCTGTGTGGAGCGGCCTGCCTTCCAATTGGACCCCAAGAAGGGGGCCTGGTGTGAAATGCACCTGTCCCTAGATTCACTCCTATCTGACCTATTGCCAGACACCCCCCGCTAGCCATCCCCACCCCCCCCCCTTGGTCCATCCTGCCTCATTCGGAACCTCCCCTCTGGCTATAGGATACCCCCATCCCCGGGGCCTCTGGGCACCTCTCCGCCGCCGCTGCAGCCCGAGCCACGTGGGGCAGACGCTGGCATGCACGGGCCAGGGCGCCGGAGAACGCAGAGGCTGCGCGGGGCAGATGCGGAGCCAGAGCAGGGACCCCCCTTCTCCCCGGGCAGGCGTCTGGGAGCCCCGGAAGCAGAGGCCAGAGGCTCCGGCTGATAGTCACACGGTTTATTGGCGTCGTCGGGTGTATTACAAACATGGGGACTGGAACCTCAAACAGCTCGTCACAGTTAAAAAAGCACAGGAGCACGGGGAATGCACGTCAGCCGAGTCACGCGGGGGGGGGGGCTCACAGAGGGGCTGCCATGTTCACACACTGACTGGGAAGGGTCTGGGCGGGGGGGAGGAGGCTGCAGGAGCAGGCAGCCCTGCACCAGTCCTGGAGTCCGGGGGTCCCTGCTTTCTGTCTCGCCCGCCCCCAAAGCCACCCCCCGCAATCAAGGGCCCGACCCTGAGTCCATTAGCAGCAGCGAAAAGCTCGTCAGAGCAGACTCGGGCCCTTACATGGTTGGGTGGGCACCTGGCTCGGGGCCCGAGCTACGGGAAGTGGGCGGAAGCCGCAGGGGGGGCTGCCCCGGATCTGGACGGCCCAGAGGAGCCGTGTGCGGGGGGGCGGGCTGGCCCCACAACAGCAGGGCTCCCAGGGCTGGACTAACGGGGGATCCGCGGAGCCTTAGGAGTCAGGACCCAGCACGGCAGGCGGCCGATTCCCCGCAGCCTGGCCCCACCGCGGGCTGGGACAGGCCCAAGGGAGGGGCTGTGGGAAGAGTCACGCTGGGTTACCCCTGGCCCACGAGCCCCCCCCCGGCCCACGAGCCCCCCCCCGAGCCTCGCTGGGCCTCCCACGCCAGCTCTCCTGCCACGCCCCGCTTCCTAGACAAGGCTCCAGGTAAAGCCCAGGGCCCGCCCCGTTATTCAGCAAAGGGCTCAGGCCCTCGGGTACGTGACATCGGGGAGGGGCCGGTGGACCCAGGTCCAGGCAAAGCCAGGCCCATGTCCCTCCTGGATTGCACCAAACCCGCGGGTGGGGAGCCAGGTGGCTCTCTCAGGGGCCACGGGAAGCCGGTCTACACCCGAAACGTCGGGCACCTCTGCCCCCGAGAAATGATTGTCAGAGCCTGAAACGAACCGGCCGGGGGAACGCAGGGGCTGACCAGCCCTCCCGCCACTGCTGGGGCGGAAACTCCAGGAGACTGGGAACGGAACCAGGCACAAACATGCACCTGGCGAAGAGCACGCTCCGAGCGACGCACACGAGGTCGCGGCCTGGACACGGCCGAAACCATTTGACTGTAAAATGTTTTCCTTGTTGCGGGAGGCTTCAAGATATCAGTGTGTGTGTGTGTGTGTGTGTGCACACGCGTGTGCACACACGTGTGCATGTGTGTCTGTGTGAGCACCTACGTGTGTGTGCATTTGTATGTGTGTGCATGCATGCACATATGCGCACGCACGTGTTTATACGTGTGCACCTGTGAGCACCTGTGTGTGCGCACATTTGTACGCATGTGTGCGCGTGTACATGTACATACTTTTTACCCTCTTGGTTTCTATTTGGGGGCCAACTTCACCGCTGCCTGCTGGGGCCCCTCGCAGAGTCAGGGGAGCTGGGAGGAAGCCCGGGTACCGGGTACCACCGACCGAACAAGGACGAGCATCGGGATGCGACCCACTGACAGTACTGGCAGGGCGTGGAAAGCACACAGGGGTGTGGCGGGGAGCAGCCAGGGGTGACACTGAGCCCGTGAAGGGTGCAAGCTGCAGAGCAGGGAGGCAGAGGCTGGGCCAGCTGGGGGGTGCATTCAGGGGCCTGATCTTTGGTTAATCCTGGAGACATCACATGAGGGAGAAATTCACCCGTCTGCAGAGAGGCAGCTGGTTGCCCCAGCCCTGCCGAAGCCCCTGAAGCCGACAGGCCCCGCACTGCCAATTCTGCGCAGGCGTAACTGTGACGGGACAGAAAATGCGGGCTGGCGTGCCCCTGCCAAATGGACGTGCCTTGGCACAGGGCCACACTTGGGTGAGCTCAGCCTCTAAGGAATACGCGAGAGAACCGGGTGAAACCCAAGGCTGCATGGCCGTGTCCCCTCTCGTTTTCCCACAAAGTGTGGAATAAACATTGTTCCGTGCACCGAGGCCCGTGCACCACCAGGAGAAACACAAACCTGGCTGTGGGCATGTTGCTAATCAGCTGGGCAGCGCCGGAATCGCTCCTAAGCAGCCGCACAAGCGCCCAGCTCACAGGGAACCCTGCTGCCAGGCCCATCTCCCCATGTTTCTAGCATGGGGCTGGGGTAACGCCTTGGGCTTCCCCTTCGCCACAGGTAAGTGTCTAGAGCCAGGGGCCAGCCAAAACCCTTCATGCACTTCCAGGGTCAGACGCCAGCAGCACAAATCCACTGGAGTCAATGGAAACAAGACCCGGCCCCGGGACTCCAGCTGAGCCTCCCCCTCGGGGGATTGGGCCCCAACGTGACCTCCCGGGAGCTTGGCCTGATTTCCAGGCACACGCCCCAAAGCTTTTGTTTTCTTGTGTCTGTACGAACCTTCTGGGAATGCTCACGTCTCGCTCGCGCTCGTGCGAACGTGCTAGAAGCATTACCACGGCCACGTGCTCAAACCCCTTCCTTCAGCCTCCAGCCGGCGGGACGAGGCCCCGCCAATGGCCCAGACCCTCTGCTGCCCCGAGAAAGGCCAGGTACCCGGAGCCGGGGGCTTGCCAGCGTCACGCCGGCTGAGCCTTCGCCGAACCCCTGCCAGGAATGAGCCAGTCTGCAATAATCATCCGCGAGCGGGGAAAGGGGCCAAGGTCCCATCGAGAAACGCTTGGCTGCAGGCAAACGCCCCAGCTCGTCACGGCCCCGGCTCTGCCGCCCCGCCCCACACGCCGCGCGAGCCCTTTCTGGCTCCCGGGGCTCGGTGCCAAGGCAGCACAAACGCTCGTGCTGCCGTGGCCCTCGAGCGCACCCTGCGGCAGCCCCAGCAAAGGACACACCCGGCCGTGGGCAGGCGCTTTGCCTGTCTAGCCCCACGCACGATCCAGGCAGACTCGCCTCTTGCACGCGCTCCAGGGGCACCACAGGGCCGTGGCCCCGTGTGGGAGTGGTTCTGCTAGAGGGGGTTTCTCCCACGTGCCCGCTGCCGCCCCTCCGGGACCCGCCGTGTGGGGAAGCGCCGCCCCCTCGCACGAGGGCCCCGGCAGCGAGCCGCCCCCTCGCACGAGGGCCCCGGCAGCGAGCCAACAATCCGGGACCTGCATCAGCTTGGCGAATCTGGCCCTTGTGGTGCAGAAGCGGGTCAGGCTCCGCGCAGAGCCGGGGGGAGATTCGCAGTTGCCGTTGCCTCTCTGCAGTCAGGGATCGGGGGAGCCTGTCCTGAAGGGCTCCCTCCCGGTGCTCCCAAGAGCAGGCGTCCGCCCGCAGAAGAACCAGAAGCTCCCTGGAGGCGGCTGCGGCCAGCTCCAGACTCAAACCAGGAGCAGCAACGTAACCAAAGTGCCGCCCCGGGGAGTTCCGGCTCCGAGTCGAATCGAGCCTCAGCCCTCGCTTGGCTGCTTTAAAACCAGGCACCCGCCTCAGGCACAGCCAGGTGGAGGAATAAAGACACTCGGGGGAGGGGGTGACCCCAGAGGAGACCCCGAATTGTGGGGCAGCCCCACAGCATCAGCTGAGAGTAGAATCCGGCCCCATCTCTTTACTTGGGGGTGGGATTCTGCTTCCAGGTAAGCTGGGGAACCCCATCAGTGTCAGCCGGCCTGCAGAGGGAGAAGGGGCCAAGGGGACCCAGCAATGCCACGAGGAGACGCCAAAGGCAAATCAGGGCCCCCCAGCACGAGGGCACCGGACAGGGTACGCCCGTGGGAGGACACGTACCCCCCGGCACGAGGGCACCGGACAGGGTACGCCCGTGGGAGGACACGTACCCCCCGGCACGAGGGCACCGGACAGGGTACGCCCGCGGGAGGACACGTACCCCCCGGCACGAGGGCACCCGGCAGGGCACGCCCGTGGGAGGACACGTACCCCCCGGCACGAGGGCACCGGACAGGGTACGCCCGTGGGAGGACACGTACCCCCCGGCACGAGGACACCGGACAGGGTACGCCCGCGGGAGGACACGTACCCCCCGGTACGAGGGCACCGGACAGGGTACGCCCGGGGGGGGACACGTATTGCCCGGCACGAGGGCACCGGACACGTAACGCCCGCGGGAGGACACGTACCCCCCGGCACGAGGGCACCAGACAGGGTACGCCCGCGGGAGGACACGTATTGCCCGGCACGAGGGCACCGGACAGGGTACGCCCGCGGGAGGACACGTATTGCCCGGCACGAGGGCACCGGACACGTAACGCCCGCGGGAGGACACGTATTGCCCGGCACGAGGGCACCAGACAGGGCACGCCCGTGGGAGGACACGTACCCCCCGGCACGAGGGCACCCGGCAGGGCACGCCCGTGGGAGGACACGTACCCCCCGGCACGAGGACACCGGACAGGGTACGCCCGCGGGAGGACACGTACCCCCCGGCACGAGGACACCGGACAGGGTACGCCCGCGGGAGGACACGTACCCCCCGGCACGAGGACACCGGACAGGGTACGCCCGCGGGAGGACACGTACCCCCCGGCACGAGGGCACCGGACAGGGTACGCCCGCGGGAGGACACGTACCCCCCGGCACGAGGGCACCGGACAGGGTACGCCCGCGGGAGGACACGTACCCCCCGGCACGAGGGCACCGGACAGGGTACGCCCGCGGGAGGACACGTACCCCCCGGCACGAGGACACCGGACAGGGTACGCCCGGGGGGGGACACGTATTGCCCGGCACGAGGGCACCGGACAGGGCACGCCCGTGGGAGGACACGTACCCCCCGGCACGAGGACACCGGACAGGGTACGCCCGGGGAGGACACGTACCCCCCGGCACGAGGGCACCCGGCAGGGCACGCCCGTGGGAGGACACGTACCCCCCGGCACGAGGGCACCGGACAGGGTACGCCCGTGGGAGGACACGTACCCCCCGGCACGAGGGCACCCGGCAGGGCACGCCCGTGGGAGGACACGTACCCCCCGGCACGAGGGCACCGGACAGGGTACGCCCGTGGGAGGACACGTACCCCCCGGCACGAGGACACCGGACAGGGTACGCCCGCGGGAGGACACGTACCCCCCGGCACGAGGGCACCGGACAGGGTACGCCCGTGGGAGGACACGTACCCCCCGGCACGAGGACACCGGACAGGGTACGCCCGCGGGAGGACACGTACCCCCCGGTACGAGGGCACCGGACAGGGTACGCCCGGGGGGGGACACGTATTGCCCGGCACGAGGGCACCGGACACGTAACGCCCGCGGGAGGACACGTACCCCCCGGCACGAGGGCACCAGACAGGGTACGCCCGCGGGAGGACACGTATTGCCCGGCACGAGGGCACCGGACAGGGTACGCCCGCGGGAGGACACGTATTGCCCGGCACGAGGGCACCGGACACGTAACGCCCGCGGGAGGACACGTATTGCCCGGCACGAGGGCACCAGACAGGGCACGCCCGTGGGAGGACACGTACCCCCCGGCACGAGGGCACCCGGCAGGGCACGCCCGTGGGAGGACACGTACCCCCCGGCACGAGGACACCGGACAGGGTACGCCCGCGGGAGGACACGTACCCCCCGGCACGAGGACACCGGACAGGGTACGCCCGCGGGAGGACACGTACCCCCCGGCACGAGGACACCGGACAGGGTACGCCCGCGGGAGGACACGTACCCCCCGGCACGAGGGCACCGGACAGGGTACGCCCGCGGGAGGACACGTACCCCCCGGCACGAGGGCACCGGACAGGGTACGCCCGCGGGAGGACACGTACCCCCCGGCACGAGGGCACCGGACAGGGTACGCCCGCGGGAGGACACGTACCCCCCGGCACGAGGACACCGGACAGGGTACGCCCGGGGGGGGACACGTATTGCCCGGCACGAGGGCACCGGACACGTAACGCCCGCGGGAGGACACGTACCCCCCGGCACGAGGGCACCAGACAGGGTACGCCCGCGGGAGGACACGTATTGCCCGGCACGAGGGCACCGGACAGGGTACGCCCATGGGAGGACACGTACCCCCCGGCACGAGGGCACCGGACAGGGTACGCCCGCGGGAGGACACGTACCCCCCGGTACGAGGGCACCGGACAGGGTACGCCCGGGGGGGGGACACGTATTGCCCGGCACGAGGGCACCGGACACGTAACGCCCGCGGGAGGACACGTACCCCCCGGCACGAGGGCACCAGACAGGGTACGCCCGCGGGAGGACACGTATTGCCCGGCACGAGGGCACCGGACAGGGTACGCCCGTGGGAGGACACGTATTGCCCGGCACGAGGACACCGGACAGGGTACGCCCGCGGGAGGACACGTACCCCCCGGTACGAGGGCACCGGACAGGGTACGCCCGGGGGGGGGGACACGTATTGCCCGGCACGAGGGCACCGGACACGTAACGCCCGCGGGAGGACACGTACCCCCCGGCACGAGGGCACCAGACAGGGTACGCCCGCGGGAGGACACGTATTGCCCGGCACGAGGGCACCGGACAGGGTACGCCCGTGGGAGGACACGTATTGCCCGGCACGAGGGCACCGGACAGGGTACGCCCGCGGGAGGACACATATTGCCCGGCACGAGGACACCGGACAGGGTACGCCCGCGGGAGGACACGCTGAGGGACTCGGGGGCTCAGACAAGCACCTCGTGCGGGGGGGGGCCCAGGACTAGGAAGGCGGCAGCGCTGATGCCAGGCGGCTGCTGGGGCCCGGCGGGCGGTTAAATGGGTTTAGTGGCCCTGGGCACGTTCAGAACCCCCAGAACTTGCTGGGAAGGGCCCTTTCTCCCGCTGCCCAGGACCTGGGCCAGCCTCCTCCAGGGCGGGGAGCCTCGCGGCTCGGCGGCTCAACGGCGCGGTGCCCGCAGGGGAAGCTGTCGCACGGGGAGACGCGGTCGCGCTGCTCCGGCCCCTCGTGGCCTCGTCGTTCCAGCAGAGGAAGGAAAGGAGCCGCCCGTCTGCAGAACCCAGCGGGGGACGTCAGAGCTCAGGGACGGGAGCTGACGGGCCCGGACCGGCATGAGCCAGCGGGGCCCACGAGTACCGTAAGGCTCGAGCGCCGGACTGAGGACGGGCTCCGGAATGATCGGTTCTGCTGCCTGGAAATCCAGCAGGGACAGGTTTATTTTTTATAAGCTGCTACATTTTTCTGGAGCTGCGCGTGGCCCGGGAGCAGCCAGGGCAGGCCAGCGAGAGGTTCGGACCCGAGCTCACGTGCCGGCCAAAACCTCCGCTTCCGACGTCCTGCGGAGCCGTGGTCTGGGGAGCTCGGGCGCTACATCGGCGTGGACGAACCCGGGGACGGGCGCTCGTCAAGCGGGTGGCTTGGGCAGCTGGACTCTGGCCGATGTGGGAACTTCTGTCCCACAGGAGCAGGCGGCCGGTGTCACCGGGCAGTGGAGGAAGTGCCAGGCCACGGGGGCCTCTCTCCGTCCCCTCCCGTGGGGCAGGCGAGAAACAGTCCTTACAACAGCCAGTTCTCCAAGGCCGTCTCAGAGACGTCCTAGTCCTATAGCCCTCTCCCAGGCCTCCCCATCAGCAAGCTCAGCTCTGGCGTCCTTCGGCGAGCGGCGGCGGGCGCTACTTAGCGAGGGGCAAAGGCAACCCAGCTTCCTAGAGACGGGCGAGTTCCACGAACGCCGGCCCCGCCGTGGAGTCGCGGGGGAGACGCCGGGGGGGACAGAAGCGTGTGGAATAAATCGGACATCCGGCGCCGGTTGCGTGCTGCGTGGGCGCGGCTGTCGGGCGAGCGATGCCACGGCCGGGCGGTGCCGCCGCCTCTTATCCGCTTCACCGGCGCCGTGTTGGCCCCCCCGTGGGGTAAGAAAAGGAGCCGTGTGGTCAGTACGTACAGGGCGGTGTCACTCGGAGTGCGCAGGGCCTGGGTGACTAAGGGACGGGGACGGGGACGGGAGGGACAGTCTCTTGGCTGTACAACGGGGCAGGGAGGAGCCGGCGGTGGCTTCACATCACCGTGCAGCATTTGCAGCGCTGTTTCTTCATGTCCAGGTCCTGGTCGGCTCCCTTGGGCTCTGTGTCGTTGGCCCCCGGCTTCTCCCCGGCCTGGCTGTCTTCCTTCAGCGGCAGGGCGCCCGCCGGCTCCACGGTGCTGCCGTTGGGCGGGGCGTGCTCCTTGCCCGGGCAGTCGGCTGCCGGCTTGCTCTCGGCATCTTCGATCACCACCAGCTCGGCCGTGATGGTGCCCCCCAGGCCCAGCACCTTTTTGGTCTCGTTCTCGTCCTCCACGTGCTGGTAGCCCATGAAGATCATGGTGACCGGCTGCTCCTGGCTGGGCTCGGGGCCTTCGCCGGAGGCCAGTATTTTGGGGCTGTCCATGGGCTTGGCTTGCACCCCGGTGATCTCCTTCCGGGGGGTGCTCTTCTGGCTGGGCAGGCTGCCCTCAGGCCCCCCCTTCTTGGCCTCCTCGCTCTTGGAGTCCCACTCGGCGATCTCGCTTAGGGTCTTCTCGTCGGCCTTGTGGATCAGCTCGTCCACCTCCGAGGAGCTGAGAGCGTGGACCCCGTTCTCGATGGCTCCGTCCTCCATGTGGACCGCGTGCACCACTGGGGAGAGACAGAGAAGACAGTGAGGGCCCAGGGGAGGCAACGGCAGCATGAACCCGACGGCTCCGGGCCAGGCTCAGGTCTGAGGGCAGGAACGTGCGAGCGAAGCTCCTTGATCGCTGGGATCGGATCCCTGCCCAGGGCTCTGGCAGCGCTGGAGCCTTTCCAAGAAGCAGGCAGGCCCCTCGCCCCCAGCAGACACGGCGGCTGCCCCTCCCCGAGCAGCGCTCTCCCGAGGGCGACCCCACCCACGTGCCTCTAGCGCAGGGCTGGGGCAGATCACACGAGGGAGCGCAGAGGACACGGAGCCAGCCCTAGAGCGGGGCAGCGAGAGCGGCGTCCGAGTCCCCTCCGGGGCTCTCGCCAAGTCTGGGGGGTCCGTCAACAGCTGGAATTCGGGGAAAACTCAATTTGTGGGTTAAGTTCTGCAGCGCGTTCTCGGTTTTGTGCTTTTCGCAGCCAAGTGGCCGGCCCGGCTACGATGCAGTCGGTCAAGCAACTATGCTGCAATGGTAGAAGTGAGTGTGTCTGCGCACGGCGGGGCGGGGGCAGGCCTTCTTTTCAAGGGGCATTTTATAAAAACAGGCTGAGAGACACGGAGCGGGAAGCGTCCCAGCCCCAGACACACCCCATCTCAGACAGGAGCCCGCACCCCCGGACTAGCCAGGCAGCCGCTAGAGGGCCCCAGTGCGCCATGCCAAGGCTTTCTGGCTGGACTTCCCCGGGGTGGGGAGCGCACGTCCGCTGTCTGGGTAGCTCCCTGCATCTTTTCCAGCAGCCCGGGCTGCTAGCTGGCTGCTGTCCTGAACAGCCGCCGGGCAGCAACACAGAGCCCCACGCCCAGACACCCAGAGCCCCCTGCGTCCCCGCGGAGCCCCCGGCTCAGCGCCTGCACCCCGCGGAGCCCCCGTCCACAGCACACCTCTGAGCCCAAGGCGGGGCGCAGCGCGGGAGCCAACGGGCCAGGGAAGGGGGCAGCACGTCTGGGTCAGAGCCCTGCCGGGGGTGACAACGGGCGGCGTTTGCTCGTCTTGTGCAGCCTGAGCTACAGGCTCCCGGGGGAGAAGCGACTTTTCCAGGTGCCTGCGCACGGCTCAGCCCCACTGCCGCCCGGCCCCGGGCCCAGACAAGGCCACGGCTGGGCCTGGCCGGCAGAGTGCGAACTCCTGTGGCCCCCGCCGCACGCCGAGCAGAGCCCACCGCTCCTGCCCCTCGGGGTGCTCGTCCCAGCTCGGGGGCGAGAGGGAGGCTGCAGAAATCCCGGAGGAGGAGGTCGATGGTTTGCACCAGCCTGCCCCGGCCGCGCCCCTCCCACAGCGACGGCTCCAAGGCCCCGAGAGCAGCTCCCGGGGGATGTGCTGGCCCAGCACGAAGGCCAGACCAGGGCTGCCCTCAGCCAGGCCCCTAGCGAGAGCGAGGGGACAGATCCCAAAGCCCCTTAGGAACCCAGGTCTTAGTGCACCCCCCCCATCGTAGGGAAACTGAGGCACAGGGCTGGGAAATCACTTTGCCAAGGCCACAAATGGAACAGCAGAGCCAGGGTCTCAGCTGGCCCCAGAGTTCAGCACCCAAGCCCCACCCCACGCTCCTTCCACCACCCCCTAGGCCAGGCAGCCGGCGGAACTTTCCTCCACTTCCTGGGGTCACATCCCCCAGTGCAGGGCCGGAGGGACCTCGGGAGGCACCTCGGGAGGCATCGTGTCCAGCCCCCTGCCCAAGGCAGGACCAACCCCAGCTCCATCAGCCCAGCCAGGGCGTGGTCCAGCCGGGACGTACACACCAGTAGGGACAGAGACTCCACCCCCGCCCAAGGGATCCATCCCAGCACTTCCCCGCCCTTCCTGGGAAATCGTCTGGCCCAATCTCCAGCTTAAGCCTCAGCAGGGCGGTGGGTGTTCGGAGGCAGACGGAGGCGCAGGGGCAGGTCTGGGCCCCTCCGTGGCCTGTCGCCAGCGGAGACGGACGGTGATTCCCACCTCCTCTACCAGCCCTTCGCACAGCTGACGCCTGCTCTCGGATCCTCTCTCCAGACTAAACTTGCCCCACAGGGCGGGATTTCTGACCCCTTCCGCATTCCTTGCTCTCCGCTGGGCTCCCTCCAAGCTGCCCAGTGCCCGGAGTTGGATACAGAATCCCAGTTCCGGGCAGACCCGGACAATCCCCCCCATGTGCTACGACACCCCCAAGGACATTCGCCTTGTTCTCGGCTGCATCGCATCCTTGGCCCGTTCACTGGGCCGCTCCGCCCCGCAGGCCCCGTCCAGCGAGTCCTGGGGGCTGGCGTTTGAGTTTTCCACCCGCAGCAAGGCCCCTGGCGCTTCGCGTCAGAGCGATTCTCCTGCCTGCCAGGGTCACGCTCAGCTCGTATCGACAGCGCTCGCCCCCGCCCGGCTCGACCCCTCTGCACGCTGCACCCATCCCCCAGCGCCTGCCCCCGCCCGGCTCGACCCCTCTGCACGCTGCACCCATCCCCCAGCGCCTGCCCCCCGCCCGGCTCGACCCCTCTGCACGCTGCACCCATCCCCCAGCGCCTGCCCCCGCCCGGCTCGACCCCTCTGCACGCTGCACCCATCCCCCAGCGCCTGCCCCCGCCCGGCTCGACCCCTCTGCACGCTGCACCCATCCCCCAGCGCCTGCCCCCGCCCGGCTCGACCCCTCTGCACACTGCACCCATCCCCCAGCGCCTGCCCCCCACCCGGCTCGACCCCTCTGCACGCTGCACCCATCCCCCAGCGCCTGCCCCCGCCCGGCTCTACCCCTCTGCACGCTGCACCCATCCCCCAGCGCCTGCCCCCCACCCGGCTCGACCCCTCTGCACACTGCACCCATCCCCCAGCGCCTGCCCCCCGCCCGGCTCGACCCCTCTGCACGCTGCACCCATCGCCCAGCGCCTGCCCCCGCCCGGCTCGACCCCTCTGCACGCTGCACCCATCCCCCAGCGCCTGCCCCCCGCCCGGCTCGACCCCTCTGCACGCTGCACCCACCACCCAGCGCCTGCCCCCCGCCCGGCTCGACCCCTCTGCACACTGCACCCATCCCCCAGCGCCTGCCCCCGCCCGGCTCGACCCCTCTGCACGCTGCACCCATCACCCAGCGCCTGCCCCCGCCCGGCTCGACCCCTCTGCACGCTGCACCCATCCCCCAGCGCCTGCCCCCCGCCCGGCTCGACCCCTCTGCACGCTGCACCCATCACCCAGCGCCTGCCCCCGCCCGGCTCGACCCCTCTGCACGCTGCACCCATCCCCCAGCGCCTGCCCCCGCCCGGCTCGACCCCTCTGCACGCTGCACCCATCCCCCAGCGCCTGCCCCCCGCCCGGCTCGACCCCTCTGCACGCTGCACCCACCACCCAGCGCTCGCCCCCGCCCGGCTCGACCCCTCTGCACGCTGCACCCACCACCCAGCGCCTGCCCCCGCCCGGCTCGACCCCTCTGCACGCTGCACCCATCCCCCAGCGCCTGCCCCCGCCCGGCTCGACCCCTCTGCACGCTGCACCCACCACCCAGCGCCTGCCCCCCGCCCGGCTCGACCCCTCTGCACGCTGCACCCATCCCCCAGCGCCTGCCCCCCGCCCGGCTCGACCCCTCTGCACACTGCACCCACCACCCAGCGCCTGCCCCCTGCCCGGCTCGACCCCTCTGCACGCTGCACCCATCCCCCAGCGCCTGCCCCCGCCCGGCTCGACCCCTCTGCACGCTGCACCCATCCCCCAGCGCCTGCCCCCGCCCGGCTCGACCCCTCTGCACGCTGCACCCATCCCCCAGTGCCTGCCCCCCGCCCGGCTCGACCCCTCTGCACGCTGCACCCATCACCCAGCGCCTGCCCCCGCCCGGCTCGACCCCTCTGCACGCTGCACCCATCCCCCAGCGCCTGCCCCCCGCCCGGCTCGACCCCTCTGCACGCTGCACCCGCCGGCCCCGCCCAGCCATTGACGAGAACATCGCCCAGCGCCCAGCCACTGGCCACTGCTCTTCGGACACCGGCTCTCGCGCCGCGGCGCCCCCCTGCTTTGGCCCGAGGTGACCTCTGCAAATCCAGGCTGGCCGCTCCTTGCCCGACACTCGCACATGGAGTCTGCTGCTTCGGGGGCTGCAGCGCGGCCCTGGGGCTGGGCAGCAAGTCGGGGAGGGGCTCTCTGCTAACCCCCGTCACTGACGCCAAGGATCCGCCGCAGCCGGGGTACGGGCCCACCTGCCAGTCGCCAGGAGAGCTGGAGCGTGGGTCATGGCCCCCATACAGCCCCGGCCCCTGCAGCTCCCTCCTTGCCGCCGGGGGGCGGGGGCAGGGCAGCGCTCCCTCGGGGCCCCTACCTTTCATCTCATCCTCGTACACCTTGACCCCCTGCAGGCAAGGATGCTTGGGGAGCAGGGTGGTGCTGGACAGGACTTTGGTCTCGCCCGTGACTTTGTCCTTCTCCACCGTGATCTCCACTGAGTACATGGCTGGGACACAAACAGGACAGCGAGGGTTAAACCAGTCCCGGCTCCCGCCCCTCGGAGGCTCCCAGCGCTCAGCAGCAGGCAGTAGCGTGGGGGGGTGAGATGGCGCAGCTGGCGGGGGGGGGGCAGTGTGCGTCCCAGCAAGGCAGAGTGTGCGGCAGGCAGCGTGTACGTTACCTTCCAGCAGCCCGGCGCGGCCGTCGGCTCCCTTACCTCTCGGGCCGCCGGGAGATGGGGCGAGCGGACCCCTGTCGGCCGGGCCTCCCTCCGGCCTTGCACGATGGGCAAAGAGCCCAGCCCTCAGCCACGGTGGCTGGAAGGAGCCTGCGCTCGGCTCGAGGGGTCGTGTCCATCAGTCCGGGAGCAGCTGGGACTCTAAGACACCCCAGGACGGGCTGAGCCCAGCCTCCCGCTGTCGCGAGCTGGGGGATGGTCCCTGTGCAAAGTGGGTGCCAAGCTCCGCCAGCTGGAATTCCCCGCCCGGCGGCCGGTGTGCGTCGCACGGCTTGGTGCAGGGCTCCCGCCACGAGGCAGGGCGGCGCGTCCGGCCCAGGGACGGGGTCTCAGCGGGCGCCAGGCGACGTGGGCTCCGGGGCGTCTGCAGCGCCTGCTCGGTTTGGCTCGTCCGATCTCCTCTGGCGGGATCCGTCTCTGAGCAGCCTGGGTCCCAGCTCCTGCCTGCTCCGCCTGCATCGTCTCATCTTGGCAACTCCGGGCGCGAAGGCCGCCCCGGCGTGATCCACACCCACCTGGCTGCAGCGAATCCTTTGCAAGGGGGATGGAGCTGCCCTGCCCTGCCGCGGCCACACAGCATGGCCAAGCCCGGGTGCCCGGCAGCTGCCCAGGCCCGCGCTCCGGCAGAGCGGCCGGCGATCCCAGTGGAGCGGGATTGGGCGGCGGGCGGCTGCGAGGCGAGCTGGCAGCGATCTAAGCAACCCGGCGGCACCGGGGTTAGCCGAGCCATGCTGCGATCCCACGTGGCCAAGGAGCCAAGAAGCCACAAAGCGCAGGAGGCAAATAAGGAAAACAACCCAAAGCGAAGGCCGGCGGCGCCTCTCGACAGGCGGGTGGAAGGGTCGGGCTAAGGGGGCGTAAATAACATTCCCCTCGGGGCTTGGCAACCAGTGGACGGCAGGGACCACGCCGGAGGGGAGCAGGCGTGGAGTTAATGGGCAACGCCCCTTCGGGGGGGCAGGCACGTGGATCGGTCTCGGCGTGGGCCGACCCTCCTGTGTTCTCGCCGCGCAGCTGCGGCAAAGCCGGGCGGGGGCTGGCTCGGTGGGGACACGCGGTTGGTGCCCCCCCATGGGAGGCAGCTCAGCTGGTCTGTGTCAGGCACCGAAACGGGCAGCGACCGCCCAGCGACTCAGCACGGCCTGTCCTGGGCGCTGCCCACCTACCTCTCGGAGATAGGCTCACGGCCGCTCCGAGTCCCGCCCTCCGTGGCCCTGGGGGCACGGCCAGATGGGAGAGACGTACTCTGAGGGCCTGCACCAGCCCTGCGTGGAAGGAGCTGTGGGCGGGACTTGGAAGAGGTAGGAGTTCTCATTTTTTCCAATCCCGGTGCAGAATAAATTTTGTTCTGTGCACCGAGGCATGCGTTATGTGCACCAGCAACAGACACACATGCTGCCAGCTGTGGGTGCTCTGCTAATCAGCTGGGCAGCACCTGAGTCTTTCCTGGGCGGCCGCCCTAGCACGCAGCTTAGAGGGAACACTGGCTGTGAGCCGGAGGGAGGGGAAGCCACGCAGAGGCTGGGCCGGTGAAGCCTTGCACGACGGGTCCTGCAAGGCCGTTGGGTGCTAGGGGCAACGGGGCAGTTTGCCAGACTGTGGCTTGCCCCTCCTCCAACTTGGCCTAGGTCTATGGATTCTGTCCCTCTCCCCCGCCCCGAACGACCATCAGATCGGATTCTAGGTGCCGACCAGCTTTGGGGGGGTGGGGCGTGCTGGACGGTGACTCTCGCTGGGAACCCACGTCTGGCACCAGGCACAGAGCCAGGACACGGGCTAAGAGGGACCCTCTTCCAGCATGTCCCTAAGGCACGGGGCTGTGCGCTCGCACACGTGGGCAGCCCTGGGTCTCCCCTTAGAAGTGTGTGACGGGGCTTTGAATGCGCCAGGTACCAATGCTCCCTCAGCTTTTCCAGCCATGTGCGGAATCATTGTGTTGTGTGCACTGAGGCGTGTGCACCACCCGGAGAAACGTGCTGCCGACTGCGGGCGCGCTGTCAATCAGCTGGTAGGCATGTGACTCATTCCCGAGCGGCTGCACAAGCGCCCAGCTCACCGGGGACACGGCTCGGCACCCAGCTCGAGACGACCCACGTGGTGACTGCCTGGCACAAGTGAATTGCAGCCTCCCCTCCAGGCTCTCTCTCGTCTCCGGGGAACGGCTCCCTGTGCCGCGCACGTGACCCACAGCGATGGGCCAGCAACTCCACCTCGGGGGGCGGACGCTCACGAGCTCAGCCCACCCTGAACGTTCCTCCCCCGTGCTACGCTCGTATTTCACCCGTGCGCCGGCCAGCCCTGCCCCGGCGGACAACACGACCCTGGGGAGGCCCCACGGCGGCCAGCGCTCCGGACCAGGGGGCGCAGGACGGGAGGCGACGTACGTACCTGCCTTCATCAGGCTGCTGCCCTCCACCGACTTCATGGGGCTGTTGGAGATGGGCCGCTCCGCTTGGGAAAGAAGAGGAAACAACGTGACTTCCCAGGCCGGACACCTGTCTAGCCGGGTGACCTACCGTGGCAGAGGACACGCCCTGCTCCCACCTTACCTTACCCCCGCCACGCCCCCTGCCCTGCCACAAGCCACGCCCCTCTGCCCTGCTCCCACCATGCTCTGCCACCTGCCACGCCTCCTACCCTGCCATGCCCCTCTGCCCTGCCCCACTGCCCAGCCACCTGCCACGCCCCCTACCCTGCCACGCCCCTCTACCCTGCCCCACTGCCCAGCCACCTGCCACGCCTCCTACCCTGCCACGCCCCTCTAGCCTGCCCCACTGCCCAGCCACCTGCCACGCCTCCTACCCTGCCACGCCCCCTACCCTGCCCCACTGCCCAGCCACCTGCCACGCCTCCTACCCTGCCACGCCCCTCTAGCCTGCCCCACTGCCCAGCCACCTGCCACGCCCCCTACCCTGCCACACCCCTCTACCCTGCCCCACTGCCCAGCCACCTGCCACGCCTCCTACCCTGCCACGCCCCTCTAGCCTGCCTCACTGCCCAGCCACCTGCCACGCCTCCTACCCTGCCACGCCCCCTACCCTGCCCCACTGCCCAGCCACCTGCCACGCCTCCTACCCTGCCACGCCCCTCTAGCCTGCCCCACTGCCCAGCCACCTGCCACGCCCCCTACCCTGCCACGCCCCCTACCCTGCCCCACTGCCCAGCCACCTGCCACGCCCCTCTGCCCTGCCCCACTGCCCAGCCACCTGCCACGCCCCCTACCCTGCCATGCCCCTCTGCCCTGCCCCACCCCGGGGACATGTCGGGGTGATCCCTGGTTGTTCAGCGCAACAGAGGCAGTGGCGTATCCCAGGCATGACCACCCAGCTCCTCCCTTTGCCTGAGCTCTGGGGGGGGGCAGGGAGGCTGCTGCCCCCGGAAATGGGCTTCCACACCCTTTTCCTGGGCGTGGCTGGGGCGCCGGGGCAAGGGGAGCTGACTGCCGGAAGGAGCCGCTTGCGGAGCGAGGAAACCGGGGCTCAGCAGCGGCCAGCGCTACCCCTGCCCGACAGCTGCCCAGGAGCCCATGGCTCTAGGAGCAGGCATCGGGAGGCGCATGGGGGGCCGTGCCCCAGAGGGAAGGAAGATTCAGTCCCGTGGCGGAGACAGGCGAGGACCCACCTTTCGCCGTGCCCAGAGGAGTCTGCAAAACAGAACAGGGGGAAGGGGGGTTACAAGCAGCCCTGGCCAGCCAGGGACAAACACAAGCCCAGAAACCCGGTGGGCGCGGGAGGGCACCGAGTGCCGCTCTCATCCTGCCAGGGCCGCTGACCACCTGGCCCTTGCTCCGCTCTGCCCCAGCAGCTGGCCTGAGGGGTGGGGATTCCTGGGGGCGGATGTGGGGCCCGGTGCAGAGCGTTGCCCCCAGGAAGGCGGGGGTGCTGCGGGTCGCCTGTGCAGCCCCCCGGGGACGGCCGTGTGGCATTTCACCCCCTCTGCCCGAGTCTCTGCCTCGCTTTCGTGCCCCACGTTGCACCTGGGCACGTGCCTGGAAGAGCCCGGACGGCAGCCAGCTCCGGGGAACCCTGGGCCAGGCAGACACGTCCGGCCCTGGCTCACTCCGGTCCCATCACCCCCCAGAAGCCAGAGGGGCTGAGCCCGTTCCCAGAGGGCTGCCGCTCGGTGGAGTTACCAGCGTAGCCCCTGGCTTGGGCCAGGGCTGCCGAGAGGTAAACCGAGGCAGCTGCCCCGTCACAGCGGTCTGAAGGGACTAGACAGGGGCCTCCCCTGCACGCAGAGACGTGGCTATCCCGGGCTCCCCACCGCCACGGGGTTCATGGAATTGGCCTCTTCCAAGGGGGCCCTGAGGCCAGCAGGGCTCCGCTCCCCCCCCCAGACCTTTTGTGCGTTTGCTGCTTTCTGCTCCTCCTCCGCCATCTCCCCCAGGGTCTCCTTGGTGGAAGGCGCCAGGTCTCCGTTCTCCAGGCTCTCCAGCTCCTTCTCCAACCTGGAAAACAGAGCCAGGCGGCTGAGCTGTGTGTGTGGGGGGGGGGGGCTGGCTTTCCTGCCACAGCCCCCCCGAGCCCCCCCACCAGCCGGCACGAGAGCAGACCCCAGGGAGCAAAGGGGGATGGAGGGACAGAACCAGACCACCAGGTGGAAAGTGTTACCCAGTTCAGTGTCCGCAATGAAAGCTCCCGAACCCTCACTCCGGACTCCCAGCCCCTTCTGCTCCACCCACTAGACCCCGCTCCCCTCTCCTGGCACTGGCGATAGAAGCCAGGTGTTCCCTCAGCCTCCTCTGCTCCACCCACTAGACCCCCCTGCCTTCTCTGCGCTCCCAACGTACACGTCGATCCTGACCTCAGCTCCTTGCGCTGCCGCGAGCCCCGTCCTGCCCCTGCGGCACCGAGGCCTGATTCCGAACCCAGAGCAGGGGCCCGCTCGGCTTTCCACGGGGCCGCGCTCGGGTGCGAGGCAGCTGGAGCCCAGGAAGCGCGCGGGGGAAAGAGGCAGAGCAGAGGGGCCCATCCTGCCACCGGAGCCCGGCCGAGCCCGAACCTGCCTCCTCCTGCCACCGGCTCAAGCCGCGTCCAAACTGCCCACCCGCGCGTGGGTCTTGCGAATTTCCTCGGCTTCGCCCCAGGGCCTGGCTTCACCCTCGCAGTGACCGGGCCGGGCTACCCCTGCGCCGCAGGAGCCGGTCGGCATGTGGCACCCCCTACACGCCCGGCGACCCCCCGACACGCCCGGCGACCCCCCAGCAACCCTCCCGACGCGCCCAGCGACTCCCGACACACCCAGCGACCCCCCAGCATCCCTCCCGACGCGCCCGGCGACCCCCCAGCAACCCCCCCGGCAACCTCCCCGACACGCCCAGCGACTCCCGACACGCCTGGCGACCCCCCGGAAACCCCCCCGACGCACCCGGCGACTCCCGACACGCCTGGCAACCCCCCCGACATGCCCAGCAACTCCCGACACGCCTGGCGACCCCCCGGAAACCCCCCTGACGCGCCTGGTGACTCCCGACACGCCTGGTGACCCCCCGGCAATCCCCCTGGACGCACCTGATGACCCCCCGACATGCCCGGCAACCCCCCGACACGCCCGGCAACCCCCCGACACGCCCCCGACTCGGCAACCTCCCGATGCACCCGCCAACCCCCCCCAGCACATCCAACAACCCCCCGTCACCCGGCAGCAGCCTGCACTCTAGAGCTGGCCTCGGGAGCCAAGGGGCTGGGGCCGAGGGAACCGGCCGGATGACGGGACGGGAGTGTCCAGAGACAGGCGATTCAGGGGCCCAGCACTCAGCTGCTGTCACCCGCCCAGCGCCATTGGAGTCAGGGGCCAATCCAGATTCACCCCCGGGGACCCGGCTCTCCCTGGCGCATTGTGCAAAGCAGAATCCCCAAGGGCGAGCCCCCGGCCAAGCCTTCAAACCGTCCGGGGGGCATCCCCCCGCCCCGCGTGGGGCCCAGTTTCTGCCACAAGTCTCCAGGCTCTGCCTGTCACGTCCAGGCACGGAGCACCCCTCGCCCAGCCCCCCGCTTTGGCTTGAGTCTCTGGGGAGAATGCGACTGGTCTGCCCTGCTGCCCGCAGGGGGGCGTCACTGATGGGGGCGGGCGCCAGGCCGCAGCACCAGCTACGTTCTCGTTGGAGAGCTTCTCTGGGGCTGGCCCTCACCCTGGCCTCTTGGTGCCGAGGGAACCCAGGCATGTGCTGAACCAGGGCCCCTCGGTGACAAGCAGCTGGAATGCGCCCCCCCCAGGTTGGTTTTATGCTGCTCCGGCCGCCACCTCGGCCAGGGTCTGCACTGGGGGTCTCCCGAGCTAAACGTGGATCTCGGCTGCTCCGGCGAAAAGCCCAGGCCCACGGCCTCCAGGGACCAGGCGCAGGGAGGGGCCGTAACACCCGGCCAGTGGGTCACACCAGGAAGCTGCTCGGTGGGGCCAGGACTGAGGCTCTCGGGGCCGGATTTTCAGAGGCGCTTTCTGCAGCCACGTGTCCGCTGGCCGGCTGGGAAGCGCAAGAGACTGCGGCTCACCGGCTGAGCGCGTTTCCCGTCAGGGATTCACCAGCTCCCCGGGCTTCTCCCGCCTTCTGCTGAATTGTGACAGCAGCTCCGGGGGGACGACGGCCACGCACAGACCAGAGCTGCCCGTGCGAAGCCTTGAACCAAGCACCGAGCACGCACGAGGCTTCAGGTTTCCTGCCCACACGCTCCCGGCCAGCGCCGAGGGCTCCGGGGCTGGACTCTGGCCAAGATTTCTTGGAAGCGGCTAGTGATGGGGGGGAGTTCCGTCTCTGGAGCCCCAGTTTGGCTCTTCGGAGCAGGGCAGGGACATGGCCCTTTCTGACGGATCCGGCTGCCTTTGGCAGGATCGGGGCCCTCGGGCGGTTTCAAGGCTTCGCACCTCCGCGTACTTACCACTCGCCCTGCGCTGCCACCGGGACAACAGCGTCTCCTGCTGCTTATAAAAAAGAAGGACAGAAATACCATCCCGGTTTGGATAGGAGCCTGGGCCTGGGCCGGGCTGCACCTGGGGGCCAGCCGTCTTGCCGGGAGGAAGCTATGGAGCCTGCGGGAGGGGGAGGAGGCAACATGCCCACCGGGTCCCTGTCAGAGCAAGGACAAGGCTGGCGGGGAGGTTTCCGTGCCAGGCGACTTTGCTGCGGGTTAGTGTGTAGGACTGAGGGTCCAGATCCCGGCTTCTAGTCTCAACATCCCCTGCCTGCATCATGTAAGAACATAAGAACGGCCGGATTGGGTCAGCCCAAAGGTCCATCTGGCCCAGTGTCCTGTCTGCCGACAGTGGCCAGCACCAGGTGCCCCGGAGAGGGTGGACCAAAGACAATGATCAAACAATTTGTCTCCTGCCATCCCTCTCCAGCCTCTGGCAAACAAAGGCCAAGGACACCATTTTATCCCCTGGCTAATAGCCTTTTATGGACCTAACCTCCAGGAAATTATCTAGCTTCTCTTTAAACTCTGTTATAGTCCTAGCCTTCACAGCCTCCTCTGGCGAGGAGTTCCACAGGTTGACTACACGCTGTGTGAAGAAGAACTTTCTTTTATTAGTTTTAAACCTGCTACTATTATGGGAACTAATAAATAACTTTTCTTTATCAGCCCTCTCCACCCCACTCATGATTTTATAGACCTCTATCATATCCCCCCTCAGTCTCCTCTTTTCTAAACTGAAAAGTCCCCGTGGCTTTAACTTCTCCTCATATGGGACCCGTTCCAAACCCCTCAGCATTTTAGTTGCCCTTTTCTGAACCCTTTCCAAGGCCACAATATCTTTTCTGAGGTGAGGAGACCACATCTGTACCCAGTATTCCAGATGTGGGCGCACCCTAGTTTTATACAGGGGCAGTGAGATATTCTGTGCTAGTCACTAGAACGGGCTGGGGCAGGGGGCAGGTTTTTAATGAGAAATTGTGAAGCTTTCGGGGGGGGGGGAAGCCCAGCAAGTTCGTAAGTCGAGAGGCCCCGTCTGACCTCACTTGGTTGGGACAGAACCAGGATGCCTCCAGCTCTGCACCCAGAGCGCACAGGTCAGCGTCCGGCCCGGAGCTGCGCCGGTTCTGTGTGGACACTGGGCCCTGTCTCCCGTTTGTCAAGCGCCCTTCCCCGCTTCGGTCTCTGAAAAGCCCATTGTGCCATTCGAGGGGCACAATAGCCCCTTTGGGCCTGACCTACATCTGCGCCGCGTCTCTGTAATTAATGGCCAGCGGGACGGAGAGGGAGGCACGCCCTGCATTCTGGCTGCTGAGAGACTCTCCTCTCCCGGCGTCTCTGCCGCCGGCTTTTTCTTTCTGCTCTTTGGCAGCTGAAGGAACAGGAAGGAGGTTACTGGGAGAGGGGAAACGTTTCTGGCTTTTTCTTCTAACTCATCTCCTAAGAGCTCAGCCTGCAAAGCCAGCCCTCCAGGTCTGTGCTGTGGTGCTCAGGGCCCCGGGAAACGCTCGGCAGCTGCTGCTCTTTCGGACTCTCCTCCACCAGAGCAATGCACGCGGAGCTTGCGGGCAAATCCCAGGTCGCCGCTGTCTGGAAAGAGCCAGGTGAGGGAATCTGAACCTCGCGCCCTGCGCGGACGCCTGGATATAAAGCCGAGACCCGCAAATGTGGAAGGTTCTAGATACAAAATGTGTAGCCGGTGTGCAACCAGTTCTGCCGCAGTAGCCACGATCGTGAACTAGCCACACGCAACCGGCCCAACAGCCGGAACGTTACGTTCCTTTCACCCGGGGCCCGCGGCTCTCCGGCCTCCTTCAGAAAACCTCCAGCCGAGGCGCTTGCCTGCCTCCCAAGCCAGCCTGCGCCGTTGTCCTGCTCTGAACAGCCAGGAAGTTTGGCCTGAGATTTCATCTGAACCCGCTGGGCCGGCCCTTGAGCCCGGGTCTCTCCTGCTCTCGGGGCTGGAAGGAGCAGCGTGGCTCTCGCGTTCCTTGCGGCGCCGGCCGACTGTCTGCGCTCCCGCTCCCCAGGCGCCTCTTCCTCTCAAAGGGACGGCTGTGGCCCTTCTCGCAAGAGGCGCGATGGCCGTGCGCGGCCATCCACAGCCCGGGCTGCACGCCGCTCTCCGGGACGCCCCCGTGAAGCGATGGGGCGGGGGGGCGTTGTGCTCACGGTTGGTCCGTGGCTGGCGGTGCAGCCATGCAAGCTGCAGCGGTGACTGACCCTTCGGCATCCGTGGCGGGGAGGCAAAGGCAGCGCCCCGGGGAGGAGGGGGCAGGTGTTCGGCTCTGATCACTTGGGAACAGAGCAGGGCCCGTGCCCAGGTTTTCTGGGCTGCACGGCTCCGGGAACGCCACTGTCAGCCGCTCTCGGACGGGGAACTTGGCCCAGGGCTGCTCGGCGGCGAGAGGCCTTGTGGGGGGCCGGGCAGGGAACAGGCAGCTTCAGTCCAGGGCATTTCCCGGCAACCCCCCGCTGGCGGGATGCGCCTGAAGAAGTCAAGCGGCTTCCGGCTTAATCCTCCAGCTCCCTCTGCCCTGCCGAACCCCCGCCCCCCCGACACCCAGCCGCAGTTACGGCAACGAGGGAAACGCTCCAGGACCGGAGCGGCAAAATAGCCCAGAGGAGTCTGAGGGATTCTGAGGGAGCGTGTTGCTAGCAGGAGTGCGACTCCTGCAGTCCTCGCTCGGGCAATAAGCCCAGTGATTTCCAGGGGAACTTGGCCTGAGTGAGAGCGGAGTCGCACGCTCAGGATTTAGCCCGGTTAGGGGGATATATTCTATTTAGCAGGTCTTATCGGAGGTCACAAAGCCCCACAGGGAGGGAGGGAGGGACCAGTTCTCCGACGGAGGGAGAAAAAGGGGGTTAGATGACTTGCCCAAGGGCACACAGATAAAATCAGTGGCAGGGCCAGAAATAGCTCCAAGGAGTCCTGGTGCATCACCCACACCTTAACCATTAGGCCATACTGCCTCCTGGAGTCAGGCCCAGGGCTTGGCCACCCAGGCTGACAGGCTCCTGCTCACACCTTGCACAGGCCCCAGACCTGTGCGCTCTGGGCTGTCGGAGGCTGGGGAATCCCGGGTTGCTTCTCCTAGCGGGAGCCAGCAAGTCCCCTGCTAAGTCTCCCCTCGTCCCTGGAGAACGGGGCCCCAGATGCCCAGGGCATCCCGAGACGGGCCAGGGCAGGAGCTTGTGGAGCCCAGGCTGGGGGGAAGGACGCGGGGAACTAAGCAGCCAGAACCGGAGCCGCTCGTGTGAAGCCAACCAGCAACGCCCTTTGCCTCCCGGCGTAGCTGTTGGTCTCCTGCGACTTCCTTCCCGGCCCCTCTTCTGCCCCCACCGCCCCGCATCCCCCCCTCCCCTCCCCTCCCCTCCGGGGGCCCTCGCCAGCCAAGCTCCTCCCCGGTCACCTCTGGATGCTTTCTTCCAGCTCCTTGCTCTTCGCCTCGTCTTCCTGCATCTGCTTCTTCATGGCCTCGTCTTCCTCGGAGGCAGACGACGGGGCCCCCTCCAGCAGCCACTTCTCCCGCAGAGCCTTGGACTGGGGGGGGGACACAGAGAGACCCGTTACTTCCCCCCACCTCATCCTCGCACCTCCCACGAAGCCAGGAGGGGGCTGAGCATTGGGCTGCCCTCTTACCGGGACCCCTCCCACTGCTCGCGGCAACGGGAGGAGCCCAGCAACGCACATGGGCGAGGGCCTTGCAGGGACCTCACGTTGCACCACGGGGCGGGGCCCATCCCCATGGCCTCTGGGCCTCAGCCCCCCGGGTCTGCCCAGAGCCTCAGGCCAGAGAGCCCCTCGCGATGAGCTCGTCGGGCCTGTCACCCCCGTATCCAGCCCAACCGTGCGGCGAAAGCGCCTTGCGAGGAGGCCTCCAGGCGAGACGAAGACACAACGAGCTCGCCGAACGCCCAGCGGCTGCTTCCTTCAGGGTCTGGCTCAACTGGCGCCTTCCCTCCCACCCAGGGAAACCGAGCCGGCCACTCGAGGGGCTACCCCCGTTCGGAGCGGCACCCTTAGCTCCAGCAGCAGTCGGGCCGGGGGTGCTTGGGGTCGTAGGCTCGAGCCCCGCCAAGGAGCCCGGCTCTCGGCATCCTGCCAGGGCCTGCGAGGCTGGTGAGTTTCAAACCTCGGACGGCCTGGGGCTCACGAGAGCCGTGCCCACCCCCTGCCGACCCCGCCACTGGGGCTCGGACGCTGGCGAGAGGGACGCTCTCTGAGCTGGGGAGCTGCGCTGTCCAGATCGGGCCTTTGCAAAGCCCCGGGAGGTGATGCTGGGGGAGGGGAGTCCTTCAGGCCAGGCCCCAGGGTTCGCATTAGCCGCCTGGCTCTGGCGAGCGGAGACGCCTGCTCTCCCGCAGCACATTCTGCTGCACAAACGCTTCCGAGGGAGCCCTTAAAAGCGGCACGTCGGCATCCTGGGGCTTTTCCCGGTGCCCCCCGACCCGGAACACTGCAGCAACGCCGCTTCTCAGGGCCTGACCGCACCAAGTGCTCACCCCTCGCGCCACGAGACGCCGACCTGCAGACCCCTCCCCTGTGCTCCCGAGTGCCTGAGTCGCCGCCCGGCAGCGCCAACCCACGTCACAGGCGCCCCTGAGCGCCAGATTTTGAAACAGATTTCGGTGCCCATCTCCTGAAATTAACGGGCGACAGGCGCCGAAATACTGTGACAAATCCGGTGCTAAGTGATTTGACCAAGGCCAGGTGAGGAATCTGTGCCAGAGCTGGAAAATGACCCCACAACTCCTAAGCCCCTGGCTAACACCTGCACCCCAAGGCCCCTGAGCTGTGGGTGTGGCAGGCTTTGTGGTGTGCTCGGGTCCTGCTCCATGGCCCTACCTTTAGGTGCTGTAGCTGGCGCCTGTCGTCTTCGAGCTGCCGCCTTTTATTTTCGATCTCAGTCTGACGTTTCCTCTTCTCCTGGCAGGCGAGGGGGGAAGAAAACGACTCGTTTATTAGGAGCGAGGTCTGGGATGGCGGCTGTGCCAGGACTCGGCGTCCAGGAACAGGCCATCCCATGGGCGTCGGGGGCTGGCTCACCCGTTGAAACCCAGGCGGGTGCTTTGGCCCCTTGCTGACCCTGGGCCCCCGGCCAGGTCCCCAGCCATTTCCACAGAGTCGATTTTAACCGGCCTGGCCCTTCCCGCTGACTCAGGAAATCCCCCTCTCCGGTTCCTCCGCTCAACAGCTGAGATTCCTCCCCGGCTCGGGCTGCAGGAGACTGAACAGGGCTGCCCCTCCACTGCCTTCTCCTTCGCTCTCCCCCTTCGGGCTCCCATTTTCCACCCCCGCTAGAATTCTGCCTCATTTTCATCTGACCCAGGAATCGCAGCTGCGCCATCCACGACAAACACACAAACCCTGCAAGCCAGCTGCAAACGCTGCACCCACAGCGCTTCACACATGCCCAGGCCCGGACAGTGCACAGCTACACAAACAACCCAGGCACCACAGCTGCGTTCCCCACGCTCAGCACCGCCAACAAGCGCCGCTACACAACTACCCCCCACCGCGCAAACAATGCTCAGCGGACGCAGCACAGCTAAACAAACAGCGCACACCACTCACCGTGCACCACACAACCGATGCACAACAGCTCCGCCAACAAGCGCCGCTACACAACTACCCCCCACCGCGCAAACAATGCTCCGTGGACACAGCACAGCTAAACAAACAGCGCACACCACTCACCGTGCACCACACAACCGATGCACAACAGCTCCGCCAACAAGCGCCGCTACACAACTACCTCCCCACCGCGCAAACAATGCTCCGTGGACACAGCACAGCTAAACAAACAGCGCACACCACTCACCGTGCACCACACAACCGATGCACAACAGCTCCGCCAACAAGCGCCGCTACACAACTACCCCCCCCCCAGTGCAAACAATGCTCCGTGGACACAGGACAGCTAAACAAACAGCGCACACCACTCACCGTGCACCACACAACCGATGCACAACAGCTCCGCCAACAAGCGCCGCTACACAACTACCCCCCCACCGCGCAAACAATGCTCCGTGGACACAGGACAGCTAAACAAACAGCGCACAACACTCACCGTGCACCACACTACCGATGCACAACAGCTCCGCCAACAAGCGCCGCTACACAACTACCCCCCCACAGTGCAAACAATGCTCCGTGGACACAGCACAGCTAAACAGCGCACACCACTCACTGTGCACCACACAACCGATGCACAACAGCTCCGCCAACAAGCGCCGCTACACAACTACCCCCCCACAGTGCAAACAATGCTCCGTGGACACAGCACAGCTAAACAGCGCACACCACTCACTGTGCACCACACAACCGATGCACAACAGCTCCGCCAACAAGCGCCACTACACAACTACCCCCCCACCGCGCAAACAATGCTCCGTGGACACAGGACAGCTAAACAGCGCACACCACTCACTGTGCACCACACAACCGATGCACAACAGCTCCGCCAACAAGCGCCACTACACAACTACCCCCCCACCGTGCAAACAATGCTCAGCGGACGCAGCACAGCTAAACAAACAGCGCACACCACTCACCGTGCACCACACAACCGATGCACAACAGCTCCGCCAACAAGCGTCGCTACACAACTACCCCCCCACCACGCAAACAATGCTCAGCGGACGCAGCACAGCTAAACAAACAGCGCACACCACTCACCGTGCACCACACAACCGATGCACAACAGCTCCGCCAACAAGCGTCGCTACACAACTACCCCCCCACCACGCAAACAATGCTCAGCGGACGCAGCACAGCTAAACAAACAGCGCACACCACTCACCGTGCACCACACAACCAATGCACAACAGCTCCGCCAACAAGCGTCGCTACACAACTACCCCCCCACCGTGCAAACAATGCTCCGTGGACACAGGACAGCTAAACAAACAGCGCACAACACTCACCGTGCGGTTTTGCCTTTCCAAGGGCGGAAAAACGAGACCGACCGAACAAACGAACGAACGCGGCGGCCCGGCCCCTCCAGCTGCGATGGGAATTCCCCCTCCTGGGATCCCCAGCCGTGTGTTCAGTCTCCCTCCCGTGGCAGCAGGCCCAGCTGGGGCGTCTCCACCCCCTGCTGACCCAGGACTAGTGGCTAGCTGCTGGCAGCGGGTGTAAAATAGAGCAGCCCTGAGGCTGCAGGGATGGGCCCTCAGCCTGGCCTTGGCTGTCTCAGCTTGGGCCCTAGGGGAAACGGGGTGGGCTGGAGGTGGACGCAGGAGAGCTGGGTTCTAGTGCTGGCTCAGACTGTCCCTGTCCTATGGACAGTCACATCAGTGCTTTGTGCCTCGGGCCCACAGCTGTAAAATGGGGATAATAATTCGTCCTTGGGCCAGATGCTGAGCCCTTTGGCACAGGGGCTGGCTCACACCATGTACAGCACCCAGCGCCCTGGGGCTTTGGTCTTCAGGAGGGTCTCTACACAGTGCTGGAATAGCATTAGTTGCACAGCCACTCGGGGCGCGTCTGCACGGCAAAGTTATTTTGGAATAATGGCCGTTAGTCGGGAATAACTATGCGAGTGTCTACACCGCAATTCCGACATTTCGAAATAACGGACGGCTTATTCCGGGTTCTGTAAACCTCATTCTACAAAGAGTAGCGCCTCTTCCGAATCGCTGTGTCGAAATAAGGAGTGTGGAGACCAGTGTTTCTTAAACGGTGTTCCGTGGCGCACCGCTGTGTTGCGGAGAACAGAGTTCAAAATGGCCACCCTTAAAGGGGCAGGTGACCTTTTAAAAAAAATTTTTTTTTTGCTCAGTAACTTCCTCCCCAACCTTCCCCCCCCCCCCCCCCAACAAAAAATCCTTGGTGTTTCTCATAAAAAAAATTATTGTTTGGTGTTCGTCCGTCTTAAAAAGTTTAAGAAACACTGGTGTAGACGCTTCGCTGCTGCTATTTCGAGCTAGCCCCTCCCCAGGGCCATTCTAAGTTATTCCTCCTGGGGCTCTAAATCGAGGTAGCGCGTCTGCATTAGGGGAGCCGGTCCCGGACTCATTTGGAGGTTCCCTGCAGTGCAGATGTGCTATTTCGAAATAAGCCATTTCGGGATAACTATTCCAGAATAGTGTCAGAGGGGTAGCCGTGTTAGCAGGGGTGGCCTGTGACTATAGGCGGACTCGGCCATCGCCTAGGGCGCCCGATGACGATGTCACTCCATTGACGGCCATGCAGGCGGAGGCGCCGACCGCACGTTCCGCCTGGGGCACCAGCTGCCTCGGGCCGCTCCTGCGTGTTAGTCCGACTCTGCAAAAGCGATGCATCTGGTGAAGCGGGGCTTTGCCCACGAAAGCTCACGCTCCAATACAGAAGGTGCCCCAGGACTAATCCGGAGCGTACTCCGGAATAACCGTGCAGTGTAGACGCAGCCTGAGAGTCCCAGCTGGAAGGACCGAGCCGGGGAGGTGAAAGTGCTGCAGCTCCAGGGGTCACTGGACACCTGCAAGGTATTTGCTTCACGTCTCGTGTTTTCCTGAAATGTCTGTGCCCTTCACTTACCCCCATGTTCTCCCCGGAGAATGTGAATGTAACTACGCTGCCCGAGGCGCGTGTGCCCGACTAAACGAGAGCCTGTGCTCCTCAGACAATAACGCCTCTTGTTTGCCGTTGATGCTGGCCCCAATTTGAAGGGAACGACAGTCACTCACATGCCCAGAATTCTTGTTTTCCCAGAGCCAGTGTGAACTTGGACCTCAAGTATTATAACTACGAATTATTTCTATAAAGCCAAGGAGCCCCGCTGGGATCATGCACAGAGACATGACGAGAGACAGTCCCAGCCCCACAGAGCTTACACATGGAACAAAGGCAGACAAGGGGTGGATGGGGAAACTGAGGCACGAGCAGGGCACATGCCTCGCCCAGCATCATGCAGCAGGGCAGTGGCCAAAGCCTCCAAGGCTTCTGACTCCCAATCCAGTGTCCCATTCACTAGATCACACTGCATCTCCAAGCCCATGACAAACAGAAAGGAGGGGAGCCCCCTACACTACAGTGAGACAGGGAAATCCTATCCCCCATTTACAGCTGCGGGGAACTGAGGCCCGGAGCGGACGGGGACTTGGCCAAGCTACAGAGGAAGGGAGCAGCAGAGCCGAATACAGAGCCCAAGAGTCCTGACTCACAATTCCCCACTCTAACCACTAGACCTTACTGTCTCCACAGCTGGAAGAGGGACCCGGTTGCCTCAACTCCCAGTTCTGGGGCTTGAACCCCACAACTGCTCTTCCTGGGAGAGTGCGGCTCTGACCCCATCAACGCCGGGTCACAGAGACAAAGCAGCCATTCCCGCGAGGGGGAACGTGTCCAAGGGGAACCCCATCTCCTGGCTGCTCGTCCAGTGCCTCTGCCCACTAGCCCTCCCTGCCTCACCAGCGGGGCCTTGCGTCTTCCCAAAGAGGAGAACTGGATTCCCTGAGCCCCGGGGCGGGGCCGAGTGTCTCCAGACTCTCCCGCTGGTCGGGGTTCCAGGCCTGACGCCTTTGGGGGAGGCAGCCCAGCCCGGCAGCTGCTCACTTTCCTCCCCGGCCAGGAGCAACGTGCCCGTCGCGTGGCAGCGAGCGGGGACAGGGCCGCGGGGGGCCGCACGAGGGTGGGGGCTGGGGGCTGCGTGGCCTAGCGGTCACAGCCTCTTCCGCCCGGAGCAGGGAAGCTCTGGGACGAGCCACCGTCCGTCTGGGGCCTGAGCCTTTGGGGGCGGAGGGCGCTCGGCGTCCTGCAGGGAGATCTCAGCTCCTGGCCGATGGTGCGTCCTGCTCTCTGGACAATGCCCCTTTCTGGCCCCCCCGTGGCGTAGTGGGGGGCTGTGGGGTTGGGCAGTGGGGGGGCTGCCTGCTCTGGGACCGGGGGTCCCCCTGCGCTGGGAGGGGAGATCCTCACTGACTCTCCCAAATGTGGATTAACCCAGACACCCAGGCTCAGCCGCCCAGGGAGACACACAAAGGGAGGAGGGCGGAGACCAGCACCTGGCTGGGGGGCAGGGCCGGGGAGGGGGGCAGGGGCTGTGGGGGAAGCATGGAGAGAGGAGGCTGAGCTGGGGACCTAGGGGAGATGGACCCTAACCCTGGGTCTGAGCATCCTGGCCCTGGGCCCTGCAGCCACATCCCGTCTGTGCTGGGCTGTGCCCTGAAGGAGCGATAAACCCCCCTGTGCTGCGACGGGCAGAGTCTGGTCTTGCTGCTACGGGGCTGCAGGATTTGGGGGAACCCTGACTGCGTCGTCACACCCCCACGGCCCCTTTCTGCCCCTCCCCCGCCCCACGGCCCCTTTCTGCCCCCCCCCCCACGGCCCGTCTCCGGAGGGTCATGCCCCGCCCTGGCCTTGCCCAGATGCCTCCGCACACTCGTGGCAGCCCCCCTAGAAACTGACTCCCCCATCTCCCAGCTGCCGCTCAAGCCCCCTCCCGTCCCTGCCCCCCAGGCAGGGGAACGGCGCCTCACACACTGCCCAGCTGGCGCCCGCGCGCACCCAGCTCTTTGGCCTCGGCCACGGGAGGAGCCGGGAAGGGCTCCCTCCGCTGGCCCGCGGGCAGGGGGTCAGCCCGTCAGTGGAGAGGCCACGGGGGTCAAGGAACCGCAGCCCCGGGGGCCGGATCCAAAGGGCCCCAGAAGTCAAGAGCCTCCAGGAGCAGGTCTTGGGCGTCTTTCCCACGCGCCGGGTCGGCCCACGGCGGGGCGCTCGTGAGAGCGATGGGCACGTGGCCGTTCCCCCGGAATGTCCCCCGTTCAGCCTCCCCGCTGGCCAGACAAGCAGCCCCCCCGGCCCGGACTCCCCCCCCCACCCAAACTCCCCCCCCTTCGCCCGGGTTCCCCCCCCCGCCCCCTCGCCCGGGCTCCCCCATTCCTCTGCTCCACACACTTGTGCCACATGCTGCTGGCCGGTTATCTGGGTCTTTGGCCCGCCAGTCGGCACCAGCTGCCCTGGAGGCTCCCTGAGACTTTGGGGGGGGGGCCGGACTGGCAGGTTAATCTCAAGTCCTTGTCTCTGCTGCCCCCTCCTGCCAGGGGGGCACTGGTCTCGGGGGTGTCCGCGTGCCCCTCCCCCCCCCCGCGATGCCGCTGTGAACGGGAGCGGCCGGAGCCCTGGGGAGGCGCCGCGACGGGAGAGCCGGGCGCCGGCTGCGGGGGCCCCTGTTCCCGCGCAAGGCAGACGGGGGGGGGGGGGGGGAAGGGGCCTACGCCGACCTTTGCACTCCCTGGATTCGGAGCCCTTCAGGGCCCTGCCCAGCCGCCTGGGGGCAGCTCCAACAGGGGCTCCCCTTCCCACTGGCCTGGAGAGACTGAGGAGGGCAGCAACCCCCCAGCCACACCCCCAGCACCGCCAGGCAGCTCCGCTCTGCGTGGGGCGGCTGTTCCCACCCCCGGGGAGGTCCCTCCGTGCTGCCAGAGGGCTCCGGCCCAGGAGGGCCTGGGGGGCGGGGCGCTGCCCCCCGGCGGAGTGGAGGGGACCATAGGGCTGTACAATCTGTGGGCACGACCCTACCCCCCCCACGGGCATTTGGCCCCCTGGGCGCGGTGCTTGGATGGGAACGAAGCCCCCGGTGCCCTGGGCGGATTCCACGGGCGCGTCGGCTCCCCCTCCTCCCGGCCCCGGGGTCACCTGCCCCCCAGCCCGGCCACCACGCGCCCCGCAGGGGCCAGAGACAGCCCCCCGTGCCGCTGTGTCCCCGGGCAGGGAGCACTTACCGCGATGGCCTGCAGCCGCTCCTGCTGCCCGGCACTCGCCTCCGCCAGCCTGCAACGAGAGCAAAGGAGTGAGGGGCGTCAGCGGGCGGGACGGGCGGCACGTCGAGCTCAAAGCCCACTGGGGGCCGCCCGAGTGAAAACCGCTAGAGGGACGTTGCCTTTGGTGGCCCTGAAAGCTCGCGGGAAGTCGCAATTATTCATCGTTATCGATTACGTTTGGCGAGGCTCGTTCCGGTCTCGTTTGACTAGAATACAAGGACGTGACGTGTAAAATGGCTGTTTGCATCCATGAAGGCTTTAAGGTGCTTCAGCCCCCCCAGCGCTAACCCAGTCGCCCTCCCCCAGAGCCAGGCACCCCCTGCCCCCTCCCCTCCTCTCCCCCAGGGCCAGGCACCCCAACTCCCCCCGCTCTAACCTAACGCCTGGGTCCTGGAGCTGCCGCCGCCACCACGTGCTTCTCCCTCCAGGCGCCGGGACGGGTGCGCAGAGCGGGCGGCCGTGAGCAGTCCGGGCACGCGGCTCAGAAGCAGCAGGAGCCGCATTTCCTTAATCAAAGAGCCACATGCAGCCGGCTCGGCCGCCCCCGTTATAAACGTTGTAACCAGGCGGCCGCGCTCGGATCGTTTATAACAACGTAGTCGTGGGCCGCAAAAAAACTCGACCAGGCCACACGTTGGACGTGACGGCTCTCGGCTGCGGCAGCTCCGCTTCACAGGGGGCTCGTCAGCTCCCCGCATAGACCTGAGCCCGACTGGGCAGGGCTGAGGAATTACCTGGGAAGCTGGGCTGGGCATAGCTTGGAGGAAACGCTGATGTGTAGTGCGTGTGTGTGTGTGTGTATGATGGTGTGTGTATGCCCACATGCACGTGTGTGGTGTGTGTGCGCGCATGTGTGTGTGGTGTGAGGGTGGATGTGTGTGTGCATGCGTGTGTGCATGCTGATGTGTGTGTGCGTGGTGTGTGTGTGGGGGGAGGGTGGATGTGTGTGTGCATGCGTGTGTGCATGCTGATGTGTGTGTGCGTGGTGTGTGTGTGGGGGGAGGGGGATACGCGTGTGCGTGGTGTGTGTGGGGGGGAGGGGGGAGGCGTGTGCGGTGTGTGTGTGGGGGGAGGGTGGATGCGCGTGTGCGTGGTGTGTGTGTGGGAGGAGGGGGATGCGCGTGTGCGTGGTGTGTGTGTGGGGGGAGGGGGGATGTGTGTGGTGTGTGTGGGGGGGAGGGGGGAGGCATGTGCGGTGTGTGTGGGGGGAGGGGGGATGTGCGTGGTGTGTGTGTGGGGGGAGGGTGATGTCCGTGGTGTGTGTGTGGGGGGAGGGGGGATGCGTGTGCCCACGTGCACGCCCATGAATGGAGCCATTGTGCCACACAGCGGAGCGGACTCAGCTCACAGGCAGCGACTGAACTTTTCCCTCCCTCCCGGCCCCCGGCCCCCCCGCGTCTCTGCCTGCGCAGCAGAGCGCTGTGGACGGGCCCTGCCCCCCGCCCCGCAGCGCCCATGGGGGGTTCCCCATTGCTGCGGCTCCGTGTCCCCCACGCAGACACCCGGGCCATGTGGCGGAGCCAACGCCCTGCCTGCTCCAGACCCCGCAGCCAGCCTCCCCGCGGAGCCGTCAGAGGAGCTGGGATTGCGGGGGGCGGGGGGTGAAGCCAACGGGGAGGGAGAAGATCCAGTTAGGAAACCAGAAACCTGCCACATGCCCCAACTCGCTGCAGCCCAACTGGCAGGCAGCTGGCTCCGGTGGCGGGGGCGTCTCTTTGCTGCCGGGCCAGCCGTGTGACCAGCCGTGTGGTCGCAGCCACACACACACACAGACCGTGGGGCTGCGACCACACTAGTGAGCTTCCAGCTGCGCCCTAGCGGAGCTGCTGTGCCGGCAGGAGAGCGCCCGGAGCAACCCCCCTCCTCCAGGCCGCGGGAGCCGTGCCGGCGGGACAGCGCCGCCCACCAGGGCGTGGGCCCGTGTCACTTACGTGGCTCAGGGGGCCGGTTCATTCCCACCCCGAGTGCCACACGCTGACCCCAGCAGCCGAGTGGCGGCGCGGACGTGGCCTGGGAGCGGGAGAAGGCGCCGATTTCTCACTTGGGGGCTGCGTGCCTGGGGGCAGAACCAAATCTGAGCGCTGCTGCGAGACGAGCCGGCCTTGTGGCCACCGGAGCGGGACGCAGGAAATCCCAGCCCTGAGGAGCCCTCCGGCTTGCACGCGACGGATGGGGGCAGGGGGCAGGGTCCCCCTCTTGCTGTGGGTCTATGCAGCAGGATCCGGCTGGGTCGAGGTCGCCCATCCAGGCAGCCCTGCGACAGGCCAGGGGCCCGGCCTGGCGCCCCTCTAGCAATGACCCTGAAACTGGGCTCCAAAGGCGGGACGCACTGCTCTATCCCGCCCCACGTTCCCAGTCGTCTCGCTGTGAGCGCGATGCTCAGTGCGCCAGCCACACGCAGCCGGATCCACAGGCCAGCCCTCCAGCCGCACATTGCACCCCAAACCCCCCACCGCTGTGCTCTGGCTACTGATAGCCCCCGGCTAGTGCAGCCGGGGAGAACAGCCCCCACCCCCCGGCCCTTTCTGCTGCAGCTTCTCCCATCAGTGGGTCGCTGGCAGCTAAAATACACTGCCCCCCCCCCCGCACAGGATCCTTGTTCCTGGCCCCCCCCCCCCGCGCAGGACCCTTGTTCCTGGCCCCCCCCCCGCGCAGGATCCTTGTTCCTGGCCCCCCCCCCGCACAGGATCCTTGTTCCTGGCCCCCCCCCGCGCAGGATCCTTGTTCCTGCCCCCCCCCCCCCCCCCGCGCAGGACCCTTGTTCCTGGCCCCCCCCCGCGCAGGATCCTTGTTCCTGGGCCCCCCCCCCCGCGCAGGATCCTTGTTCCTGGCCCCCCCCCCGCGCAGGATCCTTGTTCCTGGCCCCCCCCCCCCCGCGCAGATCCTTGTTCCTGGGCCCTCCCCCGCGCAGGATCCTTGTTCCCGGGCCCCCCCCCCGCGCAGATCCTTGTTCCTGGGCCCTCCCCCGCGCAGGATCCTTGTTCCCGGCCCCCCCCCCGCGCAGGATCCTTGTTCCCGGGAGGGACTTTTTTGGTAAAAACTTTATGCGGGGGGAGGGGAAATGCAGATTTAGGTCAAAACGCGTTTTGAGTTTGCTGGGCTGTGCGGCTGGAGGAGGGGAGGGGAGGGAGCCCCCCGGGGCTGTGCGGCTGGGGGAGGGGAGGGGAGGGAGCCCCCCGGGGCTGTGCGGCTGGGGGAGGGAAGGGGAGGGAGCCCCCCCGGGGCTGTGCGGTTGGGGGAGGGGAGGGGAGGGAGCCCCCCGGGGCTGTGCGGCTGGGGGAGGGGAGGGGAGGGAGCCCCCCGGGGCTGTGCGGCTGGGGGAGGGAAGGGGAGGGAGCCCCCCCGGGGCTGTGCGGTTGGGGGAGGGGAGGGGAGGGAGCCCCCCGGGGCTGTGCGGCTGGGGGAGGGGAGGGAAGGGGAGGGAGCCCCCCGGGGCTGTGCGGCTGGGGGAGGGGAGGGAAGGGGAGGGAGCCCCCCGGGGCTGTGCGGCTGGGGGAGGGGAGGGGGAGGGGAGGAGGAGGGAGGGACCCCCCCCCCCGCACGAATTCATCGCGCTCCGGCCAGCGTGGGGCTTCGCTGGGTGTTACTCAGGGGCCGGGGGCAGCGGCTCACTGGGCTTTGGGCTCTTTTTAAAAGCTCCGCCTGCGTCTGTACAAAGCCGCCCGGGTGCCCCCGACCCCGACCCCGCGGCGGGGCCGCCCAGGGACTGTTACGGGCTCCGGGAAGGCCGGGACCCCGAGCCAAGCGCGCGGCCTGGCCTCTGCGGGGAGCGGCCCTTTGCTTTGCGGCCAGGCGCAGGGGAGGGACCGGCCCGGCCCAGGGGAGTCGGAGGCTGCCGGCCACAGAGCGGGGCCGGGCAGATGCTGCAGCTCAGGGACCAGCCTCACCTTAAGCAACCGCTGCGAGCACCAGACGCCGCCCCCGCCCCCAGGCTGGAAGCCGCCTCCCTGCTGCAGTGTAGACGGACCCCCGCGCTGGCTCCTGCCGGCCTGTCCCGCCTCTGGCCGCCACAAGGGTCTCCCGCAGCCCGGGGCTGCCCGGGGCAGGAGGGGTCGGGCTGGGGGGCGCCGGGACCCCCTGAGCCCCGAACTGGGGGGACCCCGCGAGGACAGTGGCGCCGGCAGGAACCCAGGGCTCTGGCTGCAGCCACGAACGCGCCGTTCGCCTGCATCTCACGGCCCCTCGGAGGCGGCTGCAGCTTCCTTCGCTGGTGCGCGAACCCGGCCCTCGCTGACGGGGGAGGCCCGGACGCAGTGCAGCCGGGCCGCAGCTGGTGGGGAGGCCCAGGCCCCGCTGGCTGACGGGTCCCTGGGCAGCGCTGCGCAGCGGGCGGGGAAGTCCGACTCGCTCACCGAGCTCTCCAAAGCGCCTTCGAACCAGGGAACAGCCCCAGCGGGCAGGGCCATTTAGCACGTCCGTGGGGCTAAGCCTGCAGCGGGGCCGGGACTGGCAGTGCCACACAGAGCACATGGGGCTGGCAGCTTGGGTAAGGGGGCGCCCCCCCATCCCAGACCGTAACACCCTTGTGCTCCCCGGCTGGGCTGGCAGGCGCGCTCCCCACCAACCTTACACTGGAAACAGACAAATCCTTCCGCTTTTCTCCTCCCTTGGGCAGCTGGGGAAAACCAGAGTGAAAGTGACTTGCTCAGGGGGAAACAGGGAGTCAGTGGCGGAGCCAAGAATTGATACTCCCCCCCCCCCCCCATGTCTCCTGAGAGTGGCTGCTTCCTGCCTTCCTTGCCCTGCGGCAGCTGCAGGGTCCCGCCAGGCCGTGGCGGGAGGGTCCTGCTGGGCCAGAACTTGTGGCTGGGGGGGGAACCTCAGCCTTGCCCCCGTGCCTGTGGCGATGTAGGAAGCAGCAGGAAAAGGGGCCCATGGTTCTCCCCAAGTCTCGTGCAGCCACCGCCCCTGGCGAGAGCACGGGGCCGCTCTGAAATCATGCCCTTGCATATGGATGGGCTGGCGGATGCCCCCGGGCCCGGCTAGCTCCAGAACAGGCAGAGGGAGCGAGATCACGTGGGGGGGGGGGCAGCTTGGGTTGGTTTAATTTATGCCACTGGTGAAGGGTAAATCCATTAACGCGAGTCCCAGGAGCTCTGCCCTGGTCCAGCGCCCGGCTGGGGATCATGTGACGCCCACACCCCATAGCCCTTCCACAGTGACTCGGGGGCTGCTGCCCGCCTGCCGACCCCTCCCCGGGGCAGGGGGGTGGCGAGACAGGCTGGCTTTGGGCTCAGTCACCACGAGCCCAGCCCCCAGCCGGCCAGCTGCTCCCCTTAGAGCTCGGGGAGAGGAGAAAGGCCCCAGAGAACAGGCGGCTGTGGACCGTGCCAGCCTGTGGGGGGAACCTGGGTCGGGGGCCGCTGGCCCCCAGGAACATCAGTCGGGGGCCGCACACGCGAGAAGCCACAAAAAGCCCTCAGCCACGGAAGGGGAAAGACACTCGCCCCATCCCTCACCGGCCAGAGCGGGGGGCCAGGCTAGTAGATGTTACAGCCCCCCAGGGTCTGGGATGGGGCCAAAGTGAGGGGCTCAGTGAGTGGGGGCTGCCAGGGAGTGGGCCTGGTAGGATGCAGGGGCAGGGTGGGGGTGAGAGGGCTGGGCGGGGGAGGGTGCAGCAGCAGGCTAGGGATGTGGGGGTTGCAAGGCTGGAGCACCAGCTCCCTGATGCTGGGGGAGCCTTGAGGGGTGGATCTGGCCCCCGGCCGCCTACCCCAGAAGAGTTAAGTCCTGCAGCCCCCAGGAATTGGGGGGGGATTTCCCAGCTGCTCAGACATCTCCCTGCTCAACCCCCCGTCTCTGACCTGGGGCCCCGGCCACACCCTGCCGAGGGGATCCTGCCAGTAGGAGGGGCAGGGAGACTCTGCCGCCACTGCCCATGCGGCACCTGCCCCCCTCAAATCTCGACTCGTGGATACTCCGAGGGGAAAGACGGGGCAGAGGTCACAGCCCTGGGGCGGGACCCCGGGGACGTGGGCTCATCCCCCAGCCCTGCTCTAGCCCCCTTTGTACCTCTGGAGAAGTCCCTCCGGTGCTCTGTGCCTCAGTTTCCCTTCTGTAAGACGGGGGGGGGGGGTGATAATCCTTCCTGTGCTGGGTGCTCGTTGGGGCAGGGCCCGCACGCTGTGCCTGTGCAGCACCCGACTGGAGGGACCCTCCAAGTAGTAAAAGCCCCCCTGGCAGTGGAGCGTAGGGCTCCGTGTTTCCCAGGCTTGGGGACTGGCTAGACCCGGGGGAGTGAGGTGGGGAGGCAATGAGCCAAGGGAAGCCAAGACCCGCACCTGCCTCGTGCGACTCCCTCTCCCGGGTAGGACTGTGCAGCCGGCCGGCTCCCCCACGGAGCTCAGCTCAAAGCCAGCCACCCCCTTTCCAGAGGGGCTACCGATCCCGCGATTTCATCATTGGCAGCTTGGGCCACGCTACGGGCGCCAGCAAGCTCAGCCGCAGGGTGCGCCCGCCAAGCCGGCCCTGGGCTCCGCACAGGAGTAACCGGGGGACAGTCTCAGGGCGCAGAGTCAGAGACTCATCAGAGGGGTCACTCGCCAACAGCCACCCTCAGAGTCCCACCTCCCCGCAACCATCCCTGCTTCGGCGAGTTCCCTTCGCGCCTCTGACTCACGCGTCCTGCAAACTCAGCCGGCCTGGTCTGATCGTGACAGCGTCGGGGAGCAGAGCAGCTGAACAGAACGCCCCCCCCCGCTCCCCTCCACATCTCCGGCCAGCCAAGCTACCCCCTCCCCCTTCTCCCTGGGCCAGCCATGCTGCCCCGAACCCCCGCATCTCCTCTGGCCAGCCATGCTGCCCCTGACCTCCCACCCACCAGCCCCACCTCCCAGCCCCCTCCCCCATCTTCCACAGCCAGCCACACTGCCCCCCCCCCCCCCATCTCCTCTGGCCAGGCGCACTGCCCCTCTCCCAGCCAGTCCCCCCCCACTCTCAAGTGTGTCTGGTATTTTTTCTAAACCTACCTGGTAACCCTAGGGCTGTGTCTACACTGGCACGCTCCTGCGCAAGTAAACCGACCTCGCACTGTAGAAAATCAGGGCTTCTTGCGCAAGAACTCTGATGCCTCGCTCAGGAAGAAGCCCTCTTGTGCAAGAGCTCTTCCCGAAGAGGCCAGTGTAGACAGGCAACAGGAATGTCTGGTGCAAGAAGCCTCTGTGGCTAAAACGACCATCGGAGCTTTCTTGTGCAAGAGCACGTGGCCGTGCGGATGCACCAGTGTAGACGTAGCCCAGGTGTTTACCCAGCTTTGCACCCTGGGGTCCTCTCCTCCCCAGGGGCACCCAGGGAACCCCCAGGTCCCCTGCCCCCACCTTGCCTCAGTGACCCACTGCCAGTCTTCACCCAGCCCCTGCCTCAGGGCAAACTGCAGCCCGCCCTGGCTGCCCCCTGAAGCCCCAGTAGCTTTAGGCAGCCTGGTGTCTTGCTTGGCCAGAGCTTCCCCAGCCCTCCCTTAGCACTGCTCTACCTCCAGGAAGCCTCCTGCTTCCCTGGCCATCAGGTGCCTCCTGCTCGCCAGCCAGAGCAAGAATGAGCTTCCGGGAGCCCTTCCTTATACAGCCCCCACCGGGCCCTCCTTAGCCAGAACAGCCTCAGCTGGGTCTTGGCTCTCAGCTCTCACTGGGGGCTGGGTCGGCCCTTAAAGGGCCAGTGCAGGGCAAGCGCCCTGTCCCAGGGTTGGAAACGGTCCCTTGAGACGTGTGGAGGAACGTCCACGAGCGTGTTCTTTGCAACCCACGTTCTCCTGGTTCCTAACTAAACCGCGTCGCGCTTTCCCAGCACTGAGCACGGGACATAGTTTGGCTTTGGGTCCCAGTTGTCAGGAAACCGGAGCCGTTAGCGGACGGACAAACAACAAAGAAACGAGCAATCGGGGCTAAGCTCACAACTTCTTTTCTTTCGAAAATTCTCACGACAAATCGCTCGTTTCCAGCCAGCGCTCGGTCACACCCGGCTCGCCCGAGGCCTCGACGCAGTCGCCTCCCAGCTACGCTCTCGTCCATCGCATCTGCAGCCTGGTCCCCGCCCGGCTTTGGTCTGATACGGGGCCATACGCCTGCGCTTTGGCACATGGAACCTCAGAGCCCGAGGCTCAGGGCACCCCACCAGTATGGGAGAGTCCACGGGGGGGGGGGAGCTGAAGCACACAAAATCTACTAGCCTGCCCCCCCAGGCTCTGCTGATTGAGGAGAATGCGGGGGGGGGGGCTTTCTCCTCGGCTGGGGGCCTTGTCAGTGAGGGCTTGCTGGGGGGTTTTTTTGCTTCTCACTTGTGTGCGGCCCCCGACTGATTTTTCTGGAGGTCAGTGGCCCCGACCCGGAAAAGGTTCCCCACCCCGATATGGTGATGGATCGCTGCCCCGTATTCCTTGGCTGGCGTGTTCAATCCCTTCCCCCCTCCACCGTGGGGGCATCTACACAGCACGCTGACCTCGAAAGGAGCTGTGCGAATTGTGTCATTCCTCGATAAAGGGCCGTTCCGACAAGTCCGTCGCCCTCATGGGCCCAGGGCTGCAGGGACGCTGGGAAAGCGAAATACATTTCGAAATAACGGGCGCGGAATTGCTGCCGGGATCCGCCCGGGGTCCCCAAACAGCCCCGCTGTCTAGGCACAGCCTGTGTGTCTTGTCCGTGCCAGAGGCCGGCTCGTCGGCTCACGGCTGCTGCCGTGTGTGTGCCGGACCCTGGCACAGCAGGGCTCTGATCTCGGCTGAGCCCCATTCGTTACCATAATAACCAGGCTTGGTATGAGGGGCCCGGGTTACAGGTGCCGTCGGAAAGGGCTCGCATCCCTGATAACGCAGCAGGTGCCCTCCGCATGCTGGGGTCCTGTTAGCTGCACAGTCTCCTCTCTGCCCGTGTTGGGTACCGGCGGTTGAACTGGCCAGCCTGCGTCTCCGGCAGTCCCACGGCCCCTGGCTCCCCACAGAACCAGCCCGCCTGCTCCCCCCTTCTCTGATCCTTGGGGGGGAATGTAATCCCCACCTGGCCTGGCGCTAGGGCTGCAAAATCCCTTCTGGGCACTTCCCGGCCTCTGTGGCACAGTGGGTATGGAGGGGCCTGGACGGCCCTTAAAGGCCCCCCAATTAGCCGGCGCCACACGGCGCAGGGGCCAGGAAGAGCTGCGGGGGGGGGAGCTGCCAAGGGCCCCACCTGGAGGGCTCGGAACGCTCTCGGCCCCTGCGGGGGGGGGCCCTATCCTGCGCTGAGCACCTCCCCCGCCTGCCAGAGACGACGGAAGTGGGGAGGTAGCGGCTCCCCAGGAAACATAAGGGGGGCAGATCCCCCCTTGAACTCCCAGGGAGATGAGAGCAGGACCCAGAGGGGCCAGAGCGGCTGTGTCCAGATGGAGCAGGAAATGGGCCAGGAAGCATGCAAGCGCCCCTGGGCCCCCCCTTCCCAGCCTGCAGCTGGCTGCTCATCCCATCCTGGGACTCAGTTTCCCCTCCTCTCTATGCAAGGAGCTTCCCCCCTCCCAGCCTGTTCCCGAGAGCCCAGGGGCTCATGGACAACGTGACTCTCTGATAGTCGCCACGTGCCCATCACCACGGCATCCAGCCCCAGGCCTCTGGTCCCCCAGCGTCTGGGGGGAACTGCCAGGTGCCTGTGTAGAACTGGGGGGGGCTCCAGCTGGCTCCCTGGTTCCCCATCACACCTCCTTCCTGGTCTGTCAGCCTGCGAGCTAAAAAACTCGGGTTAGGGCGGGTCTTAGCTGACGGGTGGGGAGAAGTAACCTCCTAGTTCTCATTAAAGAATGTGTGAGAGTGAGCGTTTGTTTTGCAAATACACACACACACACACACGCACACACACACACACCACGCTGCCCGTGGGCGGAAGAGAATGACAAATGTGCAGTAGGAGGAAGGGGCGTGTGGGTGAGTGAGAAGAAGGAGAAATACCGACTGGAGGGATGTACCTGCCTGTGGGGGGCTGGAGGGCATACTGGCGAGGCATCTGCCTAGGGGAGCTTTGAAGGGAAGGCACCAGCCTCGCCCACAGGGGCAAAGAACGAGGTGTAAAAACCCACCCGGTGACTTATCTCGGTGCCTACAGCCGCCTGCTTCCTGCTCCTCTCGCGCCCCGCGCCGGAGTCTCACAGGGTGTGAAATCAACGCAAAAATAAAATCACAGAAGGTTTCGTTTCTGCATCGAGTAATTGGGGGAGGGGGGCAGAATGCAGTCAGTGACTGTGTTGGGGAAAGGCTGTGTATGTATGTGTGTGTGCGTGCGCACATGTGCGTGTGTGCACGTGTGCGTGCACGTGCGTGTGTGCACATGTGTGTGCATGCATGCACACGCGTGTGTGTCCTGCTCCACATGCCTGGCAATCAGAGTTCCTTCCAATGCTGCTAGGACAATTCCGCACTTTCAAAAACCAACCAAAATCCCCAGCCCCGACTCCGAGCCCCTGGCCATCCCCTTCCCTTTCCCGGCGTTTCTTGCTGCGCTCTGGCCAGCTGAGCTCATGGAGGGGAGCGGCTGACCCAGCCACCCGGCTGTGGAAGGGAGTAGAAGACACAGAGCATAAACAACAGGGTGGAGAACAGCTGAGCCCTACCCCCACCCCGCTTGGGGACTTCCGATTGCATCCCCCTCCCCCGTCTTCCACGCCCTGGCAGCAGAGTTGGCGGGGCCTGGACACACATAAATCCTGATGCAACCTTATAAACGCTTCCCTGGAGAGGAGCCGTGGTCTGGCACAAAGCAGGAGAAAGGTCAGCGCTGCAGCTCCTGGCCAGGATTCCCAGAGCCGAGGGGAGAAAGTTTCCTGCGGTCCCAGGCACAGAAATCACAACGCTCCAGCCTGAGCGTGGAGAAGCCGCACGCCACCCCCCCAAAGGTCCCATGAGCTTTTTAAAACCAGAACCCAAGCTGGGTTCTGTGTGTTTGTCTCCCCATCTGGCCTCTGCCCGGGGTTGGAACCCAACCCCCGTCCTGTCCACACACAGACCCAGCCCACTAGGTGTGTCTAGACTACAGGGGGGTTTTGAAAAAACGTCCCCTGCGCCTAGAGTGCAGCCGCGCTCTTTCGAAAGTAAATCGACAGAACGCGGCAGTTTTTTCGATCGCGGTAAACCTCCTCTGCCGGGGAATAATGGCGGTTTTGGAAAGGCGCGATTGAATGCAAACTCTGCTTTTCGAAAAATCTCCTTGTAGTCTGGACGCTCTCTTTCGAAAGAGGCTTGTACCCTGGACATAGCCACTGTGACCTGACTCTACACCCTGGCACTCTGCAGCGTGGCCGAGACAGCGGAAGGCCACGCCCGGGCAGCCGGCGAACCAGCACCAGGCACGCTAAAGCCAGGGCTTAGACCGCCCGGGCAGGGGAAGGGGCCGTGCAGGTTTTGCTTCACCTCCACGGGAGAGAGACCTGCCCCCCTTCTCCTTGGAAAGGGCAGCCAAGACCTTTTGCATCAGCTCAAGACTCCCACGCGCTGTGGCTTTAAGAAAACACCAATGCTACCAACCGGCAGGGGAAACCCAGACTCACAGCTGAGCCCCGCTCCCCGGTCATGCCCATCCACGGCCCTTTCCACCTGGGATTGCCAAGCGCTTTCCAGCGGCGGGCGGTTCTGGGCCCCGACAGCCTTCCCCCCCACGCAGCCCTCCGCTTCGTCCCATCGCAGCCCACGCGGCCGGCAGCAGGGCTGGCGGCGAGCAGAAAGCAAGGCCACCCCGTGGAAAGGCAGCCCTGGCCTGGCTGTTGTACCACGCCAGGCCGCTGACAGCACTGCAGATTACTGTGCCTATCCACAGAGCCCACGTCCTGGCTCAGGTCCTGCCCGTGCTAGGCGCTGGACAGACCAAAGAGTCACTTCCCCAATGGCAGGACAAGCTCAGGCAAGAGAACGTCAAAATAAACCAACACAAAGACAAGCAGGAAAAAAACTAAAAACAAACTTTTCGGGGGGATCTCTTTTTCTGCAGAAAGCAGCCAAAAAACACCCATCCTGCAAACCCTCCCTTTAAACACTGGATTAAAGTCCCTCTTGGACAGGCCTGGAATTGGACTGGCGTTGGTCCTGGCTACCTGGCCCCACTGGAGCAGGTGGGGGGGCTCCGTGGGTCTGGGTCCCATTAGGAATTCACATATTGGCCATCTGAGCTTTTTTACCCCCAATTGAATCATCAGAACCCAGCAATGGGATAAACTGTAGCAAGCTCCCAGGTATGTGTGCACACCACTCTCCTCTAGTCTAGGAGATGTAACCAGGACGGCTTAGCTGTGTGTGTCATAGGCTCCGTACTGCTCACCCCTCCAGGAGATTCCCCTTTAGTTCAGCCCTGTGAGAGCCGGGTTCTCTCCCCCGTGCAGGGCAGTGACTGCAGTGAGGATTTTCGTTCAATGAAGCGAGAGGGAATCTGGGGGTATGTCTGCACTACCCCGCTAGTTCGAACTAGGAGGGTAATGTAGGCATACCGCACTTGCTAATGAAGCCCGGGATTTGAATTTCCCGGGCTTCATTTGCATAAGCGGGGAGCCGCCATTTTTAAATCCCCGCTGCTTCGAACCCCGTGCAGCGCGGCTACACGGGGCTTGAACTAGGTAGTTCGGACTAGGTTCCTACTCCGAACTACCGGTACACCTCGGAATAGGAATCCTAGTTCGAACTAGCGGGGTAGTGTAGACAGACCCCGGGAGCTTTTCTACTGCTCAGGGACGGGGCCAATGCAGCCCGGGGTGACAGTGTGACGGGGCCCCGCCGAGTTCAGACACTTTGAGCGGTAGCCGCTCCTGCTTTGAGCGCTGAAGGTTCCCGTTCAGCCCCCAGCCCCTCCCCTGCCGGGTCTGTAATTTGGACCCTCGTGTTTCCAGCCAAACAGAATCCCGCGCCCGCTGGCCGAAACTGCCAAGCTCTCGCCTGCCCTTCCGCTGGCGGGCGCGGCTGGCAGAGATGGAGGCAGGGCCGGCACCTCTGTGTTCACTGAGATCCGCAGCCCGGCCTCTGGCCCCTGGAAGGTCTCGGCCAGCAGCAGGCACACGGGCGGAGCGGGGCAGCCAACGCCCTGCCCAGCCAGCCACCCGCCGGTCGGGCGGCCCCGTCTCCTCCCCGGCCTTGTCTCCCGGGGTGAGCACCCAGACGCCGGGGGGCCCATCCACCCTCAGCAGGGGGCAGGGAGCCACTGGGCAGGACACACAGCAAGGAGGCCCCGTCCCTCGGCCCATGGCCAGGGGCAGCGACCGGCGCAGGAGCAGCAATTTGCAGAGCAGGGAGGCTGGGCCCTGCCCTCCCGCCAGCTGCCGTCTGGCCAAGTGAATTAAGGGTTTATGAACCCAGAGGAGGGTGCCGGGAAGCGCTGAGACGGGGGCGGGGGTGGGGCACGACCGCCACGTCCCATCCGCAGCCCACGGCTGACCCGGCGGCGGGCTCACGGGGGGGCAATGGGGGCCAGTCAGCAGCTGAGCGCCGGGACACGCCCTGGGGCAACGTTCCCGCCCGGGGCTGACGCTGGGGGGAGGGAGGTGGAAAAAGGGAGAAGGAAGACGAGGGGCGGGGAGGAAGTGGGATGGGCAAGACGGAGGAGCTGGGTGTGGGTGGGAGAGCCGAGGAAGGAGAGAGGCATCCGAATGGGGGGGAGGAACTGGGGGGGCAGAACGACGGTGGCACCACCGGGAGCTGGCTCAGGTGCGTGTGGGAGCAGCCCCCCCCCGCAGGGAGCGCCCGATTCCCGGCGTCTACCGATGGCAAATCGGAACGGGCAAATCGCTAAGCGCCCGCGGGGCCCGGACTGGGCTCTCCCCTCGGCCCGGCCCAGCCCGGGTCCTGGCTGCCAGGCCCTGTGGGAGCCGGGGGGGGTGGGTTCTGTGGGTCTGGCTCCCCCCATTAGGAAGTCACTTATTGGTGATTTATAGCTTACACCACTGGGAGGCGGGTGCCGTGGCAACATCGTCATGGTAACGGAGCTTAACCAGGCATCCAGGGACCCAGCTGATGCGCAGAAGGGGAGGCAGGTGGATTTGCAGCTGAGTGATGAGTCTGCTACGGAAACAAATATACCCAGAGGTGCTGGAGGCCCAGCCCCACCCCGCCCCTGGCCCAGGGAACGTGTCCACCAAGACCCAGCCAGCTCCGAGAGTCGCACCCCATGGCATAACCCGCCCCCCATGGCACCCCGTCTCCTCTGCACCCGTCCACGCACCCTCCGCCCCGCACCCGGACACCCCTCCACTGCCACAAACACCTTCCCATTGCTGTTCAGAAAGCACTTCCCCTCCGGTTACACACACACACACACACACACACACACACACACACACACACACACAGCTCACTGCCCTTTATAAAGCACTTCCCTTCCGATCACACACACACACACAGCTCACTGCCCTTTATAAAGCACTTCCCTTCCGATCACACACACACACACACACACACACACACAGCTAACTGCCCTTTATAAAGCACTTCCCCTCCGATCACACACACACACACACACAGAGCTAACTGCCCTTTATAAAGCACTTCCCCTCCGATCACACACACACACACACACACACACACACACACAGAGCTAACTGCCCTTTATAAAGCACTTCCCCTCCGATCACACACACACACACACACACACACACACACACACACACACAGAGCTCACTGCCCTTTATAAAGCACTTCCCCTCCGGTTACACACACACACACACACACACACACACACAGCTCACTGCCCTTTATAAAGCACTTCCCCTCCGATCACACACACACACACACACACACACACACACACACACACTCAGCTGACTGCCCCTTTGTAAAGCACTTCCCCTCTGGTTACACACACACACTCAGCTGACTGCCCGGGCGTTCTCGCCTGTGCTGACCGGGCCTTTTTCCGCGCGCCAAAGGAAAATCGATGACCTTTTGTCTCCTTCCCCCCTGACATGGAACAATCGTGTTTATTTGCCTGCCTCTGGTTTTTCCCATTATCTCATCCAAACGTGCAAAGAGCCGAGAGCTCTTTCCAGTGCCTCTCCCGCTCCCAACAACCCGGCCCCTTTCCTGGCATTCCCGCCCTGGCCCCCCATCACTCCCCGACCCCCGGGGCAGACTGGAGAAAGCAGGTAGCCAGCTGTGCTCCCCCAGAGGGGAACGTAGCCAAAAGGCCTCACTCCAGCTCGGCTCCACTGGCCGTTGCAGCATTACAAGTCCTAGTGTAGACGGGCCCTGGCATCAGCTGGGGGTTCCCATGCAGGAAAGCAGCTCCCAGGCCAGTGGGAACCAGTGCAGCAAACTGGAAATCGAGACGGCGACCCCAACATTCATCCGCTGAGGAGCTGGACCCAGGCCAGCCGACTCTGCCCAGAGCTCCCCCATCTGCTGCTAGGGTGGAGCCAACCCAGGGTCTGTCTGCAGAGCGAGCCTGTTCGATGCACTGGGCAAGGCCACGCGCCTTGATCGACAGCCGGGGTGGGGCGGGAAGAGAGGCGCGTAACTGATAGTAATCGATGAGAAGAGCAAACAAGCTGGCAATCGGCAAGGCCAGGCGGCGCGCCCAGGAGGAGAGGGGCCCGCGCATGGCGAGGTGCAGCCACGCGACGGGTGGGGCGGGGAGCAGAGGGGCCAAGCGGGGATCCCAGTTCCCATCGTCCTTTCCTCCACTCCAGGCTGAATGGGGATGGGGCCAGGGAACAGACGGGTCCTCGGGGTCGCAGGCGGGGGCAAAACATGGGGAGGGAGGCCTGGACAGGAGCATGCTGGGGCGCCTACCAAGAATGGATCGCAGGGGGACCAGCAGACAGGGCCTGGGACTCAGGTGATGCGGATCCATCGGGGACCGGGGACCCTCAGCACCGTCCCCACCCTGGCAGCCCGTGGACACGCCTTTCGTGGGCTGCAGAAGGGTTCCCGACCACGCCCCTCTCGGGGGCACCGTGGGCTCCGGGCTGCATGCAGAAGTCACTGGGGTTTGAAGCCCCCCCCCCCACGTCCCCTCAGCGGAAGGAGGAGGGAGGCTGGAAAAGCAGCGCCCACGGGGGGTGGGGCAGGGCCGGGCTGCCATCTGGGAACCGTGTCTCAGTTGTACGCGAGGCGCCCAGGCAGGACCTCCCGGAAAGGCCAGCCAAGGGCAGGGCCGGGAGCTGGGCCAGAGGCAGGGCAGGGAGCCAGGCCGGGAGCCGGGCCGGAGGCAGGGCAGGGAGCAGGGGGCCAGGGACAGGGCCGGGAGCCGGGTTGGAAGCCGGGCCGGAGGCAGGGCAGGGAGCTGGGCAGGGAGCCGGGCCAGGAGCCGGGCCGGAGGCAGGGCAGGGAGCCGGGCTGGGAGCCGGGCTGGAGGCAGGGCTGGGGGCAGGGGGCCAGGGACAGGGCCGGGAGCCGGGCCGGAGGCAGGGCAGGGAGCCGGGCCAGGAGCCAGGCCGGAGGCAGGGCCGGGAGCCGGGCCGGAGGCAGGGCCAGGAGCCGGGCCGGAGGCAGGGCTGGGAGCAGGGGGCCAGGGACAGGGCCGGGAGCCGGGCCGGAGGCAGGGCAGGGAGCCGGGCCAGGAGCCAGGCCGGAGGCAGGGCCGGGAGCCGGGCCGGAGGCAGGGCTGGGAGCAGGGGGCTAGGGGCAGGGCCAGGGGGCCGGGCGTGGCAGCTCTAACCTGGGGCTCAGCAGGTCCGAGGCGCTGGGACGCTTAGCACTGCCCACTGTGCGCAGCCAAAGTCAAGGAGGCCCCCTCCCGGCCCGCAGGCCCCATGCAGAGACCCCCAAACTTCCCCCGTCCCCGTGGCCTTGTCACGTGTGCCCAGCATCACCCAGTATCCAACACCCTCTGCCCCCGTGGCCATCACCCCGTATCCAACACCTGGCCCTGTGGCCCTGTGACGTGGCCTTTGCCCAGCATCACACTGTATCCAGCGCCCACCCCCATCTCCGTGGCCCTGTGACATGGCCTGCGCCTGGCATCACACTGTGTCCAACACCCAGTCTCGGTCCCCGTGGCTCTGTCACGTGGCCTGTGCCCAGGACCCTGCCATAGCTGACGTCACTCCTGGCCCATCACACTCCCAAACCCAGCGTCATTCTACGGCAGGCAGCAAAATGAGTAAAAGCTGCTGGAGGACGAGTGTTCGGAGAAGAGCCGGGTCGTCTGGCGGGCAGCTAACCCAGTGGGCCGGGGGCATGGGCCAGTGGTCTGGCCACGAGCTGAGAGACACCGACCCGCTCTCTGTACGACCGTGGGCCCCGCTCCACGCCCCCTCCGGACCCGGGGCACGGGAGCTGCTGTGCCCAGCGCGACGAAGGAGGCGAGGGGCTTCCATAGGGCAGAGTGGGGGGAGGGGCGTGTAAACGGCTACACCAGGCAGCAGTCGGCGGATGCATCCACAATCCGGAGCTGCCAGAACGACTCCTCTGGCTGGAGTCTGGACAGAACCCGGCCCGGAGACCCGGCCTGGAGCAGCCGATTCCTCTGGCCTCTCTCCTCCCTCCCCTGCTTCTGCTGCTCGCGCCCCTCCCCTGCCGCCAGCGCTGGGGCCAGCCAGGGGCCGAGCTCTCCGGATGCGATTTGCAAGGGACAACACGCATCTCGGTGCAGCTCACCCCGGGTGCCTAATTCCCTTGGGTCTTCTGAAGAGCCCAAAGCCGGGCCCACTGGGCAGCTGAGCTCTGCTGGAAGGAGGCAAGAGGAGCCCCCAGAAAACGGCCCCGACCGCTCACCACCCAAGTATCCGGGTTCAAATCCCAGCAGGGGAAACTCAGCCTCCCGCCAGCTGGCTCCTTACGGGACACCCCCGCTGCCCAGGCCCCCTGCAGGGACACGAAGGGCCAAGGCCAAAGCCACGGCTGGGGCTGCCCCCTGCCCGGCCGGCAGCTCCGTGTCTTGACGCTGGGGGTTGAAGGATGCTACTGCCAGGCAGGTTTCCTCTCCTAGTCGCGGCTTTGCGGATGTCCCTTCCCGGCCGAGGGGCTCAGCCCCTGCCCTGGGGGAGAGGAGACGGCCCAGGGCCTGGCGGCACGAGGCCGGAGCAGCGCTGTCGGATTGATCCGCCAGCTCCAGTGCAGGCAGGACGTGCCAGGAGAAAATGGATTCCCTGAATATTTGATGCGAGAGGCTCCAGGAGCCAGTTCGATGGGAAAATTATGGCTCTTTCCCAAGGAGCCCCGTGGCCACGGCCCTCCGGTGAGAGGAGCCCGGCTCAGGATGGGCCCTGCCTGGAAACACCCACAGTGTTTGCAACCCGCAGCCAGCTCTTAACCCTCTCACCCCCTCATTCGAGAGCAAGGCAGGGCCCAGCGTAGGGCACTCGCCTCAGAGACGGGGCTGCTGAGTTCACACCCCTGCTCATGGGACCTCGGGCAAGTCACTTAGCCGCTCCGTGCCTCAGTTTCCCATCTGCATAAAGGGGGCCAGGAGCCTGCGCTCCTTCCAGATGTGTGAGCTTTGGGCTGCTCGGTCAGCTTCAGAGACACACCCAGTCTCTGTGAACCCTCTGAGAGCCACGCACTGCCACGAGCCGCAAACCCACGTGTGCAGGGCGGCGGCTTTACAGCTTCCCTTGGAACATCAGGGAACACCTGCTGCCGGAGATGCCACCATCGGCCTAACCCATGGGGCTGATTTTCCAGCCCTCGTGCGGCTCCTGTGCCTCTCCGTCTCCTCCCTCCCTCTGTGGGTCGAGTGTTTGGGGCCGACCGTGTCCAGAGGGGTGTCTGACAATACGCCAGAGGGACGGGGCCAGTTTCATGCAGTTTCTTACAAGCTGGGCTCATTAATTAAATAAATACCTCCCCCCCCAGGGGACAGTTACATAAAAACAGGTTGGAGACGGGCGACAAGTAACTACTCCGCCGGGTCTATGAGGGGGGGCAGGCGCTGATCTGCCACTGGGCCCCCTCCCTCGGGGGCTCTGAACACTGGCCCTGACCTGCTCCAGATCCCCATCCAGCCCTCGCAGTCCCCTCCATCCGCCCCTTGCGTGCCAAGCGGGAAAGCCGTCCCCCCCGGTTGTCCCCTCTGTCCCCCCACAACTCCTGCATGGGCCTGTGAGCGGCAGCTCGGGGGGGCCGGCTCACCACGGGGGGCCAGAGCCCTGGGGAAGGTTCGTTGCTCCACTGCTACACGGGAATCTGGCCAAAGGGAACCAGGCGCCTTTGCAAACCCACCACCCCAAGGCCTCACTTTAAAGCCTGCGAAGTCAAAATCCGCGCCCCCCCCCAGTCAGAGACGACTCCCGGAGGTGAAGTCCCCAGTGGGGAGGCCCAGGGAGCGTGAGGCTAGTGAGGCCCCTCGGTCCAGACGAGGTGAGAGAGGCCGAGGCAGCTCCCCGTGGGTGCAGGCCAAGACAGAGCCATAGAGATGGAAAATTAAACTCTCCATTTACCCACCAGCACAAACGGTGCCAGGCGGCCAGAAGGCCTTGCAGTGGGGGTGGAACATTGGAGCCACCCCCCGCCCAACAACTCAGAGACCCAAATCCCAAACGGCTTTGCAAAAACCACATGAAACCTTCACTCCAAAGCCCTCCCCAGCGCACTCGAGTCCCAAATCCAGACCCCCCCGAACTCAGGAACAAGCCCGAGAGCAGGTGCTGGAAAGTCCGGAGCAAGGGAGATCTGGCAGAGAGAGTAAGAACAGCTCTGAGGCTCGCTAAGCCCTGGGACACGCAGCCACCGGAATCCCTGTCGTTAGGGGCTTTTCGGAACCGGGCGGACGAGTGCCTCTCGAGGCGGCGTGGTGCTCGCGGCCCTGCCTCCGCGCAGAAGACGGCCCTGGACCTCTTGACGTGCCACGTGGGAAAGTCCCTTCCTGCCCAATAGTTCTAGGCTGAATTTGGACTGAAATGCTGAAGCGCTTCCTTGCTGCAGGGCCCCAAGAGCGAGTGCTCCCCGGTTCACGAAACCCGGCAGTCTTGGGCCTCGCTGCGAGGGAGGCCGGGCCTGTGAGTATCAAGGGAATCGTCCTTCGCGTTTGGGGCTTTGTTCAAACTCAAAAGGAGCCTCAAGCTGAAGAGGGGCTGAACCCCCCCGGCTCCGAGCCAAACGCCGGCTTTGCCCAAAGTCTCTCCCCAAACTGCCGTGCTTTGCGGGGCTTTGCCTTTCAGTGCGCCACCCGGGAAAGGGCCCAATATTTAGAAACAGGCTTCTCCATGCCCTTGCTAGTGGGCGCCCCGAGGGGGAGAGGGGCTGCACCGGCTCAAACCGAGGATCAGAAACAAATAATGTCCATGGAATTAAAAAACGAAAAACCCAGAGGACGTAAGTGGCAAAGCAAACGCCCCAAACACACCCGCCTGCGCGCTGGTAGCGCTGGATCGGAGGGAGGCAGCCAGAGAGCGAAACTGACTTGGCACTGGGGGAGGGGGAATAAATGAAACTGACCGGGGTGTGTTCTTTGCTGGGGGTCCCATCCTGCCTGCTCAGGCCCCAGTGCCCTTCGGAGTCCGAGTCAGTGTGGCACAGCGAGGGCTTCTGGACTCGGGCTCAAGTTTGGGGAGGGTTTTAGAAGGCCCTTCGGGTGTCCGGCCAAAGCCGCCTTTTGCCCCTTGCCCCACCCCTCAGAGGGAAGAGCCTCCTCTGGCTACCGGCCAAGAGAGGTCACCACTCAGGCCTGAACTCTGGGTCCCAGGCGTTGGTTCTGCTGGTAACTGAGCAGTGGGACCACTGACACCTGGCGCCGCCCTCCCAGCTCTTTCCTGCCCCCAGGAGGGACGGAGCAGGCTCCAGGCAGCTCCTTGAAACTTTCCCGCTGAGACAGAAGCAGGGACGTGTGCTGGGCTGGACGCATTGTCAACGCGCTTTGCATGACCCCTGTTCTCAGGGTATCTGAGACCCTCACAGTCTGTGGCATGTTTATGCTCACAGCACCCTTGGGAGCTTGAGTGAAGCTATTGCCGCAATTGTACATCTAGGGAAACTGAGTCACGGAATGGCTAAGGGACTTGCCCATGGTCACTCAGGGTGCCTGTGCCAGAGCTGGGAAATGAGCTCAGCCAGGGAACTAATGACTCCACCATCCTTCCTGCCTCAGGAAAAGCAGTGCGATCTCTCCCTTCCTGCTGCAGGCCCGACTCCCCTCTCGCTCTCAGCAACACAAAGCAGAAGCAACCCCCCCCCCATCAGCCATTCAGTTATCGCAGTGAGAGACCAGGACCGGGCCCTCTCAGTGTAGGCACCTATCCACACCCACGTGTGCAGAGAGTGCCTGGAGAAGACTCCTCCCCACACCCAAGCACATGCTGCTCAACTTGACTTGAGACCCAACTAAGTCAGCCTGGTTGACGTGAATAATAATTGAATGTCCCTAATTGTCCTAATCCCTGTTGTCCTTCTCTGGCACCACAGGGTCTCAGAGCCCAGAACAAGCATTGCTGTATTGCTGTGCCACAGAGCAGGACGGCATTAGCCCCATTTCACAGGGGAAACTGAGGCAGAAACTTGGCCTCCAAAGCCCTGGTTCCCTATTCTTACCCTTAGACCCTACAGAGCTGTGGAGAAAAGCCAGGAGTCATGATTTCACACACACACTCTAACCCTACTCCCTTCCCAGAGCCAGCAATCAAATCCAGGCCTGCTGGTTCCTGCCAGCTGTCCGGCCCAGGAGCCAATGCTCCCTCCTAGGCCTGGCACTGTCTGCAGGGGGGAGGGGGAGCTGTGCAGCCCACAGGTGAGTTCTTGCTGAAAGACAAGCCAGGTGGGGGCATGACAGAGACCCCGGGTAGCCGGTATCCACCCTGGGAACAGCTCCTGGCCCATCACTTGCTGGGGGAGCTGACTTTACAGGCTGCCCGTCCCCACCCCAGCTGCAGCCCCCGCTCCCAGAGGGGACTGAGCTGTCCCTACCCCCCCCCCCATGCGCTGACCCCTCTCTGCAATGGCCCCTCCTGCCCCCCTGCATGTAGCTGGGAGGCATCCGCTGCCTGCAGGCCCCTGCTGAGCCGGCTGGGCCTGGAGACGTTGTAACCCCCCCCCCCCCCAGCTAAGTAACATGCTCGGATCCCCACAGCACCTCGCAGGCGCGGAGGCTGGAGAGGCTGAGCCCCCCCCCCCCCAGCCCCTCTCCCGTACAGCGCCTCCTGCTGGGAGCCCCTTGCAGCCCCCGCCCCCGAGAATCCGAGATGCACCGCGGGATCCAGCCTTTCCCCACCTTGGCCGGCTCCGAGGGACGAGCCCAGGCAGCCGGGGGAGGGGGGCGGCCAGAGGAAGCCTGGGACCCCCCCCCCCCCACACTGCAGCCTGGCGGGAGCAGCCCGGACCACGAGCAGATGCGGGGACTTGCCGCGCACCTGGCCCCAGGCTCCCCGCGGGTTGCCCCGAGCCGGGCGCTGGCTCACGGCGGCCGGGTCTCTGGTCCTCCCCTGCCCCGGGAAAACCCCGCGCCTGCCCTGCCGAGGGCTGGGACCGGAGCCGCCGCCGGGGCAGGGTCGGGTGCTAGTTCCACCGGACACCGCAGCCCCGGAGCGCCCCGAGCCGCCTCCCCCCAGCGGCTCCGCGGGCACCAAGCCGGGTGCTGCCGGAGTCCCGGGGGAAGCGCAATTCCCCGGCCGGCTCCGGCTCGGGCAGGTCGGCGCCAAGCCGCGTCCCTCCGGGGCCCGACCCCCCACCTGTTGTCTTGCTAAACAGGCAACTCTCAGCAGCGGCCCCCGGGCCGCCCCGCCCCGGCTCTGCGCGGCCCCGATCCTGAGCCGGCTCCGCGGGGCCCCGCCAGGCACCCCAATGAGGCCACCAGGGCTAAGGCCCGGCTCGGGCGCGGCGCTCGGCTGAGTCACTGCACGAGCAGCCCAGCGAGGAGGGGGCGTCCGCACCCTCGCATGCGCCACCCCCCAGCACGTCAAAGAGCCCCCCCGCCCCTCCTCGCCAACCCCGAACGCCCGGGGCCGGGCACAGGGCAGGACTCGGCGCGCCCGGCCCCTGCCTGCGGGAGCCCCCAGCTGTCACCGGGGGGACCGGGCGGAGGGGGAAGGAGCCAGAGAGGCCAGCTCCCGAGACAAGGCCGGGGCAGCAGCCGCCGACGAGCCCGGAGCCCGAGCCCAGCCTGGCTTGGCTGGACGGGGCCGGCGGGCGAGGGGAGACGCGCCCGGCCCCCCACGGCGCGGACACATGCCCGGAGCGCGGGGACGCCGCACTTACTCCATTTTCCCAGCCGCCGCAGTCCTCCGCCCGCCTCGCCCTCTGGCTCGCAGCCCCGCGGAGCCCGGCGCCGCGCTGCAGGGAGAGGCACCGCCGGCCCGGGAAGCCCCGCGCTGTGTCCGCTCAGGGGCAGCGGGTGGCGGGAGAGCGGGCGAGCGGCGGGCGGCTGCTCCGCATCCCCCGCTGCGTTATTGTCCGGAGTGCGGCTGGCGGCGCTGGGGATGGGAAGGGATTTTCCCTCCCCCCTTCCCTGTCTCCAGCATCCGAACAGCACCGTCTGCTGGGCGGCGCTTGCCACTGCCGCGGGCCGGAGCAGGCGGCTCGGTGCGCCCCAGGGGCCTGCCGGCAGGTGAGCGGCGCCAGAGCCGGCTGCCCGCATCCCGCTGCTGCCGGGGCTGGGACCGAGTCACTGAGCTACTGCGCCCGATTTGCGAATCCCCCAGAGCCGGGGGCGGCCTGGCCCTTGCGCGGAGCCTCTTTAGTCCGGCGCGTCCCGCCCAGCTCTGCAGCCCCTGCCCCCCCGCCCCTTCCCCAGGGCGGATCCGGGCCCTTGGCAAGGCCGTGGCGGGCCCTCACTGCAGGAGGGGGATGAACCTCGGGGGCCCTTTGCTGTTCAGAGTCCCAGGCTGGCAGAGACCTCAGGTGGCACCGAGTCCAGCCCCAACTGGGCCCTCTGCTTCTCCGCTCCTTGAGCCCTGCCCCGCCTCTGCCAGGGTTCAGCCCTGCGGGCCTGGCGGGGGCGGGCGGGGGGCTCCCCAGTGCCACAGCGGCACCGCACAGAAGCAGCAAGGCTGGGGGTGCGGCCTGGGTTGGTTCTGGTGCCCTCCCTGGGTTTGTGCCCCCCTTCCATCGCTCTCGGGTTGTACCCGGCTCTGCAGGCCTGTCCCGCCTTAGTCCTGCAGCGAGCACAGGGCTCTGCATGCCCCTGGCCAGGCGCCTTTCCCGGCCAGGCAGCAGCAGGCCTTGTAGCTGAACGTGGCCCCCCGGGCTCATCAAGGTGGGCTAGGGAGAAAGGCCTTTGACCAGACAGGTGATGTTAAAGGGAGAGGGAAGGGCTGGAGCTGTCACAGGGACAGTGCATACGGGCCCTGCTGCTGGAAGACCAGTTTTGCTGGTTCAGGTAACGCTGTATCCACCCAGACCCAGGGTTCCCTGTATGCTGAGTGCTTGGGCAGCCACCCAGGTGAGAATCAGGTGTTGTCCAGCAGATTAGCAGAGCGCACACAGCTAGCAGTGTGTGCGTCTACTGGTGGTGCACATCCCTGCATGCCTTAGTGCACAGAACAAAATTGATTCTGCACCTGGGTGGAAAAATTAGACCATTGTACGGGCCTTCTCGTGGCTCTGTTCCAAGAGCGGGAAGTGTGGCTGCAAACAGAGTCAGGGCCCCAAACTGGCCACAAGGGCTGGTGGGTTCACCCAAGGGTGCCTACAATAAGACAAGCTTGGGCCTTTTGAGTCGTAGTCAGCAGAGAGAACAAAAAGCCCCATCAAAAGTGCAGCTCATGGTCCCTGCTGGGCCTGCCTCTGCTCCAACCAGCTGGTGTCCCTGGCAGCTTTTCTCCCGCGGATGCCACATGGGGGAGGAGGGAGGCCCTGAGGGGTCCCTAGCACCCCTACAACAGGCGAATGGCCACTGTCTCCCCCACCAAGCACATTTAGACAGACTGCACCTTCTCCCGTGCCCAGCTACAAATCACAGCCACCCTGGCTTGCAGCGCTAATGCCCCCCCCCCCCCCCGCAGCCCTACAAATCTGTCCACGCCGGTGCTTCCTCTCATGTTTTCCATCCCAGTGCAGAATAAATGTTGTTGTATGCACCCATTAATGTGTGGGTGTGTACCACCAGTAGGAACACAGGCTGCCACCTGAGGGCGCTCTGCCAATCAGCTGGGCAGCACATGAATCTCTGCTGGGTGGCTGCCCACGTGGTCAGCAAACACTATCCATCACTCTGACAATTCTCCCTTCCCATTAGCCACCCACGGCTGCAGGAAGGCTCGTCAGTTTCCTCCCCATAGGCCAGCCAGCCCCACGGCAGGTGATGGTGGCTCCCTAGAGACCGAAGTTGTAAGGGATGGAGAGGGAGCTCGCATGCCATGCCCTGGCCAGTGGGGAGCTGGGCCAGGAAGATGCTCCGGACCCAGGATGTTCCTCGGGGCATGTGGCTCTTTTATGACCTTGCTGGCTGGATGCTGCCTGAAGCCCGGGAAAGACGCGGGAGGGGAGAGAATTCTGGGTGCCAGGAAAGTCTGGGTTTCCCCCTCCCCCACCAGCACAACGGTTTCCTCTCACAAACGGCCTCAGGAAGCAAAGTGGGTGAATCTAAAACGGCCAGGAGGGTTGGGAAATCCGAGCGGTGGAAGCTTCAAGCCCTAAGTCTGGGGCAGGTGCCGGAATTGCTCCACGTGTACAGACCAAAGGCACCGGATGAACGTGCCTCCCGTCGGCAGCTCTCTGCACTGCAAACCCCTCCCCCAGCCTCAGGACTCCTGCCCCTGGAGCAGGCTGAGCCCAGAACCTGGCGCTGCAGGCGGCGTTCAGAATCAGGGCTCGGAGCCTGATCTTTGGAATGGGCCAAACCAAACTCTGACCTCGGGGGGGGTTGGAATCGGGATCCCATTTCACAGCTGCCCTGACCTCTGGAATGGGCCAAACCAAGCTGGCAGAGCGGCAGGTGCATTTTCCAGGGGTCCCCTCTCTCGAAGGCCAGTAAAACTCGTGGCCTGCACCTCCCAGGGAGACTGGAAATGTCACGCTCAGGTTTTCCCATGGCCAAGCACGTTGCATTCGTCCATTCTCGGAGCCAGGAGAGCGTCACTGTAAGACCGGCCGGCCGGGTTCCCGCCTGCGTCCACCGGGCTCTGCACACAGACGCTTTGGGGCGGTGGAGGGCAGGCTGATGGCCGGCTTCCAGGTGACACTTGCAGAAGTCGCCAGCCGGCTAGATCCCTGCGAGGCTCCGTGGCACGGCTCGCGGGATCCTGAGGTTTTATTCCCCATTTTTACCCCAGCTCCTACCTCGTGGGGGGTTATTTTTAAAGCAAACTACAGTGATAAGCACTATGGAAAGTCTTCGGGGGCTGTTCTACCTGTTACAGCAGGGCTACTCCACTTTGGAAGGCCTGGGGGCCACAATGATACTCACAGCACATGCCACGGGCCCAAGTGTGGCTGCATAGACATGCAAATCTATGCACATAGCTACTGTCACACTGACGCGCATGAATACAAAGATGAAGGCCAGACGACACAACACGCAGGCCCCATTGACGTCAGTTCTGCTGATGTTAATCAAATGCAACATTTACCCCATTTCCACCCATGACAGCACTTTGAATGAGCAATGACAGTCCAGGAATGGAACCACTAAACCCACATATCACCAGAAGACCATCATATTGACTATTTGTTTGTTTTGGCTCCCATCTGTGGGCCGCGTGTTGAGCCCCACGTAAACCCAAACTGCACCGCAGGCCGCAAACAAATGGGCCACGGGCCGCATGCAGCCCTGGGCCACGTGCTGAGTAGCCCTGGGTTACAGCGTCTCAGCCATGCATGGACACCTTCTGAGAAAAGTATTTGGCCGCCCACCCCCTGGGAGCTAAATGCCTTGGGGCACTGGCCCCGTGATCTTAATTTTACAGATGGGGAAACTGAGGCATGGAGAAGGGAAGTGGCTTGCAAAGTTCATACAGCAGATAAGTAGCAGAGGGAGGAACAGAAGAGGGTCTCTCAGTGAGGCTGTTTTCCGCCCAAGCCCACATAACGGCCCAGGCTGAGTTGAAACATAACCAGGGCTGTCCTGAAACTCAGCCTGGCCTGCTTCTGTCCCTTAGAAAACCAGACCAAAGCGTCCCTCTCTGTCTAGCAGCCAGTGCTGGGGGGGGGTCTAGGGCTCAGGGTCTGCCCTAGACTTTCCTGGGGACCCTGGGAAAGGCCCACGCTGGGCTGGAGTCCCCACGTGGCTATGAACCCGATGCCTGTCCAGACTGTAAGTGCTTGGGGGCGGGGACCGTCCCTCACTGTGCGGCAGGACCCCGGGCCAAGGCGCCTGGGGCTTTCAGGCCTTCCCAGGCCAGCTGGCTCCTCTCTAACCCACCTGCACACCCCATTGTAGCTCCGCACTGCCTGGTTACACCCCGCTCCCTGCAACGGCTCCAAGCCCCTTCCCCTTTCGGTGTCTACCCCTCCCCCCACTGCAGGGCCTCTGTGGTTTCTCCCGGGGGCCGGAAGAGGGGATTGCGCAAGCCACAAACGGTGCGGGGGCCGGCCGAGTGCCCCGTGGCACCTAACGAAGCGGAGCTGCCGGACCCTCCTTTCTGCCTGGACTATTTAACTCCCGCCCCCCTGTCCCTGGCACAGAGAGCCGGCATGTGGAGCACCGGCCTGCTGCTGCTGGGGCCCCCGGCCCTGCTCCTGGCGCTCATCCCGGCAGGTGGGGGAAGATGGGGGTTGGGGCCGAGGGGCTCAGTGGGGAGGAAGCATTAGGCGAGGGCGTCTGGGCACAGGGGTTCCAGGGCGGGGGAGGGGATGCTGAGAAATGGCTCCTGGGGGGGCAATGGACAGAGAGTGGAAGCATGGGGGGGGGGACTCCAGGAAAGTTGCTTTAGCTCTGTGCCTCAGTTTCCCCTCTGTAACAGGGGGTGCGAAGAGAAATGCTCCTTCTGACACTTGCCCTTGACATCACTGGGGCCAGGACGCCTCTGCTTCCAATAGCCGCAGAGATGCCTGAGCCCGGGCCTGCAGCGGGGTCTGGGAGCCAGGCGTGGCCGAGCTCTGAGGCCTGCCTGTGGGGGGGGAGAGGGGCTGTGGCCCAGGGGTGCCTGGGGCTGCCACCACGGGCGCGAGAGTCAGGTCTGGGGCCCAGGGGGTTGCATCGTGTCAGGGCGGCACCTCCCCCCGCTTTGCCATAGCCCCGGGGTGGCCAGGCTGCTGGCTGTCCCGTTGGGCACCCCGGCCAGCCCCCCCCAGCCCAGCCCAGGCACAGGGGAGGCGGGTTCCCTTCCCCTCCCCCAAGAGGTGTTTGGTTCGGGACAGGTGCCGCGGGGAGCTGGATTATCGGGGGGAAGGAGGCCAAGCCCCATTCCCGGCCCTACATCGCCTCCATCCAGCTGGACGGGCAGCACGTCTGCGGGGGCGCCCTGGTCTGGCGCAAGTGGGTGATGACGGCGGCTCACTGTGTGATCCCCAGGTAAGACACGGGCGCCCTGGGACCCCCGGGACCCACCCCGGCGAGAAATCCCCCTGCGAGTTCCTGCCCCACCGCCCAGCCCAGCGGCCTCCCCGGAGCCCTGCCCCCGCCCAAGCACCTGGCTGAACTCTCTAGCTTCTTGGGCTGCGGGTTCAAATCCCGACAGAGGCAGCCCGGCGGCCGGTGACCCCTGGGGCTGTACCCCGCAGGCATTCCCCCTCCGTGCGCGTCGTGCTGGGGGCTCACTCCCTGAAGCAGCAGGAGGCCTCGCAGCAGATCTTCAGCATCCGGGAATCCATCATGCACCCCCACTTCAACGCCCGGACCGTCCACAACGACATCCGCCTGCTGGAAGTGAGTCGCTGGCGGGACTCAGTTTCCCTAGATCTGGGAAGGGGGGGGGACGCTCACGGCCCCCAGCGCAACCCCCCGGAGTTGAGGGAGAATTTTCTTGTCGGGGGGGGGGGGCTCAAACCCTCTATTGCGGAGAGCAGACCCCCCCCCCCCCGCTGGGAAAACAGGCTCGAATGTCCCTCGAGGGGGGGAGTCCGTGGGGGGGGAGCACACGGACGGTCCCGGCGGGGCGGGGCACGTTTGGTGGGGAGGCTGCAGCCTGCAGCGCAGGGGCCCGGCTCAGAGCCGCCCCACGCCGGGGGGTCCCCGAAACTGGGGCGCTTGCCTGGGCCTGAGGCTGCTCGGCCCCCCCGGCACTCGCTTGCGGGGGGGAGGAGCCCCGGGGAGCTCCGCAGCAGCCCCCCCGCGGCGCACGGGACTCGAGCCGCCCTGGAAAAGTCCCGTCCCGTGCAAGGAGCAACCCAGCCCGCCACGAGGGGACGCTGCCGCCCGGAGAGAGCCCGGCCGGGGGGGGGCTTTGCTGGGGCGGCCTCGCTTTGCAGCCGGGCGGGGTGGGGGAGGGGGCCCTGGGGCCTGTGCGTCCCCCGCAGGATTTGAACCCGTGGCCGGAGGAGCTGCAAGCCGGGGCTTGGCCAGCTCCAGTGGAGGCGGGTCGCCCCTTTGCGTGAGCCGGGCTGACGGGGTCCCCTGGGCTCGGCTCCCCAGCTGAACGCCTCCGCCGTCTTGAACCGCTTCGTGAAGCGCATCAGGCTGCCCCCGCCCGGCCTCGACCTCCGCGCCGGGTTGATCTGCAGGGTGCTGGGCTGGGGCGACACCTCCAACTTCGGCACCATCCCCGCCGAGCTGCGGGAGACCCGGACCACCATCGTGGACAGGACGGTCTGCAACGCGCTCTGGGTGGGCCACGTCAACCAGGACATGCTGTGCGCCGCCAGCCTGAACAGCACCCTCCAGGGCGTCTGCTCGGTGAGGGCCAGCGTGGGGCTGCGAGCTTCCCCGCAGCAGTGCCATGCCAGCTGCAGCACTCCGATTCCCACGCTGCAGTTCTCCCGGCTCCGGCCACATCCCCAGGGCTCCGAGTTTCCTCCTGCCCCAGGCCCAGCCATCCCGGTGGTGCAGCAGGGCCATGCCCGTGGGACCCCGCAGCAAGCCGTTCCCACCCGGCACTGCCAGGCACGGCGACCTCCACACACGCCCCCCTCGGCCATGGCTCTCTCCTGCAGAGCAGTGAGCTGCGCTGTGGCCCTCGAGGCCAGGCCAGGCGGCCGGGGAACAGGGAGCCAGAGAAGCCCAGATTCTGGGCCTAGCAGCCTCCGCACAGCACCCCCTTTGTAGTCACCGCAGTCCAGGGCTGGCCAGTCCCGTACCGGGCTAACAGCCGGCTTCTCTTGCCTGCAGGGCGACTCCGGGGGCCCCCTCGTCTGTGGGGGCCGGGTGCACGGCGTCGTCTCCTTCTCGGGGCAGAAGTGCGGGTATCGCCGGTTCCCAGACATCTACACTCGGATCTCCAAGTACGTCTCCTGGCTCCAGGACGTGGTGAAGCGCTTTTAGGGCCGGAGCGGAGAATGCAGGGGGCTCCTTCTGCGACAGGAACTCTGCAGAGGGGGCAGCTGGGACGACGGGGGGTGGAGCTTTTCTATGGGGCAGTCCATGTGGCTTTCGTTATAAAGGCCATGGGCTCCGGGGTGCATGCGTGGGGCGGGGGAAAGTGCATCAGGGCTCCTGGGCTCTAGGCCCAGCTCTGGGGGCAGGGCACGGGGCCCTGTGGGAATGAGCAGTCAGGACGTCTGTGTTCTATTTCCATGGCCCTGGGCCCAGGCCCGGCCTCCCGCTGTGCCTCAGTTTCCCCAATGGTCACCAGGGGAGAAGGGGCCCCACCGCCCAGGGCTGCTGGGGGCTTCCGTGGATTAATATTTGGGGCGTTTGGAGCGGCGTAGGCGAGAGACAGGCAGAGGCGATGCCTGTTCACCGCCGGCACTTAGCTCTGCAGCGCTATTGTACCTGCCTGGGACCGGGCGCAGGGGGAGTGCATGGCTCACAGCCAGTGTCCTGCACCATCGGCACCCCCCCCCCCCACGTGCAGGCCATGGGGAAAACCCGCCATGGATGGAAACCAGCAGAATCGGGCACCCCCGCGCGTGGGGCACGATCACACAGAGCCCCCACAGGCTACGGGCCGCCTGCCACGGCTCTCGAGTCCAGCCACCAGGAGGCGCCACAGACCCGCACTGTGGGCGGAGTTACCTGTCTCCATTTCACGGCGCTGCTCCAATGGCCCCAGGGCAGCCACGGGGCCCCTGTCCCTGCAGCTCAGTCCCATGGCCTGGAACCCAACCCCTCACCCTGTGGGGCTGCGAGTGTTCCACCTACAACCTCCGCCCCCGGGACCCCAGGAACCCTGAGAGCCACCCTGGCCCCCCAGGTTCCCCCTCGCTTGCCCCGGTTCTCACTGCCCCGCAGGGACAGAAAGGCGGCTGGGAGAAGCTGGGGCGATCCTCACCGCTCGCTCCCTCTTGGGGCTGCTCCTCCGTGCGCTCGGCCCCAGCTGCTTTGGCTGCTGCCTGGGGGGTTGCCACCGGGTGCAGCGGGGGGGAGCCGCTACCTCTGGGCAGGCAGACGGGAGCCAGCCCTGCAGGGACAAACGGAACGTCTGCCCCTCGCCCCAGCCAGGTGCGCCGGAGGGCAGGCCTGGCATTCGTGGAGCGTCTCCAGCAGGGCCGGGCACTTCTCCGGGCACGAGCCCTCTGCACTGGCGGGGCCGGGGCCATGGGGCAGGTCCCACCCCGGGAACAGCCGGAGCACCGGGGTGCGCCCATGTTACCGCCCCAAGCCAAGGAGAGTCCCAGAGCGCGGCTGCGCCACGGAGAAAGGGGCGGGGGAGCCCCTGGCCAGAAGCAGCTGCTGGGTTAACGGGAGCCCTGCCCCCCTTCCACAGCCAGGTATAGAACCAGCCATCCTGACTCCCCCTCCCGCTGCAACCACTAGAGCTCACTGCCTCCTCCAGAACTAGCCGCACCAGAGAGTGGAGAGCAACAGCCAGTTAGGCCCCGAGGATCCTCCCCCGCGTGGCTACTGGGCCCAGGCAGGATAAATTGGTGTCAAACGCTTGGCGTCCGTCCCACCCCCCTTCCTGCCCCTCTGGCTCTCTCCTTCCCTCGGGGGGGGGGGGTCCCACAAGGCTGGGCTAACAGCTGCCACCTTGCCCCCCAGTGGCGGCCAAACCACGGGCTGGGTCTTACCTCTTGGGGGGGGGGGTGCGAGTGGATGGGCCCTGGGCTGCAAAGGGTTTGGAAAGTAAGAGCGGGGAAGGGACCGGCCCTTGTGCAGCGACTGATGCTGCTGCCTTCCTGGGGGGCAGGTGGGGGGCTCGCTGGCACGGCCCAGGGCCCTGCTGCACGAGGGATCACAGCATATGCAGCATTTATGGGCATTTCTGGGGGCACCACTCAATTAAGGCTCCCAAAAGGTTTGGCCTCCCCATTTTACAGATGGGGAAACCAAGGGCTGAGATGTCAGATCTCACAGTGAGTTGGGGCCAGAGCTGGGCACAGAACCCAGGACTCCAGGTTGTGTTCTTGCCCCGGGCCCGGTTCTGGTGCCCCCAGCCATGCTGCAGCCCCACTCTGGGTGTTACCATCAGACACCAGGGCTACAGCTACACTGGCGGCTGTCTACACTGCGCACGCGCGTTCTTGTGCAAGTAAATTTACAGTGTCGCGTTGTAAACCAGGGCTTCTTCCAGAAGTTATTCCTCTCCTCACGAGGAAGAAGCCGTCTTGCACAAGAGCTCTTGCACAAGAGGGCGGTGTAGACAGGCAACATGAATTTCTTGCACAAGAGGCCCCTCTGGTTAAAATGGCCATCGGAGCTTTCTTGTGCAAGGGAATGTCCACACGGCCATGGATGCTCTTGTGCAAAAGCTCATGGCTGCGTAGACGTGCTCTTGTGAAGCCGTTTCGCACAAGAACTCTTCCGCAAAACAGTTCTTGCACAAGAAGCTGCCAGTGTAGACGTGGCCCAGGGCTTTGCACCGGGGCTGCTCCTGATTACACCAGGGTGGGCCAAATGAGGCTCAGAGCCAATGCTCCTCCAGAAGCCCTTGGTCCCTGCTGGTCCGGATCCAGCGGCCCCACCTCTGCTATTCCCTGGGGCCGGCTGGTGCTGCCTTGGGGGCGGGCGGGGCGTGTGCTGGGAGGGGCTTTGGCGCTGCCCCCTGGGCGCTGGTTCCCCGTGTCCTGTCCCCAGCCCCCCAAACAGGCACCAATGGAACGGAGCTGAGCACCCCTCAGGGGCCTGGGTGGTCACAGGCATAGACCGGGGGCGGGGGGGAAAGGGAGCTGCTGGGGGCATGTGGCTGGGCCATGGCTGCAGTTTCTTGAGGTGCACACAGAAGAAACCCCTGGAGGCTCATTCTTGAACCCCAGCCACTGGGTCAGCACCCCCCCCCCCCCCAGTGTCCTAAGATCCCTGCCCCAACCCCCAGGCAGGTCTTGCCGATTTCCCCAGGGCTGGAATTAGAGCAGCCGGGAGGGGAGCGAGGCCAGGAAAGCTGAATTGGGTTCAAGCCCCAACCCCTTCTCCAGAGCCCCCTGGATTGGGTCTGGATCCAACTGGGGACCCAAACTGTGGGGCCAACCCCCAGCATCCTCCTTCCAGCTTTGAGATCCGGAGCCGAATATTGCAACCCCCTCCTTCGGGCCCCCCCTGGGACCACCCCAATTTGCTCATCTTAACACACCATCACAATTGCACCCAATCAGCCATTAAACTGTCACTGTAAGAAACAAACAAAAGGAAGTGTTTTTTCATGTACCGCAGAGCCAACCTGTGGAACTCCTTGCCAGAGGGTGTTGGGAAGACCAGGACCGTGACAGGGCTCCAAAAAGAGCTGGATACACATATGGAGGACAGGTCTCGCAATGGCTGATGGCCAGGATGGGCAGGGAGGGTGTCCCTAGCTGCTGTTTGCCGGAAGCTGGGAATGGGTGACGGGAGGGATCTCTTGATTCCCTGTTCTGGGGCACCTGCCGGGACGTGGGGGGGCCTGCAACCCCTCCTGTGCCTGGCGATTGGCTCCTTGGGCCGGCCACAGCACCCCTGGGCCCCGCCGTGTGACGGTGCCACTGCGTAACCCCCGGCGAGTGAGCGGGGCAACCTGGGTGACTGGGAGGGGCCGAGCAGCCCCCGCTGGCAGCCTCCTGGGGCCTTCCGAGGTGGCACGAGTCTGGCAGGTCTCAGCCACAAGTCCTCTAGCCAGGGCTGGGCTCTGGCCCGAGCTGCATGTAGCACTTACCCAGGATGAGTGGGGCTGGGAAGCCCTCTCCTCCCCCGCCGGGCCCCGCTACGTCTCTGCTGCGGGCGAGCCAGCCCAGAAACGGAACAGACATCTGGAGCCGGCCTCAAGGGGAAGAACAAAGGCCCCTCTTGTGACACCGCAGCCCGGCCCCCGGCAGAGACGGGCGCAGCGGGACAAGCGCATCCACGCAGGTGGGCGGGGGAGCCCTCGTACCTCCTGCCCTGCGCCAGCCGGCGGCGCCCCACCCTCCCCGGGGCGGACAGGGAGGCTTTCCAAGGCCCAAGGGACTGAGGAGCATGAATCCTACCACGGAGGCGCCTAAGTCACTTGTGCACATCTCCCACGGCCTGCACACGGAGCTCTTTCCGCTCCAGGCCTCAGCGCGCTTTCCGCGTCCCGGTCCGCCTTTAGGAGAGGGGGAAACTGCTTCCCCAGGTCATGCTGCAGATCAGCGGCAGAGCCCTCGCCACTAGACAACACTGCCTCCCCAAAGCCCAGGGGCAAACCCGGGTTCTTGGCCAGCTGCCAAGTCCCACAACCCCTTTGCTTGTGCATCCCACCCGTGGGGTGTGCAGAGGAGGCCTCACCCCATAGCCAAAGGCGGGAGCAGGCCCCTCCCTTCCTGCGGGGGCTCGTGTGGTTTCATTTGCCATGAAATCCTGCCCAGGCCCCCCCGGGGTTGGCAGGCAGCTGCCCATGAGCTGGGGTGAGCGACAGCACCGGAGAGCCTGGGGCAGCCGGTCCGGCCCCGCCCCGCGAGCGGCAGCGAGGTAAGAGGCTGGGAGGGTCTGGCCCGGGGGTTCTTGGGCCCGTCACGTGCTTGGCCTGCACCGCAGCCGCCCCTCTGCCCTGGGGCCAAGCTGGCAGGGGCCAGCAGGACAGGCCCGGGTGCAGGCTGACGCTGGCATGTCTGCCTGAGAGGAGTTCGGCTATCGGCCCAGCCCCCAGGGGTAAGCGCGTGTGACGGCCCGTCGGGGACCCCGGCCCTGCAGCTCGCCGAGACTCCGCCAGTCGTAGGACGGGGGTTTATTGCTTCTCCAGGGTACAGCCCAGACGTGCTGTGGAGATAGGAGTCAGGGCCAGGCAGCCTCAGACCCCTAGGGGCAGGGGACACAGGCCCCTGGCCCCCCAGCACTCGGCTCAGTCTGTTCCCCAGCCAAGCCCACCTCTTCCCAAAACCATCCCCCGGTAGCCACCCCCCTTCCCCTGGCCAGGTGAGAAACCTTGGCTGGCCCTTGCCTACGTGCTGGTGCTGGGGCAACCCCCACTGGGCAGCGCTACAGCCAGAGGCCAGTAGGGGTCACCCACAGCCCACACAGCACGGGCCCAGGGCCACTAGACTAGACAGCCCCCCCACTACCTCACAGGGAGTCGGACGCCCACGTAGCCGGGCCCACGGCTTCATGGTCCTCCAGAATCCCCTCTGCCTGACGCCCACAGGACACGGGCGAGTGTGCTCCACTCTCTGCATGTCTGCCTCGGCGGGGATGTGTCCCTGGACCACGCCGGGCCTGGCCACGCTCGCTTTGCCAGGGCTCTGGGGCAGGGAGCGGGGCTGGTGTGTGACACGCCCCCGGTGCTCGCGTACAAGGGAACGAATCTCGCAGCCCCACACAATACTGCCAGACACAGGCGGATGCACAGCCCTGGTGAGCTGGAAACATTTGGATTTAATCAGAGAGAACAACAATAACAACGGCAAAACAAGCCACCAACCCCCGGCTCCCTCCGGCTCCCAGAGAGTCAACTCTGCGTACACAAGGATGGGGAGCGATCAGCTGTTCCCACTCAGATCTTGGAGTCGCTGTGGAGAGTTCTCTGAAAACATCCACCCAACGCGCAGCAGCTGAAAAGGCCAGCAGAGTGCTAGGGATCCTTCAAACAGGGATCGAGAATAAGACGCAGGAAATCTTACTGCCTCTGTATAAATCCAGGGGACGCCCCCAGCTCGAATCCTGGGTGCGAAGGTGGTCGCCTCCTCTCCAACAAGCTCTCTTGGCTTCGGCCAAAATTCACAAAGGGCAACAAAAGTGATGAGGGTTTGGAACGGTGCCATGGAGAGAGCAATAAAACTGAGATGGTTCGGCTTGGCTATGTCTAGACTACGCTGTTTGTCCAGGGTACCAGGGCTCTGTCTACACTGGCGGGTTATTGCGCAAGAAAACGTCCACACGGCCATGTGCTTTTGAGCAAGGGCTCCCATGGCAGTGTGGACACTCTGCTGGCCATTTTAGCCATAGGGCTTTCTTGCCCAAGAAACCCCTGCCAAGCATCCACAGTGCCCTCTTGCGCAAGAGCCCCTGCACGAGAGGGCTTACACCTGTTAAAAGAGCGTAGCTCTTGCACAAGAAGCCCTCTCTTCCCACACCGCACTGTAAATGTCCTTGTGCAAGAGCAGCGGGCAGTGTGGATGCTCCGTGGATTCTTGCACAAGAAGCCCTCTCTTCCCACGCCGCACTGTAAATGTCCTTGTGCAAGAGCAGCGGGCAGTGTGGATGCTCCGTGGATTCTTGCACAAGAAGCCCTCTCTTCCCACGCCGCACTGTAAATGTCCTTGCACAAGAGCAGCGGGCAGTGTGGATGCTCTGTGGATTCTTGCACAAGAAGCCCTCTCTTCCCACGCCGCACTGTGAATGTCCTTGCACAAGAGCAGCGGGCAGTGTGGATGCTCCGTGGATTCTTGCACAAGAAGCCCTCTCTTCCCACGCCGCACTGTAAATGTCCTTGCACAAGAGCAGCGGGCAGCGTGGATGCTCCGTGGATTCTTGCACAAGAAGCCCTCTCTTCCCACGCCGCACTGTAAATGTCCTTGCACAAGAGCGGCGGGCAGTGTGGATGCTCCGTGGATTCTTGCACAAGAAGCCCTCTCTTCCCACACCGTACTGTAAATGTCCTTGCACAAGAGCGGCGGGCAGTGTGGATGCTCCGTGGATTCTTGCACAAGAAGCCCTCTCTTCCCACACCGTACTGTAAATGTCCTTGTGCAAGAGCAGCGGGCAGTGTGGATGCTCTGTGGATTCTTGCACAAGGAGCCCTCTCTTCCCACGCCGCACTGTAAATGTCCTTGCACAAGAGCGGCGGGCAGTGTGGATGCTCCGTGGATTCTTGCACAAGAAGCCCTCTCTTCCCACACCGTACTGTAAATGTCCTTGTGCAAGAGCAGCGGGCAGTGTGGATGCTCTGTGGATTCTTGCACAAGGAGCCCTCTCTTCCCACGCCGCACTGTAAATGTCCTTGTACAAGAGCAGCGGGCAGTGTGGATGCTCCGTGGATTCTTGCACAAGGAGCCCTCTCTTCCCACGCCGCACTGTAAATGTCCTTGTACAAGAGCAGCGGGCAGTGTGGATGCTCCGTGGATTCTTGCACAAGAACGGCTATACTTGCGCAAGAAGCCAGGAGCGTAGACTTAGCCCAGAAGTTTCCCGGAAAAACTCCGCTGCATCCAGGGAAGATGTCTGCTCTTCCCACATTTTTGTGGACGAGTAGATGCACTCTTTCGGAAGCCCTGTCTTCCTCACGCCACGGGAAAGAAGGGCTCTTCCGAAAGAGGAGGTTTTTCTGAAATTTGGCCCAGTGTAGACGGGCCAAATTTCAGAAAAGCCTCTTAGACAAAAGGATCAGAAAAAGGTACGTGAATTGCAGAGTGCAATTTACGTGCCTTTTTCAGATAAAAAGCGGCAGTCAAGACATAGCCCCTGGAAGAGAGACAGCTACAGGGGATATGACAGAGGTCTATAAAATCAAGACTGGTGTGGAGAAAGTGACTAAAGATGTTATTTACTCCTTCCCACAACTCAAGAACTAGGGGTCACCAAATGAAATGAATAGGCAGCAGGTTTAAAACAAAAACAAAAGGCAGGATTTCTTCACACAAGACACAGTCAACCTGTGGAACTCCTTGCCAGAGGATGTTGTGAAGGCTGGGACGCTAACAGGGCTCAAGAAAGAATTAGATAGAGTCATGGAGGACAGGTCAAGCACTGGCTATTAGCCCGGATGGGCAGGCATGGTGTGTCTAGGCTGGGAATGGGCGACGGGAGGGAATAACTAGACGGTTCCCTGTTCTGTTCATTCCTTCTGGGGCACCTGGCAGTAGCTGCTGTCAGGCCGCTGGGCTAGAGGGACCTTTGGTCTGGCCCAGTGTGGCCATTCTTATGATTTGTTCTACAGGAATATTAATAACAGTTACACTCTGGTCACCTTCTAGTTTGGAGACCCCTGAGGCTAAGGAGAACTGGGCAGGAAATCTATTTCCTGTCAGGCAAAAAGTTTCAAGATTTAAAAAACAAACAAAACAAAACACCCACACGCACCAAAAACCTTTCCTGTCCCAAATCAGGTTGAAAAGTAGAAACCTCAAACACCCTGGCAAAGCAAAACTCCGAAAAAATATTCCCATGGCGGTGGGATGGGGGGGGCGTCAATTGAAGTGGTTCCGTTTAGATGTTTAAAATGCTTGTTTCAAGGTTGATATTTTTTATTAAAATGACCCACTGACTATAAATTAACTTAAACAAAATGGTTCTGAACTGAAAACAGCGTTTCCTGTACATGGGACACTGACCATTTCCAATTTTTTTTCCCCGCCCCAATTTCCAATATTTTTGTAATGGAAAATGCATCAAAACTGGTCCTGTCTCCCCAAAAGTTTCCCTGGGGGCAGGGCACATGCCAGGCCTGTGCCTAGACCCTGTCCTAGGTCCCTGCACTAGAGTCAGTTCTCACCCCTTGTCACGGGGCAGGGCTCAACGCTGCGGCGCCTCCTGCTGGTAGCACCAGGGGATTAGTCCTCATCAGCCAGGCACCTCCGTGCAGCAGGCGTCTCCCTGTCCACGCTCTCGCTCCGACCACGGTGTCCTCTTGGGGCCACGGCCCTCCAGCAGCGCCCGCTCCCACGGTCTCTCCCCTGCTAGGGACGTATCGGCAGCCCCGTGCTCTGCTGTGGCCTCCAAGCCCAGCCCCTCTGTCTCGGGCCACCAGTCTGCGTGGGCCATGCCGTGGTGGCCAGACACCGTGCAAAGGGGAAGGGGGGGGACTCAGGCCTGCCCACTGCTCTGGGTCCTAGCCCAGGGTCTCTCTGGTGGCAGCCTGGTCCAGCCCCTTCCCTGCCTCGGCCACTTCCCCTGGGACCCCTGCACCCTCCTGGCCAGGCCACAGCCTGGCAGGGATCAGGCAGGAGCCTCCTTCGCTAGCCCAGCCCGGCTCGCCCAAAGGGGCTTCTATGGGAGCCAGGTCCTGCCCCTTCCCTGGCCAGGGCCAGACTGCCACCCTGCTGCTGGGCAGCTCCTTTTATACTGGGCTGCCCCAGCAAACTGCACCCCGATTGGCTCCTTAAAAGCCTCTCCCTGATTGGCCAGGGCTCTGCACAGGCTCCCCCAAGTCTGCTTTGACCCTTTCCGGCCAGTGTCGGGCAGCCCCCCCCCCAGCAAACTCTTTGTGTGGACTCACGTCTCCCTCCCCCCCACAGGGGCCATGGTGACGTGCCTGACAAGCCGTGTGGGGGCGTCGGGCGAGTCGTTCACCGCGGGAGCCGCGTGGCGAAAGGCCCAAACTTTGTGGCCCAGGCTGATCTCGGGAGCAGCCTCGATGGCGTTTCCCTTCGCGCTGCTGCACACGGAGCAAACTTGGCTCCGCGGAGAAAACCAAAGTGGAACCAGACGCTGCCCGGGGGCCTGGCTCGTTCTTGCGACACCACGGGAACGGGCGCGTTCCTCACCTGCTCCCCCGCCGGGCCCTCGCGCCCTGGCCGAGGCCACGTCCGCAGCAGGGGCAGCGTCGCGGCTTCTCACCGTGGCCCTAAGCGCGGTGCCAGGCCGGGACGTGTGCTCGCTTGAGGAGGGAAGCTCCGTGCCAGGACAAGGGGCTGTGAGCGGATGCCAGCCTGCCCCGCTGACACCTGGTGGTGCCAGGCCTGCGTGGGCCCTTTTCCAGCTTGGCAGAGGGACGTCTGGACACTGGGGAGCGTGCGAGCCTGCCTCTTGGTCTAGAACGCACCCAGCCCAGCACAGCCCGCGGCCCTGCACACGTAACAGGCCACTCAAGGAAAGGGAACGTTCGGGCCATTCACAGAATGCAGACCTGCGCGTGTAAGAACGTTTGTGCACACGTACACTGCGACCCGTGCAAACACAGGCGCCCACCCCTGCACTTAGTAGAGACTCGTATGTAGACTCCAATACCTGCATATGGCACAGGGACACTGCGTGCACACTCAGGGACACACATGCACACGCAGAGACTTGTGCATGCTCAGACACACTTGCACGGGGACCTGCTTTCACACTTGTGCCCACACCCATGCACAGAAACACACCCGCTGGCTCGGCCCGCAGCAGCCAGACTGATGCCTGGGCAAAGCCTCTAGGAATTTGCTTTTCTGTCCCGCTCGTTCAGGCCGCGTTGTGTGCTGCTGTTGTTTTGCACTAATCTGTGCGCCAGTCCCAGCCCGGGGAGCAGACGGTTCTCGTGAAAAAGCAGAAACTGAGAAAGAGCTTCCTGCAGCTCAGTTATTCTCTCTCCAAAGCATCCTCCCTTGTAAGCGAGCCCAGGGCCTGGCCCCAGTCAGCGAATTCAGCAAGGGGCACCAGGGAAAACCGGAGGCAGGATCTAATGTGTCCCCAGAGGGGCAAACATGATACGCCCCCATGGGCAGTGGGTGATGGAGGCAAGGGAAGGCTTTGCTTTCCCAAAAGTGCCTGCACTGCCCGGCCACCAGGGAAGGCCGGGGCCGGGGCCAGGGCCCTCCAGGTGGCCAGGAAAGATCAGCCTGGAGTTGGGCGGGGGCACGGCTCCATGGGGCAGGGGAAGGCTGCTGAAGGGGCGGGGCCTGAGGCAAAAGGGGCGGGGCTGGAGCGTGCCTTTCCCAGCTGGGCCTCCCCCAGGATGCCCCAAGCTCCACCAGCATCCCGGCGGGAGGCGTCTCAGCCGGTTTTACGGGGCGGTAAAGCGGCTGGGCTGCAGCAGCATGGCTGGAGCGGGTCACACTGCGCAGGGCCCGGGAGCTGCCCCGGGGGAAGCTGCGCACAGTCCAAGGTGCCACTGGCGTTTGCTCCCACGCCCGTCGCACCGGGTGAGCTCCAAGAGCTTGGTGGGGGGCGGGCAAGTGACTTGCCCAAAGCCTCACGGCAGGCAGAGCCCAGTCGACAAGTCCGAGCGGCCTTGAAAACGGGCTGGGCCAATAGCTGCCGTCACGCAGGCCTGATGGGCTGCCCCTGCTGGGCCAATGCACGACAAGCCCCTCCGGAGGGGCAGGTTTCTCCCCCGCCAGGATCTCCCAGGCACTTTCCTCCTGACCCCGCCGTAGCGCCCAGCACCAGTAACGACCGACTGTAAGAAGCGAGCGGACTGGGTGGAGCCTGGAACGTTTCCACGCCGGGGTCTGATCAAAGCCTGTTCATGGGCAGGAAGGGCAGCCCAGTGGTGAGGGGGCAAGCCTGGGACTCAGGAGACAGAGCGAATGCTTTGCTACAGACTCCCCGGGTGCCCTTGATCTAGTCACCTAACTGCTCTGCGCCTCAGTTGCCCCCCTGTGGAACGAGGCTACTGGCGCTGCAGGCCTTAGGGCTCGCTGGCTGTTTGGCAGCCTGTGTGAAATGAGTCTGGCAGGTCTCAATCCACCCCTGCCCAGAGACCAGAGGCCATGAAAACACCACGGCCCGTTGCAGCTCAGAGGTGCCGCCTGGCCACGGCGCTAGTGCTACCCAGAGCCCGCGGGCGACTCGTCTCCAAGCTGTCGCCCAGGCCCCTTGGAACAGAGAAGTGCCCGGAACGGTTCCGCCTTCGCCACCCTCCGATCCGGGGAAACGGCTCTTTGCTTAAGACAGGCTCTTGCTCAGCCACGAATGCCGGGTCCCGCTCCCGGAATGGCCGGGGCCGGCAGACGTCGGGCCAGTTCAGCCACATGGCCCCTGACGGCCTTAACCTCTGAATCCGGCATGGCCTCCGCTTTGCCACCTACGGGAAGAAAACAAGGACAGGGGCCTGGCTTCGCCCCCAACGCAGCAGAGCAGCGAGTGCCCCACCCAGCACAGGGACAGCACCTCGGACCCGGCCGCAGGAAGGACTGCGAGAGCCGCACAGATAGAAGAGAGGGTGGCTTTAATACATAGAACAATAGAAAGGCAGGGGCTGCCGGGTCCCCGGTGCGGGAGACGCTACGCTATTTACACAGGCTGGAGCACACACGATGTCGCCGAGGGTGTGAAAAATAAATACCGGGGGGGGGCAGTCGGAGGAAGCGGCGGGGGCAGCGTGAACGTGCCCATGAGGGGCTGAGAAGGGGCCAGGCACCACTCCCCGGACACCCCAGTGTAACAGCAGCTGGGCTCCGCTAACACGCGGGGGGTGAGAGGCGGGACTTGGGGACCGGGGGCGCTCACGAGATCAGACCAAGCGAGGAGGCACCACCCAGCCCTCAGGCGAGCGCCTCGACCCCCGGCCCCTCCCGCTGCGCCTGGACTGCAGAGCCCACGGGCGGCAGTTTGTGTCTCTGGGCCCGCTGTTCTTTTCCGAAACTCAGCGCGTCTCCGTGGGGCCAGATCCCAGGACAAGCTGCTCTTCCGACACAGCCCTTCTGCCTCGCAGCACGAGGCTCGCAGGGACGGGGAGAGCGCGCACCCGCGTTCCTGAACAGCGGACGTATTCCTTGGACCTTAGGTGTCCCAGAAAAGCGCTGCAGCCTAGGCGTAGCCTCACTGCGCCCCCTTCTCCCCGGCTGCCGCTCTGGGTCCCAGAGGGGGACCTGGGGGAGCTGCCTGGGACGGTGCCCAGCCGGGGGAGAGAGTTTGCAGGGAAACCCGCAGCATGCTCTGTAGCAGCAGCCTTCAGTGGGGGCCAGCTGGCGCCCGGGGGTTTAACTAGGGAGGGGCTGACCTGAAACCCCCTGGGACGATGTTTCACCCCCAAAAGGCACTGGGCCGGGTTCTCCTCTCACTCACACGGACGGTGCAAAGCCGACAGAGGGGACATCAGGGGTCAGAGCTGGGACCCAACCTGCCTGCTGGTCTCTAACTCATCTCCCTGGGGCCTGGTTTCCCGGGCAGTGGGGTGGCCTAGTGGTTAGGTCCTGGAGTTAGCTGGTGGCAAAGGGATGTAGGCCCCTGCCGCTCGGGCCCTGGGCCCAGGAATTCCAGCCTCTTTTCTAAGTCTGGTTCCTAAGTTTGGGGCATGGCCCCAAGAGTCCAATTTCCCCCTCCTCAACGCGGTTTCTCGTAGGGTCTCCCCCTTTGCGCCGGGGGAGGGGTGGGAGGCTTGCAGGCTCCCGTGGCCAGCCCTGTTCCTACAGGCAGCAGATCCAGCTCCTCCCTCGCCACTGGTCAGCCCCTAACTGAGCCGGGCGCCCCTCTTATCCTCCCCCCAGGCCTGGCATTGGCTGCAGGTAAAAGGGGGTGGGGCTAGTTGGGCAAAAAGGCCCCTCGCTCTGGCACAGGGCCCGTTCTGAGGTGTCCTGCTCTTAGCCCAGGCCCTGCCCGACTGCAAAGTGCCGCCGCGGCTCCGCACAGGAGCACGGCCAGGAGAAAGGGGCCCCCGGCTCATCTGGGAGAAGGCGGCTCCAAAGCCAGACCTCGCACCTGGAGCCCGGTGCCCTGGCCGGGAGGGGGGTCCACAAGCCCGTGAGCCTGCCACGGCACGGAGGTGTTTCGCTCCAGCGGTCGCAGGTCCAGGACCCCTTGCCGAAGACCCACCCCCACGTCCCTGCGGACGCCGCGCCGCGTGAGGCAGCCTGGGCTGGGCGAGAGGGAAACCAAAGACGCGGCGACCGGCTCTGAAGCCAGCGGCCCGGCACTGGGAGCTGCCCAGACCCCTCGCGGGAAGACTCTGGCTGCGCGGGCAGCCGGGGGCACCAAGAGTTAAGACACGGAAACGACCCCTTGGGAGCGCTGCCTCGGGGGCAGCATGGGCCCCGTGCCCAGGGACACCCAGGCCCTCTGGCAGCATGGGGGGGCCTTAAGCAGGGTGCCCCCCCGAGACTCGCCGGGCCCTGCCCCATGAGGCGCAGCAAGGTGGCGTAAAGCCGCCCTCGTCCCCCCCGGTGCCCCGAGGCAGGGCCAGAGGAGCGGGAACCGGGCCCCTGCGGTACGTCGACAGCTATAAATAAGGCTCTTGGGTCTCCATAATAAATATCCGGTACACGGTTTGTACAGCGCACGTAATGCCCGTCTCCTGGCCTCGGCCGCGCCGCCGAGGAGGAGCGCCTCACACGTAGTTTTCTTCGGCATCGCCCACGTCCGGGAGGGGCCTGGCCGCAGCTGGAAACGGAGCCATCAAAGAGAATGAGCTGCCGGGAAATACCAACCCCCCCGCCCGGATGGCTCAGGGTACCGGCCTGGGCCACGGAAAGTCTGCCTCTAGTCACCAGGACGTGGCCACCAGCAGCATGGCCAAAGCGCCCCCCCTTCTCAGACACCCCTGCCCATGGCAGGCAGGGGCTAGTCCAGCCGAGCCGGAGCAGCCCTGCCCGTCCACCTTAACCCAAGGGGGAGACGTCCAGGCCAGCTAGTTAACGGGTTAACCGTCCCCCTCCCCAGTGCCACGTACCCAGGCAGCTCCCGTAGTGCCGCACCCCGATGGAGCGACCCAGGAAGCAGGTGGCCCGCCGGAGCTGGCAGGCAGACAGGTAGGTGATGTTGTTGTTGCCGCAGAGCACCTGGTCCAGGGTGGAGGGGTCCGGGCAGGGGGCCGTCCTGCACATCACACAGTGGGCGCTGCCCGTCTGGTCCACCACGCAGGTGTGGGTCCCGGGGCACACCACGCTGGAGCAGGACTCTGCGGAGAGCGGGGGCAAGGCAGCGTCAGGGCGCGGTGCGAGCCCCCCGCAGGGAGTTCTGGAGCCCGCGAAGGGTCACGGAGCACGGACCGGATCCTGCTCCCCCGTTTCACCACGTGAAATAACCCCACGGGAGGGGGGAGGCCCCAGTCCTGCACCGAGGCAAGCGGAGCCCCTTGGAAAACGTGCGTCCCCCGACTCCTTTGGCACCAAGCCAGACACTCCCCTCCCGGCTCTCGCTTGCTTCCTGCAGCGGCCGAGGGGGGGACGCCGGCGTGGCGCTAGCTCGGGCGCGACTCCGCTCACAAGTGCAATGACTCTCACGGCCTCAGCTGCTGCCGGCGCGACACTCGCACGCCTGCCAGCGTCAGCCGCTGCCAACCCCTCTGGCCCCTCCCCACGGTGCAGCCCACGCAGCCCGGGCTAGACACCTGCAGGGGGGGTCCAGCTGCCCCAGGGCCAGGTGATGTGAAAGGGACTGGAGCTCCCAGCCAGAGCCCGGGGTCCTTTAAATCCCCATGGGAGCCCCGGGCAGCGATCTCCAGGTGGTGCTGAAGGGCTGGGGGAAGAGGGCCCCCGCCTAAGGCCTTGCCCCATTTGGGGGGTGCAGACCCCCCCCCATCTTGCCTGGCAAGCCCGTCGGCCGCCCAGGGATTCGATCCCGGCCACGCCCCCGTCCCTGGGCACCACGATTCCCTCCCAATGGAAGTGGGACGCCAACAGCAGCTGTGCCCCACCGAGGCGCGGCCCAGCCAGAGCCAAAGGAAACTGGCCAACCGCCGGGCGCTCAGCCCGCTGGGCAGCCCCACCGGAGCGGAGCCTGCCAGAGCCCACAGAGCAGCAGCCGAGATCCACTCCACCAGCCACCTGCCTCCCGCCCTGCCGCGCCCCCCGGCCAGCCTGCGCCATTGCTCCCTGCCGCGCCCCCCGGCCAGCCTGCGCCATTGCTCCCTGCCGCGCCCCCCGGCCAGCCTGCGCCATTGCTCCCTGCCGCGCCCCCCGGCCAGCCTGCGCCATTGCTCCCTGCCGCGCCCCCCGGCGAGCCTGCGCCATTGCTCCCTGCCGCGCCCCCCGGCCAGCCTGCGCCATTGCTCCCTGCCGCGCCCCCCGGCCAGCCTGCGCCATTGCTCCCTGCCGCGCCCCCCGGCGAGCCTGCGCCATTGCTCCCTGCCGCGCCCCCCGGCCAGCCTGCGCCATTGCTCCCTGCCGCGCCCCCCGGCCAGCCTGCGCCATTGCTCCCTGCCGCGCCCCCCGGCCAGCCTGCGCCATTGCTCCCTGCCGCGCCCCCCGGCCAGCCTGCGCCATTGCTCCCTGCCGCGCCCCCCGGCCAGCCTGCGCCATTGCTCCCTGCCGCGCCCCCCGGCCAGCCTGCGCCATTGCTCCCTGCCGCGCCCCCCGGCCAGCCTGCGCCATTGCTCCCTGCCGCGCCCCCCGGCCAGCCTGCGCCATTGCTCCCTGCCGCGCCCCCCGGCCAGCCTGCGCCATTGCTCCCTGCCGCGCCCCCCGGCGAGCCTGCGCCATTGCTCCCTGCCGCGCCCCCCGGCCAGCCTGCGCCATTGCTCCCTGCCGCGCCCCCCGGCCAGCCTGCGCCATTGCTCCCTGCCGCGCCCCCCGGCCAGCCTGCGCCATTGCTCCCTGCCGCGCCCCCCGGCCAGCCTGCGCCATTGCTCCCTGCCGCGCCCCCCGGCGAGCCTGCGCCATTGCTCCCTGCCGCGCCCCCCGGCCAGCCTGCGCCATTGCTCCCTGCCGCGCCCCCCGGCCAGCCTGCGCCATTGCTCCCTGCCGCGCCCCCCGGCCAGCCTGCGCCATTGCTCCCTGCCGCGCCCCCCGGCGAGCCTGCGCCATTGCTCCCTGCCGCGCCCCCCGGCGAGCCTGCGCCATTGCTCCCTGCCGCGCGGAAACGCGCTCGCACGGGGCTTACGCAGCGGGGTCAGGCGGTGACGGGGCCCAGCCCTCCCCGGTGGGGGCTGCCTCAGCCAGGTGGGGTCCTGTGGCCCAGGCCGCTGGTTGGTCCCTCCGACCCGCCAGTTAACTAGTTACCGGGTGAGGACGTGGGTAACCTCGCCCATCCCTGGCTCCGGTGCAAGATGCGCAATGCACGCGACACGGCGCAGCGCACTTCAGGGAGCACTGGGGCTGAAAAATCCTGGGGCCTTAAAAAAGGTGCAGGACGAGCAGGGCTCCAGTGCCCGAAACGCCGGAGAAGCGAGGGCCATCGGCAAACATCGCGCCCTTGGCTCCGGTTCCCCTGGGAACTCCCGCTCAGGCACTTTGGGGGCTTCCCCGGCGGCTGCTACTCTCCCATCGCGTGCAGGCTGAGGGGGCGGGGGGGGGGGGGGAGAAACATACTTTTGCATTTGCCTTGGTACATCACTTCCAGGTCGGGGTGGTCCCGGCACTTGGCGGTCAGCAGCTCGCACTCGTCGCGGTAGGTGTAGCCGTCTGAGCCGCACACCTGCAGCTTCTTGGGCAGGCTGGAGCAGTCCGGGGCGCAGGTGCAGTGGGGGCGGCCATGTTTCATCCTGCAGACCTTGCCAGGCCCGCACTGCACCCCCTCACAGGTCTCTGGGGAGAGGAGAGGAGAGAGGAGTTACCCCTCGGTTTGCACCGTCCCTCTGCAACGTGAGCCGAGGCCACGGCCCAGGAGCAGACCAACAACCAGCCTGGTTCAAATCTGGCCCCCCATCCTCCCGGGGAAAAGCAAGGCTGAGGGAACCCCCCATCACCCAGGGGATCGGAATCCAGGCTCCCCCACAGCACCTCCTGATAGGTTGCCATGGGATAAGCGGAAAGGTCCTTTCGTGGACCGACAACTGGTTAAAAGACAGGGAACAAAGGGGAGGAAGAAATGGTCAGTTTTCCGAGTGGAGAGAGGTAACTAATGGGGTTCCCCAAGGATCCGTCCTGGGACCCGTCCTATTCAACTTATTTAGAAATGGTCTGGATAAGGGGGAAACAGTGAGGAGGCAAAACGGCAGATGATCCCAAACTGCTCAGATAGTTCAGACCAAAGCAGACTGTGACGAGCTTCGAAAGGTCTCACCCAGCTAAGTGACTGGGCAACAAAATGGCAAATGAAATGGAATGTGGATAAATGTAACATGCTGCACCTTGGAAAAATAACCCAACTACACAAACAATACGACGGGGACTAATTTAGTTACAACGGCTCAAGAGAGGGATCTAGGAGTCGTTGTGGGTAGTTCTCCAAAAACATCCACGCAGTGCGCAGCGGCAGGCAAGAAAGCAAACAGTGTTGGGAATCATTAAGGGGATAGAGAATAGTCTTATTGCTTCTGTATAAAACCATGGGACGCCCACATCTGGAATACTGCGGACAGAAGTGGTAACCTCATCTCAAAAACAGTTATATTGGCATTGGAAAAGGTTCAGAAAAGGGCAACAAAAATGCTGAGGGGTTTGGAACGGGTCCCATATGAAGAGAGATTGGACTTTTCAACTTAGAAAAGAGATTAAGGGGGGAGAGGATCGAGGTCTATACAATCAGGAGTGGTGTGAAGAAAGTGAATAAGGAAAAGTTATTGACTTGTTCCCACAATAGAAGAACTAGGGATCATCAAATGAAATGAACAGGCAGCAGGCTTAAAACAAACAAAAAGAAGTTTTTCTTCACTCAGTGCACAGTGAAGCTGTGGAACTCCTCGCCGGAGGATGAGGTGAAGACCAGGTCTTTAACGGGTTCAAAGAAGAGCTAGCTAGATTCATGGAGGTTAGGCCCATCAATGGCTATTAGCCAGGATGGGCAGGGAGAGCGTCCCTAGCCTCAGTTTGTCAGAGGCTGGGAATGGGCGACAGGGGAGGGCTCACTGGACGGTTCCCTGCTCTGTTCACTCCCTCTGGGGCACCTGGCGCTGGGCACTGTGGGCCGACAGGACACGAGGCTGGACGGACCTTCGGCCTGACCCCGTCTGGCCGCTCTTATGAGAGAGGATGGCACGCAGCAGGGCCACTGTGACACCACCGGGGGGGCGCTCAGACCACACGGTGTCAGTCCTGGGTGGGGTCCCACCAGCGACGCCTCTTGCGGAGCCCTGGAAAGGGCATCCTGTGTCCTGGACATGCCAGCAGCCCCAAACAGCCCCCGGCTGGGCCAGACCCGGGGCACTGAGGGTCAGCCCCCCGGCCCGCTCTGCCCTCGGCCTGGAGAGCGCTCACTGCAGCGCAGTCTCGGAGGAGGTGGGGGTGTCACCCACACACCCGTTGGCGTCTCTGGGCAAGGGGGCAGGTGGAGCCATAACCCAACCGCTCCTCCTGCCTGGCTGCTACTCGCCGGCCGCCGAGCTCCCCGGACCGATCGCTGGGTTCCAGAGCATGCCGGGGGCCCCTGCGTTACCGCGGTCCTGCTGGGACCAGGGAATGACCCTAGCGCCTGTGCCAGCCAGACCCACAGGGAGCAGCTGGGGGCACCCGGCCAAGTTACTCCAGGGAGCCGTGCTGGTTTCCAGCTGCCGAGAGGCTGGCCCAGCTGTTTTCAAGAGCCATTTCGGTCTCTCGTGCACCAGAGCGCCCTGCTCAGTCGTGCGCCGCACCCCCAGGCAGCACAGACCATGCAGGCATCTGTGATCAACAAGTTCCCTTCCCCACACAATGCCCAGCCCTGTCTCGCGGCCGGCCTCCGTGACTTGAAAACAAGAATGGGCCGAGCGAGGGGGGTCTGTCTGGGGCGCCTCTCTCCCTCCAGGCGGGGGAGGAAGGAACAGACGGCTGCATTGTCACCCCGGGTCGCCTCCTAGCGAAAACCGTCTGCCCGGGCTCAAAGGGGCCCTTGAACTCCCGTGCACGTGGCGAGCGGCGGAGTTTCCCCGCACGCGGGAGGCATGTGGGGGTGCGCAGCGCTGACGGGGGCCACATGGCCCCCGCGAGGGGCTAGTTAGCACGGCTCCGGCAGTGGGCGATGCGGCCGGGGGAATCGGGGTGCCCCGGTAGGAGCGTTCGCACCACGTTGCACAAGCAACTCTGGCCCAGCGTCTCTGCTTCGCAGGACCGCTCCCTACCTCCGCCCTGTCGGCATCGCCCAGCTGGGGGTCTTGCTGCCCTGCTCTGGTCCGGGGCGCTCGACCCCCGCCGGGGTATTATCTGACTTGCGGCTCTTTGGTGCTTCCTCGGTTTCCCTTGGAGGGGGTGGGGCCGGGAACCTGCCCGTGGGAGGGGGCTGGAACAGGAGGCACAGATGCAGGAAGAGCCTGTGGAAGGGAAGGGAGATTTACCCGGGGCGGGGGGGGGGATTTCACAGGGGGGCGAGGCAGGAGGTATGGGGCGGTTACCCAGGAAGATCACCGGGGGAGGGGGGGATTCCCTGGGGAGCTTGTCCCCATTTTGTGGAGGGAAAAAGCCCTGGCGGGGGGCCGAGCTGCTTTTCCTGCTCGGCCCGGAGCCCCCAGCCAAGCTGTGGCCACTGCCCGGAGCTGGGCCGGGCTTGCGAGCCCCTCGAGCTGCAGGGCCTGGGTCCTGGGGCGGGTGGGGCTGGCCCCCGCGGGGCAGCAGCTCTGACCGGCGCCAGCCTCGGCCGAACGTGCCCACGGGGCGAGCCGGGCACACGCGGGCCCCTTGCAGCGGGCAGGGCTGGTGCAGGCACAGCAGGGCCCGGGGGCAGCCGGTCGGCCACCGCCCCACTCCCAGCTGCCTCTGAGCCTGCCCCAGCCGGCCTGGCAGGCACAGACCCAGGGCCTCCCTCCTGCCCTCCCCAAGCCTCCCTCCGGTGCGGGGCCTGGGCGGGACTTGCTGGGGGAAGCTCTCGGGGTGGCCGGGCAGACCGGGGGGGGGGGGGCGCATGACTCAGGAGAGCTGTACTTCATTTCAGACTTCGCCACGTGACCTTAAACAAGCTGCTTAGCTGGAGGGGGGGGGGGAGAAGGGGCATGTCCCCCCCCAAATGCCATGGGTGGGAGGGGCAAGGGGCCAGAGCTTCTGGGTGGCCTGGGCCCAGCAGCAGGGGGGGAAGCGGAGTGCCGTGGCTCTCGGCACACTCCCCTGCAGGAAGCAGAGCCACGTGGCTTGCAGCTGGGGGAGTGGAACAGGTTGTGGGCACATCACTCCACTTCCACGCGACACGGGGAAGAGTCGGCCGACACAGGCCACGGGGCGGGGGGGGCGACACGGGCCACGGGGCGGGGGGGGCGACACGGGCCACGGGGCGGGGGGGGGCGACACGGGCCACGGGGCGGGGGGGGCGACACGGGCCACGGGGCGGGGGGGGCGACACGGGCCACGGGGCGGGGGGGGCACGTGACACGGGCCATGCAACGCCAGACATCAGATGCCAACCTGATCCTAAGAATCCTGAATTGGGGGAAGTTTCCAAGTTGACTCCTGCCACCTGGGGCTGGTCTCTAAGGAATCAAGGACCAGGAGGGAGGGTTTGCTCCCCCCAGCCTCTCACCACGGGTCGCGCTGTTCCCTTCTGGGGGCGGGGGCAGCCGGGTCTGCCCAGGCAGGAGGGGGGCACTGGGCCGGGGCTGTCCCGTGGCGACCTTTGTCAAACAAGACTCTGAACCCCGCGACCTTCCCAGCCCGCCCACTCGCGCCTCCGGCCAGCAAGTCCCCCGGCCCGTCCTCACCCGGCCTCCGGCTCGCCCCAAAGCGGCTGGCTGGCTTGGAGCACACAGCTGGAGCGCGGCCCGCTTTGCAAGGAGCCTGGGACAGGGAGGCCTGGGGAGATGCCGGAGGGGAGAGCGGGAAATAAACAAACCAGCCTCAGGGAAGCTGGAAGGGGAGGCGCCAGCAGGGGGAAGCTGCTAGTTCACGGGAAACGAGCAGCCACGAGCTGGCGTCGCGCACTTGGACTCCGCTGCTCCCGGGCCTGGGAGTTCATTCCAACCGCCCGGGGGGGGGGGGGAATTGTCCTGCGCTGCCCCCTGCACAGGGTGGGCAGCAGTGGGAGGAGGCGTCTCCGCAGAGTGCACCAGGGATGCACGAGGCTCCTGCACGCGTAACCCGGCGCACGCCTGGCATTCTGCTGCCTGAGGCAGGGGCTGTGCCAGCCCGCGGTGCCCCCCCGAATTCTGTGGGCACAACGCCAACCGCAGCCCCTCGGCGGGGACCTTGCTGCTAGGTGGAACACACCTTGTGACACTGATTTTCCTGCAGGCGCCCGGGTACCCACCCAAGGCATCTGCTCCTGTTGCTCTGGGGTGAGAGGCCAGGGAATTACCCCAGCAGCTCCTGTCCCTGCTGTAACGAACCCCCCAAGGCCTGAGGTTCCCCACCCCCGGCATAGACACTGCCCGGCAGACAGGGGCAGGATAGCTCAGTGGTTTGAGCGCTGGCCTGTTAACCCCAGGGTTGTGAGTTCAATCCTCAAGGGGGCTGTTTAGGGATCTGGAGCAAAGCAGGGGTCGCAGGGGACTGGACTCAATGACCTCGCAAGGTCCCCTCCAGCTCTATGAGGTAGGTCTAAGCTCCATAATATGATAAGACAGGAGGGATTTTCCATCCACATTGTTAATCCACCTCTCGGCCTTGCCGGTCTACCCCTGGGGGAGCTCGACCTGGCTAGGCAGCACGAGGTGCAGCTCACGCACCCAGCGTGTGGCACCGAGACCACGACCAGCGAGAACCTGGAGCCTACTCCTCAGCTGAGAGCCAGCTGGCTGCTAGCACTGAGCTCCGCGGTCCCAGGCTCGGTGCTTTTCGCTGCCTGTGGCCAGGGGCGAGGCTGATCTCACAGCCCAGCTGACTTGGGCTCAGGCTGAGGGCTACAGACAGCAGCGTGGAGGTTCCTGCACAGTCAGAGCAGGAATTGGAGTGCGGGACCCAGAGGGGGTGGGGCTCAGAGCCACGGTGGGAACCGCTGCACAGCTCCTCTTGCAAGGCTGGGCGGGCGGCACCGGGGTGTTCTTGGCAGCGTAGACGTCCTGCGTCCGCTCCGCACCGCACCCCGCACAACGGGACCCTGACCTCAGCTGAGGGCTCCAGCGGCCCCCCACACAAGGACATATTTATCGTACAGCACAACGGCCTCATGCCCCCCGCCCCGGGCACCTCCCAGACCAGCACGGCTGCGCACGGCTACCTTTGCACGGATGGCAGGTCACCAGTCCCAGGAAGCCCAGAAGGCTGATCTTGTTGCCTGGCTGGGTGTAGTTGGACCAAGCGACGTCCACGTTGCTGTTGCTGCAGCACTCCTCCCAGGTCACGCCCGTCTTGAGGATCATGGTGCATTTGGCTTCCTTCCCCTGCTGCAGCCAGCAGATCCCACCTGTCCGGAGAGAGGAGCCCGTGAGACCCGCACGTGGGAGGTCGTGTCTCCCCACTGGAGCCACTGCACGTACCGGGTAACGCTCGCCCCTGGGAGAGCCAGCCCGGAGCCTCGGCACCACTTCAACAGCGCCGCGCGCGGGAGTCCGTCCCCGCCCGCCAGGGCTTCTGGAGGCCTGCAGCCCGCCCGTTCGCCGGCCAAGGCGCCACAGTGCTCAGCCCCGGGGCCATACGCTGGATCTGGAAAAGGTGGGCGTGGGCATTGCCATCGCGTGCGCCAATACAGGGCGCTCTGGAGCAGCACGGCCTGCAAAGCCTGGGGCAGCAGCTGGCAAGCTGCCTGCAAACGTCTGGGTGTGAGGAGGCAGTCTCTGCACCCCCGCTGAGCCAGACCCGACTGACCCTCCGCCACCAGGTTCTGGGAAATGGACGCGGGGGAGAGTCAGTGAGGAGAACGGCACCGCGCGTCTCAACTGGAGACTCCAAGAACCGCCGGTCCCACAGCCGGCCCGAGACCGGCCTTCCTGGCACTCCAGCCGTTCAGACGGGCTTGAAAACCAAGAGGCGTTTCGAACACAGCAACTTGGGAGGCGTCTCATTTGCCCCCGTGCCACCGCCCCCGGCCAGGCAGGTTCTCAAGCGGCTCAGCAGCCACCAGGGCTGGGCGCTTCTTTAGTTCAGTTTAGCAGGCGTCTGATCGCATTCCCAGGGAGCCAGGCTGTGGGACGTCCTGCAGGCACTGAACAGCCATCCCGTCCCAGCTCAGTCCGAGCTCCGGATCTGTGGGTTTCAATCTGGGATAAGAGTCCAGGCTCTGGGGATTCCCAGCCCTGCCCCAGTTTACTTCCCCCTTTCCTAGGTTTTCACCCTTTACAGCCATTCCGAAAAGGCACAGAGCACCCCAGCCAGACGAGTAGAGGCTGGGAAGACTTTGCGCCTCCCTGGCCACCAGCGGGCCATGCCAGGGATGCCCGGGTGCCGTGACCCCAGTGGGGCAGGCTGCCCTACGTCCGCGTGCAGCACTGCAACGTTCCCGGCTGCCCCGGAGGAGCAGGCGTGTGGGACGTCAATGCCTTATGACCAATCGCTGGAGTATGTGGCCGCGGCTTGACCACCGGGCGCTGCAGACAGTGCCCTGGGAACCAGCCAGCCCGTTGGCATCGGATCTCCCTGAGTCAAAAGCCTGTTTGTTTCTCCCTCTCCCGAGCGAATCATTTCTCTTCTCTCCCTCTTTGTGAGCGAGTCCTCTGCCATTTCCGCCCTTGTGAGCCGGCTGCTTGCTTTGTTTTCCCAGTCGCTCCATCTGGACTGAGTGAGACGTGGGGGCCAGTTTTCACCCCCTGCCAGGCAGGGGCACAGCTCGAGGGGCGGAGCCGGCGCAGAGAGGAGAGGCTGGTCCCAGCCCAAGACGCGCCAGACTGGCGGCCCGCCCGAGGGAGGGTTTCCCCACTGCAGCCCGGCCCCTCCGTTCTCCTTTAGCAGGCTCCGTACCTGGGCCCTCGGATGGACAGCGCAGGCCACCCAGGAACAATGTTCCTAGTCCCGCCCCAGTCACTAGTTAGACGGGTGGGGGGGGGGGGGGGGCGGGGCTGCGCCCTGGGGAGAGGGAGCCCACGTCTCCCACCCTGGCCTCACGCAGGGTCAATCCTGAACAAACCCAGCCACTGAGTTCAAATCCTTCTGCCTGGTTCCCCCCCTCCCCCTCCCCATGCTGCAGGCTTGGGTCAACCCACACGGATGACCCTGGAGCATCTGACCCTGTGGAGCCCCCCTCCAGCTGCAGACAGGGGCTGCCCCCTCCCCGGCCAGCAGCGCTTCTTGGCACACAAGCCAGGAGTTTGGACTCTGCTCTTAATCACACCCGTGTTCCAGGCAGCCTGTAAACCCGAGCAGGATTCAGCCCTGAGAACTGCCATGGCCCTTTGTACATAGCACCACACGCATCAGAGTTAATCCTCCCAGCGCCCCCTGCTGGGGGAATCAGGTTCCTGGTGGGGAAACTGAGGCACAGAGTGATTTTTTTTTTTAAATGGGTTGCCCAGATGAGTGGAATGCCCCCTGTGGAAACTCCTATTCCAGCAAGAAAGGAGTTTGAGTGTCTTCAACCCCTTCCCAAGCACAATAAACTAAACAGGAAACAGGTACTTTACACGCAGCTGTTCCCGCGTCACTCCGCGTGTGCAGCCCGAGTGCCTGGCTCTGGGTTAGCTTTATCTACTTGCCAATGGCGCTGTGCAGGTGTCCCCATGCGGCGTTATCCAGACACGGCTGTTCCACTTCCACTTTGCACCCACCTTTATCCACAACAGCTTCCCCGTGCGGACAAACCCTAGTGCTCATGCAAGCACCAACGACTGGCTCCGGTTCACCCCGTACACTGGTGTAAGAGTCCCGTGAGACAAGCCCCGCTACAAAACTTGCCTACGTCAGGAACAACTCCGTGCTACAGCAGAACAGAACATGGGAGTCCCAGGCCACTGCCTCCGCTTGCAGACCACACTCTCCTAGAGGCAGGCCTAGAAGGCGGAGGCCCAATGTTTGATCTAACCACTAGACAACACTCCCTCCTTCAGAACTGGACGTTGTGATTACCTGGTGGTCAAGCCTGGAACTTGGCCCCGAATTACCTGTTCGTCATCTGTTAAGGATATGAATTGGGCGAGGCGAGGCTCAGTGACGTCTGCTCTGGAGTCCCCCCATTTTCACACAGCCGTCAGTTCCAACCAGTATCCGCGGGTTTGTCCATACTCATGGACTGCCGGGACTCCACTTCCCCCAGAGGCAGCAGCTATATCAAGTGGAGAGTCCCAGCCCTTGGCACAGCTCGGTCTACCCCAGGGGCTAGGTCAGACTCGCTACGTCACTTTCCTACCCCCTCCCTCACCGGTGAAGGCACAGGTTGGAGCGGAGCCCAGGCTAAGGGATCTGGAGCAAAATGCAGGTTCAGCTTTTAAAATGCCCCCTCCAAAATCGGAAAACCTGGGGATCCCCGAGGTTTCCCCGTCTCCAAGTTCAGACGCTAATTCCGGGCCTGATCCCAAGACGCACTGAGCTCCCAGCGAAATAAACGGAGTGGCAGGTGCTGAGGCCAAAATCTCCAAAGGTGCCTTAAGGCACCTAACTGCCTTTGAGGCGTTTCTCCTCTCGGGCCTATTTGCTCCCCCGCCTCGGCCCCACACGAGACCTTATCGCTTGCTGCCGAAGCTGCCGCCTCCTCCAAGCATCGTTCACCGAGTGGCGGGTACTAAGACCTGCCTCATGGCTCTCGACCCCCTCGTGGCTCTGCCAACCCGCCTGCTTCCCGACTTGCAGCGTGCCCGGCTGTCCCCACCTCGCTTGGAAACCCCTGATCGTAGGTGCTGACACTGTGGAGGGCAAAACCTCTGCATTAGGACACAACCGAACCAGGCTTTCGGGAATCTCGGACGAGTTCCAAACGGCTTAGTTGGCGTAACTTGCAGATGAAGAGCAGGACGGGTCGGAGACTGAGACAGACACTGGTCTAAGGCTTCCCCATGAGCATTCACCTGGCCATCACCTTTTAACACACACACACACACACACACACACACACACACACCCACCCAGCCTCTTGCATTTCCAAGTGGGCCTCATCCCTCTTCAGGGTCCCTCAATATTCAGTGCCTGTCAGCGCGGAGGACCTCCGAAACCCTGCAAACGGAGCCGTCAGGAGCACTTCTACGGCAGTAGCACGGTAGCTACCGCAGGGAGGGCCACACAAGCCAAGTAGCAACCCAGGGGAGAAAGGGGATTCTGGTTTGCCCTGTCACATACAAGCTGCAGGGGAGAATTGCAAGGTGCAGGATGCAACCTGGCCTGGACCTCGGGGCAAACCTTTGCCTGCTTCTCTGGGGCTCTTTAACGCGGTCACAAGCCTGGGTTCGCAATCCCTGGGAAGGAGCGAATTCCCCAGGCTACTGGGGCAAAGGTCCTGCAGACTGCTAGGGCGAGCGCCGAACATCACCGATTTTAGTGGGTCAGGATTTCACCCTTTGAGCTGTGGCTCAATAGGGACTGAATCCAAATCAACGGCACTTCCCTAGCCCCACGGCTGCAGCAGCTGGGCAGCTCCCCTGCTTCAATGCAGTTAGGGTCACGACCAGCGCTCCCCGCGACCTGACCGCTTGGGTGGTCACCGCAGAAAGAGCCAAACGCCGTCCAGCTGACTGGCAGAGCGCCCACAGCAGGTGTTTCTATTGGTGGTGCACATCTGCACACGCCTCAGTGCCCAGAACAAAATTTATTCTGCGCTGGGATGGGAAAAGTTAGAGGGCACATGCTCACCACACCCCTGTGCGGGGGGGAGATTGCTGTGAAAGGGGAAGTTGGGCTCAGCGGCTCAGCCCCTCCAAGGTACGAAGGCTCTTAACTCCACTGAAATCAGTGGGAACGAGTCACCCAATACCTCAGAGGATATTGGCCACACAGCCTTGGTGAGTGGCAAGGACTGAATCCAGGTCTCTGAAACCCCAGGCTGGGGCAGAACCAGCTGATCATCGTTTTTCTAGGAGAACAGGGTTCCGGGGGCTGACACTGTTAGGGCAGCTGGTCCCCATGATTTCCCTGGGTCTGGGCGGAGAGTTGACTCCAGCCAGGGTCCGAGTGACCCGTGCTCCCTTTGCAGCCAGGGTCCCAGTGACCCGTGCTCCCTTTGCAGCCAGGGTCCCAGTGACCCGTGCTCCCTTTGCAGCCAGGGTCCCAGTGACCCGTGCTCCCTTTGCCAGCTCCGCCGGGGACCCCGCACAACGCACAAGCAGGAGTCGTTTTATTCGTGTCACACCAGGCTCAGAGGTGCGGTGAGGGTCAGAGCAGCAAAGGCCACGTCACAGATCTGTCTTGCGGCACAGGCACCAGGCTGAGATCTAGGCTCAGTTCCCAGCTCTGCCCAGTGGCGCCTGGGTACATTACAAACCCAGACGTCAATGCAAAGCAGGAACCCTACGTCCCGGGGGGCTGGGGCACCTTAGAGACGAACAGATTTTTTGGGGCACAAGCTTTCCTGGGTAAAGCCACTTCGGCAGAGGCGCACCCACAAAAGCGGATGCCCTAATACATCGGTTCGTCGCTAAGGTGCCACAGGGCAGATGAAGATGAACCTGGGGGCCTGTCGGATGCCTCCCGAGGCTGGGGCCAGCATAAACACCAGGAATATTTGCAGCTCGCCCAGAGGATGCCACGGGGACCTTACTTCAGAACGCTTCGTGGAGGAGGGACCGTGGTGGATCGCGCCAGGAAGAAGCAAAAGCCGACTGCCCCGCAGGAGTCAAGCTTTGCACCCGGGCTGGCGCAGCGGCAGGCGCAGCGTGGCTGCTTCCAAATGTTCTTGTGCGAGGGGGGTTGTCGGCTGGCTGGCGTCTCGGACGAGCTGCACGGCAGACAGCCCTTCCTGCGGTCCCGCAGGCAAACCCACACCTCGTGCTGTTTTACCTTAACAAAGTTCTTAGCAGAACAAGGCTCCAGCTGCCGCCGCAGGGACGCCCTTGGTTCGGAGTCAAATGGATTTGAGGTTCGGGGGTGGCCCCGTTGCAAAGCCAAGGGGCCTCATTCTCCATGACCTCCCATCTCTAGCAGCAACTTGCACCGGTTGTAAAACGCCACCTTGCCCTCCCGTGGCCGGGGGTAACGGACCCCACAAGGCAATGGAAAAATCAGTCCCGTAGGCAGGCAGGCTGCTAAATTCAGGTGGGCCCCCAGCTCTGGTTTCTCAGTGCCCATGGGTTAGGGATATTTAGAGCCGGGCAGGGGGGCTTGTAACAACTCGAACTCAGCGCTGCGCCCTCTAGGGAGCGTGTGCGTTTCCTGTGCCCGAGGCCCCCGGGGACCCAGCACCTCTTAGCAACAGACACCAATGGGCGACCTTCGTACCGACACGGATCTGAGGCAGGCCCGCCACAGAGCTGGAGAGAGACGGGGACTTGCTGGCGGCCGCTTTGCTTTCACTGTAGCTACCGGCGTTCTCCCCCGCAGCACAGGCCTTCCAGGTGAAACCACGGCCCTCATGGGGCCAGGATCAATGGGGCCTCACCCGGAGGCCTCCCCACCGGACCAAATGGGGGAAGGGGCACAGCTCGGGGGCGGGGCTGGTACCACCCGGGGCAGGGCCCGTAGCAAGCCGGCCGAGACCAAACGCAAGCCCAGCAGCGCACCGGGGGCACGGCGCCAGTTCGTTTAGCTGGGCTCTGGTAGCAGCCGGGCGAGCCACCCCCACGCCAGACAGGTCTGAGGGGAGCCATGTCGGCCTGTAGCCGCAAAACCGAGGCGACCGGGGCACCTTAGAGACTGACCCATCGTTAGGGCACAAGCTTTTGTGGGTAGAAACCTGATTCTCAGCCTTTCCTGTATGGGGCTGGGTCTCTCGCGCTAGCCTGGAACCCCCTAGGGGAAAGCGGACCCAGCCCCGGCCACACACCCGTGAGGGAGCACCCCCCTGAGGCTAAGACACCTGCCCAGTTATAACACGGGGGGCAGGCTCTTCCGCAGCCCCCAGCCGGGGGGGAGGTCAGACCAACGGGGCAGGTAAATGGGCAGGCCTGCCCCAAGGGGGATGTCCGGGCTACTCAGGACTCGCCCCAGCTGCCCAGGGCAACAGGCCTTGAGCACGTTGGTTCCTTCGAGAGGTTCCCAGACTCCAAGTGCAAAGGGGCTGAGCGCTCAGCCCCCAGCCTCAGAGCTCTGCAGAGGCCATGGGGCCCGGCCGCCCACGGGGCCCCCGCTCGCCTCGGCAGTGGCTTGTGCCCACGAAAGCGCGGGAGCCGAGACAGAGCGGGGGGTCCCCGAGGTGCCGCAGGACGCTCGTGGCTCACAGGGCTCCCCTCGGACCGCCACGGGCAGACACGCAGGTGCACCGGGCGAGGCGCTGAGCCCGGGAACTGGCAAATTAGGGTCCTTCCCCCCCATCTCCAATGCCTGCCCCCCAGGACTCTGCAGCTGCCTGCCCTTCCCCAGACTGGGCAGCTTGCCCCAGGGGAAGGCAAGTGCTGGGGGGGAAAGGGGTTGTTGGTTGCCCCGGGGGGGGGGGGGGAGGCAGGGGCTGCCCGGGGAGGGGGATAGTTGTCAGGGGGAGAGTGAAGGGGCATCCTGGGTCGGGGGGACAATTGGTTGCCCCACGTGGGGGGAGGGCAGGGTCTGCCCGGGGGTAGTTGCCCCACGTGGGGGAGGGCAGGGGCTGCCCGGGGGTAGTTGCCCCGGGGTGGACAGGGGCTGCCCGGGGGTAGTTGCCCCACGTGGGAGAGGGCAGGGGCTGCCCGGGGGTAGTTGCCCCGGGGGGGACAGGGGCTGCCCGGGGGTAGTTGCCCCACGTGGGGGAGGGCAGGGGCTGCCCGGGGGTAGTTGCCCCGGGGGGGACAGGGGCTGCCCGGGGGTAGTTGCCCCACGTGGGGGAGGGCAGGGGCTGCCCGGGGGTAGTTGCCCCGGGGGGGACAGGGGCTGCCCGGGGGTAGTTGCCCCACGTGGGGGAGGGCAGGGGCTGCCCGGGGGTAGTTGCCCCGGGGGGGGGGCTGCCCGGGGGTCGGTGTTTTTCAGAGCTGCCCCTGGAGCAGCCCGGCAGAGTCACTCACCCTGAGCAGCGACCCCGTCCCCGTCCCCGCCAGCGAGGTGCCCCCAAGCCACCGCCAGCAGCAGCACCCGCCAGGGCTCCATGCCGCGCCGAGCCGAGCCGAGCCGAGCCCTCCGCCTGCCTGGCCCGGTCTGACCCGCGGGCTCTGGAGCGGGGCTGCGAGCGCGGCGGGACCAGCGGCGGGGCTGGGCGGTGCCCGAGCAGCAGCCAGTGAAGTGCCGGGAAGCGGGGTGCGGGGTGTGTCCGTGAGTCGGTCTGTGTCTGTCTGTGTGCGAGGGGGAGCGTGTGTCTGGCTGAGTGTGTGTCTGTGTGTGTGTGTGAGTGTGTGTGTCTGGCTGAGTGTGTGTGTGTGTGTGTGTCTGGCTGAGTGTGTGTGTGTGTGTGTGTGTGTGTCTGGCTGAGTGTGAGTGAATCTGTGTGTGTCTGGCTGAGTGTGTGAGTGTGTGTGTCTGGCTGAGTGTGTGTGTGTCTGGCTGAGTGTGTGTGTGTCTGGCTGAGTGTGTGTGTGTGTGTCTGGCTGAGTGTGTGAGTGAATCTGTGTGTGTGTCTGGCTGAGTGTGTGAGTGAATCTGTGTGTGTGTCTGGCTGTGTGTGTGTGGCTGAGTGTGTGAGTGAATCTCTGTGTGTGTCTGGCTGAGTGTGTCTCGGTGTGTGTCTGGCTGTGTAAGTGAATCTGTGTGTGTGTCTGGCTGTGTGTGTGTGGCTGAGTGTGTGAGTGAATCTCTGTGTGTGTCTGGCTGAGTGTGTCTCGGTGTGTGTCTGGCTGTGTAAGTGAATCTGTGTGTGTGTTTGTGTGAGTGTGTGTGTCTGCCTGAGTGTGTCTGGCTGTGTGTGTGAGCGAATCTGTGTGTGTGTCTGTGTGAGGCTGTGTGTCTGAGTGTGTGTCTGGCTGTGTATGTGAGTCTGTGTATTTGTGTCTGGCTGTGTGTGTGTCTGGGAGGAATGTGTGTGTTCGCTTGATTGAGTACAAGCCTTCCCCCCCCCCGCCCCCCCGCACAAACACACTCCTCAATAACATACACACAAGGAGACAGGAGGAAGGAAAATTCTACAGGGAGGCTCCCTGCAAACTTCTCCTGGGTTTCTTTTCATCTCCACTCCCTCTTTTCCGCCACAATAACACTCCCTGCCTGACCCTCTAAACCGTCTCTGGTATGCGGAATGGGTCCTCCCTGCTCCAGCCTGTCACTCCTGCTTTCAGGCAGGGCGGCAAATGGCCTAGGTTTGTATTTGCTGCTTAGCGGTGGGGCGTCGTTATAGCTATTTATTCACTACAGTTGGTTCAAAAACGTAGGGGGAATGACTATGAATAAGTATGAAACCGCGGGATGTTTTGGTTGCTGAAGTTGTTGGTCTGCAAGGACTGGTTTGTTGGGAGGGCCAGCTCTGGTGTTATTCCGCAGGGATTTTTCCTGGAGCCTAAGAGGGAGGGAGGGTGTGTGTGTGTAAATCAAATAACTAATGCAGAGGAGGGCAAGTGATTTGTGTGATGGAAGGATGGGATCAGGTGGCAGAGTTGGCGCTAGTGTAACTGTCTGTCTGCACCAGAATAATCCAGACCTGGGGTTTGAACTTCACTGAAGTTTTGAGGTCTGGGATTTGCCATCAGGCTAATTGTATCTAACTATCTGGTGAGCTGTGCAGTCCAGTGCCTAGTGATTCCGATAACATGACCATCACTTGGCTGTAGTGCAGCCTTTTTCATCTTCACAGCACTTTGCAAACCTTTAATTAGTTAAAGCTCTCAGCCTCCTGGGTAGAACAGCGTGATCCACATTTTGTACGGGGGAAACTGAGGCACGGGTTAGAAATCCTGGCACTGAGTCCTGTGCTTAATCTTTTGTGCTTGGGGCCATGTCTGTGAGGCCTGGGAGAGTCTGCAAAGTAAACACCACCAGGTTTTCAATGGATGGGGGGGGGAGGAAGGGCTGTAGCTTCCACAATCCACAGAAAACACAGGGACGTGGCGTGCGAGCTGCTCAGTGGCTCTGCCTGGCCCCCTTTCCTCTGTTAGCATCACTCCCTGGGGTCACTGGTCCCTCGGCCCAGGTCTGCACAACCCCAGCGCGCAGAAGTGGAGAGAAGCGAATGCAACTGGGGCTGGAACAGCTCCCCTGCGACTCTCATTCTGCAGCCACAGGACTGGCACCCCCGCCCCGCCAGGCTGGCCCAGCCGCCCCGAGGTTAGGTGGAGCCGGTGCAGACTGTGTCTCTGCCCCTGCCTGCAGCTGTTGGAGGTGTTTCCTAACCCACACGTCACCTCCCTTTTTTGTCCCTCTGAGGGGCACGTCAGCCCCTTGACGCTGGCCCCTGCTGATGTCACTGCTCTTCCCACGGAGCCAGGCCTTTCAGGAGGGAGGCCCCTTCCAGGTGACACAGGGGACCTGCCCTCTCGCTGAAGTTCTGCCTGACGGGCCAGTGACCCAGGTGCATCATCTCCGAGCGGAGGACGCTGTCGCCTCGGCCCCGAATCCGAGTCCCGCGGGGGATGAGTTCGGAGCCAGCCCAGGGCTCAGGGACCCATGGAGGGAGCCAGGCTCTCGGAGAGCTAGAATGACAAGGAAGGACAGAGTCTCCGTTCCCCTGCCCTGTGGGCAGCCGGGCTACCAAGGCCAGTGCTCCAGCTGCGGCGCAGAGACTCTGGCTGCGAACAGCCACTCAGGGGCAGCAGCTGAGCTCCGGCCTGCCCGGCGCCGTGCGGCGCTTGGACATTTGCTGTGTCCTCGCTGTGCAGCTGCCCCCGGAAGGGCAGAGGGCCGCAGCGACAAGGCCTGTGGCCGGCTTAACTGGGTGTGCGCCAGTAGGCAGCAGCGCAGCCGGGCCAGGCAGCTCCCCCGCTTCCCGGCACCCTCCCCTTGCTGTGACCCAGGGGGATTCTCCCGGGGCTTGACATTACGGGGGAGGTTGCTTTGCTCAGAATTTGCATATCTTCTTCCGATCTTCAAAAGAGGTTTTTTTTAAAAAAAAGCAAGCAGTTTAGATGCGGTTCTTAAAAAAAAACTTTTTTCGAAACAAAAAACAGAACGATGTAGCACTTTAAAGACTAACAAGATGGTTTATTAGGTGATGAGCTTTCGTGGGCCAGACCCACTTCCTCAGATCAAACCTTTTTTCGAAAGAACCTGTAAACCTAAATTTTTGAAGAAGAAGGTTCTTTCGAAAAAAGGGTTGTTGTTTTTTTAAAGAACCACGTCTAAGCTGCTTGCTTTTTCGAAAAAAACTCTTTTGAAAAAGCAATCGGAAGAAGATATGCAAATTACAGCTGTAATTTGCATATCTTCTTTTGAAAGAAAAACGTAGTCGTCTAGACATACCCTTAGGTGCTACAGAACTACTTGTTGTGTTTAAAGTCACAGACTAACACAGCTACCCTGCTGAGACGTTTTACCGTCTTCAGTGACGTTATTGGCCCACTAGGCGGGTTTGCGGACTGGCACTGGGCCGAAGGTAAACTGAGTCTGAGACCACTGCCCTGTGGCATTGTGGTAGGCAGGAAAAGGTCAAGCACGGCGTGCTTAGGTCATGCAGGAGGGCGGACGCTTGTGACTGTCAGCCTACAATCAAAACAAACAACAAGGAACGGCTGGCGTATAGGAAGCCCATAGCAGCTGCTCCTGTCAGAGGGAAAGCGGGGAAAAGGTCCCAGGGGCCTTGAACACACATCGCAAACACACGGCAGCCTGGCCTGACCAGCTCAGCAATGAAACTTGCCTCTGTCCTGGGTCAGCCCCGCCGGAGAGGGGCACCGTCTGCTGCCTTTCCAACAGGTTTTGCCACATTGGGTGGGCAGGGCAAAGCGATTCTTTACAAACACAAAGAACCGTGACCGTGCGCTTGACCTGCCCTGTCTGCTTATGTTCCCGTCTTCAAGTGACTCGGGCTGGCGCGTGGTCTCTGTCTGGCATTGTCCGGGTCAGGCGGCTCCCCGCGGTATTTTGCGCTGCCGTGGTATTTGAAAATTATATGTATATTAAAGAAGCAACTGTCTTTAATCTTATGCCATAATCCCTGAACCAGCGATGACCCTCGCAGAGAATCTTCCTTCCCTCCTTTGTTCAGGCTAATTAAACGCGGCTCCGTGAATTACGGCTCCCATTTGCGACAAGACGTTGCATTTGTGAGTGGCATTGAGTTAAGTGCTTCTTAAAGATCCCACGGCAGGAGCACAGGATGGAGAACGGGGTTTCCATCAGGGCCCAGCCACCGATTTACTGCAGGGCCCTGGGCAAATCATTTAATCTCACTCTCTGCCTCAACCCCCCCAGTAAAATGGCGTTGATGGGTCCCCCCACCCTGGATGTAATCCACTAACACTCATGAGCTTCTCTGATACAACTGGGGGTACGGCTGGGGTGCCATGGAAAAACCTACAAACACGCATGGGAGACCAGGCAGCAGCTGGGAGGTGTCCGTGTGGGAATTTACTGTGGGACTGCCCAGAGCCCCAGCTCACTGACCTTCAGGGTGTAATAGAAGAACAGTCTATTTGCTTAGACGTTTACTCACCCGGAGAGGTGATTGCAGAGGCAGAACCTGGGCTAAATGGACTTTTGCTCTGGCCCAGGGTGGCCGTTCTGATGCTCTCAGAACACGGAGGTAGCTTTGCTCTGCACAGAGCTTTCTTAGGGTGAATTTCGTCAATACTGTGTTGCACAATAGCAAGATGGGCACATCTTGTATATGTATACACATGTATAGTGCATGTGTGTCTGTCCGTCCAGCCGTCTGTGAGTCTGTTCAAGAACGCCTCCTAATGGTAAGAGCTAGGACTTCCAAATTTGGTAGGCAGCTTCCTCTTCTCATAACTGAAAGGAAGGTCAGGGTTTGGTTGTGCCGGGACAATGGGAGTGCCTGGAATCCGACTGTTTCTCATCAAAGGGAAAGGGAGACTCTGATAGCAGGTTCAGTTATTCTCCAGACTGAGCAGCCCTGGAGTTAGAGAGGCAATAAGATATTCTCTGTTTTATTTCTTATCCCTTTTTTAAGCCACTGCTCTTAAGGCAAGTTGCTGCCTACTCATTTCCCCGTCTGCAAAATGGGAATAATGATACTGCCTGGGCTTCGAGACCTACTGGTGAAAAGTGCTGAGCAACAGGGAGGCAAATGGCCAGGTCCCCTGCTACCGGCTGCACCTCTGAAATCCAGCTCTCTCTGAAAGGACCACGGCTGTTGCTGGCCCAGAGAGCGCCGGGGCGGGAGTGCGAGCCCACTGGGAGTCCAGGAGTCCAGCAGCTGGGAGCCCCAGCCTGGACTGGCAGCAGCGAGGGCTGGGGAGCCCCGGCCAGGCGGGGCAGAAGTGGGGCCGGAGCCCAAGCCCAAGTGGGGCTGGAGCCCAGTTGCAGAGGGGCTGGGGCAGAGCCAGCCACAGGGGCAGGTAGTGTGCGAGGAAGCCAGGGGACCGTCTCTGATGTGGAAAATTCCCTCATTCAGGATTGGTCGGGTTCCGCAGGTGCCCAATCAGTGAGATCCGACCTGTAGTGTAAACTAGTGCAGGTCCAGCAACTCGAATGGAGCTGCGCTGATTTCACCAGCTGAGGGTTTGGCCTCTGATTCAGAGTGATGCCATTTCAGTGTGCTTGCCCCATTGCCGCCTCTCCCCGTGTTAATGCTTCTTGTAGTTTGGTAAGACTGTGGCTTGTAGACCATGGTCTTATCAACAGAGCTGGGGAGAGAAAGGTGCAGACAGTGGGCCTGAGCCCACTCCACAGTGCTTTAATCCCAGTTCTGACACCAGCTGTCTCTGTTCCCCTGGGGCAAAGTCCTTCGCAGCTCCATCTTGCCTCAGTTTCTCCGTCTGTCACACCGAGATAATGTTGCTTGCTCCATCCTACGGTACCTCGCGGGGAAGTTGCTGAGGATTAATTCGTTAATATTCACAAAAATCTTTGAAGATGAAAAGCCCTGAATAAATGCCAAGAATTACTGAGCTGTATTCTCCGACCCAAGAAATCTCTTCCTGCCACATTTCCATTTCTGCAAAGTGGGGAGAGAAGTTTTCTTTCAAAGACCAAATCCTCCAAATCTGATTTGGTCTTGATCAATACTCACACTGGCTTCTTCAAAGAAAGCATCTGTAGGGAATGCAAGATATTCACGCTTTAAAAATACCTAGTTCCCCTATTTAGACGTTTAGCTGCTTTGCCTGACTGCCGTTTCCCTCTCCAGGAAAGCTGATGGCTCCACCATGTCCCACTGTAGCATCAACTTTTTATTTAATTCCCCATGTACCCCATCTTCCAGATTATTACCAATAAGGGGGTTACATGATCCACAGCCTAAAGCCCGAACTTGCAGCAACTGCATCCCGACTTGACGCTTGGCCATTTGTGTGATCTCAGATGTCAGCGCATGTGGCATCCATTCCGATTCATTATTTGGGGAAGATTTCACAAGGCGCTGTGTCAAATGCGTAATGACAGTTCTGATCTCTGCTGCCTGCATCCCGTTCCGTGGGCTCCGTCTGGAACGCGCTCAGAAAAGCTATTGAGTTTGTTTGGCAGGCTTGGCTCTCTAGGCACCCGGCTGTTTAGTGCTCAGGGTCCCATTAACTGTTCGGTGGCTGCAGATTTGGCTTTTGACCTCTAATGAGGCCCTCTGGGCTATGGAACGTGGAGGAGGAGCACACTGAGCCCTGGCAGAAGCAGAGGGAATGAAGTCAATGTACGTGCGCTCCTTTACATAACGTTTATGGCCCCGACTGCCCAAAAGGAAAAGCATTAAAACAGGGCAGGAGCCGTGGGGCAGAGCACTGGGAAGCAGAAAAGAGGAAAACGCAGCCAGCGCCCTGGGGATGGAGAGCGGGACCGAAGTCAGAAGAGTCCAGTGACTCCCAAAGAGAAGCAGTTAGTTACTGAAGAAGCTGTTTCCCATCTGAGCAAAGGACCAGATGCCTCTAGCATGTCGCTCACTTGGCTCTGTATTCGACCCCTCCAGGCAGCGGACACGCAGAGATTTATAGCTGCCTTGATTGGATCCTTATGAAATGATCGAGTTCCGCACGATCACTAGGCCGGGGGCTGGAGCAGAAGGGCCAGGCTACATAAGGGGGGGAGAACGGAGAGCGAGGCTTCGGTCGTCCCCAATGGGGTGGTGCTTCTAATGCCCCAGACGCCTGCCCAAGTCACTTGCCTGGGGCTATCTGAAGCCAGGCAGCCTAGCTCAGGGGTCACAGGAAGAGTCCTGCGGGAGCACGTCCAGAAGCGTCCACGATTGCTCCCTCCCAGGACAGGCAAGTGAAAGGAATCTGATCATCACCTCCCACTGGAACGGGTGCGAGATAGAACACGGAGCTCGGTTTGGTCCGAGACTTCGAATTCAGGAGCAGTTGCCCCAAAAATAGGTGCGCCAAGGCACTGGCCAAACACCGGCGCAGCAGTCACCTCCCCCACGTGACATGGTGCCCAGAGATCTGTGTCCAAAACGTCACGGAAATATCTCCCTGCCAACAACCCCTCCCCCCAGCCCCCACAATGATCCGCCTGTGCCAGGGCTTTGTTTCGGCTCCTTGGGAGCAAATTCAAGCCAGGTGCAAGTCCACTGCCGTGACCAGAGCTGCAGCCTTTTGCACAACCAGGCTCAGTGACGTTGGCAAGGACAAGGGCCCTTAGCCCTGGGAACCCACCCAGCCTGCTTGTGCGCTGACTCATAGCTCTGTCTCCACTGCAGCGCAGGCCTGCGGAACTGACGTAGAAGAGTGTCATGGGCTGCGTCATTTCACAAACCCTGGTGCTCCTTGCACGAGTGATGGGCGTGAGCGGGGCCGGAGGGCGAGCAAGCTGGAACGGCGACAAGAGTTCATGGCAGCGAGCGTGGAGTCAGGGAAGTGGGCTCTGCGTGTGGGGAGAGAGGTGGCAGGGAGGAGCCTGGGGGGCACTGCCTTGCCCCTCCTGCTACCGTCCCCACAGGGAATCTGCTCCCAAGTGAGCGAGGGGCCCAGTGGCACCTTCCAGAGAGCCGGGGGCAGAGAGGTGTGAGGAGCAGAGGTTCCCCAAAGCTGGCGCTGTCATCTGGCAGGTCCCCCAAGGCCCAACGGCTGTGCTATTTCTGCCAGGAGTAGGAGCGAAAACATGCTCCCCTGCCCCCCCCCCATGCAATGACGGAGCACTAGTGCCTCCTGGTGCCCCCCCCCCCGTGTCCCAACCCAGCCTACTGTCTGCTGGCTCTGGCACCCAACACTTGGCATCTAGCTCACCCCAGTGGGTCCCAGTTGCTCAGTAAGTGATTCTGGGCCCGGCTTTGCAAGCTCCGCGTGGAGGGACTGAAGAGCCAGCTGCCTTTATCCTGACCCTTGCACGTCATCCCCCAGGACAGAGGTCCTGTCACCGGATCTCAGCTGGCAGGGAGACGGGGGAGCCGAATGGAAGCCAGCCTGTCCCGCGGTCAGTGCCCAGGGAAGCGAAAGCAGACTTCTGAAGCCAGGCAAGCAGCTGTTACTCGCCGCCCGACACATGGGGCGCAGAGACACTGAGTAAGAACGACGTGTTTAGACGTCAGCGTCTCCCGCCGAAGTCCCCATCCCCACTGAGTCACAGGGAAACAAAGGAAGCTGCAAACCCGCATCTGAGGCCGTAAAGTCCGGAGAACACTCTGCGCCCTCAGGCCTCTATGGCTGTGGAGGGTAATCAGCGCCGGCTGAAGGTGCACAGCTTCTCCCAGGATCGGGCCCTTAGTCAGAAGTTGGATCTACACCCTCCTGGCAGGGCTGGTGCGACCCTCGCTGACGTAGCTCGGTTGTGGAAGGAGAAGCATTGCTCAGCTAACCGCAATGCCAACAGCACATGGGCTCGGCGAGCTGCAAGCCAGCGGGGAGGAATCCAGCTTCGCCCAGCTTGAGGCCTGTTCAAAATCAGAGTTTTTGGTTCTCGGTGGCGTGAAGGTTCTGGTGAAACGTGAGTCCTGCGCTTCCATTCTTGGCTCCGTCCCGCCCGCCTCTGCAGCGAGGCCAGAGTGACTGACACAGAAGAATCTTGATTGTTTGCATAGTACAGGCTTCCAGTTAGTGTAAAAGCAAAACATGTTGTTCACATCACATTTTCCTTGCAAAACAAAGGTTTAAATTAAAGGCCAAAAAGCGGAGGGGGAGGGAAAAGAGAAAACACTTTCGTGAAACTCAAAAAAGTTTAATGAAACGCCAGACTTTTTGTTAAAAAGTTACAGAGATTTCATGAACCCCCAAAAGGCAGATGGGTTCTCCCACCACGGGCTGCTCCTCTAAATCCACCTCTCCAACGAGGCACAGAGAGGAATGAATGATTATTATCAGCACGCCAGGAGAGCTTAGGAGCCCTGCACCTGGACAGAAGGCCTGCTGAGCCGGGCACTATATAAACACAAACCAAAAGCCAGTCCCTGCCCCAAAGGGTTGAGAATCTAAAGTGGACAGACAGAGAGTGGAAAAGAGACTTGCTCAAGGTTACCCAAGCAGGTCAGTGGCAGGGCTGGGGACTGCATGCACGCCATCTGTCCCAACAACGTATCCAGCCTCCATCACCGCTCCTCCCAGTCTTAAGTGGGTTTATCCTCACACCCTTCCTGGGGAGCGGGGGGACGTTTATCGCCAACGTGCAGTTCACACTCCTCAGTCACAGAACATGTGCACACCACATGGCTGAGCAACAGCTGTGGCTGTGCCGTGGTCCCGTGGACACTTGTGACGGCAATGGAAGGGGCTTTTCCACCAGCCTAGGTCCTCCAGCCTTGGAGAGGTGGTTGCCCGATGACCAAAGAACCCTGGCTAGGAGGGAGGACTGCCTAGCTACATCACACAGGACGTGACACGTTTCCCAGCCCGGAGCAATGTGGCACGGCAGAGGTGAGTTTTAGGCCTCTGTGACTTGCCCAGAATCACACCCAGGTGGGCGGATTTAGGCAGCTGGGCATGCAGGATTTGGTGGAAAGTGGATTGAGGCCCATCAAGCTCCTTTCCACCAGCCCACCGGTACCATTTGGTTCTTCCAGCTGGGGCTGGATTTGAACCGGTGAGCCAGGGGGACAGGCGCGTTGGACGGAGCTGGGGATGGAAACGTCATTCTCATGATCTTCCTGGACATGAATTCAAAGGGAGGCCGATTCCAGTGCAGCGTGACGCGAGTGACTGGCTCGGCGCTGGCAGACAAGTCCCCGCAGTGTTTATAACAAACCTTGTGGCTTTGCTTTGAATGGGCTCCAGTTTATTAATTACCAGATGCAATTATATATCATTGGGGTAGGGGAAAGCCAGAAGCCCAGCTATTTATTCTCAGCTGCCCAGAAAAACAACACGGAGCTCCGCCTGGCTGCTTTGCGTTTTTCTTGGTTCTTTCTAAGGCAGAAGCTGAGGCTGGTTCTGTGCTTAGCAGGAGAGAATTGGGGCTGCCATGCTGGAGCTAACCGGTTCTGGGTCTGCCCCACAGAGCTTGGGTCTGAAATGTGGGACAGTTTGGAATCGGGTTTCACCTCAGAAGCGGGACAGGTATGGTTTGGGGAGATGGGAGGCATTAGCTCGGCTGTAGCTTGTGGATGTTATGACCTCTCGGCTTCTTTGTGCAAGAAACATCCAGGACCTGGGGGCCCCTCGCTGCAGCAGCGTGATGCGGGCTGGGTACGGGCCGGGGGAGGAAGGGTGATGGAGAGATGCCTCGGGAACACATCCGTGCACGGTGACGTCTATGTGGAACAACATCTGGGAGTCTGGGACTTACATAAACACTGCAGAGCTCGTGTCAGCAAATCCAGGAGGCAGATGGATTTACCCAGAGCTTTGTTACATCCTGCAGGGCACGTCCCTGTAGAGAAGGCCCGGGGCCAGGGGCTCCTCTCCTCACTAAGCACCTTGGCGTGATGTAAACTGGACCCCACACGGCTGGCACACACTGTGCCGACAGGCGGGGCTAGTGCTACAAGATGCGCCTGGTCGGACAGTGCAGAATGGGAGCTCGTGTGGGCCATGACACAGGTCACACGTGCCTGCTGGAGTCCACGCAGAGTCCCACCGTCTGAGACTCCTCTCCCCCCTCGCCAGTAGCCACGCTGCATGGCATTCTCTGAATGAAGTAACGTCTCGGGCTGTGAGCTCATGGCCAACGCCCACAAGCCCTGGGATGGAATGCAAGTGGCCGTGTCATGTGACTGGAACAAGTGATACCCTCATTCAATTCCTCTGGCCTTCCTGGGAACGCCGCTTCTCGTGTGCATGAGCCAGACGGAACAGAGACCTCGTTTGCTTGGGGCTGGGCTGCTCCCTGCAAGGAGCTGGCCAGAGAAGGGTCTGTGACATGGTGCCCCCATATGTTTTATGAGCATGAGTGTTTGATTATGAATGAGCATGACTTGAATATGCCTTATGCAAAAATGGGCAAGTAACGTATCGTTCAAGAGCTCGGATCCCCCAGAATGTGAGCACGTATCTTTCTTGTATGTGAGATTAGAAATATGAAGTATAAATCTGCTTATTAATCTGTCTCTTCCAGTAAAAATCATTAGTGGTATTTAAGGAACTTAATGGCCTGGTGCTCAAGGCAGTGATCTGTGAATAGTGTTGTTTTCCCTGTAAGCCTGGATTACTGTTGGTGCTACAAAGACATGTGACTAGACCATCTAGTGCTGGAATCCACCTTGAATTTTGGACTCTTCTACCGGGGGGAGGGAAGGGGAGAATGGAACAAAGGATTCCCACCCTGAGGAAATTCTATATAAAGAATGAGAAGCAAACAATGGTGGTCTGTAGCTGGTTTCACCGGCTGCTCCCCATCACAAGAGGCACATAAAGAGACCAGGAAACAAGGGTTGGAGGCAGGGAGCAAAGGGCCCAAGTCAGGAAAAAGGTCAACTTTGGCCTGAAACAGTTTCCCTGAAAAAAGAAGCAGGGTAAGAAATAATTTCTCTTAGGCTATGTCTACACTGGTGGGTTATTGTGCAAGAACGGCAGTTCTTCCGCAGAGCGTCCACACTGCCCACCTGCTCTTGCACAAGAAGATTTACAGTAAAGCATGGTAAGAGAAGGCTTCATGCGCAAGAGCTACGCTTTTTTCTACCAGGTGTAAGCTCTCTTGCGCAAGAGTTCTTGTGCAAGAGGGCAGTGTGGACATGTGGCAGGGGGCTCTTGCGCAAGAAAGCCCTATGGCTAAAACGGCCATCAGAGCTTTATTGCGCTAGACAGTGTCCACACTGCCATGGATGCTCTTGCGCAAAAGCACATCTCACACATGGCAGTGTGGACATGTTCTAGCGCAAGACTTTTTGCACAAGAACCCTTGTGCAAGATGTTCTAGCACAAGAACCCGCAAGTGTAGACATTGCCTTAGTGTATTAGACTCAGCTGGCGTGTTTTGTTTATTTTAGCTTAGTAGCTTACTTTGATCTGTCTGCCATCACTTGCAACCACTTCAATCCCACTTTTGTTTATTATCAAACCTGGTGTAAGGGGAGGGAAGGCCAACAGCTGTGCATTTCTCTGTCTCTCATTGATAAAGGGAGTGAACGCAGGCGCTTTCTCTGTTTAAAACTTGTATACAGAGTAAAGTGGATTTATGGGGGTAAGATTTGGTCCTGGGTGCTGTCAAGTTCCTGTAACTGAGCCATTATCAGTGTCTGTGTTACTCTGCTGGGGGGCTGTTACCCCAACTCGGTGGTTTGGCTGAGGGAGACCAGAGCTTCTGGTCCAGCAGGACACAGGGCTAGGGCGCCCCAGAGGGCAGATAAGCGGGTCAGTGGTATGACCTGCCCATCAGGTGACAGTCTCAAGGGATCTCTGTGATACAGCCCGTCATAGAGGCTACTGCTTTGCACTGGTCCTAGATTACACTCCCCCTTTCCCTGCATGTTCCAGGGACAGAATCACAAAGGAGGTCTCCAACCCTGCCAGCCTTTGCCACTGGCTGAGTGTCTCTCCGAGGTGTCTTTTCAGGCCCGGCTCCTCCTTGCCGACATTTCGGTGTTTGTGCTATCTTCCGCGGCCCTGACCCAGAGTTCTCCCTCTTCCCTGAGCGCCCACGGCTGCATCCCAGAAAGTGGTAGAAGGGTATCTGGGGAACGGCAGGTGATGTGTTGGGGTAACTTAGTGCTGAACAGCTAATTCACCCAGGAAAACAGATCCAACACATCTGCCTCCTGGCCACGCTCCTGCAGACCCGCTGCCGGTTTCTCAGACGTGCTGTTCAAGGGCATTGCTAGCAAACGGGCCGACTGGTAAATCCCACTTGCAAATCTTCAGAACCGAGCCTGGTGTGATTGGACCCGCCCCCCGAGGAGAACACTTAGCATTGCCCACAGGAGTCACTCTGCACCCAACGACTCTTTCCCGACAACACTCACCCTCTGTGCTTCACACCGAGGTTTCTGCAAGCCCCCCCTGTGTGCTAGCGCGGGGCGTGGACTCTGCCCGGCAGGCCCATTTAAATGCCCAGAGGTTTGCAGCAAACCTTTCTGCCAGCTCCCGCTGGTCCTGCCTAGTCACGGGGAGTCTTCACCCAGGGAATTAAAACCAATAGTAAAAGGTTTTATAGCCATATAAATAGGAAAAAAACAAACAAAAAAAAGAAGTAGGACCACTAATTACTAAGGATGGAGTGGAGGTTAAGGATAATCTAGGAATGGCCCAATATTTGAACAAATACTTTGCTTCAGTCTTTAATGAGGCTAATGAAGAGCTTAGGGATAATGGTAACTTAATAAATGGGACAAACGATATGGAGGTAGATATTACCATATCCAAGGTAAAAGCCAAACTTGAACAGCTTAATGGGAGTAAATCGGGGGGGCCCAGATAATCTTCATCCAAGAATATTAAAGGAACTGGCACATGAAATTGCAAGTCCATTAACAAAAATTTTTAATAAATCTCTAAACTCAGGGGTTGTACCATTTGACTGGAGAATTGCTAATATAGTTCCTATTTTTAAGAAAGGGAAAAAAAGTGACCCGGGTAACTGTAGGCCTGTTAGTTTGACATCTGTAGTATGTAAGATCCTGGAAAAGATTTTGAAGGAGAAAGTAGTTAGAGACATTGAGGCTAATGGCAACTGGGACAAATTACAACATGGTTTTACAAAAGGTAGATCGTGCCAAACCAACCTGATCTCCTTTTTTGAGAAAGTAACAGAGTTTTTAGATAAAGGAAATGCAGTGGATCTAATCTACCTCGACTTTAGTAAGGCATTTGATACAGTACCACATGGGAAATTATTGGTTAAATTGGAAAAGATAGGGATTAATATGAAAGTTGAGAGGTGGATAAGCAACTGGTTAAAGGGGAGACTACAGTGGGTCATACTGAAAGGTGAACTGTCAGGTTGGAGGAAGGTTACTAGCGGAGTTCCTCAGGGATCAGTTTTGGGGCCAATTTTATTTAATCTTTTTGTTGCTGATCTTGGCACCAAAAGTAGAAGTGTCCTAATAAAATTTGCAGATGACACAAAGTTGGGAGCTATTGCCAATTCAGAAAAGGATCGGGAGATCATACAGGAAGATCTGGATGATCTTGTAAATTGGAGTGATAGCAATAGGATGAAATTTAATGGTGAGAAGTGTAAGGTTATGCATTTAGGGATTAATAACAAGCATTTTAGTTATAAGCTGGGGACACATCAGTTGGAAGTAATGGAGGAGGTGAAGGACCTCGGAGTCCTGGTTGATTATAGAATGACTATGAGCCGCCATTGTGACATGGCCGTGAAAAAGGCTAATACGATCTTGGGATGCATTAGGCGAGGTATTTCCAGTAGGGATAAGGAGGTGTTAGTGCCATTATACAAGGCATTGGTGAGACCCCATTTGGAATACTGTGTGCAGTTCTGGTCTCCCATGTTTAAGAAGGAGAATTCAGACTGGAACAGGTACAAAGAAGGGCCACTAGGATGATCCGAGGAATGGAAAACCTGTCTTATGAAAGGAGACTCCAGGAGCTTGGCTTGTTTACCTTAACCAAAAGAAGGCTGAGGGGGGACATGATTGCACTCTTTAAATATATTAGAGGGATAAATACCAGGGAGGGAGAGGAATTATTTAAGCTTGATACCAATGTGGACACAAGAACAAATGGATATAAGCTGGCTAGTAGGAAGTTTAGACTTGAGATTAGACGAAGGTTTCTAACCATTAGAGGAGTGAGGTTCTGGAACGGCCTTCCAAGGGAAGTAGTGGGGGCAAAAGATCTATCTGGCGTCAAGATTAAACTAGATGGGTTTATGAAGGGGATGGTTTGATGAGATAACATGATCTTGGTAACTAATTGACCTTTCATTATCAGTGGGAAATAGGTCAATGGAGGGATGATAGGAGTTGCTATAGGGAACTTTTTGGGTGTCTGGCTGATGAGTCTTGCCCACATGCTCAGGGTTCAGCTGATCGCCATATTTGGGGTCGGGAAGGAATTTTCCTCCAGGGTAGATTGGCAGAGGCCCTGGAGGTTTTTCGCCTTCCTCTGTAGCATGGGGTACAGATCACAGCCGGAGGATTCTCTGCATCTTGGGGTCTTCAAAGTATTTGAAGGCTTCAATATCTGAGACATAGGTGTGAGGATTATTCTGGGAGGGGTGGGTGAGATTCTGTGGCCTGCACTGTGCAGGGGGTCAGACTAGATTATCATAATGGTCCCTTCTGACCTTAAAGTCTATGAGTCTATGATGTGAAATCCCCTTCAGCAATTAACCGGTTAACTGATTCAGCAGGATCCTGCAGGCAGGGGGGCGGCTCCAGAGCGGCTGAAACAGCTCCCAGCCTGAGGGGCTCCCAGCTCCACCCTCCCTGCCAGCCCCATAGAGCTTCTGGCTCCACCAGCCCCATTGGGCTGCTGGCTCCTGGCCCCTGGCCCCACAGAACTGATAGCCCTGCGGAGCTGCTGCTCCTGAGCCTGTGGCTCCACTAGCCCTGTGGGGCTGCCGGCTCCTGGCTGCCAGCCCCATGAGGCTCCCAGCTGCTGGTTCCACCTGCTCCGGCCTGCAGCGTGGTGGGCCCAGGGCGGCTCCCAGGCTCTGGTGACCTGTTTACATCCCTAGAGGAGACAGCCCGTGTGACGTAGGCCCCACAGGAGGGAAGAGCTGGGAAGGGCTTCAGCTGGTCCTGGACTGGAAGTGCAGAAGGGACCAGCCCGTGGGCAGTGAGTGGCCTTAACACCCGCACATATGCAAATGCATCACCTGGAACCCCAGTGCTTGGAGCACACAGGCGGGGTGGCCAGAACAGCAGCTGGGGCGTATCGATGGGTCGGCCGAGCTCTGCGTGGCATCCCGTGCCAGATCAGACTCTGGGCACCGAGCAGGGAAGCGTCCTCATCTGGGGTGAATCCCAGTTCTGGAGAGATTCTCCCCCTCTTGGGGGGCTGGCCCCTCCCTTGGAGGACGCTGTGTGTCTGTGGCGTCCACTGGGACAGGCCCCTCCTTGGTGTCCAGGAGTAGGGCGCCAGGTGTCCGGTTTGGAACCGGACAGGCCAGAGTTGGAGCTTTCTGTTCGGGAAACACACGGAGACAATAGAACGGAGACAATAGAACTGTCCCTTGTTTTCCAAATCAGATGAGATGTGGATTGTGATGTCATGGCCAGTGTGTCTGGTATGTTTGTTGAAAACATTTGGCAGCCCTGCCAGGAGGCCTTCTGAAGCACAGCTGCTTTGGAATGTCCCTCACCCCATCTGTCATTCGGGGCAGCAAAGGGGCTGCCAATCCACTCTCCTATCCCAGCCCAGAAACGCCGGGCTCGGCCTCTGCTAACTACCCAGCTCTCCCCATCTGCCCAAAGGCATTGCGATGCCTGCTGCTTGGTGTGCAGCTACCCCCATTGTTAATCTGCCCACAGAAGTGTATTTTCTGCTCTGGGTCTCTCGGATTGCCTCGACCGGTCTCTGTCCCTGTCCGCTCATCCCCTCTCACGTAAGATGAGAAGCAGCAGCACCGCAGGACACATTTGCTCTTGTGCATCAGGCCATGGACCCAGGGCCATCCTTTCCCACATGCAGAGTACGCAGCAGCGTAGGGCACCTGAAAATCTGGGGCACCACTGGGTCTTAGTGCCCACCCATCCATCTCTTCCTACCCCTGTGCTGTAGCTCTGCTTCCTCACTGCCCCGGGAATGCTGCTGGGGGAGAGGGGGGCTGTATGTCCCCTTCTCCCGACCCTCAGGCCCGGGGAGCACTGGACCAGGGGATCCCCCCTCCCACGATCCCAGCCAGGTGCCCCCCACTCCCAACAAGACCAAGCACCATACTGGTATGTCCTGCTTGTTACAAATTTACAGCCATTCATTTAATCAAGGTCCAGTTTGTCCTCATACCATGGCACAAGAGTAAAAGAGGAGTGACAGGCCCCAGCCAAAAACATCAGATCAGAACTTTCCTTAAGTTTGAGAGGTGTTAGATCCAGGGTTTGGGTTCAGACTAGCACAGTTAGTGGGAATTTCCAAAGTTTGGCCCTAGTGTTAGAGATGAACAGGCACTGGGGTGAGGTGATTTCAGATGGGATGGTTTTGTCTAGACTCATCTCCTATAAAAATGAGAACTCATCAGTTACAGGAACAGCTACAGCAGTGTGAATCAATTAGCAATCAATTGTAAAAATGTCTCAACACATCCTAGAATCATTACTAATGACTCCACAGTATCTAACTGCAGTTACGGATCAACTGTGGACTTTGCTAAACAATTGTTAGACGTTCTAAGCAACTACTAAACAATTCTAGAAATAGCTGCTCAATTACTCATCAGTTGCAATAACAATTTTTAAACCGCTCCAGAAATAGCCAATAAGTTAGTAACCAGTGGAAAATTTTTGTATCACTATCCCTTGGCTTTTTAATTTGAATAAACTAACAGTTTCATAGAGTTTTCTCCCTCTGCCATTCAGAAGTAGAAACATTCGCTGGGCAAAAACACTTGCAGAATTTTATGTCTTTCTCTTAAAAATCTGAAAAGTCTGGGGGGGGGGGGAACCGTGTTAGTCTGTAACTTTATAAACAGCAAGCAGTCCTGTGGCACCTTAGAGATTAGCCAAAATAGATATCTAGTATCATGTGCTGTGGTGGGCAAAACCCACTTCAGCAGATGAGCTGGAGAGGAATAACCAAAACATCTGAGCCAAAGGTGCCCTCTTGTGGAGATAAAACAAGAGGAAAAACTATGTGGCACTTTAAAGACTAGCAAGATGGTTTAATAGGTCAGGAAGTGGGTCTGAGGAAGTGGGTCTAGCCCACGAAAGCTCATCGCCTATTAAACCATCTTGTTAGTCTTTAAAGTGCCACATAGTTTTCCCTTTTGTTTTAGCAAGATCAGACTAACACGGCTACCTCTCTATTACTCTTGTGGAGATGGCTCTGACATCCATGCAGCAGCCCCTGCCTGTTTGTGCTGACCTGGGTTCTTCCTTGTATTAACAAGGCTCCAGTGGGGTTGTATCAGGGCGAATTTGATCCAGCATGTGCAGGAGGGCCCACTCAGCTGGTGGCTTGCCTCAATTGGGCCCGTGAACTCGGGGCTCCCCCTCCCACAGTGGGGAGCTGGGACTGGTGCTGCAGCCACAGCACCCCCCGTGCGGCTGGAACGCCAGCACTGGGTCGTGCTGCTGCGGCGGAGAAGAGCCGAGTCCAGACCTTTGCGGGCTGGATCAAGACAAACCACAAACCAGATCTGGCCTGCGGGCTGTAGTTCCCCTCCCCGATTTAGAGTTTGGTGCGATGGCTATACAAATGGCTCCAGTGCCCATGCCTCTGTGTAGCAGCTTTCCCTTCACTTCCAAAGGGTTTCGAAAAGGGTCTGTTTTGAAGGCAAAGTGGAGCTATGCCTGAGGTTTTTTGCTTTGCGCACTCCCAGCACAGTGGGGCCCTAATCTCAATGGCCAATCATAATACTCATTTGTGCAGGAATTCTGTAACACCTGGCCTGGGACTCAGCTATTCTCTGCACCCACCGCTGGCCGAGATTTCCTTTTACAATGCCGCCCTGAGCTCTAGCTTGGGCCAGATGCTGAACTCCCTCCGCAGGTTAGAAGGTCCAACACGGAAAGAGCAAAAGTGCCTCCCAAAGTCTTGGGGTGGGGTAGGGGAGACAACCCCACAGAGCTGTCTGGCAACTGCTTCCTGTCACTCTGGGCGAGAAGCTGCACAGGAGGGGAATTTCTGGACGCTGAATCTGACTGCTGAGTGTTCCCACCCCTTTAAGCTGCTGGAGCAGTATGGAGGCCCAGAACTGGGACCCTAGTCTATGCTGAGAGAGATTAGATGAATTCCTCAAACCACATTTATATCTGAGGACCAATTATCCCATGGGCCAAATCCTGAGGTTGGTCCCCAGAGCCAGAACCTGCCCTCACACGTCTAAGCAGTAATAGAAATGTAGCCGTGTTAGTCTGGTGTAGCTGAAGCAAAAGCAGGAGACTTCAAGTCTTCCCAAGGTATTAAGGGGACCAATGTTCCAAAAACTTTCCTTTAAAGTAATAAAGTTGTGTTTGTTTTCCTATTGTGACGTAGGGGGGGGACCTTGCTGGTTGCTAGGCTGGGGCTGTGGGTGACCCCCCCGGCTGCTGTCTGTGGCAGGCCCAGCAGGACAGGGGATGAGTCACTAGGCCAGGGTCTCTCAACCTGTCCGCCCAGCTACCCCCCAGGGAGGGAAACAAAGGAAGGTGGAATGCAGCCTGGCTGGGGGGCAGGGCTGGAGGAGAGTTTGGTTTCTGTCTGGGAAGCAGAAGAGAAGGAGCTAGGGAGGGGGCTGGGATTGTAGGGCCCAGCCACCCCCCATCTCAAGGGGGGGCACTGAGGCCTCCTAGCCCCAGTTCCTGTATCCAGATTCCATCTGTGCTGTGCTGAATCCTGGAGAAGCAATAAACTTCCTCTATTCTACTGGCTGGTGGAGTCTGTTCGTGCCACTACCGGGATGCAGGAGGATGGGGACCCCACGCGCCACCACACCTATGCATACATTTTTTTCAAAATAAATGCACTACACTCGTTTTTGTCGACCAGCGCTAACTGGTCAGGCAGGCCAGCCACAGCAGAGCTTGGCAATGTCGCCTTTCTCTGACCATCAGCTAGCATTTCCATAGAAACAGGATTGGCAAAAAGGGGGGAATTTGCTGTAACGGTTTCTCTTGTGCCCAGCATGCCCCGCCCAAGGGAGAGATGAATCGCATGAACGGGAGTGCGCAGCACTGGAAATTGAATGCCATCGCAAACATTGCTCTTTGCTCCAGGAGCAGCAATCACACTCCGCAGGTGCATCCGTTTCCCCTAGTTACAGATATTGGGTCAAATCCATCTTCAGTGAAGTTTCATCTCCTGGAAGCAAATTTGTCCCTGGAAGGAGGAGGGTGTTGTACTGGCTAGCACACTCGGCTCAGCTGAGGGCTGCCCTAGCCTGGCTGCGTACCTAGGTCCTGATCCAAACTGACCAAAATCAGGGCAAATTGAGGTGCTCCAGGGGGTAGCTGGGTTAGTCTGTTACAGAAAAAAACAACCAATGGTCTGGTAGCACTTTATAGACTAACAAGACATGTAGATGGGATCATGAGCTTTCGTGGGCACAGCCCATTTCTTCAGATCTGAAGAAGTGACTTCTCGGGTCATCTGAAGACGTGGGCTATGCCCACGAAAGCTCATGGTACCATCTACATGTTTTGTTAGTCTATAAAGTGCCACCAGACCAGGGCAAATTGAGATTCCCCAGTGGTGCAGCCAATGGGGACTGCAGACCCCAGTGTGTAAGGCACCTATTGATGTCAGAGCAGAAGCAAAAAACAGAAGCATGCTGGGATATGTAGTCTCCATGGAAATACCTCTGTACTAATGAAGAAAACAGACATTGGCCAAATAATGGGATCTATGCACAATGTGTAAACTGCAGGTGAAATATTATTCCATCCAGTGAGTTACCCCCCCCCCCCCCCCCACTCCTTTAACTCCTGGCCCTCGTCAGCATGCAGTATGGCTGCAGGGTTGCTAACTGCTGCACACCACCCCAGAGGCAGCTGCATTTCAGTGGCAGATAAAGTCACTCTTGTGCTTGTAAACCTACATTTAGAGAGAAAAACTCACCACAGAAGTGAGGGGGATGCTGGTGGCGAGCGGCCACGTCAAGACAAGCGTCAGGTTTGCCAATGGAAAACCAAACCCAGCACCAGATGCCAGAGCCTCAGCACTTGCGTCAAAGACTGAGTCAGCGTCTGGGCTGGTCTAGTTGCGGAGGCCTAGTGGTGGTGGGAGATTCAGTCATGGGGGGGGACCTCATGGGGGGGTCCCCACCCCCATCACTCCCCATACCCGTGCAGCCCCCCCACCTCTATGCAGCCCCCTCTATTCCCCATACCCCTGTGCTGCCCCACCCCATGAAGATCCCCACACTCCCCATACTCCTGTGCAGACGCCTGCCCCTGTGCAGCCCCCCCACACCTCTGTGTAGATCCCCACACCCCTCCACTCCTGATACCCCTATGCAGGCCTCCCAATCCCCATACTCCTGTGCTGCCCCCTCCACTCCCCATAGCCCCGTGCAGACCCCTTCTCCTGAGAACCCTCCCCTCCCCAGAGACATGGGGGGGGCCTAATTCGCTCCTTCCAACATAGGCTTTAGCCCCGCCCCTCCTTAGGAGCCTCCCCCAGTGGGCGTGGCTATGCTCTCCCCGGAGGACGCCCCACCTTCCCTCCAGGCAAAGAGGCCCCGCCCCCTCCTTGTGGACTCCCAGAGGCCCCGCCCCCCTCCGCTCAGGCGAGGCAGAGGCTCCGCCCCCTCGCGTTTCCGCCTGTCCCACGCCTCGGTCCCTTTCGGGCCCGCGCGGCCGCCGTAGCCGCTTTGCGCGTCGTCGCCTGGCCCCGGCCGGGCGGGGCGGCGTGGGGGCAAGATGGCGGAGGCGTCCCCGCAGCCGGGGCGGTTCTTCTGCCACTGCTGCGCGGCCGAGATCGCCCCGCGCCTGCCGGTGAGCGGGGGGGCGAGGGGAGCTGGGGCGGGGGGGCGCAGGGAGGCTGCGGGGGGCTGAGGGGGGGCGGGGGGGCGCAGGGAGGCTGAGGGGGGTCGGGGGGAGGAGAAGGGGGCGGGGGGCCCGAAGGGGGCGGGGGGCCCAGGGAGGAGAAGGGGGGCGGGGGGCCCCAGGGAGGCTGAGGAGGGGCGGGGGGGAGGAGAAGGGGGCGGGGGGCCCAGGGAGGCTGAGGGGGGCGGGGGGCCCCGGGGAGGAGAAGGGGGCGGGGGGCCCCAGGGAGGCTGAGGAGGGGCGGGGGGGAGGAGAAGGGGGCGGGGGGCCCCAGGGAGGCTGAGGGGGGTCGGGGGGAGGAGAAGGGGGCGGGGGCCCCAGGGAGGCTGAGGAGGGGCGGGGGGAGGAGAAGGGGGCGGGGGGCCCCAGGGAGGCTGAGGGGGGCGGGGGCCGAAGGGGGCTGGGGTCAGTGTGTCAGAGGCTCCCTGGGTGGGGGGAAGGGAGGTTGCGCTGGGCGGGGGAAGCCAGCCTGCCCGGGAGGTGGGCGCTGTGCAGGGGCCAGGAGGGGAGGTTGGAGCCTGCTGCCCCGCCCCCCCCCGGCTCTACCCCGGTGGGAAGAGAGCGAAAGGGGCTGGGGGGGGGTCTTAGGCTGGGAGCAGGTGGGAGAAGGGGCCTCCCCCATGCCCTGCGGTGAGGGGCCAGTGGGATCCCGCTCGCTGTCTCCAGGCTTTCAGGCTGGGGCCGCTTGACGGCAGAGGGTGACTTACGTGTTTCTATTCAGGCTGCAAAATGTTTCCTCAAGATCTGCGCCCAGCCCTCCACTGTGCGTTGCCTGCGACAGATTCTCAGGGAGGGTGTCTCCTGACACAGCCCACCCATTCTGGGCTTTTCCTCATCCCATTGCCACCACTTTGTGGGGGAAGTGGTTCTACATGACGTTCTTCCAGAGCAGAGCTGCAGGCTTTCCGCCCTGTGTGCACTAACACGCAAACTAAATATGAGGAGTGCGAGGGATTTCCTCCTATCAGTGAAGAAAAGCTGAGAGTAACCCTTAGCGAAAGTCTCAGAGGGGGAGCTGTGTTAGTCTGTAACTGAAAAAAACTGAAAAAAATGATTAGTCCTGCAGCACCCTAGAGACTAACAAAACCTGTAGATGGTACCATGAGCTTTTGTGGGCAAAGTAATACCTCTGAGAAAGTAATACTCGGGAATGTAGGAATAAGAAACAGTGAGACCAATGCAATTATTTCACTGACCAGGCCAAGCGTGTTTTACACTTATTCTAGTGCTTGCCTGGGTGTGCCTTGGGCTCCAGATAAATGCCCATACACCCTTACTTGTTAGGAGTGGACCACCTTCCCTGTAATGGTGAGAGACTAGTGCTGATTATTGGTATGAAAGTGACTTTGATAAACCAGAATGTTTGACCATGACTTGTAAGAAATGGAGCCAAGATGCATTCTCTTAAGTTGCCAAATGTCATCAACCTATCAAGTTTGGTTTTTTGAAGTTAATTAGCTTTGGGTTGATGCTGAGCCTTTATTTGTCCTGAAACCTGAACATTGTATCAGGAAAAGTGCAATAGAATGTCTCTATTTACTGAAGTTCATTGGCTGTTCTGATGTATACTGAAAACTCAGGTTGTGCCCTGAATGTGGTGATGAGTTCTAGATATAACTAGCCAATTAGCCCGTCATAAGACGGGATTTTCAGGTCTCTCCTCCACGTCCGTCTTCTTCCTGAGCCTCCGGTCGGTCTGTCTGTCTGTCTCTCTCTCCCCTTCCTCCTACTGCCTCTCTCTCAGCTCTCCTCCACCTTCTGCCTCTTTCCGTCGCTCTCTTTCTCTTCTCCCCCTTCTGCCTCTCACTCCGTCTGCCTCTGTCTCCGTCGGGGATGCATGCTCGTCCAGGCCCTGCCCCATGGGCGTGTACGTCACCATCCCGACCCCCTTTGCGGCACCGCTCAGCCGGGCCGCCGCACAGCATGCAGCATGGGGAGCACGGGGCCCAAATGTCCGCTTGTGCCGCTTGCTTCTGCACAGTGGCCAGGCTGAGCAGCGCAGAAGTCGGCCAAGCGCCATGGCGGGAGGCAACAGCGCCGCCTGGAGGGAACAGCCAGTGTTTCAGCGTTACAGAGTCACAGACATTGGGCAACTATATATATGATACTCTACATTTTTAGAACAGGAACGTCTCAGTGCCCTTTAGACATATTGCTAAATATTAATCCCTTCTTACTGAGGAAACTGAGCCCTCTAACAGACTAAGAAACTTGCCCAAGGTCATAAAAACATAGTGCCAAGGTTCCTTACTTTAGCCTCTAGACTATGAGGCTTCTCACTGATGTGCTGTTTCTAGAGGAGTCTTTTAAAACCATATGCAAAAATAATCCAGTTTAATTCATATTTAAAAATCAACCCAGAGCCTCTCTGTGCTTTGTGAATGTGTTCTGCTGTCAGCTGTGGTATTTACTAGAGTAATTCACAGGGCTGTGAATGGTTCCTTGCTTGTGCTGCGCTGCTTTCACATCATCCTTCTGAGGGTTCAGATCGATAGCATTTTATACAGTGATTAAAAAGAGCTTTTGCCACATGCTTTGGTTGGGGATTTTGAAGGAGCAAAAGGAAATTCGGTGTTCAGTTCTTATTGAAAGTCAATGGAAATTGGGTGCCTAACTCCCCTGGGCCTCCTTGAAACTCCCAGCTGTAAAGTCTGAGGCTAAGTGTACACTTGAAGTGAAATTATTGCTATGGTGCTGCACTGGGGAAGAGGTCTCCCAGAGCTCTATGTAAACCACGTAAATAAACATGGCTCCCAGCATTGGGAACCTGTTTACACTGGGGCTTTACGGCAGTGGTTTTTTATAAAGTGCCCCTTTAAAAAATATAAATACCCCCAGTACCTACAGTTTTCAGATGCACAAATGTTTTTTCTACCATTGCAACATATTTGTTTGAACAACTTAATCGTAGCTGGGTGGGCGATGACATTTGTGGCTGTAAAAAGTACAAAAATAATATATTACTGTAAAACTTAAAACAAAAATTCAGTTTTCTCCAGATTTCAGTTGTTGACGTACCCCCCCCCCCCCCCGACATGTCTCGAGTACCTCCTAAGAGTACTTGTACCACTGGTTGGGAAACACTGCTTTACAGCACTGTAACTTCCTCCGCTTGGAGGGGGATGGGAGGAGTTCGTATCTCTGAGCCAGAAAGTTGCAGGGCAGAAAAGTGACCATGTAGATATGGCCAGATTGCAGAATCCTACAAAAAAATCTGTTTTCTGTTAGGCTATGTCTACACTACCACGTTGTTTGGTAAAACTTATGTCATTGAGGGACATGAGAAAAACACCTCTTCGACATAAGTTTTACAGTCAGAAGCACTGGTGTGGCCTGAGGTATGTTCTCCACCTTCATCACCACTGCTTCTTGTTGGTGGCGGTTTAAGTATGTCGTCAGGAGAATGGCTACACAAGAGATCTTGTAGCAATGCTGCTGCATTGGGACAGCCGTGCTGAGCGGTGCTGCTGTAAGCACTCTAGTGTAGAAATCCCTCTTTCTCACTCAGACTTGAAGGCCTTGTCTCCGCGACTGAGGGTTGTGTTGAGCTAAGTTACGCAACTTCCTGTAAGTATCAAAGGCAACAGCGCGGGAGGCAGTGTGCACAGCCGACTCTCTGCACAGACTCAAAGCCTGCATGTAACTATGAACTGTTAACTGATGAGCCCAGGCTCATTGGTTAATCGCGTACTGCTGCTACACTTTCACATTTCTATTGCCAATTATCTTTCAGTGTCAGACTTTACACCTACTGCCAGTGGACTGCTCAGAGGAATGAATGTTAAAGTGAACTAGATGAAAGTTTAAAAGTTATGTATAGATATAGAAATATTTCAGGGTGTCTAGATTAGTTCAGTGACTATCCCGTAATTGGAACAGGCTTCTGTGAAGGTTGTCAAATGATTTTTACATATAAATGAAAATGTCTCCTTTCAGTCAGTGGCTGTTCAGCTGCTACTCTAGCATTGATGTGACACCATGAAAAGATTCTGCCTTTTCCTGAGTTGTTTTAATACCCACCCACACTGATGATAACCCTAGTATTTGTATAATTATTTCCTTTGGTTTGTGTTTGTTTTTGATAAATATCCTCCTGTATCTCAGTCTGTATTTGGTTTAGTTTTATAGTAAATACCAACATTTATGGGTGATTCTTTGGGAACTACAGCTGTTAAAATCTTCCAGTACAGTCTGTGTGTCTGGATATACCCAGTTAACCTTTATATGGAGGAGATTTTTTTAGGTCTGATTATTAAACACCACATTTTATTTTCCAGTCTGATGATGTTGTAATGGACAATTTTTCACCACAGCTTCAGACTCGTTCACAGGATGTCATTTTCTTTCACCTGTGACAGCAGGATTCCCTGAGGTTCTGATAAACTGTTGTTGAACTGAGTGGTGAACTTTTTTGATACAGCATATCTAGCTCCCAGCTTTTCAATCTGAGCGTACAGCTCTCCTGATAACTCCTCAATTGAGTGACTGATGAGAACATTGCTGGCTGTTGTTTTAAAATCAGGAAAGAGAGTGTGCTCAGCTCGGTTTTGCTATGCCACCGTGGGCTTGCATCAAGCACCGGGTCGTAAACTAACCAAGGACAGGGCTAGTTGTTGCTTGCAGGGGAGACCTTGAGGAAATCCAGCAGAGTGATTCAGCTAGTGGCACTCCTCTTTCCGAGTCAGCCCTGAACTGAATGCCCCTGCCTGGTTCTATGCACGGGGAAGAGCTTGTTTCTTGAAATATGTAAATCTGAGGCCTTGAGTCTTTGGGCCCATTAGAAATTCCATAGGGCTTTTCAAAAAGTACTGAAGGCAGATTGCTTGGCAGCATTCCAGCTCAGGTGATTATGGAGGTGAACTACAGTTCTTCCTGCAGTTCGGTGGCTGTTCTTTTCAGCACTCCTCTGAGACCAGAGTGGAACTTGCCCTGCATGTGCTACAAAAGGAAAGAATCTTTACAGTCTGAGCAGCAGCAAACTTTAGCAATTGTGCTGTTCCAGCTGCAAAAGAATTTGCTGATCTCTGTATTCAGGACTGCCTGCTTGTTGGCCAAGTCGCATCCCTTTTCTGATAGGGGCAAATCGCTTGCGTCTCTTGATCACACTCCGCATGGGGAGTGACAGTTCGGCTTGGTAAATTGGGAGCTGAATGGGGCATTGATGGAAATTGAGTAAATTGGCTGAAGTTTATTTCAAAGGGAGAATGGCTGAGCCAGGTTTTGGTACATTCCTGCTCCTGTGTGCTGTCAGCCAACTCCCCGGGGGAGTGTGGGTGTGGTAGGAACACTTCCAGAATACAAGCTGGGGATATTTTGTAGGAAAAAGACTGGAAATCTAAAGGAGCTCTCTGTGTGGGAGGAGGCAGCTGTTCATGTGAAATGGCAGTGGGTACAGTGCCTACAGCTGGGTGGGGTCTTGCTGACTCTGTATTCCCTTGAGCAGACACAAGGTCAGATGGGTCTGTGTTACTCTGCATAGCTAGGGCCTTACCAGGCTTTCTCCCCCCATGATTTGGGACGGGATCACAAACTTCTCAGCGGGATGGCACACAGGCCACTTGGGTACTGTGTCTTTCTGGGAATCCGGTAGCTTGGCTCCTACGTAGAATGAATATCTCTGGGCTTGTCTGTACTGCCCCACGGTTTGGACTAAAGGGTGTGGATGCTGTGGGTGCAAAGGTCTTGAGTCCACATGAATGCAGAGTCCTCTTGGACTTGGGACATTCATGCCCGCAGTGTCCACACGGGAATTATAACGCAGCACTTGGGAATTCACTGCTTTTCACGCCCTCTTAGTGCAAGTTGAGTGAACATAGACACGCCCTTTTCTCTAAAGGATGAGACAGTCCTGAAAGGAAGAGTGGCCCAGAAGCAGCATCTGCATTGTTTAAAAGAGAAGCTCAAGTAAGCCAGCTAGCCATGTTATTTTGCCTATGTTTAGTGTCCTGTTTGGCCCAAGCTGGGCGTGTGCTTCATAGGGGTCATATAAAAAGTGGAAACTAGGACAGATTACAAAGGATGAATATAAGCAAACAATTCAGGTTTGCAGGGGCAAGATTAGAAAGGCAAAGGCACAAAACGAGCTCAAACTAGCTACAGGCATAAAGGGAAACAAGACGACATTCTATAAATATATTAGAAGAAGAGGAAGACCAAGGACAGGGTAGGCCCACTGCTCAGTGAGGAGGGAGAAACAGTAACAGGAAACTTGGAAATGGCAGAAGTACTTAATAATTTCTTTGTTTCGGTCTTCACCAAGCAGTCTGATGATGAAGGAATGCCTAACATAGTGAATGCTAGTGGGAGGGGGTAGGTTTAGAAGATAAAATAAAAAAAGAACAATTTAAAAATCACTTAGAAATGTTAGATGTCTGCAAGTCACCAGGGCCTAATGAAATACATCCTGGAATACTCAAGGAGCTGATAGAGGAGATGTCTGAGCCTCTAGCTATCATCTTTGAAAAATCATAGAAAACAGGCGAGATTCCAGAAGACTGGAAAAGGGCAAATCTAGTGCCCATCTATCAATAGAGAAGTAAGAATAATCCAGGAAACTACAGACCAGTCAGTTTAATTTCTGTGCCAGGAAAGATAAGGGAGCAAGTAGTTAAGGAATTAATCTGCAATCACCAGGAAGAAAATAAGGTGATAGGTGACAGCCAGCATGGATTTGTAAAGAGCAAATCATGTCAAACCACTCTGATAGCTTTCTTTGATTGGATAACGAGGCTTTCTTTGATTGGATAATGAGTCTTGGATAAGGGAGAAGCGGTGGATGTGGTATACTTAGACTTTAGTAAGGCATTTGATACGGTCTCTCATCTTCTGATCAATAAACTAGGCAAATACAACTTAGATGGGGCTACTATAAGGTGGGTGCATAACTGGCTGGATAACTGTACTCAGCAAGTAGTTTTTAATGGTTCACAATCCTGCTGGAAAGGCATAACAAGTGAGGTTCTGCAGGGGTCTGTTTCGGGACTGGTTCTGTTCAATATCTTCATCAGCGATTTAGATATTGGCATAGAGAATACGCTTATTAAGTTTGCAGATGATACGAAGCTGGGAGGGGTTGCAAATGTTTTGGAAGATAGGGTCATAAGTCAAAATGGACTGAGGTAAACAAGATGAAGCTTAATAAGGACAAATGCAGGAAGGAACAATCCGTTCCACACATACAGAATGGGAATCGACGGTCTAGGAAGGAGTATGGCAGAAACAGATTTAGGGGTCATGGTGGACCACAAGCTAAATGTGTCGTCAGTGTGACTCTGTTGCAAAAAAAGCAAATGTGATTCTGGGCTGCATTAACAGGAGTGTTGTGAGCAAGACATAAGAAGTCATTTTTCCGCTCTATTCTGCGTTGATTAGGCTTCAATTGAAGTATTGCGTCCAGTTCTGGGCACCGCATTTCAAGAAAGATGTGGAGAAATTGGAGAAGGTCAGGAGAAGAGCAACAAGAATGATTAAAGGTCTAGAGAACATGACCTATGAAGGAAGGCTGAAAGAATTGGGCTTGTTTAGTTTGGAAAGGAGAAGACAGAGGGGACATAAGAGTGGTTTTCAGGTATCTAAAAGGGTGTCACAAGGAGGAGGGAGAAAAATTGTTCTCCTTGGCCTCTGAGGACAGGACAAGAAGCAAGGGGCTTAAATTACAGCAAGGGAGGTTTAGGTTGACATTAGCAAAAACTTTCTAACTGTCAGGGTGGTTAAACACTGGAACAAGTTGCCTAGGGAGGTTGTAGAATCTGTCTCTGGAGATATTTAAGAGCAGGATAGACATCTATCAGGCATGATCTAGACAGTACTGGGTCCTGCCGTGAGGGCAGGGGACGGGACTCAACCTCTTGAGGTCCTTTCTAGTTCTAATGTTCTGTGATCCATTGCCTCTCCCCGTGTTGTGTTGTGTTTTGTGTGCAGTTATCTGTGGTGGCTCATTTTAGTGACAGGCGATTCCTTCATCTAATTGTAAGCACTTTAGGTTTCTTCTGTCTGAGATGCCAAGGAGCAACATAAGTCGTTAAGTGTAAATGCTTTGCTAACTAATGAGAAAAGCAGGTGTAGAAATCCTTACTCTGAGGAGGATTGCAGTCAGAGCTTTATAAAAGATCTGGTCTTAAACATTGACCGATAGACGTAGATGGAAAGAGCTTTCTCTAAGGAACGTTGAGTAGGGGTGGCTGTTTTGGTGTCTGTTTTGCTGAATGACTTCCCCTTACGTGTCCCAGGAACCTCCATGGGTATATCTACACTGCAGTTAAAAACCCATAGCTGGGCCACACCAGCTGGCTGGAGTTGTGAGGCTGTTTAATTGCAGTGTAGACATCTGGGTTCTGGTTGGAGCCCTGGGCTGTAGGATACAGCAAGCTGGGAGAGTCCCTAGAGCTACACCGCCATTAAAGAACCTTTCACCCTGAGCCCTACATGCCTGTGTCAGCTGGTATGGGCAGTTGTGGGTGTCTAATCGCTGTGTCAACATACGCTGTGTGGTGAAAAATCCCAGCTCTTATTAGTAATTGCTTTCCTCTTAGTACAATTAGCAGTAACTGTAAGTCCACATTGTTTCTCTTTCATTCTGACGGTGTCCTCTAGATGCCATTTGAAAATCAACACACATGCATGCTTCCTTGCCAGGAAATTCAGGGGTTTTGCTTTCACTTCGCCTGTGACTACATCCAAATCCATCTTCTTTGTAATGCTCTGTCTGTGCTGGGGGTTACCCAGCATCATCTGAAACACTTCTGCTTGGCCACTGTGAGGAAGGCGTACACTGACTGCTCTAATCGAATCTCAGCATACTACAATGCTTTTGAAACGTGATTTGATAACCGTTGTGCGCTGGTCACACTGACTAGAGAAACCGTTGTGCCTAAAATGGTTTTATGCTGCATTTAAAAGTGGTTCCGGTAATACAGTGCGGCTAGACAAGGATGCAGCCATGATTCTGTTAAGCAGAGATTTTTATCAAAGGGTGAGACGCAGGCATGGAATTCCGGGATTTTGCAGCCTTCAGTCTGAAATGGCGACGAATGAGTCGACTAGAATCCCTGAAATCTTCTCGGTTGCCATCAGAAACGAAAGACTGTGCTGGAAAGCGTGTGACAAAGTAGGGATGGAATAGTATAGTTGATTAACTGATTAGCAAAAGCTTACAGGTTAATTCTATAGACTACACGCATCTCCCCCTCCTCACCCTTGGCCAGTACATTTTTTAGCAGGCTGGCCAGCAGCCCAGCTCATTCCTGGCTTGCACTGGGTCCTGGACCTACCCTCTGCTGCGACTCTGAATTCAAAGTGCATTAGGAGCCAGGCGGGCAGGCAGTCCTGCTCAGTTCGAGCTCGTGCCAGTTCCTGGAGCTCAGACCCCTCTTCCCCGGACAGGGGCTGCCCGTGACTATATCTAGTCGAGTAACCGATAAGAATTCATGAGGTTAATCGACTATTCAAGTACCCTATACGGAACACTCTGTCTGTAAGTGCTTTCTAGGGCCTGCCTGTCTCATGGTGTTTTCCTCTTCCACAGGACTATATTTGCCCAAGGTGTGAGTCTGGGTTTATTGAAGAGCTTCCCGAGGAGCCCAGGTAAGGTGCTGTCCCTGAAGGATACCCCAGCTAGCTTGGACTCCGTTTCCTGTGGTAGGAGAGGCTGCGAACCAAGAGGACCCGTTGGACAGTCTGCCAAGAGTTGCCTTTTTCCACTGACAACCTGGGGAGTGAAGTTACTTGGCTTCCCCAAAGTTGTAACACTTAACTCGCACGTCGCCTGGGTCCATGAATAGGCCGACGTGTTTCCCAACCATGGTGGGTGGAAGCCTGAGATCCCGGCTAGTGACCAATGTTCCCTTTAATTTGTTCCATCTGTGTACGGAATTAATTTGACATGCACTGAAGCATGTGCGGACGTGCACCACCAACAGAAACACGTGCTGCCAGATGTGGGCGCTGTGGGAGCTCTGCCAATCTGCTGGACAGTCCTGCTAGTGACTTGCAGGCAGCCACAGAACTTGGCTGGACTTTCTATGCCCAGGGCTGATTGGCTGCACCTCTCTCTTCCCCAGTCTCTTCACCTTAGCTTTGCTCCACACCTGTTCTCCTCTTCCTGTGCCCTGAGCCACCCTCCCCTGGCCCTTTTCCTTCCCTGTGACTGATCCCGTCTTAATGACCCCCCAATATATCTGCTATAGATTTTAGAGCGTCTGTCTGTCTGTCTGTTCAAGAATCAAAACGGTAAGAATTAGGAGCATCAAATTGGTTATGCAGCTTCCTCTTATTGTAACTTAAAATAACATTAGAGCCTGTCTCCCGCCTGCCCAGCCGGCACTGCCTGAGCCTCCTGTCCCCCATTAGGGAGGGGGGTCGGGCTGAAGTACCTCTCCAAGTTGTATGGGGACATTGCTGGCTGTTCCCTTTGTCAGGGAGCGAGGGGAAAGTGCGGGTCACACGTAATGTGATTCTTGGTCTCCACTTGCAGTGTGGGTGGCATTGAGGTTGAATCAATGAAAGGTGACAAGATGTTTAAGAAGTCCACTGGTTTGTTCTTAACAGTGGAAGTAAGTCTCTGTCTACATCAGCTGTATCCAGTGTGCATTAGTTAGTCCTCAGGGTTGCAGTAGGTTTGCTAAACCCATAGGCCTTGTCCCGTTTTGAAAGGCAGGATTGTCTAGTAGTAGATGGAGCATGGAGCTGGGAATCTTTCCTGCTAATTGTAGCTCTGACAGCGACCTGCTGTGACCTTGGCAGAATTACTCTGTTGCTCTGAGCCTCTGTTTACTCTGCTGTAAAACCAAGACAGCATTTAGCACACGCGCCTTGAGAGTAATGTTCCTACAGCACTTTGAAACTGTAGCTCTATGCATTGGTCACTGTTCTCTTGTAATAATTTGCTGACTTTCACAAGATTTTGCAGTGCCAAAAAGAGCTTTGGTTCTGATGAGTGTGTTGGCCACAGCCGCATTGAGGGTGTTTGCGTTGCTGTGGCAGTGTCGGCACCTAAAATCAGTGAGGGGCGAACTCGGCCAGGGGCCTTCCCCCTGAGTGGATCACAAGATTGTCGTAACCAAGATGGAGCAGGACGGAGCAGTTTAGCTCACTGTGCCTGCGGAGCTTGAATTTGCAGGATGTGCCAATTGAATTGTAGCAGCGCTGTGATTGGCTGCACAGGGAGTGCGCGGCTTTCACGGTCAATGTCTGGTGCAATTGGTGTGCACCTTTCACGGGCCCTGGCCTTATGCAAAACCAGTAGGGAAAAACCACATGGATGGAAAGCAGTGAAATCTGGCAGGCCTACGCCTGGACAGCTGTCCTGCGTGCCACACACACGACCCCGGTGGCCACAGGTTGCCCACCGCTGTGGCTCTCCAGAGAATGTAGCTGAATGCCTGGGGTGGAGTGGACAGAGAACTTATGGCTGATGATAACAGGAGAGTCTTCCCTTGCAACGTTACTGCTCTGCAGAGCCAGGGATGCGCGCACAGTGAGGGAGAACGGTCTGGCTCTTCCGAAATGTAAGGGACAGCAAGAAAAATCATTTAAGTTAAATGACGTGAGCAGCAGATGAGAGGAGAATGTCCTGCCTGTGCACTGATTTTGCACAGCTTGTAAACTGGGGAGATGTTTGCCGCTAGCGAGGTCCCATCCCTGGCTTCCCTCTGCTGCAGTAGCCGTTCTGTCCGCCCGCGCTGCGGCACGTCAGCTAACCGGCGCTGTTTGCTCTTGTCAGGAATGCTGAGAATGGTTCCAGCTCTTCGGCCTCGACCAGCGATCAGAGCAGACACCCATTCGAGGTGAGTAACAGCTGCTCCTCAGATATTGGTTGTCTTGCCCTTGAATCTGACTCTTCTACAAACTGATCGTTTTGCACCCTGCTGGATTTTGCCAAATTTGTGGGTAAATATCATCCAAGCACCGCTTCTAAATAGGGATGTGAGTGGTTAGCCAGTAAGCATCACCCTTATTGGGTGCTGTGGCAGGGGTGCTCCGCCCCACCCCGTTTAAGCAGTTAACTGATTAAATACAACGTTTAACCGGGATTGTACTTCCTTCCAGCAATCCCTAAGTATGGCTTTGTTCTCAGAGGACAGTCGTTCAGTGTGGGTCTCCCCATCTTGTTCGGCGTAGCTGGGCTACGGTGGATTGGATGTGCTGTGGTCACTGACAGTCAGCACGTAGCCTCTGTTGCTGCCCAGGGTAGCAGACAAGTAATGGCCATTTCCTAACTTGAATTCCATCCGATGCTGTTTGCTCGGGGCAGAGCTGTTCCTCCGCTGTGCTGCTGGGGAGTCTCTGCCTTTGTTAGCAGAAGTAAAAGCCGAGCCACCTCCTGGTAACCGGCCTGCCTTGCCCCTCTCCGCTACAGAGCATGGACCAGCACTTATTCACCTTGCCGCAGGGCTACGGCCAGTTTGCCGTTGGGATTTTCGATGACAGCTTTGAGCTTCCTGCTTTTGGGCCTGGTGGCCAATCTGAAGACAACAGGGACTCGGAGAACCGACGGGAGAGAGAGCACCAGTCTCGGCACAGATACGGCGCGAGACAGCCCCGAGCCCGCCTCACTGCACGGCGTGCCGCTGGCAGGCACGAGGGAGTCCCCACGCTGGAAGGGTGAGGCTTGGCTCGGTGCCTGGGGCCGGCTGTTTGATTTGAATGCGGGAACCTGTGTGTGTTCTCTGGTCCTTTTGAAACCCTCCCACACGAGTTCTTCTCTTCCCTTGCTTCCCATGCAAATGGCTGCTTCGGGGAGATTAAACTTCAGCTGGGCTAGAACCCTTATCTCGCCTATATCTGGAGTGAAACTGCCTTGCTGCCTGGCGCTTTCCGGTGCTCTACAACAGTTCCTGCTCAAAAAGGGCTGCAAGCTTTTAACTACAAGGTGCCCTGGGCTGAGTAAGCTTCGGTCTGCCCTGGTTCTTTCGTCTGGGCATGGTCAGTTGTGGGCAAAGCAGCATGAAGCCCAGCTGATGTGTTCGATTCTTGGTGAATTTCTCCCAGTCACCAGGGGCCTGGAGTTCCCTGCTCCTTACAGTCAGCAGCTAGAAATGCTGCTGCCTCCTAGGCCTGCTAGAGCAGGAGGGATTTTTCTCAAGGACCTCTCTGGTCTGGCGCCTCCGGGACTGGACTGGTCCCGCATGAGGGATTTTGTCGGACTTGGGGAGGTTGTATCTGGCCCCCCAGACCGCTCCCCTCTGCCACCGGCCCCCCACACTCCACTCCTCTTCCTGGCTATGCTGGGCAGCCCAGCTCCCAGCGTGTAGGGCTCCTGGCCCTGCTGGGTTGTACTGGGGAGCCCAGCTCCCAGCGTGTGGGGCTCCTGGCCCTGCTGGGTTGTACTGGGGAGCCCAGCCGCCAGCCCACCACCGGGACTCTCTGGTCCTTGGAATCCATGGTCCTACTGGACCGTGGCTGTTGCCAGACCAGGGAGTCCCGGTTCACAGAGGTTCAGTGTACGTCCCGGAGATGCGCTTTTGCCTAGGAAAGCCTCGACTCCTTCCTGTGGCAAGAAATAGCTAGCGCTAGGATGCAGTGCATCTGCACTGCCGATCCCCGTGGCACCGCGGTGTTTCCTGTCCACGCTGGACTTCAGGGTGGTTTTGTGGGAGTCAGTGGAGCCTCGTTCTTACCTGACCTTGATTTTTCTGCCTTTCAGGATTATACAGCAGCTGGTCAATGGCATTATCGCACCTACCACCATCCCCAACCTAGGACTAGGCCCTTGGTGAGTGGGCATTCCCGGCTGCTCCCCTGCAGGTCTGGCTGGGCAGCCCCAGGGAGACTAACACCTCTTGTCTTTATTCCTGAAGGGGAGTCTTGCATTCAAATCCTATGGACTATGCTTGGGGTGCCAATGGCTTGGATGCAATTATTACACAGGTAAACCACCCCCCGTTCGGTGCGTTTGCCACCGGGACAGGCTCCTGTGCAGCGGTTGGTACCGAGTGGAGCCGTTTCTCTAAGCACCTGCCCGTCTCCCGCCCGGGGAGGGACAGCGCTGGCACCTGCCTCGGTTAGCCCAGTGCGCCGCCTAAGCCCTGCGCGCAGAGTGCCTGTGTCAACGTCTCTGAGGAGCTCGGGGCTAATTCCATGGCCAGGGAAAATGCCGTTTGTGTCTTGATTCACGTGGCTTGAAACGCACCAGCCAGAGGGTTGCTGAGTGCCCTACTGCGGCCTTTCAGTCCCTCCTCAGGGAAGCCGTGTGCTGGAGAACACCAGACCAGCATGGCCTCAAGCAGGCTTGGCAGGGGTTCCGAAAGACAAGCCTGTTTCCCCAACAACCTGCTCTGATGGTTTGTGATTTAGGGAGCTCAAAGGGGGCCATGCTTGATTCTGCTCCTGTTGTTCCTCCCGCTGTTCTAGAACACAGGTGGCCATTAAATATGTGGCGGGAGCATTTAAAGACATTACCAGGAAACCAGTCCTGGAGTGTGTATTTGGCGAGTGGCATTTGCTGCTGGAGAGCCCGAAGAGCAGTTGTCATGACTGAGGCATGGGCAGTCAGACCTAGCGGTTGGAGCGGGAGTTGGGAAATAGGCTGGGTCCGATTCTGAGGCAAGCCAGAGGGCAGAACTGAGGGCCAGGAGGCAGCACGGTGAGGTCACCAGCAGATCGGGAGCCAGGGAGCAGTCCAGACATGGGAGATCCCAGTTGCATGTGCAACTTCCTGTTCCTGTGCTGGGTGTGTATCGAAGTCGGGAACACATCAGCATCCCCCGCGTTCTGCCATTCTGTTTCCAGGGCTGGCGTCTGCTTCTGTTTTGGCAGGTGCTAGTGGGTCCCTGAGTGCAGGCTGGAACTTAGCTTCTAAGAGCCCCGTGGTATCGGCGTCAGTGCGCACGTGAAGTGTTGTGCTGAGGGTGTCAGCTGCTCCATTCAGAGGTCAGGCTGGAATCTGTCTCCTCCGTGCAGCTGTGCAAAGCTGCCCAGCTCGGGGGGGACGGTGGGGCGTTAATTGGTGAAGCATGAGGAGTTAGCCAGCGGGAAAGGCAAGGACTGGACTTTCAGGTGACGGGATATTGGGTGAGATGGCTCAATACCGAGGCCTTCCATCCAGCCGGCGGTGTTTCCTGGACTGCATGGCCTTTTGTCTTTCAGTTATTAAATCAGTTTGAAAACACTGGGCCACCTCCAGCAGACAAGGAGAAGATCCAAGCGCTCCCCACTGTTCAGATAACAGAGGAACACGTAGGTACGTCCCCGCCTCCTTCGACGACTTGGCTGACGCGAGCTGTGCAAAGCTTCCCTGTGGTTTTCCACTTGGGGTTTTCATGTTGGCAAGGAATGTATTGTAAGGCTCAAGCATTCCAAAGGCAGAATGAGGCACAGCTCTCAGACATGCCTACAGGAGATAGGGCTGCAATAGGCAGTCAGCCACTTGGTCTTTAGAAGCTACAGTCTCCCCTCTGATACCTACCGAGGGACAATCTCCGCTTATGGATACATTTGCTTTCCACTGCCACCTCTCTGTGAAACCTTCTGGGGGGGGGGGCTTGATTGCTAATACAGGTGACCCCGACTTGTGACACAATTTGTTCCTGAGGAAGTGTCGCAAGTTGGAGGTGTCGTAACTCGAATCCTCATTGACGATAGGCGCCGTGCACCATCGTAAACGTGGGCTGAGGAAGTAAGTCGGGGGTTTTCAGCCCCATCCGCACTTTAAAAAATACTTGTAAGTGCGGGGGTTCACAGCTCGGGGGTTTCCTGTATCTTGATCACTGCTGATAGTCTACCACAGGGATCCTATGGCTCTTAACAAAACTGTTGTTTGTCGATAATCCAAGCACGACACCCAGATGGCCACAGTACGCAGATTGAGATTCTGTACATTTTTTAAACATTAGCTTCAATCAGATTTTTAAATCTAAAAATTGGAGCCAGCCTGGGAATCGGGGCTGTTTTGGTGTCCTGAGTCTCCAGCCTGTCTTGGGAATGAGTGGTCTGTGTGCTGTTCAGGGCGTTGCTGGGCTAGGGGCTCTCACCCCACGGCAGTGTGCCGCCAGTAGGAATGATGGTGGAGAACTGGCAGCCTGCTTACCACTGTGTGCAGCTCTGCTTGGACCTAATTTTACAACCCAATCTGAACCTGTCGAATCGTTTTCCTGTCTGCTTGTGGTTGGCTTGGTCCCATGGGTTTTGTTTCAGGTAGCAGAGCTCTAATTCACGCTGCTGCCCTCGCTCCTGCTGTGCCAGACTCTGGGCCAGGAGCCCTACGCTGTCTCCGGCCATGCATCCCTCGCCCCTAGGGAGCGTCTGTCCTTGCCACTGCGGGGTGCAAACATGATGCGTCCTGCTCCGCTGGGCTCCTTCCTCCAGGGCTGGGGAGCCCTGTCAAGCAGCCCCAGCGCCTTTGGCCACAGGGTGTCCTGGCAGGTGTGCAGCCCAGGGAAAGAATCTGGCCCGCCTACCTGGCCCGCAAAGCCAGGATCCTCCACCCCTGATGTGCTGTGGTGTGTCCCAGGCCTGCCTGCCCAGCAGTGCAGTGTAGGCTTCTGGTGCACTCCCATCCTCCTCGCTGCACCCTGGATGCTGCCCTGGCTTCCTGGTTGGGAGGAGCCCTCCTTCCGCAGCAGAGCTGGCTAGCTGTTTGCTGACTCCCCTAGCCAGCTGCTCCCAGCGTCACTGAACTCTGGGGACCAGGACCCTTCTCTGGTGCGCCAAGTGCTGACGCCTGAAGTCAGGCGATGGCTGGTTGCGAGCCTCTGCCGCTGTGTCTTCTGGATGCGCTGTAAGTAGCGTTAGAGGCGCAGCGGTAACACACCAGTTGTCCGCACAGGTGGGGCTGCAGCTGTGAAAGTCTTCTGAAACTGTCAGTGCTGGTGTAGCCGGTGCAGAAATCACAAAAAAAGGCCATTTTGAACTCTCTTCTCCGTGGCACACTTCCAACTGCCTTGCGGCACACCAGTGTGCCACGGAACACAGTTTAAGAAACACTGGTGTAGTCTACAGCATAAGAACGGCCAGACTGGGTCAGACCAAAGGTCCATCCAGCCCAGTATCCTGTCTACAGACAGTGACCAATGCCAGGTGCCCCAGAGAGGGTGGACCGAAGACAATGATCAAGCGATCTCTCTCCTGCCGTCCCTCTCCAGCCTCTGACAGACAGAGGCTAGGGCACCTTTCCTTACCCAGCCTGGCTAATAGCCATTTATGGACTTAACCTCCATGACCTTATCTAGTTCTCTTTGAAACCCTGTTATAGTCCTAGCCTTCACAACCTCCTCTGGCAAGGAGTTCCACAGATTGACTATGTGCTGTGTGAAGAACTTCCTTTTATTTGTTTTAAACCTGCTGCCCATTAATTTCATTTGGTGGCCCCTAGTTCTTATATTGTGGGAACAAGTAAATAACTTTTCTTTATTCACCCTCTCCACACCACTCCTGATTTTATTAGACCTCTATCGTATCCCCCCTTAGTCTCCTCTTTTCTGAGTTGAAAAGTCCCATCTTTCTTCATATGGGACCCTTTCCAAACCCCTCAGCATTTTTGTTGCCCTTTTCGGAACCTTTTCCAATGCCAATATAACTGTTTTTGAGATGAGGCGACCACATCTGTCCACAGTATTCCAGATGTAGGCGTACCATGGCTTTATTCTCTATCCTCTTAATGATTCCGAACATTCTGTTTGTTCTGACTGTCACTGCACACCACATGGACGTCTTCAGAGAACTGTCCACGATGACTCCAAGATCTTTCCTGAGTAGTTGTAACTAAATTAGCCCCCATCATATTGTATGTACAGTTGGGTTATTTTTTCCACTGTGCAGTACTTTACACTTATCCACATTAAATTTCATTTGCCATTTTGTTGCCCAGTCACTTAGTTTGGTGAGATCGTTTTGAAGTTCTTCACAGTCTGCTTTGGTCTTAACTATCTTGAGCAGTTTAGTATCGTCTGTAAACTTTGCCACCTCCTGTTTACCCCTTTCTCCAGATCATTTATGAATAAGTTGAATAGGATTGGTCCTAGGACTGACCCTTGGGGAACACCACTAGTTACCCCTCTCCAATCTGAAAATTTATCATTTATTCCTACCCTTTGTTTCCTGTCTTTTAACAGTTCTCAGTCCATGAAAGAATCTTCCCTCTTATCCCATGGCAACTTAATTTACATACGAGCTTTTGATGAGAAACCTTGTCAAAGGTTTTCTGGAAATCCAAGGTGGTTGGTATGGTTTTGAGAGCCTGATTTCTGGAAATCTAAGTACACTATATCTACTGGATCCCCCTTGTTCACATGTTTGTTGACCCCTTCAAAGAACTCTTAGTAGATTAGTAGGACATGCTTTTGCCCAACAAATTATGTTCTACTTTTGCTTATCGGTTAATCAGTTAATTGACTGTACTATTACATCCCTATGTGATACCCTCCGTGTTTATTTTTAAGCAATTGTGAGGAATTATGGGAGGATCAGACAATAGTTATTTAATGGCGGTATTAGCTGAGACTCGCTTCATTTTATCATTGTTAAAATACAAATTGTCAGTCTCATGTCACAATATACAAAGTACATTTCCTTAGCTCAGATTCAAATAGTTCTCAAACCGCCTTGTTCATTCTTTGCTAATGTGTCAGTTTCTGTTGATGGGAATACTTTTGTGTGGGTTTGTGTGCACAGTGACACTGACACATGAAACTCACACCCCTCCAAGCCTGCACTTGACCCCTTTGCGGCAGCAACGAGAGGAAATGCAGGCCAGGATGCGGAGGGTGTTTGGAATAAGGTGGAGTGATCCAGGCCACCATCCCAGGTGGAAGGAGCAATGGAGGATTTGGTGGGGGTGGGGGGAGGGGGGCAGGCGGACTGAACCAGGTTAGCTGAAGCGCATCAGTGGTGAGACTTCACAGGTTGGCATCTCTGTGCTGATTTCTGAAGTGGCTGGGGACACAAGCTGTCCGGTCAGCCTGCGTTACTCTTGGCTGTACGTGTTTTCTGTCAATCACAGGCTCCGGGCTCGAGTGTCCCGTTTGTAAAGAGGATTACACCCTTGGTGAAAATGTCCGGCAGTTACCCTGTAATCATCTGTTCCACAATGGCTGTATAGTCCCCTGGCTGGAACAGGTTAGTTACCCCAGGGCGCAGGGAACATTAGACATGCTGTAGGTTTTCCATTGCACTGGTCCCCTCATAAATCCTTCTATGATGCTGCCTCTGTGTGAGTAGCCTTTGGCCTCTGAAGGAGGCGGCGGCTGTTGGCAGCGTCACAGCCTGTTACTTTCCCTCCTCCTGTGTCCTGCCTAACCCTTTCTCTCCTGATGTTTTTCGTCTCCAAAGCACGACACATGCCCCGTGTGCCGGAAAAGTTTAAGTGGACAAAACACTGCCACGAACCCACCAGGACTCACAGGCATGAACTTCTCCTCCTCGTCGTCTTCCTCTTCCTCCAGCTCACCCAGTAACGAAAATTCATCAAACAACTCGTGAATCCTGGCCCAGCCCCTGCCCCCCTTGTTCCTAGCCAACATACGCAACTGAGGGCTTCCGGAGCAGAGCGAGGGGGGGACCGAAACCCCGACATTGCCTCGTGAGGCCCCTGGTTCTCCAGAGACGAGACCCCTCAGGCTCTCCGGTGGGGGGAAGCACTCTGTGAATTCAGTGTGTCGCCACATGGACTCTGAAAACGGGTGTGATGAAAGGCCATGACGCTTCTCAGATTGGAAACCCACGGTGCTGTGCTGTTGGCTGCCTAGCTCCAGACTGGGGCAGGTGGTTGGTATGGTTTTGAGATCCTGCTCTTTCTATTCCCCTGCTCCTCCATCCCTTTCTGCTTTGACATTTTAACCCTTTAAAGTGACAGTGTAACACAATCTGGTTTGCTCCTGGGATCTCAAGGGGGGGCGGGCGAGTGAGGGCTAGAACTGGTGAACTCTTGAACTAGAGCAAGCCATCCCTCCCTCGCCTGCCTCGAGACCTTTGTGTTTTCTTTATAACTTCCCCCTTCACATGCTCCACACACAAAGGGTTTTTATAATTTTAAATTATTACTGCTGAATAAACGGACATTTCAGCTCAACGTGAAGTTATGCATGATTTGTGGGCAATACAGGGTAAGCTCTTCTGAGTACTGTGCTGCATCTTCTGAGGCAGGTCTGCACTGGGGTCGTATGCCCCCTTGTTCCCTCCCGTATGCCATGTGGTGGTACACGGTGACTACCTTAGCTCTAAGTTCCTACCGGCCTGGCCCGTGTACATTGCCAGCCTGCCAATCGTCAAGCGCAGTCGGCTGCAGGAGGAGAAACTTGCAGCATCCTTGTACGATTTTGCATTTCTGCCTGCGCCTCCCGCAGTCCTGCCTTTCTCTCACCCGGAAGGCGGAGTGCTGGCTGCAGGACCTGGAACTGCACCAGCGTCAGGACCAGCCAAAGGCCATCGTGACCGATAAAGCACAGAGCAAGTGACATTTGAGAAAAATGTATTTCAAAGCTTCTTCAAAATACAGCTGCTTTAAAAATCCCCAGGAGCTTGTGAATCGGTTTCCTTGCCAGAGTTGGTTTGCCGGGGGAGAGGGTGGAGGGAATGTCTTGGTCCTCTGCTTGGGAGGGGCGGAGGCCTCTGATTTGGTCTGAGGTTTAACAGCTGATCTGGTTGGGAGGGTGGAAGTCAGAGCAGGTACGTTCAAAGTTCTGTTTCCATGCGCTGGGGGCAGGACGTTGCATTTCCGCTTCTGATCACTGCAGGGGGGTGCAATTCCGAAGACATCTCTGGCGGACACCTACGTGGCCTCGATGGGGGGCTTCCAGGCCGGGCTGCTGGGCTGAAGGACGTGCCCCATGTAAAGGGGAGGCTGACACAAGCCCAAAGCCTTTGTAGCGGGGACTAGCTCCAAGTCATGAGTTAACCAAAAGAACCAGGCTGCAAACCCTGTTGCAGTGGAGTGTGTTGCCAGCAGGCGGAGCAACGGGCTCAGAGGTTTCAAACACTGGTTGTGGCGAAGCTAAAATGTCCTAGGAGCGGAGATGATGATTGGCGAAGATGCTGGCCAGTGGTGGTCTGCATAACAGCTACAGCTGCGAACTCTGTCTCCTGCTCCTTTCCCAGGGGTCTCCTGGCTACCAGCCAGGTCACTGAGTGCCCTGGCTCACCCAGCCTTCAGGCAAAGGCTTTTATTCTGACTGTAGGCCGGGGGGCTGAGAGGGCTGGATTGTAAGACGGTGGCTCAGGGTGTAAACGTTAGACCTCTGTATGCCCCGAGGCCCACTGCAGAGCCACCACTGGGATCAGTAGGAGATTTGCACAAAGGTCGAGGCAGCCTGTGGCCGGTCTTCTGAATGCAGTGCTGGACTGATGGGTCCTGCCAGCTCCTGTCCCAAACTCTCCAGGGGGCCACGATGAGCCCAGCATGAGCTAGAATGGAGCCCCACAGCCTGCTCCCCCGTAGTGAAGGCCACAGGGAGGAAGTGACAGCTGGCTACCTACGGACCTGCATACTTTCCCCTTCTTGGTCATGGCCGGGTAGCAGCTTCTGTGCACGGCTCTGGTGGCAACGGGGCCCTAACACCAACTGGATCTCTGGGGGGGGGGGGGGGCAGAATTCAGGGCAGCGGCTGTGTGCAAGGGGCCTGGAGAATGGCTGTGCTCCCTGGAGCTGCAAGCTGGCCTGGAACCCAGCTGGGCGGCCTTGCTGGGCATGCGGCCCAGGGGAAGCGGGGGCTGCCGGGGAGGGTTTCCCGGGCCCAGCCTGCCCAGGGACATGCTCCCCGGGCTGGCACTGGAGCCGCCTGGGGCCAGCTTGCAGGGGAGGTGGAAGGAGTCCAGGCAGCAGCCAGGGCAGGAGGTGGAGCGAAAGGGGGCGGGGCAGGGAGGAGGCTTCACGGCAGCGCCCAGCTCGGCCCGCCAGAGGGAGCCAAAGGGCGCCCGGCAGCCCGCGCTGTATCCTGGAAACCGTAGTCTGCGGCGCGGTGCACGCCGGGAGGTGTAGTTCGCCACCGCACAGGTGCCCGAGCCAGGGCGGGAAACTACAGCTCCCGGCGGGCGCTGCGGCCGGCGCCTGCGCAGTGGCGGGGGGCGGGCGCGATGGCGGCCTAGCGTGGCCGCAGCGATGTGGCGGGTGCTGGGGCTCCGCGCGGCGCTGCTGGGCCGGGGCACAGGTAGGGGGCGCCACGGGGGGGGGGCACTGAGCCCCCGTAGCCCCCCCAGGGTCCCGGAGCGGGGGGGGGGACTGAGCCCCCGTAGCCCCCCCAGGGTCCCCGAGCGGGGGGGGGACTGAGCCCCCGTAGCCCCCCCCCCAGGGTCCCCGAGCGGGGGGGGGGGACTGAGCCCCCGTAGCCCCCCCCCCAGGGTCCCCGAGCGGGGGGGGGACTGAGCCCCCGTAGCCCCCCCCCCCGGGTCCCGGAGCGGGGGGGGGGACTGAGCCCCCGTAGCCCCCCCAGGGTCCCGGAGCGGGGGGGGGGACTGAGCCCCTGTAGCCCCCCCCCAGGGTCCCCGAGCGGGGGGGGGGACTGAGCCCCCGTAGCCCCCCCCCAGGGTCCCCGAGCGGGGGGGGGGACTGAGCCCCCGTAGCCCCCCCCCAGGGTCCCCGAGCGGGGGGGGGACTGAGCCCCCGTAGCCCCCCCCCCCCCCGGGTCCCGGAGCGGGGGGGGGACTGAGCCCCCGTAGCCCCCCCCCCCGGGTCCCGGAGCGGGGGGGGGGGGTAGAGCTCTCTGCTTCCCCCAGGAGATGCGTGACCGGGGGTGCTGGTAGCTCCCACGTACAGAAGCCGGGGGGGGCAGGTGCTCCCAGGGGGAGGGTGTCACCAAGCCCCCCCCCCCGCAAGGGGAGCTCTGCCGTGCGGCGTGGGGCACGAGCTGCCCCCCGGGCTGGTTCTCTTCTCAGCTGCTCTGGCTCACCCTCATTGTCCCTTTTTGCCGCAGGGAGATGGACGGCAACGAGAAATTCCTCCGCCAGCGCGAAGGAGGCAGCCGAGAAGGCTGAGCTGCTGGAGGGTAAGTTGGAAACCGGGAGAGCTGAAGGCATCAGCAGAGGCCCTCTCCCTCCTGGAGCAGGCCGGGTTTGCTGCTCGCTGAGGTTTGTGCGCAGACCCTTGGCCTGGGGGCAGATGCCCCGGTGGCACTGGGAAGGATCCTTTCGCTGCCCCCACCTCCTGGCCTGTCTGGGCTGAGGTGTGCTGCACAACAGGGCTTTTCACCCTTTCCCTGCCCTGACCCCACTTACAGCGCAGCCCAGGGTAGGGACCCCTAAGGAGAGGGGTGGTTGCGAGCGATGCCCTAGTGCAGTGGTTCTCAGATGCTAGGGAAGGAAACCCTTTTGAGCTTTCTTTGTCCCCCACCATTACTCACATGCAGCCTGCACCCCAGCGTCGCAACCCCAATTCCAGCCTGGTGGGAGGGGGCGGTTGGAGAGGAAACCCCTCTCCTCCTCCCCAGCAGCTGCGGGGCTGGGCCTGGCTCCCTGTTCCAGGCATTGTGACCAGGCAGAGGGGTTGCAGTGCCACTCGGGTTGGACTCAGCCCTGCAGAGTGAGTGCAAGGCGGGTTCGCTGTCCAGCCCTCCGGACCTTCATGGTGGGACAGAAATGTTCGTTGCCTGGGCAGGGCCCAGCGATGGGTTAATCTGGCTCTGACTCTGGCAGCCTTCCTGCCACCCCCTGGTAGGGTAGGACCAGGGGCGGCCTGTGAGCCTACGCGAACTAGGCAGGCGCTAGGGTGCCGCTGGCCCGGGTGCCCAATGATGACGTCGCGGCCATTGACGGCCATGCAGGCAGGGGCGTTGATCTGCTGCAGCTGGCCTCGGGCCGCTCCTGGGTAGGACCCACTTTTGGGAAACACTGCCCTAGGGGGTTGAGATCTGCCTCTGCCACGCGGGGTGCCCAGTGGGAGCTGGGACCACACTGGCCTCGCTGAGGTGGGGTGTCCGAGCAGTGTCCCACGGCTCTGCTGGAAGGCTCTGTAGAAATGCAGTTTCAAGGCCAGCATATTCCCTGTGACGTCAGCTAACGCATCCGCTAGGCTGGGCTTCTGCTGAGCCCCAGGCCTGTGTGAGCTGGGCGAGCGGGGCATGCGGAGATGCACAGGTGGGGGAGGGACCTGGGTGGGGACTGTCTGCAGTGACCAGGCATCACAGTTCCCTGTTCGCTCCCCTGGCAGTGCTGGAGGCTCGTGTCAAGCAGCTCCAGGCCGATAATGTCTCAGAGGTGACAGTTGACCGTGTGGCCGTTGCCCCGCTGCAGAAGAGCCCAGCACCAAAGGCAGCTGTGCCAAGCCCCGCGGGGAAGGCACCAGCTCCGACAGGCAAGGATGGGGGCGTCTCCTCCTGCGGGGCCCCTTCCCAGCCCAGCCGCTGGGTCGAAAAGCTGAAAAAGGAGAAATGGATCAAACATAAGAGACAGTTGAGGCTGGAGCAGAAATTCTCCGCGGCTGCCTTGCCCGCTGGCGCCGAACGAACTAGTACGCCGGCCACGAAGCCACGTAAGGCTGCTGTGGCCACAGAGAGTCCAGGCCGGGCCAAAGCCATTTCCCCAAAGGGAGGCACAAATCCAAAGGTATCAGGCAAATCCAAGACCTTCCATGAAAGCCGCAGGGCCACTGTGGCTCCTTCCCAGGACTCCCCCAAGCGGGGCTCTCCTGCCAGCCCCTGTGCTCCGCAGGGGCATGAACAGAGCAGACTGGAGGAATGGCCGGAGATGGGGGAGCTAGAGGGGCCGATGGTGCAGTGGGACCTGAGGCTGAAAGACAAGGAGGATAACAAGTACGGGAGCATCCAGCTCATCATCATGTCCTACCTGGAGTGCTGCCTCTTCCTGGGCCAGCCCGAGCGGGCCCAGCAGTGCCTGATGTTCTACCACCGCTCCCATGCCAGGAGGAAGCTGCTGGGTATCGAGATGTACAACATCCTCATGCATGGCTGGGCTAAAAAGGTACCTGTTCCCAGTGGCTGGGTGCTTGGCCTCCAGGAGCTGCCCCGTTCAGTCAGCTGGCTGTGGGCTAACGGCGCGCGCCGTCGAGTTTCCTGCCGGTAGCTCCGGAGTGCAGGGTTCGCTCCAGCCCAGCCCAGGCACGATTGCTTCTCTTCAGCGCGCTCCCCGAGTCAAGCCCAGGGGTCTGTTTTGAATGGAGGGGCGGGGGGAGGAAGAGAGGGTTGGTTCTCAGGGTGGAGTTTTTGGAGCCATTTCATTGTTTCAAGAAGATTTACCCAGTGTTGCTTGGGTCCTTCAGGGCAGGGTGTTGGGGATGTGGGGACTCAGGGCTGGGAGGGTGAGGGGTACAGGGGGTGGGATGTGTGGGGGGGGACTCAGGTCAGGGTGTTGGGGATCTGGGGACTCAGGGCTGGGAGTGTGAGGGGTACAGGGGGTGGGATGTGTGGGGGGGACTCAGGTCAGGGTGTTGGGGATCTGGGGACTCGGGGCTGGGAGGGTGAGGGGTACGGGGTGGGATGTGTGTGGGGGACTCAGGTCAGGGTGTTGGGGATGTGGGGACTCAGGGCTGGGAGGGTGAGGGGTACAGGGGGTGGGATGTGTGGGGGGGACTCAGGTCAGGGTGTTGGGGATCTGGGGACTCAGGGCTGGGAGTGTGAGGGGTACAGGGGGTGGGATGTGTGGGGGGGACTCAGGTCAGGGTGTTGGATGTCGGGGACTCGGGGCTGGGAGGGTGAGGGGTACAGGGGGTGGGATGTGTGGGGGGGACTCAGGTCAGGGTGTTGGGGATGTCGGGGACTCGGGGCTGGGAGTGTGAGGGGTACAGGGGTGGGATGTGTGGGGGGGACTCAGGTCAGGGTGTTGGGGATGTGGGGGACTCAGGGCTGGGAGTGTGAGGGGTACAGGGGGTGGGATGTGTGGGGGGGACTCAGGTCAGGGTGTTGGGGATGTGGGGGACTCAGGGCTGGGAGGGTGGGGAGTACAGGGGTGGGATGTGTGGGGGGGACTCAGGTCAGGGTGTTGGGGATGTGGGGGACTCAGGGCTGGGAGGGTGGGGAGTACAGGGGTGGGATGTGTGGGGGGGACTCAGGTCAGGGTGTTGAATGTGGGGGACTCGGGGCTGGGAGGATGAGGGGTACAGGGGGTGGGATGTGTGGGGGGGACTCAGGTCAGGGTGTTGGATGTCGGGGACTCAGGGCTGGGAGAGTGGGGAGTACAGGGGGTGGGATGTGTGTGGGGGACTCAGGTCAGGGTGTTGAATGTGGGGGACTCGGGCTGGGAGGGTGAGGGGTACAGGGGGTGGGATGTGTGTGGGGGACTCAGGTCAGGGTGTTGAATGTGGGGGACTCGGGCTGGGAGGATGAGGGGTACAGGGGGTGGGATGTGTGGGGGGGACTCAGGTCAGGGTGTTGGATGTCGGGGACTCGGGGCTGGGAGGGTGAGGGGTACAGGGGGTGGGATGTGTGGGGGGGACTCAGGTCAGGGTGTTGGATGTGGGGGACTCGGGGCGAGGGTGTAAGAGGTACAGGGGTGGGAAGTGGGGTGGGCTCCATGGTTAGGATGGTAACTGAAATGTTAAGTAAACACAAAGCAGCACATCAAATGTTTCACTAAACGAAACAAGCCCTTCCTGCAGGACATGGCAGGTGGAGATATTGTTACCTGCCTGTTTCCGTATACAGGGAAGCAGCCGTTCGCTCAGCATTTCTGCTGGAGGCTCACAGATTTAGCACGTGTATTTCCTATTTCAATACTTTCAGAGATGATGCTGGATTCAGGGCCTAGTGGTGTTTGCGTTACAATCAGATTTACTTTTAACCAGCTTTATCTTTCCAAAGAGAGTGTATTAGAAATATCAGCTTTTGAAACAATCAATTTAAATGGGAGAAAATATTTTCCTCGTCTCCCTCCCCCCAGGAGCAAGTAGCTGGAGCTGGAGTTCCGCGCTAGAGCGGCTCACTCGCCGTGGGGCACTCGTGCCTCCTGCAGACCCAGCCGCTCTGGGTCTCTGCTCTCCCTGGACCCGGGCTCCGGTGCTCGTCCAGTCTTGCACCGCGGGCCCAGAGTAGGGCTAGTGGCTTCTGGGTTCCTGTTCTCACGCCCGCTGGGAAGGTGCTTGGGGCCCACCGCGCTCGGCTCACGCACGGAGCCATTCGGTGGGGCCGTTCAGTGGCTGGATTCAGAACAGAAGGGAAATGGGGCTTGACCTGGTCCCTTTTCCTCCTCCTCTCAGGGCTCCCTGAACCAGATCGGCCGCCTCTTCTTCATGCTGGAGGAAGCCGGCCTAAAGCCCAATCTCAGCTGCTACGCCGCCGCGCTGGAGTGCCTGGGCCGCGCCCACGCCCCTGCCACGGTCGTCAAAAGGTAACTGCCCCGCGGGCTGCGTAAGGAGCGACGCTGCCGCTTCCCTGGGAGCGGGACCTACCTGGCCTGGAGACGCGGCGTGTGCTCTGGGCCTGTTTCCCATTGCCCCCGTGGGCTGGGCCACGCCCTCTGACCTGCCACGGGGCGTGCAGCTCCAGGCCTCTCAGCGGGACCTACCTGGCCTGGAGACGCGGCGTGTGCTCTGGGCCTGTTTCCCATTGCCCCCGTGGGCTGGGCCACGCCCTCTGACCTGCCACGGGGCGCGTGCAGCTCCAGGCCTCTCAGCGGGACCTACCTGGCCTGGAGACGCGGCGTGGGCTCTGGGCCTGTTTCCCATTGCCCCCGTGGGCTGGGCCACGCCCTCTGACCTGCCACGGGGCGTGCAGCTCCAGGCCTCTCAGCGGGACCTACCTGGCCTGGAGACACGGCGTGGGCTCTGGGCCTGTTTCCCATTGCCCCCGTGGGCTGGGCCACGCCCTCTGACCTGCCACGGGGCGCGTGCAGCTCCAGGCCTCTCAGCGGGACCTACCTGGCCTGGAGACACGGCGTGGGCTCTGGGCCTGTTTCCCATTGCCCCCGTGGGCTGGGCCACGCCCTCTGACCTGCCACGGGGCGCGTGCAGCTCCAGGCCTCTCAGCGGGACCTACCTGGCCTGGAGACGCGGCGTGGGCTCTGGGCCTGTTTCCCATTGCCCCCGTGGGCTGGGCCACGCCCTCTGACCTGCCACGGGGCGTGCAGCTCCAGGCCTCTCAGCGGGACCTACCTGGCCTGGAGACACGGCGTGGGCTCTGGGCCTGTTTCCCATTGCCCCCGTGGGCTGGGCCACGCCCTCTGACCTGCCACGGGGCGCGTGCAGCTCCAGGCCTCTCAGCGGGACCTACCTGGCCTGGAGACGCGGCGTGGGCTCTGGGCCTGTTTCCCATTGCCCCCGTGGGCTGGGCCACGCCCTCTGACCTGCCACGGGGCGCGTGCAGCTCCAGGCCTCTCAGCGGGACCTACCTGGCCTGGAGACGCGGCGTGGGCTCTGGGCCTGTTTCCCATTGCCCCCGTGGGCTGGGCCACGCCCTCTGACCTGCCACGGGGCGCGTGCAGCTCCAGGCCTCTCAGCGGGACCAGGCTCGCGCCTCTTGAGCCTCCAGATCGGCCGAGGGGTGTTAAATATCAGTTAATGGAGCAGTCGATTAACCTCACGCCTGCTTATCGGTTACTCCACTGTCCTGTCCAGAGCCATAGGCTTGCTGCCCTCCCCCCGGGCCTTTCTCTAGCTACCGGCTCTTGGTGGGAGGGCAGGGAGACCCTGCCATCTCCCCCAGGCGCTGCTCCAGCATCTCGTGGGATCTGTGGGCGGGTGCCGGATGCTGTTGCCCCAGGGTGTCAGCCCGAGGGATGCCGGGCCTGGCTTCAGGGGGATTCCTGATTGAAAACTCGTGTGTGGGAGGCACTGGAGAGGACTCGAGGCAGCCCAGAAGTCCTGTTCTTGTTTGTTAAAAGGGTCTGAATGCAGGTGAATTCTGTGGCCTGGTGCCTGTCCCCAGCCGCGAAGCGGGTTGTTGAGTTTCCTTGCAGTTCTCTTTGCTGCTTCCTTGGGACTCAGGGACTTGGCTGCGTGTTCGTGGCCAGCTCGCATCTCCAGGCGCGTCTCGTTAACTTGTCTCCCAGGGACCTGGTCAGAACTAAGCTGTGTTGATTTGTTGCCGGCACAAATGTGTGAAAACATTCGCACTTCTCTCTGCCTCTGAGCATGTCCCTCTGTAAGGATTCAGACTGGACTGTGCTGCTCCAGCCCGGCTGGGAGGGTGATGCTTACTGAGTAACCGATTAACCCTTTACAGCCCTAATTGCCCGTTCTGACACTGCGCTACCAAGTGGCCTTGGGCAAGTCATTTGTCCTTTGTGCCTCCCAACACCTTTTGTGTCTTGTCTGTGTAGATTGTAAGTGCTTTGGGGTAGGGACTGTCGCTGACTCTGGGTCTGTATGACGCCTAGTGCGATAAAAGCCCCAAACAAGATAAAGGCCCTGGGTGCTACTGTAGTGGGTAATAATTGGACGTGTCCAGCGCATGTGAATTCTCCTGGCGTGGGCCACTCACTGGAGTTGGGGTGTTTATTAGCCAGCTGTGGAGAAAAGAGGTCACAGCGACTTGCACTGATGTAAAATCTTCCATCCTGGAGGCTCCTGAAGTGCTTCCAGTCTCTCTGCCCAGCACCACTGAAATGCAGCTGCTTCTGGGGAGGAGCACGGCAGCCAGATGCATAGCATGCTGCACTGGCAGGAGTTTTGGCCAAGGTTCCTGAGTAAAACACCCTGGGATCTTTCATGCTCTCAGCGGACAAGGCAGGGCCTTGTTTTTCCAGGCCCTCGACTTCCCTCGCAGTCAGAGTAGAGGCTGGGATTCGGAACGCCCTGCGGTTCCCCCAGCAACACTGTTCATCTGCTGTGAGCGTGCCTGGGCTCGCTTGTTCCTGCAGGGGCAGCCGCCTGCCAGTCTCCTGGCCTGTCCTTGGCTGTGCAAAGCGTGGGTGGCCCGCAGGCAGGGCTGAGCATGCAGCTAGGTCTGCGCTCTGCCTTGCTGGTGCCCCAGAGACCTGGGCAGCTGGGGGCTGGGCCTTGCGCAGGATCGCAGCTTCTGCCAGCAGCGGAGCTGACTTTCCCCTGGGACTCTGCGTACGGCAGAGATTCTGGTGCCAGGGCGCTAGGCGGCCGCAGTGGAGAGGGACCCAACCCAAACTGCTGGGTTTCCCTCCTGAGGCCTGCTCAGCAGCAGCTGGTGGGCTGGGCTGGGCTGGGCTGAGGTATGCCCCAGCCCCCTCCCTTTGTGTCCAGACAGCTGCATGCGGAGCCATGGTCCTGCCTGCTCTGTGAGGCGCTTCTATCCAGTGTGCTAGTTGGCTGCTGCACTGCACCCCAGAGCAGGCTGCCTTTCCGCACCCTCCGCCGGAGCTCGCCCCCCCCCTCCTGAGGGGCCTGGTGGGGGGCGAGGCCTGCGCTGCTGCAAGTAGCTTCCCTTTGTCAGTCTCATGTCTCCATGGCAGCCCAAGCTCGGGTTCGGAAGAGGCTGGAATTCCCGGCCCCGGGTCCCTGCCAGGCGCCCGTCTGCAGCGTGGCTGGGAGCGAGCGCGGGGGAGCGCTGATGCAAGGCTCTGACTGGAGCGGGCTTGGCTGCTTGCCCCAGAGGAGGAGGATCCCCCAAGGAAGGAAGGGGCGTGGGGGTCGGGTCTCCGCCCTTGCTCCGTTAATGCTGCTGTCCAGCCTCTGCTCATCCAGTCTGGCGGGCAGAGGCCTGTGTTGGGAGGTGAGGAGGCCTAGAGATGTCGCGGCTTCGGTTCTCTTCTCCCACGCGTGCAGGGCTGCGGTAACCCCCGGCCCAGGCTGCCACCTGGGGGTGCCAGGGCACTAGGAGATGGGCAGCCCGTTGAGTCAGAAGGGGGCCGGGACTTGAGACAGAGGGCCTGCCGGCGTGATCTCCGTGGTCAGAACAGGGTGGTGGCTCCAGTGCCCCGGCCAATTTCCAGCACGGGCCTGGGAGCTCTGCCCGGTTTCAGATCCACTCTTCTCGGCCTCTCGTGCCAGGTGGTGGGGAACCCCGCCAGGCCTCGCCACAGCAGCTGGACTCCGTGGTTGGGTGGGGCTGAATGCCGGGCCCATCGGGTCCCGAAGTGCCGAGCGGCTGCTGGCCGGTGCCGGGCGAATGGCTGCACGGTGCTTGGGAAGAGCAGCGGAGCCGCGCAGTCGGGCATCCGGCAGGCCTGAGGCTCTGCTGGCTCCGCTCCCATGGACGGGACAGGACGGCTAAGCCGGGCTCCCTGGCAGGGCTGGCACGGCGCACGGAGGGTAATCGAGGGAACACGAGACAGGGGACTTCATAGCACCTCAGTCCCGTGCCTCTTGCATTCCTGCTGCTGGCTCCCTGCCGGCCCTCGTGAAGCAGGTAGGCACAGAGGCCTCGGCACCCCCCAAGAGACGGGGTCTCCCTGGCCGGTGCTACTGCTGGCGCTGGGGTTGCTGGTTAGAACCCTGCTGGGTGGCCGAGGGGTCGCTCTGTTGCTGGCAGCTCCCCTCCCTCCGGCCTGCGTCGGTGGCTACAGGGGCCTGAGTGTAAGTGGGCGGGTTCCAGGCCGTGTGACTCGGCTGCTCTGGCGGAGCTGGGGAGCTGTGCCCTGCCAGCTCACTGAGCCCCCGAGGTTCGTCTCCGCTCTGGCTCGCGCGTGCTCAGGCTGCAGGGCGACCAGTCGGGTGCAGACGCCCAGCGAGGGGGAGTCCCAGCCGCCAGTGAGAGCCCCAGAGTCCAGCCGGGGCTTGGGGGCAGCGTAGACGAGGGATGTTAAATATCGCTTCGTTGAATAGTCGATTAGCCTCGTTAATTCTTATCGGTTACTCGACTAGTCCATAGTCCCCGGGGGTGGGGCTGGAAGCCAGGGAGCCCCCTGCCTCTCCATGCTGCTGCCTCTATCCGAGCCAGGCAGGAGCTGGTCCGCGAGGGGGGCCAGCTGCCTGTGCGCCCGGCTCCTAATGCCCTTGAAACGCAGAGGTGCAGCGGGGGTGGGTCCCGGACCCAGCGCGAGCCAGGATGAGCCGGGCTGCTGGCCAGCCAGCTAATCAATGTGCTGGCAAGGAGGGGAAAACGCGTGGAGTCTGCAGCGTTAACCTGAGAGCTTTTGCTTATCAGCGAATCGGTTCATCTGTTGCACCCCTAGTGTAGACGTGCCCAGAGTGCAGGCCTGTGCGTGAGGTCCAGCGTGTGTGCAAGTCCACGTGTCTCCCTCGGCCGCGCTCCGATTCCTGCCTCCCCGCGCTCTGGCCGTGGCTAATCCACCTGCCCCCGGCCCCGTCTGCTCTGGGACCCGTCTCGCGTGCTGCAGGCCTCTGGGCAGAGCCCCCTCCCTTACCTGCTGGCGAGAGGCATGGGGCCGTGACCCCAGTGCCTGGCCCTGGCCCCATCTCTCCCAGGCCAGTCTCCCGTGGGTGCTAGAATCACTGTCCTGCAGTAGAAACGGGCTCCTTTTGCAGGCCCCCTGTGGACACTGCTGGGGGGCCGACCTGCCGGGCTGAGGCCCTGCCTCTGCCCTAAGGAGCCCCCAGCTGGGGGCACTGCCTCATGGGTTTTTGTGGAGTGGGGCATTTGGAAGGGGAGGAGGGGTGCCCGGGCTAGAGCCAGCTGCACGCGGTGGCCCGAGAGACCGGCAAGAGCCACCAGGAATTCCCGGGTAGATCCTCCCTCCCCCGCTGAGCCGTTCCTGTCTCCCCAGATGTGTGCAGCAGCTGCAAGAGGGCGGCTTTCACCTGGACGAGCTCTTCCAAGGCGTCCTGTACAAGGAGGACGAGCGGGAGATGGTGCTGAAGGCTCTGAGGATAATCAGGCCCAGTTTCCAGCCACCGGCCCCGCCCCCTGCGGAGAGCTGCACCTCCCCTTTGCTCCGGGATTTCTACTCCAAGGTAAAGGGGCCTGCGGATCCGACAGGGCAAATGGCGTTTCCCTGCCGTGACGCAGGCTGCTTGGGCACCGAGCCCCTGTTAAAGGGGAGATTTCCACAGACCACAAGCCCCTGGGCCAAACCAGCAGTGTGAATAGCACTGGCCTGCCAGGGTCCCTGAGAGGCAGGGCCAGCTTCATAGATGGGGAGAAGGGAGCCGAGAGGCTAAGTGACTTCACCAAGGCCGCAGAGCAAGGCTGAGAACTCTCAGGTTCCAGGTGCTCATGTTCAGTCCCATGGGGTCATGCGGAGGCCGGATTCAGTCCCTCCTGGCGGTTTGGCTTCCAAGGCGCTGAGATCGGGAGACGTGGGAAACGGAGCTGGATGCCTTGGGCAGGGTGAAATCCAGGGCCCAGACCTGCTGGGAGGAGGGCCCAGGCCTGGCTTGCAGGGTCTGCCTCGTGGCTGGCAAAGGCGTGGAAGCAGTGTGGTGTGACCGACGCCTGCAGCCTCTGGGCGGCCATCGACTGGCGCGGTGTGTCCGGCCAGCGTGTGGCTAGTGCGGCCAGCCCCTTCACAGCCCCTCCCCCGGGGCATGGGGTTGGGGCTCCCGGCGGGCAGGCGCGCTAGTGACGCCCCTCACCCGGCCGCCCCGTGCTTGATTTGGCTCTCACCGCCCCCGCCTCCCTGCAGGAAAAGCCAGTCTCCTACCCCAAGCTGGACTTCTCGCTGCGCGAGCTCCGGGAACGCTTCCAGCAGCAGCTGGAGATGGAGGTTTCCAACACCGTAACCATCCCCTCCGTGGAGGCAGTGAAGCCGGTGACGGAGGAAGCCCTCAAAGCGGTACAGCCCGGTGCGGGCTTGGTCCTTAGAGCCAGCTGTGAGAGCAGTACAGCCCGGCGTGGGGGGGGGGGGTTAGGGCGGGCTTGGTCCTTAGAGCCAGCTGTGAGAGCAGTACAGCCCGGCGTGGGGGGGGGGGGGTTAGGGTGGGCGTGGTCCTTAGAGCCAGCTGTGAGAGCAGTACAGCCCGGCGTGGGGGGGGGGGGGTTAGGGTGGGCATGGTCCTTAGAGCCAGCTGTCAGAGCAGTACAGCCCGGCGTGGGGGGGGGGGTTAGGGTGGGCATGGTCCTTAGAGCCAGCTGTCAGAGCAGTACAGCCCAGCGTGGGGGGGGGGGCGGGGGTAGGGTGGGCGTGGTCCTTAGAGCCAGCTGTCAGAGCAGTACAGCCTGGCGTGGGGGGGGGGTTAGGGTGGGCGTGGTCCTTAGAGCCAGCTGTCAGAGCAGTACAGCCCGGTGGGGGGGGGGTAGGGGGGCGTGGTCCTTAGAGCCAGCTGTGAGAGCAGTACAGCCCGGTGGGGGGGGAGGTAGGGGGGGCGTGGTCCTTAGAGCCAGCTGTGAGAGCAGTACAGCCCGGCGTGGGGGGGGGGTTAGGGGGGGCGTGGTCCTTAGAGCCAGCTGTGAGAGCAGTACAGCCCGGTGGGGGGGGCATGGTCCTTAGAGCCAGGGTGGTAAGCGGAGGAGATCTGCTTCTGGGGCCAGGGTGACGAGCGCCTGGGGGCTGGCCGCGCCGGGGCCAGGGTGACCCGACCTGGGGGCTGGCCGCGCCGGGGCCAGGGTGACGGGCGCCTGGGGGCTGGCCGCGCCGGGGCCAGGGTGACCCGACCTGGGGGCTGGCCGCGCCGGGGCCAGGGTGACGGGCGCCTGGGGGCTGGCCATGCCGGGGCCAGGGTGACCCGACCTGGGGGCTGGCCGCGCCGGGGCCAGGGTGACCCGACCTGGGGGCTGGCCGCGCCGGGGCCAGGGTGACAGGCGCCTGGGGGCTGGCCGCGCCGGGGCCAGGGTGACGGGCGCCTGGGGGCTGGCCGCGCCGGGGCCAGGGTGACCCGACCTGGGGGCTGGCCGCGCCGGGGCCAGGGTGACCCGACCTGGGGGCTGGCCGCGCCGGGGCCAGGGTGACCCGACCTGGGGGCTGGCTGCGCCGTCGCGCGGGGGCTCAGGCTGGACAGTCAGCGCGGTTCCGGCAGCTGGCGCTGGCTGTCAGTGCTGCTGGAGCCTTAAGCCCAAGCGTGCCGGGAGCTCCAGCACCTCCCTATAGCCAGCGGGGGGCGTCCCCCCCCCCGAGTTTGCCAAGCCCCACCCAGGGAGCGGGGGCTGTGGCTCAGTGCTGGGGATTCACTGGTCGCTGGGGGCAGAGCAGAAGCCGCTCTGTGCGCTGCGTAAACAGCACAGTGCAGGGATGGGCGGCAGGGGCTGTCCGGGGCCCGGCGGTGCCCCCACGGGTGGATTCGGGGCAGCAGGCGGTTGCATCGGAGGGCGAGAAGATGGAAGGAAGCAGCCAGAGGCGGGGGGGCAGCGCGGGGCCCGGGGCTAGCTCCCTGCGCCGGCCCAGCCGCCGACCGCGTGTTTCCCGTGTGCAGCGGGAGCTGCTGGCCGCGCTGCGCTCCGAGTGGCGTGGGTCCCTGCTCCGGACTCTGCGGGAGTCTAAGGCCCACATGGCGCAGAGGAAGTCCCAGCAGATGAGCCTCTATCCCTACCTGTGCTTGCTGGAGGACACGGAGTACGTGGACATCATGCTGCAGGTAGGACGCTCCCCCGCCCCGGGGTGCCAGGCAGGGAGGGCAGCGCCCCCGTGGCTGGCGACTTGGTGAACCTGGGCCAGGAGCCTGCGCTGGGTCTTCGATCTGGGGCAGGTTTGTTCCCAGTGCGAGTCCCCGCGGCCCCGCGTTGGCCCCAGTCCCGGGTGGATCTCGCCTGTCGCGCTCTCCCTTCAGCCCTGAGTGATTTGCCTTCTCCCCTGGGACCCTCGCTGCCTCCCCCTTTCCAGAGCCTCTCCAGCCTGCCTCCCCAAGGAGAATCCCTGCTGGCGTTAGCCAGGGAGCTGGGCGCCAAGATCTACAGCAAGTTCGCCATCCGGAAGAAGCTGCGCAGCCGCCTGGTGGAGAGGCTCCAGAGGGTCTATGAGGACTACGCCCAGCTGCTGGCGAGGGACGCCCAGGTGGGCCTGTCCTAGCTCCTTACTGGCTCCCCGGGCGGGTGGGTGGGACTAAGGATGTTAACTAGCGGCTCATTGGCTCGTCGAGTAGTTGCTGGAATTCCCATCGACCAGTCGAAAGGCTCGTCGCATTGCTCCCCTGAAACGTCCAGGCCCCGCTGGGCCGCGCGCACGTGTCGAAGGAGGAACGCGGAGCTGAGCGCAGCCCGGGGCCGGCGCGACGTCCCACTGACTCCGGGCTTCCCGCGGGGGCTTCCTGCAGGCTCCAGGCTGCCCGCGGGGACTTCCTGCAGGCTCCGGGCTGCCCGCGGGGACTTCCTGCAGGCTCCGGGCTGCCCTGCCAGACGGCCGCTGCAGACTGCGGGTACTGCGCATTCCTCAGAACCCGGGCTCGGCTGCGGCGCTGCTGCCTCGGAGTCCCCCTCCTCCCTCCCCTTTGCTGCCTCTGTCTGATAGAGGAGCCGGGGGGGGGAGAATCGACTCGTCGACTGGCTGTCGGAAAAGCGTTTGCTTATCGACTGGTCCTTAGCGTCCCCAGACTCTGCAGGCAACCTGCCCCGGTGCATAGGAGGAGCAGCTCTTGCAGGGCAGCACGTAGCTTCCTGGGGGGCGAAGGGCTGGCTCTGCGTCCCTGGGCACAGGCCTCCCAGTGCAGCGCCCGCTCCCTGGCCGAGGAGTTGGGGTCTGCTGGTCCCTGCTCCCCCCTGCTCCGAGGCTTTGGGGTTTGCGGCTGGGCAGGACTCCAGGCAGCTGTGGGCTGGAGGCCTCTGGGTCTGGGAGCAGATGGCCGCTGCAAATGCCCAGGGCTTGTCCCGGGAGCTGCGAGAGCCACTCGCCCTCCTGGCGTGATGAGCAGGCTCCTCCCTCTGGGTGATGGGGCAGCTCCGCCCTGGAGTGAGCTGTGCTGGCCGGGCCGCACGGGCCCCATGCTGGCTTGCTGTGGCTCAGGAGCGTCCCTGGGTCCTCGCTCTGGCTCTGCTGTGGACACAGGGCTCCGCAGGTCAGGGTGGAGCTGGTGGCAGAAGCTGCTTGCAGGAAGCCAGCCCCAGTCCTGCCTGCCCGGAGCCTTCCTGCGGCTCTCTGCTCCTCAGCAATCCCCCCTGCTGACGTTTACCGGCAGCGGCCCTACGGCGCGATGCTACACGCCTCTCCCCCCGCCCCACGCCGCCTCGGCTGCCTCCCCAGAAGGCCCCCAGCCCGGGGGCTGTTGGTGCAGCACGGAGCTGTCTGACCCAGATTCCACACCGCTTGGTCGCCCCAAGTAAGCTCTGTGGAAACACTGGGCCGTTTTCCTCCTGCCTCCGCAGCTGGACAGCCACCTGCCGCGGGAGTACTGGGAGCGGCTGGAGGCCAGCTCGGGGTCCTCCCTGCTCAGCAGGGACTGTACCTGGCCTCACGTCCTGGTGGTGCAGCTGGGGGCTCACATGGTGGAGCTCCTCGTGCAGGTGATCAAGGTGCAGAGCAACATCCTGAACCCCAGCGTGGAGCCGAAGCTCATCCCCGTCCTGTACCACGTCTACTCCTTCCGGAGCAGCCGGCAGGTGGGTCAGCGGGAGAACGGCCGCGTGGGTCCGCTAGCCCCGGGCCCCATCCAGGGCCGTCCCTAAAGGGGCACAGGACCTGGGGCTAACCCGCAGGAAAGGCCCCGCCCCTGCCTCACCCCCTACCTGACCCTTTGCTAAAGCCCCCTCCTGCCCCGAGCATCGAGAGCTGGGGATTACTAAGGGCCTGGTGCAGGGCGGCCCCGGGGTCAGGCCTTCCTCTGCCCTCGCCATGGCCAGGGAGCCAGAGAGGCCCAGCAGCCGCCTCCGCTCTGCCCCCTCCTTTCGGAGCAGAGCCCAGCGGGGCAGCCGCCGGCCTGGCGCGAGCTGGGACTGAGCCGGCTCCCAGGCTCTCTTCGGAGCAGAGCCCAGCGGGGCAGCCGCCGGCCTGGCGCGAGCTGGGACTGAGCCGGCTCCCAGGCTCTCTTCGGAGCAGAGCCCAGCGGGGCAGCCGCCGGCCTGGCGCGAGCTGGGACTGAGCCGGCTCCCAGGCTCTCTTCGGTGCAGAGCCGCAGTGGGGCAGCCGCCGGCCTGGCGCGAGCTGGGACTGAGCCGGCTCCCAGGCTCTCTTCGGAGCAGAGCCCAGCGGGGCAGCCGCCGGCCTGGCGCGAGCTGGGACTGAGCCGGCTCCCAGGCTCTCTCCGCCGGCCTGGCGCGAGCTGGGACTGAGCCGGCTCCCAGGCTCTCTTCGGAGCAGAGCCCAGCGGGGCAGCCGCCGGCCTGGCGCGAGCTGGGACTGAGCCGGCTCCCAGGCTCTCTTCGGAGCAGAGCCCAGCGGGGCAGCCGCCGGCCTGGCGCGAGCTGGGACTGAGCCGGCTCCCAGGCTCTCTTCGGAGCAGAGCCCAGCGGGGCAGCCGCCGGCCTGGCGCGAGCTGGGACTGAGCCGGCTCCCAGGCTCTCTTCGGAGCAGAGCCCAGCGGGGCAGCCGCCGGCCTGGCGCGAGCTGGGACTGAGCCGGCTCCCAGGCTCTCTTCGGTGCAGAGCCGCAGCGGGGCAGCCGCCGGCCTGGCGCGAGCTGGGACTGAGCCGGCTCCCAGGCTCTCTTCGGAGCAGAGCCCAGCGGGGCAGCCGCCGGCCTGGCGCGAGCTTTCAGTTCAGAGCTTATTGGTTAACCGTGTAACTGAGAAGAACGTCAGCTCCACGCTCCCTAACATCCCTAGCAGGGGCGGGGGTGGGGTCTGGACAGGATGGGGAGGGGATGGAGACACAGGCGCCTACCTGGTGCAGCACCTGGGGGTCGCCGGTGGCTCTGTGTGCTGCGGGGAGCAGCCCCCCTACCCCCCACTGCTCCCACTGGCTGTGATTCCCCTTGCCAAGCCCCTTGAAAAGCTTCCTGCTTTTCCTCCCCTCCCCCGGTTCAGTTCTGGCCCACCCCCCAGCCGCCCCGGAAAGGACAGGGGGTCCCTGACTTCCCCGGAGGGTCAGACACCCAGGCCTGCTCCCGGTGCGGGGCCCCCTCTTGGGGCGCTCTGCAGCCTCCTGTGTCGCTGGCTCACCCCCTCCCTCCTTTCTGCCCCCAGATCGGGTTCATCAAGCCCCACCCCATCCTCACCCAGATCCTGGCCCACGCGGCCGAGACCACCTTGACCTTCGACTCCTTCGTCATGCCCATGCTGTGCCCCCCGGTGCCCTGGACCTCGCCGCACTTCGGCGCCTACCTCCTCGTCCCCACCAAGCTGATGCGCTGCGTGGAGGGGGCCGTCCAGCACCAGCTCCTGCTGGACAAGTGCCCCCCCGGCAGCCTGTGCTCCGTGCTGGACTCCCTGAACCAGCTGGGCACCTGCCCCTGGAAGATCAACCAGCCCGTGCTGGATCTCATCATCTCCGTCTTCAACGCCAAGGGCAGCGAGAAGCTGGCCGTGCCGCCGCCCCTCTCGGAGGCCCCCAAGCCGTCCCTGGGCCCCGCCACGGGCCCCGGCCCGCCCTCCAGCCGCGCCCTGAAGCGGGAGCTGGCCCAGTGCAGGAAGAAGACGGTGGAAATGTACAGCCTGCGCATGGACGCGCTCTACAAGCTCTCCATCGCCAACCACGTGCGGGATCAGGTGTTCTGGTTCCCCCACAACATGGACTTCCGGGGCAGGACCTACCCCTGCCCGCCCTACTTCAACCACCTGGGCAGCGACGTCACCCGGGCCATCCTGCTCTTCGCCGAGGGAAAGCCCCTGGGGCCACGCGGGCTGGACTGGCTCAAGATCCACCTGGTCAACCTGACGGGGCTGAAGAAGAAGAGCTCGCTGCAGGAGCGGCTGGCCTACGCCAACGAGGTCCTGGAGGAGATCCTGGACTCGGCCGACCACCCGCTGACGGTACGTGGGGGAGCCAGAGCGAGCCCGGAGCCCGGGGCCTCTCGAGGCTTCTCCCAGCTCCGGCCAGTCTGCAGGCAGAGGGGCCCTGGCCCCGTGTCGGCCCCGTGATGCCTGCCGGGCTCTGCTGTTCCCGGGGGAGCATGCTTGGCTGGGGGGCCCGGCTGGCAGTCGTGGTGGTGAGCCTGGCATCGCTGCCCCCGCAGGGCGCCCCCTGACAGGCAGCCTCTGGCACCCGGGAGAGGGGGTCTGGCCTGGACCCAAGGGGGCAGCGAATTGGGCAGCCCCCTGGGTGGCTTTGATTGGCCAGTGCCAGCCGGGGTCCCGGCTGAGGTTGGGTTAGCCCAGTGGCGGCCCAGGATCTGCCCTGCCCCCGTCGCTCGCTTCTCCCACCTCGTGCAGTGTCACCGGGACGCGTGGGCGGAGCCGCTGGCCTGAGGCCACGGGCCGGACGTGGCTCCGGGCCCTTGCTCTGGTTCTCAGGTCTCTGCCTCCCCAGGGCAGGAAGTGGTGGATGGACACGGACGAGCCCTGGCAGGCCTTGGCTTGCTGCATGGAGATAGCCCAGGCCTCGCGATCGCCGGACCCCGCAGCCTACATCTCGCACTTCCCCATCCACCAGGTGGGTGCCCGAGGCGCTGGATCCCCCCCCCCCCCCGGGCGAGGCGCTGGATCCCCCCCCCCCCGGGTGAGGCGCTGGATCCCCCCCCCCGGGCGAGGCGCTGGATCCCTCCCCCCGGGCGAGGCGCTGGATCCCTCCCCCCGGGCGAGGTGCTGGATCCTCCCCTCCCCCCGGGCGAGGCGCTGGTTCTCCCCCCCCCCCCCCCCCCCCCCCGGGCGAGGCGCTGGATCCCCCCCTCCCCCCTGGGCGAGGCGCTGGTTCTCCCCCCCCCCCCCCCGGGCGAGGCGCTGGATTCCCCCCCCCCCCCCCGGGCGAGGCGCTGGATCCCCCCCTCCCCCCTGGGCGAGGCGCTGGTTCTCCCCCCCCCCCCCCCCCCCCGGACGAGGCGCTGGTTCTCCCCCCCCCCCCCCCCGGGCGAGGCGCTGGATCCCCCAGGCGCTGGGCCCGCTGTGACTCCTACCGCCTGGCTTTGCCCTGCAAACAGACAGCCCCGAATTGGTTCCCTGGCAAGGGCCAGGCCACTCCCAGGGGCTCCCTGCTCCAGGCTGCGGAGGGGAGGGACCAGCGTAGACACCTCCAGTCTCTGCCTCCTTGGCCCCCGCGACGAGCAAGGGCACAGCGGAGCCCCCAGCCTCCTGTAGACAGGAGCAGCCCTGGTGCGGGGGCGGGGCTGCCGTGGGGTCCAGCCCCCGATCAGCGGCAGCGCCTGCTGCTCCAGGCGTGTGTGGCAGGGTGGACTGAGCGACGTGGATCGCGTGTCTAGGCTACAGGGGGGAGCTGCCCTCTCGCCGGTGGAGCCAGACGGTCGGAAGTCTTGGCTGGCGGCTGAGCGGAGCCTGTCCGCTGATTCCGCACCTCTGGCTCCTGCCTGGGAGGAAGTGTCCAGGCCCTCCACTGCGGGGGCGGGGGGATTTCCAGTGTCTGACGGATGCAGGCTGGGTGCTCCCCACCTTGCCCGGCAGCTGGCAGGTCTGTGGGCCCCGCAAGGCGCAAGTGCCGTGTGCAGACTCTTCTTCCCTGGGCGTTCTCACGACGCTAGAAACGGGGCGTTTGCTTCGTCCCCGGGCAAAGAACTCGGCGCTCCCGCGGCATCAGGCTGCAACGGCACGAAGCACGAACAGCCTGAAATCGTTCGGTTCGCCCAAACGTCTCTGCCCGAAACGCGTCGGGATTGACGAGAGGGATTAACTGGAGCCAGGAACTAAACTGATTATCTGGGGAAATGTCAAATAAGCCTCAATGAAAGTGACTGGAGCTTAAGTTCTTACTTGCCTGAGTCTCTTGAAAGCGAGAGGGTCTCTTCGATTGCTCGGGCGGCTCTGGGCCTGGCTCCAGAGCGGGGTGTGGGTCCCTGGGTCAGTGCGGACAGGCGCCGCTAGCGCCGGCTTTGATAGCGCTTGTGACACGTCTGCAGCGTGTTTCTGTCCCACTGGGGGGCTGTCTGCATCCCGGGCGCTGTGGCGTGGGGCTAGCGCCCGACACGCAGTCAGGCCACAGGGAAACGGAGGAGCCCTTCGGCCCTGCTGGGAGAAGTAGAAAAGCAAAAGCGGGGCAAAGTCAGCTTTAAAACCCTTCCGTCTGGTGCGGTTTCCAGCGACGGGTGCGGGCGTGAGACCGTCCGTGGGAGTTGGGTGCCTGACCCCCTTCGGCCCCATGGGGAGTCCCAGCCTTGGCGTGACACGGCCAGGCTGCCCGTCCCACCTGTTGCTCTTCCTCGCAGGACGGCTCGTGCAACGGGCTGCAGCACTACGCTGCTCTGGGGCGGGACGTCATCGGCGCCACCTCGGTCAACCTGATGCCGTGCGACACCCCCCAGGACGTGTACAGCGGCGTGGCCCAGCAGGTGAGACGGAGCCGGTACCTGGCAGGCCCCTCTGCATGGGGCCGCCAAGCAGCACGGTGCAGTGCCAGCCCCCGCGGGAGAGGGTCAGAGCTGTCTATGCAGCAGGCTCAACAGACAGCGCCTGGCGTCCCCGCCCCCTCGCGGGAAGCGCTGCAGCAGCCCCGAGAAAATCCTGCGGCGGTTTGGGCTGGAAGAGAGGCGGGCGCGATCTCGGCAGAGCCAGGGCTGAGGAATCCCCAGGTGCCCTCCCTCGGGGCCCTGGAGAGACAGAGCCACTCTGCTTGAGTGTCTAGCACCTGGCTGGCCCCTGGGAGGGGAATTCCCCTCCGGCTGAGGCAGGGCGCTAGGCTCCCGGGCAGCCAGCCTCCATGCACGGGCCAGCTGGGGACTGGCTCTTCCGCGCAGCCTTGCCGAGTAGCGCCGTCCCTGGCCGTCAGCTGGAGGAGCAGGGCCCAGGCCTGCCAGAGTCACCCAGAGGGAGCGCTCGGGGACACCTGGGAGCCAGCGGGCTCCATATCACAGCCCCCAGGCCCTGAGCAGGGGGCTCCTTCCACCGGTGGCCTGTAGCCGGGGTGGCTAGCAAGGGCCAGGCCGTCGGGCGGGGGCGTTCCTGGTGCAGACAGCTGTCTCGCCTTGGTGTCTTCTCAGCCTGGGGAGGGCAGCTGCATCCCAGCTGGGCCCTGCCTGCGAGGGTAGCTGGGTCCCGCCCCAGGATCCCCCAGCTCCCTCTTGGTCCTCTCCCCGCTGTGCCAGGTGGAGGAATTCCGGAAGCAGCACGCCCAGGAGGGGATGAAGGTGGCTCAGGTTCTGGACGGCTTCATCAGCCGCAAGGTGGTGAAGCAGACGGTGATGACGGTGGTGTACGGCGTCACCCGCTACGGCGGGCGGCTGCAGATCGAGAAGCGGCTCAAGGAGCTCGAGGGCTTCCCGCAGGTAGGACCCGGCTTCCGCCGTGTCCCTCACAGAGATTCCCCTTCTCTGCCTGCCAAGCTAGATCCAGCACAGGGCAGCCCCTTCCTCTGCCTCTCGCAAGGGAGGGATTCTCCAATCGGCTGCGTCCCCTCCCTTTGGTTTGGCCCCGGGGCGCACGGGGCCTCAGCTGACGTCCCGTGCGGTCCGGGGCTTGGAGCCTGCACTCCCGGCTGTGTCTCCGTGCAGCTTGCTGGGGCCGAGGCTGGACTAATGGGCCCCCTGAGAGCAGAGGGCTCCCCGGGCACCTCTCTGCGGCTCGACAGTAGCGCGGCAGAGCCAGCAGCGTCCTTGGGCCGCTCCCGGGAGAGGAGTCTCGTGTTGAGTCCCAGAGCTCCGCTTCGCCTCCCCCCCCACAGAGATGTCTGCCCCCCAGCCCGCTGGGACACCTTGCGTCTTGGAGACGTGTCGCTGTGAGCTCACCCCGGGCGAGGGGAGAAGGCAGCTGTGCCTTCCTCGCTGGGACCCCCACCCAGCCCACAGGGAGCCCCTCACCCCCCTCTGATCCCCGCAGGAGTACGTCTGGGAGGCGTCGCATTACCTGGTCCAGCAGGTGTTCAACAGCCTCAAGGAGATGTTCTCAGGGACCCGAGAGATCCAGGTACGGTCCCTGCCGCGTCGCGCCCCTCCCCTCCCCTGCCCTGTGCCCAGTGCAGAGCTCCTGGCAGCTGGGGGAGGGGGCTTAGAGATCCCGTGTCTCCTCCCATGGCCGCAGGGACGCAGCCCTGCTGGGAAGTGACTTGGGGCCCCTGGGGCTGACATCTCCTGCAGCAGGTCCCTGCGGCATCCCAGCCCCACAGCAGCCCCCCAGGGTGGATCTCAAGCCTAGGGTGAGCCCCGGAGCATCAGGCCAGCCATGGGCTCGGAGCTGCCTGTGGCGGGCGGGCAGGCCTGTCCCTAGAACTCCAGGGCGCCCTGCGTCCCGCGGAAGCCGCTCACGCCAGCCTGTCCTTGCAGATCTGGCTGACAGAGAGCGCCCGGCTCATCGCCAAGTCTGGGAGGACGGTGGAGTGGGTCACCCCGCTGGGCCTCCCCATCGTGCAGCCGTACCATCGATCCAAGTCCACAGTGGTGAGACCGCCCTTCCGTGCGCCGTGCCGGGTAGAGGCCAGCCTGCGTGGGTGCCATAGCGAGTGTTACATGTCCATGTAGTGCAGCGAAATCCAGGCAGGCGGGCGGGAGAGTGTGAGGATGTGGATGGTACCAGGCCCCTCTCCCCCCCTCCCCACTGACTCACCAGCGTAACTGACCTTTCCCACCAGGCGGGGAGGGGGAAACAGGATGAGAAATGAGAAGTGGTTCCTCCAGGTTCATGTGACTCACTGCCCCCTCCTCCCCGGCCAGTCCTTTCACTGAGAGTGGTCTCCGAATGGGGGGGGCTTGCGTGACGCTGACACGCTGGCTGAGTCAGCGCTGGGGGCCGAAGGGGGAGTTAGCAGGTGAGGTCGGGATTGTGTGGAAGAGGAATGGAGCCGGCGAGTCACCAGAGCTCAGTGACACCCCCCCACACGCACACACACCCACTCTCTCCTCCCCCCCCATGTGGGCAGAGTTCCAGCATGCCAGCTTGCCCCTGCCCCCGGAATCTGCCCCTTCTCGCCCCAGCTCGCCACGTCCCAGCCGTCGGGGGAGTCCTGTCTCCAAGCCGCTGGTTTTTTGAGTTGCATTTCCCAGTTCTGCTGGGGAGATAAAGGCCCCCGGGCACCTCCCTGGAAACGTGTCTGGAGAAGGCTCCTAGGCGCATGCCCGCGGGGGGGAGGGGAAGCGGAGCTCTGGTTGGGAGCCAGCCGGGCCGGTGTGTGCTGGGCTAGCGTGGTGACGGTTCCACGGGCCTGGGCCTCCCGGGGATCATGTCTACAGCTGAGTCCGGTCTCTGTGTCTCTAGCTGAACAGCGCCATCCAGACCCTGAACCTGAACGTGCACTGTGACGCCAACCAGTGAGTACCAGCCCGGAGTGCTTGGCAGGGCGCTGCGTCCCTTTCCCTCCCACTGCCGGGAGACACCCCCCAGCAGGGCCTGGCCGCTGGTCCCCACTAGGGGAGACGGGCGCTGCTGCCGGCATTCGCAGGCGCCTGCTTCCTTGCCCCTCTGCCCAGAGCGAGGCCCCGCAGAGGTCTGGGGTCGGGGGAGGAAGCTCCCAGGGGAACCCAGCAGCATCTCTGGCCAGCGCTGGAGTGCGGGGTCCCTGGCCACCTGCTCCCTCGTGTGCAAGGAGCCCCGGCACGAGACGGGGGCGGCCCCCAGAGAGCGCGGCCCAGGCTCTGGCCTGTCCCCGCCGGCCCGCCCGAGCGCGTCTGACTGTCCCGCACGCCGCTGCAGGAAACCCGACACGATGAAGCAGAAAAACGCCTTCCCGCCCAACTTCATCCACTCGCTGGACTCCACCCACATGATGCTGACAGCCCTGCACTGTTTCAGGTGGGGGCCTTTCCCTGCAGGGGGGGCTGGTCACGGCACGGAGAGTGGCAAGGGGGAGGCTTTGAGAGCCCGGATCTCTCCTGCCGGTGGACAGGAAAGGGTTAAAGCATCAGCGGGGCAGGAGGTGCCTGGCGTGGCCCACAGGGCTGAGCTGCTCCTGCCCTACTGGGGTCCAGCCCTGCCCCTCCCGTGGGCCTGTGGTCAGGGCCGCGGTGCCCAGGGTGGAGGGTTTGGCCTGCTCTGGCATTGGGGGAAGTGGGGGAGGGTCTCCGCGGGCGGCGCCTGACCCGGCTGCTCTGCTGCTTTTCAGACGGGGCCTGACGTTCGTCTCCGTCCACGACTGCTACTGGACCCACGCGCTCACCGTGGACGTCATGAACCAGGTAGAGACCCGCCCCCCTGGCGGAGCAGCGCCCCGTGCGCTCGCCCAGCGTGGCCGCCGCCTGGCAGCGGGTGCCTGGCCCGTGGCCGCGGCTCCGGGGAGCCCCAGTTCCATAGGGCTCCTTTTCCTCCCGGCCTCTGGGCAGTAACTGAGGCGACGCGTCGGGCGCGAGCACCCATGTGTCCTGGCCCCTCCTGCTCACCCGGGAGACTCTCCGGAACTTTTCAGGTGTCTGATTGCCAGGGTCCCGGCCCCCCCGCGCAGCCTGCCCTGGGCCCCATGCACTGAGCTCTTCCACGGCCCTGGGCCCCCCTGCACAGCCCGCCCTGGGCCCCATGCACTGAGCTCTTCCACGGCCCCGGGCCCCCCTGCACAGCCCGCCCTGGGCCCCATGCACTGAGCTCTTCCACGGCCCCGGGCCCCTGCACAGCCCACCCTGGCTCCCCTCCATTCCCCCTCTCCCAGCGCCGCAGAGGTGGTCGGGGGCGGGGGGCGTGTTGTTAAATTCCACTAACTGGTGCCCCCCCCGCTCTGCCAGGTGTGTCGGGAGCAGTTTGTGGAGCTGCACAGCCAGCCCATCCTGCAGGACCTGTCCCGGTTCTTGCTGCAGAAATACTGCACCAGCTCCCTGTAAGTGCCAGATCGCCCACCCGCGGGGCTCCGTCAGGGCCCTGCCTCTGGCCCGCAGCCCAGCTCTTCTCCGCACCGTGCAAGTGCGGCAGCTTCGCAGCGGGAGCCGCCTGCTGCCTGCTGGGCCGCTCCAGGGCTCAGACCCTCCTCCGCTCAAAGGGAAGGGCGGCCTAGTGGTTAGAGAGCTATCCCCCTGCTACGCCACAGGCTGCCCGTGTGTCCTTGGGCAAATCATTCCTCCCTGGGCCTCCGCGCCCCACCCGCAGAGGGGTGAGCTCACTGCCCCGCGGGGGGAGCACAGAGCACGGGACGAGGCTTGGAGGCCCCCGTGGCCGCAGAGGGAACGTCTTGCTGGGAAGCCACGCGCTGCGGAGAGGGGCTGAGGTGCCGGTGCCTGGCCTGGGGGGCTCCCGTCTCCCTTTCACACCCCTTGTCTCTTGCCTTTGTTTGGCCAGGGCCGAGTGGAGGGATAAGTCGTCCCAGGAGCACAGGAAGCTGGTGGAGCTGCTGTCCAGGGTCCCCAAGACAGGTATTGAGCTTATTACGCGGACCCCTGGGGCTGGTTTCCAGGGGCAGTGCCCAGGCGGGACCCCTCTGAAGTGTGTGGCTGGGGTGAGCGGCCCCCGCCTCCCCCCCAGGGGCCATGGTTCTGGTGACCAGCATCCTGGATTCATCCTGCAGAGCCGGGTGTGGTGCTGTGCGCCAGGCCGACACACAGAGGCTGGTCTGCACCTGAATCTGTGCTGGCTGTGGGGCTGCAGAGACGCCCTTGAGCCAAGCTCAGCCCTGCAGACAGCCCACGAATTCTTCTGTCGCCTCTCGGGGGTGTCAGCTAGCTGTCGGTTCTGGGGGGGGAGGGAGAGGGAATCAGCTGGCTGCCGGCTCTCCGGGTGGGGGTGTCAGCTGGCTGCCGGCTCTCCGGGGCGGGGGGTGTCAGCTGGCTGCCGGCTCTCCGGGTGGGGGTGTCAGCTGGCTGCCGGCTCTCCGGGGCGGGGGGTGTCAGCTGGCTGCCGGCTCTCCGGGTGGGGGTGTCAGCTGGCTGCCGGCTCTCCGGGTGGGGGTGTCAGCTGGCTGCCGGCTCTCCGGGGCGGGGGGTGTCAGCTGGCTGCCGGCTCTCCGGGGCAGGGGGTGTCAGCTGGCTGCCGGCTCTCCGGGGCGGGGGGTGTCAGCTGGCTGCCGGCTCTCCGGGGCGGGGGGTGTCAGCTGGCTGCCGGCTCTCCGGGGCGGGGGGTGTCAGCTGGCTGCCGGCTCTCCGGGGCGGGGGGTGTCAGCTGGCTGCTGGCTCTCCGGGGCGGGGGGAGGCTGGTAAATATTCAGGATGCTCTGGCAGGGAAGCAGGCGTCTGACACGCTAGTTGTGTGTGAACCTAGAGCCAGGCCAGGATGTTCCTGTTGCACGTTTTTAGGGCTTGGTCCCGTCTAGACGGAAGCGCCCCAGGAGGTGACTCCTGCCCCCTCCCTTAAGGGCTGACCCCCAGAGCGGTAGATCTCGACGCGTTTCCCTCTGCCCCCTGGCCAGCCTGGGGGGCCACTTTCCAGCCGTGGGGTTTGTATCTCCAGGCAGTCCCCCGGCACCCCTGCCCCGCTCGGCCTGGCCCATGCAAAGCTAGCCGGGTCCCAGTGCTGAGGCCTTTCGAGGGGGTAGGGAACTGATGTCCTGGGGAGGGGGCCTGGCTCCCCGCTACCCCCCTGGCCGCAGCAGGATGTCGGTGCGGGCTGGACTGGGCGGCAGGAGGGTTCTGCCAGGCTGATAGCACCCCCCTCAGCAGGTGGGATCTTCCTGAGTCGGGGGGGGGGGGGGGGCGGGACGGAGGTGGCCCAGCAGGGTCCCCGGGCAGAGCAGCTCCCCCAGCCTGTATCTGGGGGTTGAGCTGGAGACGCCCCCGCTCTGACTCTCCCTCTTCCCTGCAGGCGACCTGGACCTGCAGAAGGTGAAGGAATCCATCTACTTCTTCAGCTGACGTGGCGCCGGGGAGGCCCGGGGTGACCGTGTGCTGGCGGATTGGACAGAGGCCGAGGCCGGCAGGGACCTGGCTCCCTGTGCCCGGCTCCCCGCCGCGGGGCCTGCTTTGGAAGCACGGGACTCCCCTTGGGGCAGGGCTTTCGTCGGCCTCTCGCCAGCCCAGCCCGCTGCTGCCTGCGCCGAGGGCCACGGGCTGCTGGTTCCCCCGGCCGCGGCCCGGACGGCCTCTCGCACGGCCTCTCGCACGGCCTCTCGCACGGCCCGGACAGCCTCTCGCACGGCCCGGACAGCCTCTCGCACGGCCTCTCGCACGGCCTCTCGCACGGCCTCTCGCACGGCCTCTCGCACGGCCCGGACAGCCTCTCGCACGGCCCGGACAGCCTCTCGCACGGCCCGGACAGCCTCTCGGACGGCCTCTCGCACGGCCCGGACAGTCTCTCGGACAGCCTCTCTGACGGCCTCTCGCACGGCCTCTAGCACGGCCCGGATGGCCTCTTGCACGGCCGCTCCCCTGGCTGCTGGGAACTCGGGCACCTCAGGCCGGCCTGGCCTCCTGCCCTTTGCTCACCCCTCTCGCCACCCATGCGCCGGGGAGGGGGCTGCAGGTGGTTCACTGCTCTGAGCTCTGGCCGAGCCGACCAGGCCGCTGCGCTGGGGGGGAGCGAGCCGGAGCCTAGACCAGCGCCTGGGGGAGCGAGCCGGGGTCTGCTTCAGGAGCAGCAGCATCCTGCAGGGCCCCAGCGAGCTGCCTGCTTGGGGAACCACCAGTCACGGTGGCCGAGACCCTGCCAGTCCTGGCTCTCTTGGGCCGGGCCTGGCGCCGCGCCCATCCCCCCTCGCAGCGGGTGCTGGGCCCCCCCGGAATCCAAGGGGCGCTGCCTGTGCCGGTGCCTGGCGGCGAGACGGTTCAGCTGCGCGTGCAGTGGTGGCCATTAAAGCCTTTGAAACGACTCCTGGCGGGGCTGCTTCCTTAGGCCTGCTGCTCCGGGCGGGGGTGCCTGGGCGCTCGCGGCCACCGGGCATCTCAGCTCCCCCCAGGGGCCTTCAGCGCGCGGGTTAGCGCTGCAGCCTGAGTGGCTGTAAACTGAGGCTGGGCCCGGCCCCCCCAGCAGCACCCTGGCGCATCAGACCAAACCCAGGGTCCTTCCCGGTGGAGGCTGGGTTCAGGCCCCAGCGGAGGTGGGGTCCTGTGAGCGCTGGCTGCAGCGCGCGCTCTTCCCTCGTGCAGGACTCCGGGAGCTGAGGTGGCCGCGATGCTCCTGGGGTCCCGCTCGTTGCAGCTCCCTGACGGGGGCACAAGCCGAGCGCCGGCTGCTGCCGAATGGCCCTTGCCCTGGAGTTGTGGTTTGCCCTTGTCCTCCCAAAGGCATAGGCCCGCGGGGTGCTGCCTGGCGTCCCAGACCGGCGCCTGTGGCTAATAGCGCCCGCAGCTCCGCTTCCCCTTGCCCGTGGCCCTGCTCCTCCTTGGGACGGGGAGAAGGGCTCCGGCGCCAGAGCCAGGCTGTGCCCAGAGCCTGCGGGAGCCTGGCAGGGCCTGGGGCTGCAGGAATGAGCCGGGGCCGATGATCCAGCACTGGCTGCTCAAGGGTTCTTGCACCTGCCTGGGCGTTGTACTGGGCCAGTGTTGCTACCGTGGCTGGCGGTGGGTGCACTTAGCTGCTGGCTGCGGGGCTGTTTCCAGCCGCTCCGTGCCTGGGGGCAGCCGGGAAGCTGGTGCCAGGGCAGGAAGAGGAGCGACGGTGCAGCTGGGGGCTGCTGTTTTGCCTGAGTGGAGGGGCCAGGCCGTGGGTGCCAGCCTGGAGCCGGAGAAAGTGGCTGATGGTCGGGGGGGCCCTTCCATGCCCAGCCGGCTGCCTCCCCCGAGGGCTGGGGCAGGGCAGGGCTGGGCCCGGTTCCCCCTTCCCTGGCGGTGGCCTGCTGCTGCTTCCATGGGGCTCCCAGCCTGCGTGGGGCCCTGTAGCCTGCAGGCCCTGGGCCCCCTGAGCCCCAGGCCGTCATGGGGTGGCTGGGGAGGGGCTGGGGATCCGGCACCACTGGGAGGGGAGGGGGGGTCTGCACCTTTCCCAGGGCCCGGCCTTGCCCCTCGCTCCCCAGCCGCCCCCCCCCCCCCCCCCCCCATGTGCGCCTGAAGGGTTGGGACCGACGCCGCCCTCCCGCTGAAGTTATTCACGGGACTCCGGGTTTGGCCCCGGGGGAGGGGGGGGGAGGCTGCTGCGGAGACTCTGCTGCAGGGGCGGGAAGTGACAGGAAACCGCCCCCCCCCAGCCGAGGGGAGCGAGATCCGGTCTGCCGGGGGGGTCCCCTCATTGCTGGGGGGGGGCGCAGGACAGTGGCGCTGTTACCGGTGGGGAAACTGAGGCACGGGCCGCGCCTCGGCCAAGGGCGGGACGTTGTCCCGGCACAGCCCCCCCCCCCCCCCCCGCCTCGCAGCAGCCGAGTCGGACGGGCGGGGGGGGGGGGTTCCGGGGCCAGACGGTGCCGTGCGTGTCTCGGGGCCGCTAGTGAGACCAAGGCCCCTGGGGCTGTGACCCCCCCCCCCCCGGGGCCAGCAGCCTCGTGCGCGGCAGAGCGACCCCCCCCCCCGGCTCCGCACCCGCACTCAGCGCTGCCCACCCCCCGCGTCCGCAGACCGGGGGGGGTCCCCCTTTAATGTGGCGGGAAGCCCCCCCCCCCCTCCGAGCGCGTCCTTGATGGGCCGGGGGGGGGGGTCACTGGGGCAGGAGCAGGGTGGCCCCGCCGGGCTGCGCTCGGGGGGGGGGGGGGGCGCGTTTTCTGTGCCCAGCGCTGGGGGGGGGGGGGGGGTGCTTTGGAGCCCGCAGGGACCACGTGGCCCCCAGCTGAGCCCGGGGCCTCGGCGCCTTGCAGCCAACACCCCCCCCCCCCCCCCCCCGCCAAGGGCAGGTGCAAGGGTCCTTCGGGGGGGGGGGGGGGGGTTGTTCCGCAGCCGTCGCCTTCCTGGTAGCAGCCTCCCAGGCCCAGCGCTGCCCTTGGTGCGACCTTGCAGGGAGCCGCACGGCTCCTGCAGGGGCTGGAATGCGGGGGGGGGGGGGGGGCGCCTGCTGGGAGATGTTGGGGGGGTGGGGGAGGAGCTTGCAGATGGGAGAGGTGCGTGCAGGCGGAATGTGGGGGGGAGAGGCCTGTGCAGTTGGGGGGGGGGTATGTATGTGGGGGGGAGGCGTCTGCAGGAGGGGGGGTATGTATGTGGGGGGGAGGCCTCGGAGGGTCCCGCCCAGCGGGAAGGCTCCGCTCCCCTCTGCTGGCCCTGCCAGAGAAGCGTCGGCTGCGCCCCAGGACACAGGCCCCATGGCTGCCAGGCAGCGGCACAGACACTGGGGGGGACGGTTTCCCTTCTAGGCCCAGTTAATTTGGTTCACTAGCCCCCCCCCCCGCTTCCCCCCATAGGTCAGACCCGGGCATCGGCACTGGCCTCGGTGTCTGGGGGCTTGGGCCAGAGGAGGGGTGACACTGGCTCCCGTAGCCATGGACTGGTGGGGGGCTAGGGCCAGCAGGGACCAAGCCACACGCCGAGGGTGCAAAGGGCGAGGCAGCTCAGCCCAGCGCGCTGCCTCGGCCCCACGCGGCAGCTCGGGTTAGACACAGAACGCCGGGCCCGGGCGAGCCCCACCTGGTGGCAGCGCAATGCAGCAGCCCAGCTGCCCTGGCTTCCAACCCCAGCCGGGTCCTGGCCGAGAGGTCGGGACCGGAAGAGCTGGGGGGCAGCGGCCCTGCTCCTTCTAGCGTCTCCTCGGGGAAAGGCTGAGCTGGAAAAGCTCCATCCAGGGTGAGCCCGGCTGCCGCCGCAGGACGCTGTGATGGGAGAGCAGCCCCGGATTCCCCTTTGGGAGCCAGGCCCGGGGCTTTTCAGAGCCCGGGCTGGGAAGGGAACTTGCTTAATCCACAGCAAGGCCCGCGGGAGGAGGGGGGACAGAGCAGGGGAGCCGGCTGGAGCGGAGACATGGCGAGGCAGGCAGGAGGCCGGCGCGCAGTGAAGAGACGGACTCCTCCCTCGCTCTGCCAGTGCGCTCATGTTTATTGCACAGGATGGGCTGGGTGAAAAAAGGCGGATTCTTCGCCAACAGCCACGTCCCCACGGCGCCGGGGCGCTGCGAGCGGCTGTCGGCTCCACGCGTTCCAGGACCGGCTATACATTCAACACGAAAGGCGCAAGGACGCGAGGGATGCAGGCGTTAGCGTCCGCGGCTCACCCACCTCTGCCCGGGCACAGGGGCCG